>NC_066583.1:228936444-229570444 GCF_024323335.1 Lathyrus oleraceus
GTGCTTTCAAGAATTGGGAAAGAATGAACTCAATTTTCTCTTCACCTACTTCGAAGGTGAGTCGTCCTCGTTTTACGTCTATGATTGCACCGACAGTTGCTAAAAACGGTCTTCCCAGTATAATGGGTGTAATATCATCTTCTCTAATGTCCATAATTGTAAAATTAGTTGGAATGTAGAATTGACCTATGCGTACGGGAACGTTTTCAAGAATTCCTACAGGATATTTGATGGAACGATCTGCTAGTTGCACAGACATTTTGGTTGGTCTTAATTCTCCCATTTCCAGTTTCTTACATATGGATAAAGGCATAACGCTAATTCCGGCTCCTAAATCGCATAAGGCTTTGTCGATGACAAATTTTCCTATGTGACAGGGTATAAAGAAACTACCCGGATCCTTGAGTTTAGGAGGCATGTTTTGGATTATAGCGCTACATTCGGCAGGGAGTGTAACGGTTTCGCTATCTTCAAGTTTCCTCTTATTATAAAGAATTTCTTTTAAGAATTTAGAATATGAGGGCATCTGCGTAATAGCTTCGGTGAACGGAATTGTAACGTTTAATTGTTTAAGGAGATCAACAAATTTTCTAAATTGGCCCGTATCTTTGGTTTTAACAAGCCTTTGAGGGTAAGGGATAGGTGGTTTGTAAGGTGGTGGAGGTACATAAGGTTCCTTCTTTTCTAGGGTTTCCTTATTACTCTCTTCCTTTTCCTTAGGTTCACTTTCCTCAGTTGATTTCTTAGGGTTTTGGTTTTCTATCCTTGGATCAGACGGTCCTTCCACTTCCGTTCCACTTCTTAATATAATTGCATGAGCGTGGCTTCTCGGGTTAGGTTGGGGCTGTCCAGGGAATGTACCAGTTGGGGCAGCAGTAGGTGCTTGTTGTTGAGCTACTTGTGATATTTGTGTTTCCAGCATTTTGTTATGGGTAGCCAGGGCATCTACTTTGCTTGCTAGTTGTTTAAGTTGTTCGCCAGTGTGTACATTCTGGTTTAAGAAATCTTTATTGGTTTATTGTTGGGAAGCTATAAAGTTTTCCATCATGATTTCCAAGTTGGATTTCCTAGGGGTGTTATTGTTAGGCATGGATGTGTTCGGTTTCTGATATCCTGGAGGTATAGCTGGGGCTTGATTTGGAGATTGTCCAGGTGCGTACAAAGCATTATTACTCTTATATGAAAAGTTTGGGTGGTTCTTCCAATTTGAGTTATAGGTATGCGAGTAGGGGCTTCCTTGAGCATAGTTCACTTGCTCTGCTTGGATTCCTGTCAAGAGTTGACAATCCGTAGGGGTGTGACCTTGGATTCCACAGACCTCGCAATTCTGAGTTATAGCAACCACGGCGGTTGGAGGCGATACATTTAAACTTTCAATTTTCTGGACCAGAGCATCCACTTTTGCATTAACGTGATCAAGGTTACTTATCTCGTACATGCCAGTTTTCGTTTGAGGTTTTTCCACCATTGTTCGTTCGGTTCCCCACTGATAGTGGTTTTGGGCCATGCTCTCGATAAGCTGGTAAGCATCAGCATAAGGTTTGTTCATTAGTGCACCACCTGCAGCGGCGTCTATTGTTAACCTTGTGTTGTACAAGAGACCATTATAAAATGTGTGAATTACTAACCAGTCTTCCAAACCATGGTGTGGGCAAAGTCTCATCATGTCTTTGTATCTTTCCCATGCTTCGAAAAGAGACTCGTGTCTTTCTGTTTAAATCCGTTTATCTGGGCTCTTAACATAGCTGTTTTGCTTGGCGGAAAGTATCGGGCAAGAAAAACTTTCTTCAACTCGTTCCATGTGGTGACAGAGTTTGAAGGGAGAGACTGAAGCCATCTTCTAGCGCTATCTCTTAATGAGAAAGGAAAAAGACGAAGTCGAATTGCCTCCGAAGTGACACCATTAGCTTTAACAGTATCAGCGTATTGGACAAATACGGATAAATGAAGGTTTGGATCCTCGGTAGGATTTCCAGAGAATTGGTTCTGTTGCACAGCTTGCAACAGCGAAGGTTTAAGTTCGAAGTTGTTTGCTTCGATTGCGGGCGGAGCAATACTTGAATGCGGTTCATCTTGCGATGGAGCGGCGTAATCTCTAAGAGCATGAGCTGGTTCTGCCATCTCGGTTATCGAAGGAAAAATGTTTTTGAGATCAGGAAGTTCTACAGGAGGGAGATTGTTTGCAGCACGATATTCCCGAATTCGTCGTAGGACTCGGAGATATAGTTCGATATCGTTGATTCGTAAATAGAGCGGTTCGCCTTGTGAGCGAGTGCGTGGCATACAAATCAACGAAAGAAAGAATAGAAGAAAAAGAAACCTTAGTCTCTACAGCGTAACGGAAGAGTTACGATATCGATTAAATAAAAGTCCCCGGCAACGGCGCCAAAAACTTGATCGCTCGACTTTATGAGTCGAATTTGGGGTACAAACTGCAAGTGCACAGTTCTATCGCGTAGTTTTAAAAGATATCGATCCCACAGGGACTTATGAATCGATATACCGTTATCTAAGGTTACTTCGTAAAGCTAAGGTGGTTTATGGTTGATTATTTGGGGGAAAAACTAAAAACTGAACTAAGATCTAGATTAAATATTAATAAAGCGGATATCGGTATGTAGTTCGTCGTAATTAGGGAATCAATTCTTTGTCGATTTCTTGGTTTTAAAATAAATCTTTTCAGTTGACTTTATTGATTAAAAGTTTTATCTCAAACTCTCGCTCTGTTGAATAAACCATGATTTTATGTTAATGTAGCTGTCACTTATAATTAAGTCAAAAACCATTTTTTTGAAAGCAATACAGTCCATAGAAACTCTTTTCAAGAAAACACTGACCGTTTAAACACCCTTATCTCAAACTCTCGCTCTGTTGACTTAGGTTATATAATTAAATTCGAATGCTTAACTCTCGTCCTCACATTCAATCTTTAAAAATACTTTTTGGAAAAGATCGGAATTTAATTAACTCTAAAACTTGCTCTCGCCCTGATCTAGAATTAATGTCTAATTTACACTGTCCAGTTAAAACCTCAAACACTTCTTTATGTCTTTTTCTTTCGTAAAAACTTTTGTTATTAAACCTGTAAATTGAGACCGTAAAAAGAGTGATTTTAATTTTAAATTAGATTAAACCGACTTAGTTTTGATTCCTTATTCCGCTTACTTTACATACCGATATCTAAGCGAATTAGCCAGACATGCTAAACAAACTAAAATACTTATCATGCATAAACAGACTCATCACAGGTAGATAATATAAATAAATAATAAAACAAAGCATTAAATAATAATTAAAGAACCTGAATGAGTTAAACAATAGTCTTGAACACTCCACCACAGGCCGGTAGGATTTGTTCTTGGATTCTTCAATTACACAACAAATTAAAACGAAGGAAATAAAAACTAGATTCTAACGTAAGGTTAGATCCGGTAAAAAGGTACACAATAGTTTCCGGTGTAGAAACTATTGTGCGAAAAGAATTAACTAAATGCTAAAAAGGAAAATAGAAATTGCAAGGGAAATAGTGTAGAACTCGTAAAAATAATAAAGAAACAATAATGCTTAAGTTGCTGAAAAAGAAAATATGCAAAAGCGAAAACGGCAAAGGAAAAAATGTGGAAAAGCTTCGGGACCCTTTTAGGTTTTGCAAGTGGCTATTTATATTGATGCTTGAGTAACCGCTTCCGCTTCCAAAAAGGTCTTTAACGTGCATAAAAGTTGGGCGTGGATATAGGGCTCAATACTCCCTCAACGTCTCTGAGGCGTTCCTTGCGCCAAAAATGTAGGGGAATGGTGTGACGTTCGTCACACCATGTGTGACGTCCGTCACAGGAGTGTGCAAGGCGTGACGCTCGTCACAGCCTCTGTGACGTCCGTCACATGCACGGCACCTGCGTTTTGTGCTTTGGGCTGGGCTTTGACATTTGGTTCATTTTCTCTCCTTTTTGCACCTCCTTTTCTTCCATTTTTACTTGTGCTTCAAAATAAGCCACCTGAGACAAATAGGAAGAAAATACCGCGTAATATCTAATAAAATGGAGTGAACTGAAATAAATAATAATAAAATTTAATTGAATTAAGTCCTAAAATATGATATAATTTCGTGTTATCAAGTCTTTAAGGAAATCTAAAAAATGGTGAGTTCCTTCTCCTCCCTTTTATGTGTGTTACAGTAGTAGGTAGAATTTTGAACCATAAATGGTTTAACATCCTTTCATGAATTTATGGATTTTAAGATAAAAGATGATAAGTTGAAATGATGAATGAGATGAACGAAATATCTTGAATTATAGTTTTAAGTTTTTATGGTTGCTCTAAGAACTAGATTATTGTCGATTAACTTTGGAAGTGTAAGATCATGAGGGAATTAGGAACAATTTCAAGTAAATTGGTGTTAGTGTTTTTATTGTTTCCAATTTTAATAAAAATACATCATATAAATATATATATAATAAAGCTTATACATAAATAAAAGGTAACATGCAAAAAATTGTGTCTCTTAATGTATGATCCTGTAACATCCAAGATGGGGGGGGGGGCTAAAAGCCATAAAAGCAACCTCTACTGTCGAGTACAAACCCAATCCCCCAATTCTAATAGGTACAGAATTCATATTCCATTGAAGGTCTCTAATAAAGGATGTCCATCAACCACAATGTTTTCAACCATCATTCACAACTCTTTGTCAAATCAAATAACTACTTTCTACATATGATTAGGCCGACAAGTTCTTAGGCCAAAAAAGAGTTTGGTGATTCCCATCAAGAACGAAGTAGAAGAAGCTTACTATGAGAATCCCTTAAATGTGACAAGAGATGCATTAGCTCAATAACCCTGGTCGCGCTCTTCATGGAAAACCCCTCGATAAAGCCTTCATATCGACTAATATACCCTCCAAGAAGCTTCATCCCCAATGTCGGCCTCTCAATGTCTGAATGGAATAACTGCCCCACAAAGTTTACTACCATCACACGAATGCCAAAAGATCTCAGATTTACGGATATTCAATTCGAGACTTAATCCTCGACCGATATCTCGAATGATGTCCAAGGCTTTAACCACCTCCTTTGAATACTCTATTATAGTCCCATCATCAAGATGATTAGCATGAAGAGTAACTGTCTTTTATCTAATGAGCAAGTGGATGTAGCACAAGAGGAAAAAGGAGCAAGTGGATGCCCATCCTTGAGGTATGACCTTGCTGCCTGAACATGAAGAAATTCACCCCATAAGGAAATAGATTGTCATCTCATCCTCACCTATTTTAGTATTTGTGAAAACTATTATGAAGATCCACCTTCATGCCTGTTACTCAACACCATCTTAGCAATATGCAAAATGGCCTTGGCACCACCTAATACCCCAACTCTAAAATAAAAGTCATTATTATATTGTGTCACATATTTAAGACCTCATAGTAGTTAAGCCCTCCAAAATGTTTTGTTGTTGCAAGGACTTACAACTCCAAATATTCATTTGATTAATTACACAAAAGGTCCTACCGGGAGTCGAACCCAGGTCACTGGATTCAAAGTCCAGAGTGCTAACCACTACACCATAGAACCAGATGATGAAAATTTGGTCTTGCAAGAATTTGAACCATGGAGCCTAAGCATAACGACATGATATTTTCCATCCATGTTATGATTCCATAAATTTTATATTCAACACGTTTTTTATTTTGACCATAATATTTTTTACTGGCATCATTTTGAATTCTTGTTTGTTTTTGGAAACTATACTTGATTACCTTCACTTTAAATATATGTTTTTGTTAATTTTGACTTAGTATTGGTACCTAAAAACCTATTACAAATTAGATAAAAGTTGGCGGTGTTGTTTAAGAAATTATACAGAAAACTGTTGTCACATAGCTAGTTTCGAATTGATATAACTAGAACTAGAAATCTCCAATCGGGATGAGACTATTGCATTTGAAATTTAATTTACATAACTTTAATACTAGAGAGTTTTATAATTTTTATCATACTTTTACAGTATTTTATGTTATTGTAAAGTTGATTGTTCTGTTTTAGAAATTATGCATAAAATCATTGTGACATGTTGGTTTCAAAATGATAGAAGTAGAACTAGAAAACTCCAATTGGGATGAAACCAAATTCATTTAAAATATAATTTACATAACTTATATGATGGAGGATTTTATATTTTTTATTATACTTTTACTATGGTGAATGGTGAAGTTGGTTGTTTTGTTTTACAAAATTATGCAGAAAATTGATTTGATTTAGCCGGATTAAGTTGGTATAACAAAGTCTAGGAAATTCTGAATTTGATGGCATGAATTGTATTAAAAAGATAATGTAAAATTAATATATTATTGAAAAGTTTATTATTTTAATGTCACTCAAATTATTTATGATTAATTAATGAATGCAATTGATATTGTAGGAATTATTCTAAATACCTTTAATTGAATTATTGTTTAATTATCTTTAGCATTGAGGTTAAATCTCCGTATAAACCTTAGAAGTTTGAAAATAAATAATTTGAGTGTTATAAGATGAAGGAAAGAAATGACTAGAAACAATGGACATGTCATTATGTATTTAAGTTCTAGCATTAATATTTAGAACTTATCATTAATATTTAGAAATTAAGTCTGTAAATTCTAGTTATAGTTAAATTGAAATAAAATTACAAGTTTAGTAGTTAAGGATAAATTTCATAGATTATAATAAAGAAAGAAAAGTATATGAATATGAACATGAATAAGGTCATAAGTGATATTACAATATAAATATTATCAGAGCATTCTGTTAGCAAATGTTATGAATGTATATAATTGTAATTATAATTACTATATTATATTAAAGGTGAGCGGGATTATATTATATTATAAACCAAAAACACATTGAAAATCATGATTGTTGGAACACTAATTATTGTTATTAAGACATTGTTAGATATATTTATATATTCTAAATTATAATATATATATATATATATATATATATATATAATATATATATATATATATATATATATTATATATATATAATATATATATATATATATATATATATATATATATATATATATATATATATATATATATATATATATATATATATATATATAATTACAAAGATAGAATTAGTTAAGTTATATTGTTAAATTATAATAACTTGCATAAGTTCGAGAAATACTTTTAGTGGTAGTTGAGGTTAATAAGTTAACAAATATCTTAACTTTTCTTAATGAAAATATTTAAGGAATAGGTTTAGTTTTAAAAAGTTCACTGATTTAATATATATATATATATATATATATATATATATATATATATATATATATATATATATAGAGAGAGAGAGAGAGAGAGAGAGAGAGAGAGAGAGAGAGAGAGAGAGAGAGAGAGAGAGAGAGAGAGAGAGAGAGAGAGAGAGAGAGAGAGAGAGAGAGAGAGAGAGAGAGAGAGAGAGAGAGAGAGAGAGAAGAGAGAGAGAGAGAGAGAGAGAGAGAGAGAGAGAGAGAGAGAGAGAGAGAGAGAGAGAGAGAGAGAGAGAGAGAGAGAGAGAGAGAGAGAGAGAGAGAGAGAGAGAGAGAGAGAGAGAGAGAGAGAGAGAGAGAGAGAGAGAGAGAGAGAGAGAGAGAGAGAGAGAGAGAGAGAGAGAGAGAGAGAGAGAGAGAGAGAGAGAGAGAGAGAGAGAGAGAGAGAGAGAGAGAGAGAGAGAGAGAGAGATTTAAAATCAAGATTATACATAAATAGCAGGCAATCCGGTAACAAGCTAGGCCATTAGCTAACATATAACATTAAGTCCCAACAGATGTAGAGTTGAGAGACTCCACATCGACCATGTTACACTACATGTGGATATTGTGCCTATACTTATGTCTAGGGTTAGTACTCAATAGGTGCTTATATTGGATCTAGTAATCACCAACACCTTTCAATATCATGTCACACCATGAAAACAAGTTTTAGGTTGCAAAGCTAAAATAAGCATTAAGATTAAAGAGTCACCAATATTACAACATGAGTAGATTTATACAGAATGTCATGACATATTTAGTACATGAATATAATGACTACATCTAATCATCAATAATAGAAATTTTGGCTATGCTTACTCATGGTTAGCGTAATAGCTGGTCTCTATAGAGACGTCACATTAGAAATAGGATCTGTCATGTCACTTGAGCAACACTTCCTTTCTTATCCTCTCGTGTAAGACTAGAGTGAACCAACTCCAATTATGTATTCCTCCGGTCAACCAAAAAACCCTTAGAACGGAATTGGAAGCCCATATTTTATAGTCTCTGGATTGGCATCCTAACCCATTGCACGCCTCCTCGCCTATTGTGGCTACCCTGCTCTACTTTTTTTCCTCATCACGCGATGCTTGCATGTCTGACAGGTTACCATGGCTTCCATAGCTCTCTCAATGCACCACCACCTTGCTTAGCAAACAAACCCTTATTTCATCATGAAACAACTTAGCCTTGGAGTGACATTTGGCTTCCCGAGCTCGTTGGACGTAAATTCCTCCCGCTTAGTTAGTATTTGATTGGTGAAAATTCCTCTTGCTTAGCTGCCTAAGCTTACTAGGCTTGTTAGGCGTAGAATCCTCTCACTTAGCTAGCCTAGTGATTGTTTCTGACTTAGTCCAGATTTTCCTACCTATTTCTGGCTTAGCTAGTTTGGTGCCGACTTAGTCGTTAATGATGCATTTTAATGTTTTCTTAGTCTTTTTTGTGTTCTCAATAAATACATAGCTAAAAAGATCATACAAATATTTTAACATATTTTTTTGATAAATTGGGGGACTTTTTTATTGTTTGCTTATAAAATAAATCAATAAATGCCTACGTATTTTACCTTTTGTTTAGAACTTATAAACTCTCCCACATTATCTTTTTGTTTGTCCTCAAACAAAATAAATACTAATGGTTCAAAACATTTCATTATGCAATATTCATGAACGGTCTCAATGTAACATCCTAAGTCCCAAACACTTATTTTATAAAAAAATATGGAAAATTTACTCAAAAAAAGAGTGTCACGTTTTCTTAGCATAGACGTCTTTCTCGATTATCAAATTATAGCAGCGAAAATAAATAACAACAATTCAAATTTAATTGTTTCATAATTAGAAATCAACTTCATTTCAAATCATAAAATAAATAGTTCAACAACTCTCAGAACACAACATAAAGGTAACCCAACCCAGTGTTACACTATCAGAGCGACAAGCAGAAAATAATTAAACTCAAAAGCGATAAATAATAAAGAAGGCTAATATGTTGTCCTCCAAAACACAACAACAACTCAGGTTCATCTACCTGGATATCTACACCACAAGTGTAAAGAATAACACATACAAACAAACAAGGGGTGATAATTCATTCATATATGTGAGTGGTGAATAAAACAATAATGATAGTGCACTTAATATCAATCATCAATCACATAAATCATCCACAACAGTTATCGATCTAAAATGCAGTTATGTATGCAATGTATTCATCTCCTCTACTCCAATTCATATGGTACCAAGGTTTTTTAAGGGTGGCAAACGGGCATTCCCTGCCCGTTTAGGCCCACCCCACAAAAGTCTGGAAAAAAACTGGGCGGGCATAGTTGAGGATGAGGGCCTAAAACTTAGGCCAGCCCCGTAAAAGATTGAGTGTGTGACGGGGAAAGTCTGTTGACACTCCACCTATTAAGCCTAAAAATACAAAATTTTATATTAATGCTCGTGCCTGCAAAAGCCTGCGGAGAAAACAAGGCAGACACATTAGAGGGTGAGGGTCTAAATTCTTGGCCTGCACTGCACTAAAGTGCGGGTAAAAAGGACATGGCCAACGGGCCGATCCCGTTTTATCGCCCCTAGGTTTTTGGATTTTTTATGTATGTTACTGATTCATCCACTCGTCATTAGTTCCACTCTGAACCCTATTCCTCTCTAAACCATTAAACTCGTCATTGGTTCCTCTCTGAACCTGAAATTCATCACCGGTTCCTCTATAAACCTGAGACTTAACACTGGACCGAAGTCTTACCTATCTTTGATGTATATGATGCATGAATGCAACAAACAAATGCAATACTCACCTCAAACCTCCAACTCCAATACTCGTCATTAGTTCCTCTATGAACCTAAAACTCAACATGATAATTAAGTTATATAAACATCTCATAAAAACTCAGAAAATATTATCAAACAACATCAAATAAACATCGAGAACATAATACACTCGAAAATTCAAGTTGAACGACCCAAAATCGGTCAAACAAGGGTTGATGGTCATCCCTCCAAGCATGACGGTCGTCACGCTTGCTTGCCACACCTCTCTCACACACACTCATCATCATGATGACGTATGGGCAAGGAGCCCATCCCTGAGGCCATGACGGTCAATTTATCATGTCACTAGCGTCCGTTAGCTTAACCCAATTCAATAACGGTTGACCCGTCATGAAGGTGACGCCCGTCACCACTGTGCAGAACACGTATTTTTTCATTTTCTCTATTGGAGCCCTATTAAAGCTCTGATTTTGATCCCAAATAACCCAAAACTCATATCAAATCATCGTACATCACTTATACATCATTAATCACATTGATTTCGCACAGATTGATCATTTATGTCATTGATTGACTACAAAACCATTAACAAGTTCATTAATTTAAAGCATATCAACATGAACATCAATACTTAAATTTGCACATATAATTTCATACAAAAATCAGTCACCAATACAACACGAAATTCACAGCATATCATATAAATCAATAGAGGTTTTGTGCAAACCATTTCAAGATTCAACAATTTCATCAATAAAATAAATTAAAAGAAAAGGGGAAAAGGATAAGGAACCATTTCTATATTTTATGCCTAAATACCCATAACGTGAACACCCCCCCCCCCTTACCTCGAATCCCCAGCAATCTTTAAGCAATCTTCAAGTTACAGTAATGAGACCTCTCTTTCCCTTACTTCCCACTCTACTTTGGCTCTATTTAACTTTACGGACAACTTATTCTCCCAAACAGCCCATAACTCTAATTCTCATCTCTATTTGAATAAAACCCTATTATTTTTATTAATTTACTAACTCCCCTAAATTCTCACTAATTCTACTGTTTTCCTTAATTTCAATTTAAATTCTAATTTCCTCCCTAAAGCTCAATTTTTCATTTTTCCTATTATTTTAGATAAATAAAATTATAATAAAACTCTTATCAAATTCAACAATTTAAATAAAACAATTAAATAACTCAAAACACTCCAAAACTCAATTAAATTAAATAATCAAAATTTGGGGTGTTGCAATTCTCCCCCGCTTAAAGAATTTTTGCTCTCGAAAATTATCTAAAGGAAACAACTATAGACATGACTCTCTCATCCGACTCTCCATCTCTCCCATGTCGTGCTTCCTCCAACAGGTCTTCCCTACACCACCTTTACCAAAGTAATCTCCTTACCTCTCAAGTGTTTCGTTTCTTGATCCTCAATCCACAAGGATGATATTTCAACAGTCAAGCTCTCTCTCACTTGCACATTATCCAAATGAATTACATGGGACGGACCACGAATATACTTCCAAAGTTGTGACACATGAAAGACACTATGAAAGTTCGAAAGAGACAGTGGTAACACAACTCAATAGACAACTTTGCCAACTCTCTTAAGGATCTGATAAGGACCATTAAATTGAGGTGTAAGCTTTCGTGACTTCAACGCTCGACCAACCTTAATCATTATAGTGACTCTCAAGAACACATGATCTTCGTCTTGGAACTCAAGAGCTTTATTTCGCTTATTATAACATCTCAATTTAGATTATTCTATTTATTCGAATTATTTGTGAATTACTCATATTTTATGTAATTATATGTGGTGTTGATTAATTTAATTTGGGGTGGTGAAAGTGTAGGTTTATGAGATGAGGGTGTAAAGAATGAGTAGAGGTTAATAGAACTTAATTGTAGTTATTTTATAATTATTTAATAATTAAAATAATATTATTTAGTAATTTATTTAATTTAATATGAGAAATAGAGAAGTTGGGCCAAAAGTAGGATTGTAAGAAATAGAGGGGATGAAAGAGTAAGAGAGGATTAAGGTTGGGTAATAATTATAATTATAAATACAATTATCCTAAGTATATTATTATATATCTTATTGTTTTATTATTAAGATTAAAATAATAAAAGTATAAAGAATTTGAAGGGTAAGAACAAGGTGGAAATTTTGTGAATAAGCGAGGGTATAATGGAGAAATCCAATTTAAGGATTTTTGTTATTATAAAAAGGAAGTTGAGAGGCTATGGGGAGTTTTCTATTGATACATGAAAACATAGAAAACATAGATAAATATTAGAACAAGTAATTGAGAAAAAGAAGGAAAAAAGATTAGGAGAAAAGGACATCAAGAAAGAAGTTTTCAATCGTTGTTGGGATAATCAGGTAAGGGGAAGAATTGATCCAATAACTGATATATGCATAAGAGGTAGAATTGAGGAGTCATTAGCTTCCAATAGGATGTTGTTTGATTGATTTGAATTCTGAAATTGGTGATGATGTGTTATTATGTGATGAATTTGATGATTCAATTCATATACTAATATGTGTCAAATATTCTATTATGAATTGTTTTCTTGATTATGTCATTATTGATGTTTTGAAGGTTTTTAGAATAATATGATTTTATGATAATACATATTTAGAATGGAGTGGATAAAGTTTTAGGTCGAAGAAATTAGATTTAAGAGTGAAATTTTCATAAGGGAATCGTAGAAAAAAACTGAAGAGTATTGATCGTCTTATTTCAGACATAACTGAGTTTTGTAAGTCCTTTTAGGATATCGTCAATTGCGTTAAAAAGATAATTTAATTATATTTCAAACTAAGATTTTCATAATTTTATCATGATTGTATAATGTTTCATGTTATTTTGAAGTCAAACATATTTTGTTTTAGAGTTTATGCAAGAAATATTTGCGATATGACAAAATTGAAATGAATAGAACTAGAGTTTTGTAACTTATTTTGAGGTGTAGTTAAGTGCGTCGGAAATAGTGTTTAATTATATTTTCAATTAGAAATTTTCATAATTTTCTCATAAGTATATAATTTTTTTCGCCATTTTGAAGTCATGCAAAACATTATGCTCGTTACTAGTAGTCGTTCTTATTGTTTGATTAAACTGGACCTATTGGTGTATTAAATCCTGAAATAAAAAGCATATTCTTAAAATATACTCTCTAATATTTTCAGAACATATTCATTTACTTGATTCCGACTCCATTTGATATTTTAAATAATTGTTGGAATATGATGTGTGATTAGCAGGAAGCATAATTTTGAGGTTGTTTGATGAGTTTATAATTGTTATTGAGTAGTCTTGAGCTATTTAGAGTTGTGAGAGTGTAATTGGTTGTTTGATATATTTTAGAGTTGCCTTTGAACAACTCTAATAAGTTTTAGAGTTGTGGTAATAAGTTTAAGAGAGAGATTTGTTACCTTAGAGTTGTCAAAGTTATTATTTGAGCAATTCATATATGTTTTAGAGTTATGTTAGTATGTCTTGGTGTTAAGGGTTATTACGTTATTGATAGTCTGATACAAGTAATAATAATAGTGAGTTAACCTATTGATGAATTTATGGTTAAGTTGACTATTTTAAGTCATTTTCAATTGTGCAAGAGTTGTCGATTGAGTACTTTAAAGGCATGTTTTTATTTTTTTTAATTAACTATAACATATTTAGAGATTGTTTTCGAGTCGTTTAGAGTTACATCTTATGAGTTTTATTTTATTTAATAATAATAGTAGTTTAATATTATAGATTATAATATTTTAGAATTTAGTTGGAGATATTTATTATTTAGAGTTATCAATAGAGTTTTTAAAACAACGAATTGAGTTCATAAGAATTATTTTTATAGATAAGAGTTGGTCGTAGAGTATTTTTTAACACCTTAGAGTTATTTTAGAGTTGCTGATATTATTGTTGAGTTGTTTAGAGTTCCTTGAGAACTATGTTGAGTATAATCATATATTGTTATAATCTTTGATGAGTTAAGAATACATAATAAATTAATAAAAATACTTTGTTGAGACGTTTTGAGCATGTATGATTGATTTTCAAGCTGTTGAGTAATAATATAATTTTACTCAATTATTGATAATTTTCTAGTTATAATATAATTATTGAATTTAAATATGTGATGATGTTGTGTTAATTTATATGAATTGTGATGATGATTGTTGTGTGAACATGAGTTATGTTGTTGAACCGTGAGTGTTATTGTGGGATGATAGATCGGGAGGGGAACTATTATCGTTGAGTTAATGCATATTTTGTTTATTTTTGGGAGAAGACTTTAAATATTATGTTGTTGTTCCATTGACGTATTGTGACATGCATTCATTATGTTGTCATTGTTGATGAAAAAGGCAAGTTGCAATCCGAGCAAGGTAGATTTGTGACTTGTCCTGAATTCGAGCAGGGTAAATTCAGGGTTCGAGCATGGTAAATTTGATTCCTGGGTGAACCAATTGTTGATGATACAGTACCACATGCATATGAGTCTAGTTGATGATATGAGTCTCATTGCATAAGTTTAAATGATTGATGTATGATTACGATGTTATGATGATGAGCTGGATGTGAGAATGTGTTGGTCTGTTTGATGGAATATGCATGTAGATGTTTGTGATTCTACCTTGCAACTTATGTCGTTTATCTTATTATTGTGAATTTTCACCCCTTTGTTGTTGTTGTTGTGATGATTTGTGCTCCTCTTCGAGGTACATATAAGCAAATAGATGAGTAACTACTTAGAGTTGGAGGGTGGCGTTGAGGTTATTCTTATCTTTTCAGTTTTTACGCGTTTCTAGATTCCATTACTCTAATATATAATATTGTGCGGATGAACATTGTTTATTTTATCATTATATTTTGTTAATGGAGAGTTGGATGATACATTCTCAATGTTTTAAGTTTTGTTGATCGTGGAGGCTTATGTCATGCCTGTTTTAATTTAAGTAAAGTAAATTTATGAGATTTATATTAATTTGATGCATGCCTAGGGATGAAATTGTGTTGTGATAATACCATAAGTGAAGGTGAGCATGCGATGACAGGTGTAGGTGAATGTTTTATTTTATTGAATATGTGTTACAGAACAAGTGTTTTTGATGATGAGTAACATCCTAAATGTGAATGTGTGCTTTATATTACTTTATTTTATGATATTAAGTGTAGGTTTTAGGGTGTTACATTTATTATGATAACTTTTTTGTCTGCTATGTGATGCCTTCATCTTTTCCAAAATCATCTTAGCCTTCTCGATAGTCTACTGAACAATCTATGGTCCAAGCATAACACTTTCACCTGACTCATACCAACACAAAGGTGTCCTACACCTTCTACCATATAAAGCTTCAAAAGGTGTCATTCTAATACTAGAATGGAAATTGTTGTTATATATAAACTCAATCAACGACAATTAAATATCCCAATTATCTTCTTGCTCTAAAACACGAGCCCTCAACAAATCTTCCAAAGACTGGATAATGCTTTCTATCTGATTGTCAGTCTGCGGATGGTAAGCAGAACTCAACCTTAACTTGGTTCCCAAGGCTTCTTGCAAACTTTCCCAAAACCTTGGCGTGAACCTTAGATCTCTATCTTAAATAATGCTATAAGGAATACCATACAACTTCCACATCTCACTAATGTAGATCTCTGCTAGCCTCTGCAATAGGATAATGATCTTTATCTGAACAAAATAAGTTGACTTAGTCGGTCTATCCACAACAGCCTAAATCAAATCACTTCCTTTAGTGATCTTTGGCAAACCCAACATAAAATACACATAGATAGAATCCCACTTCCACTCTATAATACTCATAGGTTGTATGAATCTAGACGACTCCTTATGCTCGATCTTCAACTTCTAACAAGTCAAACACGAATGCAGAAAATCGATAACAAATTTTTTCATACTTGGGCACCAAAACATATTCTTAAGATCTTGATACATCTTCGTGGCTCTGGGATGAATACTCAAACTCCTCTTGTGACTTTCTTCTAGAATTCTTTTCTTAAGCTTTGGAAATTTTGGCACACAAACTTTGTCCCGAAATTTCATAATCATATTCTCATATACTATGAAGTCCATTTCTTTACCCTGATGAATCAACATTAATCGATCATTCTATCCCAAATCTAACTTGTGACCTTCTTTGATTTCTTCTAGTATGCTACTAGTCAACTTCAGCATACCTAATTTCACACTTTGTGGTGTCATCTCACACATTAAGCTAAGATATCTGAAATGTTCAATCAAATCTATTTCTCTAACCATTAACACTAACATATGCAATTATTTCCTACTCAATGCATCTTCGACTACATTAGCTTTACAAGGATGGTAACTCAGCTTAAATCATAGTCCTTCAAAACTTCTAGCCACCTCCTTTGCCTTATATTCAGCTCTTTTCTGATCAAACAGACACTTCATAATCCTACGATCGGTAAAAACTTCTAACCTCAAACCATTTAGATAATGTCTCAATACTTTAAGCACAAAGATTACTGTTGTCAACTCCAAACCATGGGTAGGATAATTCCTCTCACGAGTCTTGAGTTGTCTTGAAGCATATGTTATAACTTGAGTCTTTTGCATGAGAATACTTCATTAACCCGTCTTAGATGCATCACAATACACAATAAAATATTCACTCGCATATGGTAATATCAAAAATGGCACCGATATCAACCTCTCCTTCATCTATTGGAAACTTTATTCAAACTGAACATCCCACACACAAGTTTGTCCTTTATGAGTCAACTGATTCAAAGGCAAATCCAACTTCAAAAATCCTTTTATAAACCTTTTATATTAACCATATATGGTCTCTAATGTTTCCTGGTCCACCCAATCAACTGAGATATCTCTTTTCGTTTTCGAAAGCATAGTTGGCATAATTTTCATAGTAAGAAACTGTGCGAAAAAGAGACTAATACGAAAAATATTGGACAAGTAAGCAATTTCAAATAGAGACACTCTTATCAGAAAGTGACATAAGTAGAAGAAACATCTCAAAAGAGAAGTAAAAGTATCAAAATCTCATTTTCTAGGAAACCCTAGGAAATAGACGAATGTAAGAAGAAGATGTTGGCTTTATCTTAAGGAAAATAGATTGACTACTTATGCATGTCGAGTACCAACAAGCAAAGATCACATATAAGATAAACCAAAAAAGTGAAGCAACAAAACCCGCAAGAAAGAATGATGATGTAAGGTAGAGAGAAGTTTGATTACATGTCACAAATGGAAGAAAAAGGTTTCTGAAGCAACATTTTACGTAAAATGGTGCTTCATAAACCTTTATAAGCACCCCGTCCATTAAGGATAGTATGATCCATTGCACATTACCAATAGTTGATATTTTATCGAAGACTATTCAAAGTACACAAGAATTCTAAAGAAGATGAAGCATCATTATCAACTAGTGTAAGGGGCATGTGTCATTTATTTTCAGGAAAGTGACACATATTATAAGAAAGGCGTTTAATGCTCTATTCTCAATGATAGTGACATCCCATCAAAGACTTTAACCTCCACACAAAAATCAACCAGGCTGAAGCATATAAGGCAA
The DNA here is from genome assembly GCF_024323335.1 of Lathyrus oleraceus. NCBI lineage: Eukaryota > Viridiplantae > Streptophyta > Magnoliopsida > Fabales > Fabaceae > Lathyrus > Lathyrus oleraceus. Next base: position 228,954,091 of record NC_066583.1, read on the forward strand.
ACCTCATCATGCAGAGCAGACACAATGGCTTAAGGGGCATCACTTATGGGGCGCCAGGGCCCAATGACAAAGAAAAGGTAGCGGGTGTAAAGAGCATGTAAACTTATATTATTCCTAGAGTAGGTAATTCCACCTTCAAGAGAATTACTAGCCATCCAAATCATTCAAACAACTTGGCTGCAATCCATGCTTCTGCTTCAAATCATTCCCACTATTTAAAAGGAAAATCATGTCATTCTCAAGTATTCAAGTTTATTCTCACTCTCACGTCACTTCTCATTCTCTCACTAACTTGGACATTTGTGTAACGTCTCACATTAACTTGACTATTATTATTATAGTTATTAATAAGTGGTATGGGTTAATTGTGTTTTTATAAGTTGAGATGATGAGGATATGTTGGGAAATATTTATTACTAAAAAAGGGAAACTTATCATTATGCTACAAGAATTTCCCCTATTTAAACCATTAGTCAACCAAATGGAAACAAATCCTTCTTTCCGTCCCTCTTAGGATTTTCATCACAAAATAGAGAGGAAAAAAACAACTTATATCAAGCTCTTTTAACCCTTTAACACATGCAAATAAACCTCACTCCAATTCTTGAAGAGAAAATCATGGAAGGAAAAGAAGTGAACCAATAGAGGTTTAACATCAAGATAGATCATGAGTTATATTAATACCTAAATCAATTCACTTATCTTGAAGTCTTTAAGGAAATCTAAAAAATGGTGAGTTCCTTCTCCTCCCTTTTATGTGTATTACAATAGTAGGAAGAAACTTGAACCATAAATGGTTTTAACCTCCAATTATGAATTTATGGATTTTAGGATAAAATATGATAAGTTGAAATTATGAATGATATGAAATAAATATCTTGAATTATAGTTTTAAGTTTGTTATGGTGGCTTTAAGAGCTGGATTATTGTTGATTAACTTTGGAAGTGTAAGATTATGAAGGAATTAGGAACAATTTCAAGTAAATTGGTGTTAGTGTTTTTGTTGTTTCCATTTTTTAATAGAAATACATCATATAAATATATATTATAAAGATTATACATAAATAAAAGTTAAACATGCAAAAAATTGTGTCGCTGCCTCTTTTTTAGTGACAAAATCAGTCATCTTAAAAACTAGATTCATAGTCCAAGGAGACACAATATTGTTATGCATGAGTCTTTGCATTCTCTGCAAAAGACTAACGTTTCTTGTGCTAGAAAACCACAAGTGTTAAAAGAGGACAAGTTGAAATGATGAATGAGATGATACAAAGTTCTTGCATTATAGTTTTAAGTTTGTTATGATTATGAAGGAATTAGGAACAATATCAAGTAAATTGGTGTTAGGGTTTTTCTTTTTTCCCTTTTTTATAAAAATACATCATATAAATACATAAAAAAGTAGACAAACAGACAATAAGTTATGTTGCTACCTCTCTTAGGATGGAAAACCCAATCATCTTAAAAACTACATTCATAGTCCTAGGAGACGTGGCATTGTTATGCAAGAGTCTTTTCTCTCTCTGCAAAAGATTCATTGCCTCTTATGCTAGAAAACCAAAAGTGTCAAAGGCAAATGTTATAACATCATGTTGATTATCAGATCACTCTTTCTTAGGCTTGGCAAATTTACTTGAAGTGGCTTTGAGGGCTGCCTCATAGTGAAACCTTATGTCTTTAATCCTACTATGGGGAAACTCTAGTCGAGTCTACATGTGCATGTTTCCCTCCTACCCACTTGTACACCAGAATAAATGTTGGCATATGTGTTGATCTCTCCTCTTGTGGGTCAACCGAGAAATTCACAAGCGCCTTTTTCCTCATAAATACTCTGGTCCACTGAAATATATCAAATAAGACATCTCTAACAAAGTCATGTCGGGATTTGAAGTCTGCAAGCTCCCTAAATTGAATCGTGTGTTCCCTAAATGTATCCGAGCACGTGTTGTGGCAAACAGTAAAAACCTCATCAATAAGAAATAAATGAATGATAAGTTGATTTTTAAGGATAGTACGGTACTTTATAGGGGGAATATATTGGCCTAGTCCATTAATATGAATATAAAGGAGAAGTTCTCAAGCATGTGATGCTTGCAAACAATCAAAAATTGTTTTTGTCTTATGTTCATGTCAAATATTACATTTATATCTTAAACACTTTTATTAAAAAGGGCATTCACCAAAATATATTATGTTTTATGAGGGATGGTCTCCTTCTTAGTAAACAGGGTCGGCCCAATGCAGGTGCAGCATGTGCTACAACACTGGGCCCCAAGCTTTGGAGGGCCCTTTTTTTTAATTTCTAAAAAAAAATATTTTACACCTATTTTTTTAACAACAGATGTAAAACCACAGTTTGTTTTCAAATTCTATTTTACACCTATTTCTTAAAATGAGGTGTAAAATCATAATTTATTTTTAAACTCTATGCATTTTTATCATTTTTTTTTAATTTAGTATAAATTAATACTTTTAGACTGATTTTTTAATTATAACAGGGGCCCCGAATTGATTGGGCTGGCCCTACTAGTAAAATTTATAAATTTAAAATCTAGAATCAAAACACTTAGATCATTTAAACATCTATCAATATAAAAGTACATATCATATATCATGTTGTCTCTTAATGTATGATCATGTAACATCCAAGATGGGGGCCTAAAAGCCACAAAAGCAACCTCACTATTAGAAAACCCTTCGATAAAGCCGTCATATCAACTAACATCCCCTCCAAGAAGCTTTATCCCTAATGTCGACCTCTCAATGTCTGAATGGAACAACTCCCCCATAAAGTTTACTACCATCACACAAAGGCCAAAATATCTCATATTTACGGATATTCAATTCGAGACTTAGTCCTCGACCGGTCTCTTGAAGTATGTCAAAGGATTTAACCACCTCTTTTGAATCCTCTATTATAGTCCCATCATCAAGATAATTGGCATGAAGAAGAAGTTTAGAATTGTCTTTGATCTATTGAGTAAGTGGATGTAGCACAAGAGCAAAAAGGAGTGAACCTAACAGGTCACCTTATTACATTCTAGTGGCTGGCATAATATGCCCATCCTTGAGGTATAACCTTGTTGCTTGAACATGAAAAGATTCAACCCATAAGAAAATAGATGGTCATCTCACCCTCACCTATTATAGTAGGGTTGGCGATCTATAAGCTTGAAATCATTTGTGAAATATATTAGGAGGATAACCAAAGATCCATCTCCATATCTATTACTCAACATCATGTTAGCACTATGAAAAATGGCCTCCTCCAAAAAAAAATATTGTTGCAAGGACTTACAATTGCAAATATGTAGTTAATTAAAATAAAGGTCCTACCGAGAGTCAAACCCAGGTCACTGGATTCAAAGTCTAGAGTGCTAACCACTACACCATAGAACCAGATGATAAAATTTTGGTCTTGCAAGAATTTGAACCATGGAAACTAAGTATGGGCGTGATATTTTTCCATTTATGCTAAGATTCCATAAATTTTATATTCAACACATTTTTTATTTTGTCAATAATGTTTTCGACTAGCATCATTTTGAATTCTTGTTTGTTTCTAGAAACTAGACTTGATTACCTTCACTTTAAATATATGTTTTTTTTTTTACTTTTGACTTAGTATTGATACTTAAAACCCTTTTACAAGTTAGATAAAAGTTGATTGTGTTGTTTTAGAAATTATGCAGAAATTTGTTGTCACATAGCTAGTTTCGAATTGATATAACTAGAAATAGAAATCTCCAATCGGGATGAGACTAGTTGCATTTGAAATTTAATTTACATAAATTTAATACGGGAGAGTTCTATAATTTTTATCATACCTTTATAGTATTTTGTGCTATTGTAAAGTTGATTGTTCTGTTTTAGAAATTATGCGTCAAATCATTGTGACATGTTGGTTTCAAATTGATGAAACTTGAATTAGACTCCAATTGGGATGAGACCAAATTCATTTTAAAGATAATCTACATAACTTTTATAATGGAGATTTTTATATTTTTTTACCTTACATTTACTATTATGAAGTTGGTGTTTTTGTTTTACAAATTATGCAGAAAATTGATTTGATTTAGCCGGGTTTAACTTGATATAACTAAGTCTAGGAAACTCTAAATTAAATGGCATGAATTATATTAAAAAGATAATGTATATTAATATATTATTAGAAAGTTTAGTATTTTAATGTCACTCCAATTCTTTATGATTAATTCATGAATGCAATTGATATTATAGAACTTCAGGAAACATTCTAGATACCTTTAATTGAATCCTTTAATTGAATTATTGTTTAATTACCTTTAACATTATGGTTAAATCTCTAAATACACTTTAGAAGTTTGAAGATAAATAATTTGAGTGTTATAAGATGAAGGAAATAACTATATTAATACTTAGTAAGCAAGTTCTAGACCCAATTAAAATTAAGTTAGAAAGAAACGACAAGAAACAATGGACATGTCAATATGTATTTGGTATGTAAAAGAAACTAGCATTAATACTTAGAAATCAAGTCTCTAAGTTCGAGTTATAGTTAGATTGAAATAAAATTACAAATTTAGTACTTAAGGATAAATTTCCTAGATTATTATAAAGAAGGAAAAGTATATGAATATGAATCTTAAGTGATATTACAATATGTAGCAAATATTATGAATGTATATAATTATAGTTATAATTACTATATTCCATTAAAGGTGAGCGGGATTATATAATATTATAAACTAAAAACACATTGAAAATCATGATAGTTAGGACACTAACTATTGTTATTAAGACATGGTTGCAGTGGATTTGACTTTTTTAGATTGTCTCACGCATAAAGAATTGACTAAAATGTTATATATATATATATATATATATATATATATATATATATATATATATATATATATATATATATATATATATATATATATATATATATATATATATATATATATATATATATAATGATTATATTATGTTAATGGCAGGGACGAAGCCATTCATGACAAAGTGTAGGCCCATGCCCCCACTAATTTTTAAACTATCTACATTTAATATCATATACTATACTAATATAAAGCATATCCAACACTATTATATCTTAGGATAAAAGCATATAACAAAATGCAAGAATTGCATGTGACAACTTAATAATAATAATTATACATGATTGGATTGTTATGTTACATAGTAGAGAATTGATAATAAATTATCAAAATGGGTTATTCAATTACAACGTGACATGTCATTTTCTTTACTTATTTAACATTTTCCATAACATATATTATTTATCATCTAATATTATAAATATTTAATTTGAAAAGTGTTTCATATATCATATATCTAATATTATTATATACATATTATTAATTTCTAAATAATTTCTATTATATAAATAATTATTTTAAAAATTGTTTTATATATCATATATCTAATAATATTATATACAGTTTCTAAATTATTTCATACAAATTCAATCAAACAAGATCTATTTACATGTATCTACAAATTATATATATGGATTAATTACTATGCACTATCAGTATAAAAAGATTTACACTGTCGATTCATCACCATCACCCGTTTGTATTACGACATCAAATGTTTTCTCCAAAGCCAGATTTACCCGCCTGGGGCATCTTTGAAAGATAAGAAGACTTTGAGAAGATTAGCCGGCAATTTCTACTTGAATGTTGATATATTGTACAAGAGAAGCTTCGACATGGTTTTGCTCAGATGCGTGGATAGATACGAAGCAGACTTGTTGATGACCGAAGTGCACGAAGGTTCCTTTGGTACTCACTCCAATGGACATGCAATGGCGAAGAAAATGTTGCGAGTAGATTACTATTGGTTGACAATGGAATCTGATTGTTGCAAATTTGTGAAGAAGTGCCACAAGTGTCAAATTTATGATGATAAGATTCATGTTCCTCCGACACTATTGAATGTTATCTCTTCCCCATGGCCTTTCTCCATGTAGGGAATTGATATGATTGGGATGATTGAGCCCAAAGCTTCGAATGGAGATCGTTTCATTTTAGTGGCAATTGACTATTTCACAAAATGGGTTGAAGCGGCATCATATGCAAATGTGACCAAGCAAGTTGTTGTGAGGTTTATCAAGAATCAGATCATATGCCGTTATGGTGTGTGAAGTAAAATCATTACTGACAATGGGTTGAACTTGAATAATAATATGATTGTACATCATAATTCTTTTCCCTACAGACCTAAGATGAATGAGGTTGTTGAAGCTGCGAATAAGAACATCAAGAAGATCATTCAGAAGATGGTTGTCACATACAAGGATTGGCATGAGATGCTCCCATTTGCTTTGCATGGGTATCGTACATCCATCCGCACTTCAACAGGGGCAACCCCTTTTTCTCTTGTATATGGTATGGAAGGAGTGCTCCCCGTAGAGGTTGAGATTCCTTCATTACGTGTGCTTATGGAAGCCAAGTTGACTGAGGTTGAATGGTGTCAGACCAGGTATGATCAGCTGAATTTGATTGAAGAAAAGAGATTGACTGCCATGTGTCATGGTTAGTTATATCAGCAAAGGATGAAGAAAGCTTTTGATAAGAAGGTCAGACCTCGTGTGTTCAGAGAATGTGACCTTGTGCTCAAGAAGATTTTATCATTCAAACCAGATTCTGGAGGAAAATGGACTCCTATTATGAAGGCCTATATGTTGTTAAGATAGCTTTTTCGGGCAGCGCATTGATACTTACAACTATGAATGGTGAAGAGTTCACTCGTCTTGTGAACGCAGATGCAGTCAAGAAATACTTCGCCTAAAAAGAAAAGAACAGCTCGCTAAGTTGAAAACCCGAAAGGGCGGCTTAGGTAAAAATGAGCGTCTCGGTGGATTGAAAACCCGAAAGGGCGATCCAGGAAAAAATTAGAGACATAAAAAACAGAAAGAATTTCCCGATAAGTTGAGTACCCCACCCTGGGGCAACTTATGCAAAAATTAGGGATTATGGCAAGTAACTGCATTCTGCTGATATTCAGTGTTTTGAAAACCTGGTTGAGCATAAGGGTTGACATCAATTCATCATCCCGACGACGGTCGAGAGCACAGTGGATATCAAGAGTTGGTAGAAGGATTAAGGATCATTTGTATTCAATGTAACCCTTTTCCATGTAAATTACCATTTTCAGCTTTGTAAAAATCTATGGAGTCTTGTCATTTACAGACTACCATTCTATCAAATAAAGTTGAGCTTTTATCCAATTGTTTCTACTCTTATTTATTTCAGCCAATAGTTTAAATTTTATTATGATCATTTTTGAAAATTTAAATTTTTTAATCAAAATCTCTTTTTCTTAAAACATATAAAAGCAAGAATTTTCCAAAGCAATTGAAAGGAAATATCAACAGCATTTCGATGGATAACAAGTCCTTGAGTGCGAAACATCAGAGGTTACCCAAGCAGTTAACCCTTCGGGTATCCCTAGACGATTGTGTTGATTCAATTCCTCGACGGAGTTTTTGATTCCCCTAATAGAGCTTCGTTCCTTTTTCTTAGCTGAGTTGGTTGATTCAGGTACCCTGCGGCTTGTCTCCCTCGACAGAGTTTCTGCCTTCCCCAATGGAGTTTGTGTTCCTTCAGCAAAAGTGGTTGATCTCCCCAATAGATCGCATTGGTTTCCCCGCCAATCTCCACTCGACTTGCTCCCTAGTCAGAGTTTCCTCTTGGTTCCTGAGCAGTTTATTTTGCCTTGTAGGGCTGTCTCCCATTTTTATGGTGTTGACCTAAAAGTCCCCACAGATTCGGTGATATTTCTCTCTCCTCAGCAGATCTCCTCCTCCCCCAGTTAGGGTTGAGCCTTTTTGGATTGTTGATCTCTCTATTCTCCAGCAGTTGTCTCCATATTTTGTGGATTGACCGAGGATTGTACCGATGATTCAATTTCTTTGCGACACCTTTGTATCCTTTGTGATCATTCTTGTCAGCATAATCATCATACATATACATTCATATAATTTCACAATTGCATATTCGCATATCTGATTAACTTGTTGGTTTGAGATTCTCATTCCCTGTATGGCGATACTTTATCCCCATACAAATTCCGGTGTCTAACCTCCATCAATTATAGAGTGTCATCCCCTTAGGCAGAAAGACTTTAATCTTTCTCCTTTTCCCCACTGTGTTTGTTTCCTCGTGGATGATTATTACTTCAGTTTCCTCCCCAATTGTTTATCTGGATGGAACCACTCCCCTTGAGTTATGTCCTCATTGGGTTGAGTCTTGATTGACTGTTTCTTTCTAGCTCCTACCTAGATAGATACTTTGAGTTCCCTAAGAGTCTATTGCCCAGTAACTGGTAATATTCTTCTTAGTTGTGGTTTCCTACTTCTTTCCCAATACCCGACAAAAGTACCCCAGTGTCCCAATAGTAGAGTCCCTAGTGGATCTGATTCCCCAGGAAGTATATCCTTGATATGTTCCCCCTAATCGATGACAGATATCTTTCTCTCCCCTGCTTGAGTTTATCCTTGATATGTTCATCCAAACCGATGATGGATATTCTCTTTTTGGTATTCTACACAGTAAAAAGGTAGTTGTAATCCCTATTCTTGTTTCCCAGAGAGTTAATCCTTGATATGTTCATCCTAACCGATGACGGGTTTCCTTCTCTTTGCGGTCTTCTACCCAGTAAATGGTAGTTGTAAACCCTGCCTTTTTCTCTCCCCTCAGAGTCTACCCTTGATATGTTCACTTTAACCAGTGACAGATTCTCTCTCTTGGTATTCTATCCAATAATTGATAGATGTAATTCCTATTTTATCTCCTCGCAGAGTCTATCCTTGATATGTTCATCTTAATCGCTGACGGATTTTCTCTTTGACGGTATCTTATCCAACATTCGATAGATGTAATTCCTACTTTTTGTTCAGTTGGTTTATCCTTGATATGTTCATCTTAACCGATGACGGGTATCCTCCTTGACAACCCCAAGCAAGTCTATCCTTGATATGTTCATCCTAACCGATGACGGATTTTCTTTCCTGTTGAGTTTATCCTTGATATGTTCATTTTAACCAATGACGGATACTCTCACCCTTTGGTCTTCTGCCCAGTAACCAGTAGTTGTAAATCCTATTTTCTGCAGTTTTTCCCCAGCAAGGTTATTCTTACCCAGTAGCCGGTGATGAATATTCCCTTCTGTTGGTGCCCAGCAAGTCATCCTTGATATGTTCATCCTAACCGATGACGGATGTCCTCTCTGTCAGATCTTTATTATCTCCTCACCCAGTAACAGGTAGTAGATGATAGATTTCTGCTCCTCCTATTGTTGAAGTTTATTTCTTCCCCAGTCGAGTTGAGTGTGCATTTCCTTAGTGAAATCTCTTTTCCTGCATGATTCAAGTACTTCAGTTTTATCCTGACTTACTCGTATCCCCTGCAGATGTTGTTGTTCCCCGGTTGAGTCTTTTCCATTTTATATGGAATTCCTCGAGTCCCCCAACAGTTTTAAGTCGTAGCCCGACCTACGCATAACTCCTTTTTCCCCAGAGTCTCTGTTTCCCTAGTGAGTTTTCCTTACGGAATGCATTATACTCCTGTGGACTTTCGGTCTCTCTGATTTCTTTTCCTTTGTGGAAAAATTTCCCCACAAAGAATTTACTTTTGCATTCATATCATATGCATCATGAGGTATCTTAGGGACAAAAATTTGTTTCTATATGTTGTTATTTAAGCCTATTCTACTGAGTTGACATGAAGATGTTAACCTTCACCTCCTCAGTTAGAATATCGTTAAATAGGGGCAGCTGTAAGACCCCAATTTTGACCCTAAAATCCCTCATGCAATTTCATCATAAGCATTGAGATCATACCTTGGCATCCTCCTTGCCCCCCCCCCCCCCCCTCATTGGGTTTATTTTGGGAGAGATCACCAAGCACCATGTGATCGTATCATACTTGTATTTTATCATTTTACTAACCAAAATACCAAAAATATACCTTTGCATTTGCCTAACTCTTTTGTAGGTAGGGCATGATCTCCATTGATCTATCAAGTTTATATCTAGGGTTTGAGACCCTCATGACAAAGAGCACAACCATAAATTGATACAAGAATTATTATGATCATCATATATGAGTCCCAATGATTTCTACATGTTATATTGATCAAGTTTTCTGCAAGAGTTTGAGGGTGATTTTCCTTGGAAACCCTAGTTTGACTGGGTATCTTGAGTAACTTCTCCAATAAGCTATCTCACCAATTGTTCAAATTTCTCAAGGGACACTTCAAAATTCATCATATTATGCATATATGGTCTACCATGAGCCTATAAAGTCAAGAGAATTGAAGGTTAACAAGTTTGTTGATGGTGGTTGGCCAGATGAATTCATCTGATCAAAATTGGGTCTCCCTAGACCCTATCTTCTACACTTTTCACCATATGAAAATGATTCCAAGAGAAATGTTACTCTAAATGACATTCAAAACAACTTTCATGTTGATACCTAGATCTAGTTTTGCTTGGAAAATCATTTTCTATGTTGAAACATTATAGGTCATTTTCTCTAAACCCTTATTTGAAAGTCAACTTCCCAAGGCCATAACTTGCCCAATTTTTATGAGATGAAATGTTTCTAAGTTGCAAAATTAAATTCAAGATGTCTAATTCAACTTTTATGTTTGGAGTGAGAGCTAATTCAACTTTTTTAAGCATGTGATATGAGGCTACATTATAGGTCACTTTTGACCTATACCATTTGAAAGTCAAGTGATTTTTCCAAACTTCAAAAATGCATAACTCTATCATTTCAAATCCAAATGAAATAAACTTGGTGACCATTTTGAAGGTCATTTAAAAAGCTAAAACTTTTATGAGACACGTTTCTCATTTGAGTCTCACATAAAAAGCTAATCAAGGTGGAATATTGAGATATATGACTTGACACTTAGAAAAAAATTCAACATGTTGAAATTTCCAAACTTCCACCTCAAAATTCATCATGATACAAGATTAAATTGGAAAAGTGTTGAACATGAAAGTTGTTCCTCTTGATCTAACCTTTCCAAAAAGTCCAAGTTCATCCATTTTAGACAAGAATTGCTAGGGATGTGCATGGCATGAACATGGTATCATCATTTGGCAAAGATCAAACTTCAAATCTTCACACACTTGCCTTGCAATCCAAGTTGATTTCACACTCTCTTACATTCATTTGTGGACCTAAATCAATGATCTCATGGGCCTATGCACGCATGCATCATCAATTGCCAATTTTGGAAAGTGATTTGGAAGGTGCAAATATCATGAGCTACAACTATAAATAGAGACCTCTAGCATCAGGATTGAACACACATTTGCACCAGCTTTGATTCTAAACCTCTAACCCTTCCATTTGAGAGGATAACTCTGAGAATTTCATCTTGAAATTGAGTTTGAATCTCACTGTTTTGAGATTCAAAACTCCAGGGACCCAAGACCTTTTGTGCATTTCATTCTACTTCTGCAAGCATTCTGAGTGAGATCAAGCACGAGCCAAGTCAAGAACAGTTGAATCCAGACCTACATTGAAGGTATTTTCAAGAAAATTTCAGCTCTTTGATTCTCTCTCAATCTTGCTCAATTCTATTGATTCTTTGGTAGTCTGAAGTCCTACCAATGTAGGCAAGAAGATTGAGTTGCTTAGAGGTCAAATTGAAGTAACTCAGTTGATATGCCTCAAAATTCAACTCCTTATATCTTTCTATATGTGAGGAGTTAGTTAAAATTGAGGTGATATTCGTGATCTACACCATTTTTCCTTTCAGATCATATCCTCCTTTTTCATTTTTGATGTGGTGATGAATGAACCAGTCCGGCCAAGGTCACCTGAGAAGACGATCGGCGCTTTGCTCCGGCAATGAGGTGGCAAGGTCCAGAGCCATTGGATTGATTCAAATTGTTTTAATTAGGGACGTTGCTTGTGATGACCAAGTGTGTGGCGCGCTGACTAGCGTGTACCATGGAACGCACGTTTCTCACCACTTGATCTGCCACTTCAATTAATGAGGCAGATCAAGTGATCCACGTTTTTCTGATTTTCTAATTTTGATTTTTATTCCTTTGATTTTCATTAATTCATATTAATTTTAATATTGATCCAAAAAATATGAGAGTTTCACCAAAAAAATTCAAAAATTTTCCTCTTTCATATTCTGAATTAAAATTATTTTTTGGATCATTATTAATATTTTTCATGATTTTTCATTTGTTTTTAATTGTTTAAAAATACTTTTAAGTCTTTTGAAATTCTGAATTTTTTCTCCAAGATCCTTTGACCTTGTTTGACCTATGATAAATCTCATAGCCATTTATTTGGTGTTTTGATGAGGTTTTAGGAATTTGACAAACCATATTTAATTTAAATGCATTATTTAGTTTTTTAATTTGAATAAATGCCAAATAATTTTGTTGACCAATTGTGATGACTTGTTGGTGTTTGACTCTTGTTGTTGGGCCTTGGTCAAGGTTGATTTGACTTTGTCAAATTAATATCATTGGATTTAGGGGATTGATGGAATGTACATTCCATCTCGGAAAATGAATGAATGATATTAATTTGGTAAAAGTCCTCCTTTGATCAATTTGAAATTTCATCTATTCCCCTCCCTCTTCATCTCATTCCCCTTATTGATGCATTCATCTCATTTGGCCTATGATATCTCAAAGTCCTAAATCTAGTTGATTGAAAAACTAATATGAGTATGGATGAGATTAAGCCACACCTTTTGGATATTATTTTTGTGTGTGGTATGTTTCATGAGCATATTTCATAATACTGTGTCTCTAACATGCATTAACACCAAAATTCTATTGCCCGACCTTAAATAGTTGTGACTTCTACATAAGTCCAATTACGATTGCTTAACATAGCGCTAAATTTGTGACATAAAAGGCATAGCATTCTAGTTTGTGAGATTATAAGTCTCCCCTCTTCCATGGTATTGTGTGGAAACTTGGCCTTTTTTCCTTCCTTTGGAATATGTCTTGGTTCAAGGATCCATGATTGTGATAAGTGGGTTGAGTATTCTCCAAAGAATGTCTAAGAATGAAAAGCAAAAACAATACTAACCTCTAACCTATTAACTACTAACTTTTAATTTTAAGCCATTTACTTTAATGTCATTTAATTCTAGCTTTTATACATTTTCCATTCTTCATATCATTCTAATTGTTTATGTTAATGGAATTTTCACTTTGTCCATTTGGACCATATTATGTGATATATTTTGTTTGTGTATACTTTGTTTGTTTGTGTGGTCTTTGACCATTAATGTACATAATAACAACAAAAACCCTAAAAAACTTTTGTGTGGATTGTTGGCTTGACCTAGGACAAATGGACTTAGAATTTAGGCTACATTCCTATGCTAAAGGACTTGGCAAATGCCAATTTATTGAGAAACCAAGTGCTTGCAATTTGAAACTTCATCTGATACATCATTCAAGATCTCTCTAAGTTCATCTGCAACATGATCATTGTGAAGCTGTTATTTTGAACCTGTGACTTGTGGAATTCATCTGTTACAAGGGCTATTTTGAAGAAGATCATGGAATGGATAAGCTTGGATGTGACCATCTTATTTGATGCTTCGCTCTTCAAGATTGATATAATTGTGCATTTGTGTTTTGTTTGATTCTAAAAGTCCAAGGGAATTCTGGGTTTCTATTAACATTCTTGTCTATTGGGTTGCTACCCATTTGGTCAGAACTTTTCAACTCTCAACTTTTATTTTGTACATAGGATTAGTCTCTTCATCTTCTCCCTATTTCTTTAATTTTCAAAATATTTCCCTCATTTTTCAAAACCTTCTTTGATTGAACTTATTTTTGTTCTAAACTTTGACCACTTTGCAAAAAGATAGAAACTTTGGCCTTATGCCATTGCATTTTCAAACTTCTTTTCTAAATCAAACTTGTAAATAGGCTTAACTATACTTGACTTAAACTTTCAAAAAGCCAAAAATAACTAAGTCATTCAAACCATTTTTAGGCCTTTGTGCCTTTCAAACTTAATTTTTGTTAAAAGCAATGCATCCACTTTGAAATTTATATCACGAACTACGAGGTTTTGATCCCTCCTTTTTATGTTGGTACGTAGGCACAAGACCGAAGGTCTTGCCAAACATAAAAATATAATTAATGAATTCTTTTCTCATCCCCCCATTCTATTTGTTTGTAAACATCATTTTGTACCAAATACATATGCACACAAAAAGGGCTCCCTAGGAGTACCTAGGACACTTTGGGTGCTAACACCTTCCCTCTGTGTAACCAACCCCCTTACCTGTAATCTCTGGCATTTTATTAGTTTTGATTTGAAAACTTCTTATTGTTGAGTTTTGTTCATACTTTTTCCCTTTTCCCTTGGAAACAATAAAAGCGTGGTGGCGACTCTTGTTATTTGATCTCTAGCTTATCCATAGCCTGATGATCATGAATTTACCGCTACACAACTTCATTAGCATCATCGACATGCTTCTTATAAGCATCTCTTTCTTCCTTAGGTGCAGAACTCGAAGGTTCCTCTTTAGAAACAAGTTCCTCCAAGACATACAACTTTTTATCATGCTTGAGGATAATCCTCATATTTCGGTGTCAATCTAGAAAATTTGTCCCAGACAATTTTTCCTTATCAAGGATTGATCGTAAAATATTGTCAAAGGTGTTTGTTGTCATGGTAATTTACATGAAAAATATGAAAATATAAGTATCATTAAAATAACATATTTAATCAGGCCTTTAATTAAATACGCTCCCACTATTTTACTCAAAACAAATGACACTCACCATTTGATTCGGAAAATCCCGTTGGAAGATTTTCTAGTGGGTCGAGATCCATATTTCACTTTGTTTTAAGTCCGCATAGGCAGATTACACAAAAATAGGTTATTTATGTAGAAACTCCTTCCAATTGTATCTAATACAACTCTCGAATATCTTAGTTGGATGAATAACTCCTTATTCCAATCCATCATATGGATCATTTCCAACTCTTACTTCTAAACATATATAATCTTATTATAATTTGTTTAGCTAAGTTTGACCCATTGTTTTAGCAATTGGATATTACAATTATCCCATCACACCTTACTAATATAGAACATGCACCTCGCATATGTGAAACCTATATTATTCAATACTGGTCTTGATGAGTGTTAAAACTTGGAAAGCATAAACTTAATATTTAATTTGAGGGAATTTGCAATTATTTTGATCTCACCGGCTTATTTATCATATAAATCATCTCTCACGTGCATCAACATACATTCACATGCATCAACATACATACAAAATGAAACAATTATGGCCCCTAACGCAATTGTTCTCCCAAGCCAATGAGAGAACCTAAACTAACCTAATAATGATCTAAGCTTCTCCAAGCAAGATCTTCAAGGTTGTCCTCCTTTGATATTGTATTCTTCTATTTCTTCATTACATTATTACATAAAAGAAACTCGTTTTACATACGAGGGAATGAGATGAGAAAATAAGTTACATTAAGAGATTAAAAAAAAGGCACAACACGCAGGTCGTATTTTAAAATCCTAAAAACAAAGTAAAGGAAAACTAAGGCCATAACTGATCACCGCAAGACAATAATAATAAACACATTATTACTATTAATTTAAAATCTGTTAATTAAATAAACCAAATTAAACTTTGACGATTGATCACATTACACAGAGTTAGTCGGGGATTCCGCTGCCCGGGCAGCGCCCCGATGCAAATTTTAATGAATAATTCATTTGAAACTGATGTTAGTATAAACACTTGATACTTTAAAGCACAACTCTTGTGCAGTCACAACCCTAATCTCATAACTCTTTGACATCACAACCCTTGTACCGTCATGAACCTTAATGCAGCAATTTCATACCGTCTTACACACCTCGATTGATAATTCAATATGATTGATCAACACGCCATTGCTTCACCATACTAATGTCGGATTCCGAAGCAAATGATCATTGATCGCTCAAAGGAATAACAATCATTAAATGTTTGAATGAACTAAATAGAAACAGTATATCATATATATCATATTTTACATCCTAATTACTTATATCATATATATAAATGGATCGATCTCATTTGTGTAACCTATGGACGATTGATGTATCGCTGCTTCACCATACTAACGTCGGATTCCGAAGCATAGTCAACATCAATCATCCAAATCATACACACATGATGCAAAATTTAATTACTCGTTTATTATTTAATTCATTATGTTTGTTAATCGTATTAATATAGAAAATACAGAAAAGAAGCAGCTATCAGATGCATGGTTTCGTAGTGGCTCTGATACCACTAAAAGAAAATTGTGATCCAAAACGCATCAGAAACTACAAATTTTCCTTTAGTGATCCTTACGAATGGACATGATCAATGATAGAAACCGTTACCTCTTGTGGTGATTGAAACATTTGATGTAGGTTTAAGGAGTGATCATGAGCGTTGAATGGTGACAACACCTCTACTCAGTCCACACGAACGAATTCCTTCAGTCTCAGTGCTAGCTGCTATGAATGAAGGCTTTTGAGTGTGTGTGTGTGTGTGTGTGTGTGTGTGTGTGTGTGTGTGTATGTGTGTGTGTGTGTGTGTGTGTGTGTGTGAGAGAGAGAGAGAGAGAGAGAGAGAGAGAAATGAAATTTCATCAAGTCAAATTCTTTTTCACAAGGGTTCTATTTATAGAATCACTTATGTGGGCTACAAGCTAAAAAGCCCACTTAAATGTATGTGGACCATATCTTATGGTATACCGAAAATCACTTAAGCGTGTAGTACCTTACTAAATTTCGTATTCTACTTAAGTGCACCGTACTTTACGATGTTCTACAATTCACTTAAGTGCATCGTACCTTACGGTGTTCCTTATTTACTCGGTCTCTCATCAATCCATCCTTTTTGTGTGTGACCCTGTAGGTTTTCGCGATATTGTCAATTATATTAAATCACGTATTTAGCATAATAAACAGTGAGCGGTATCTAGCAACATATCACTGCTACCCAAGACACAAAAATGTCATGTGATCTAAAAAATCTCTTTTTGTGATAATACTTGTGTATACAATTACCCTTTTCCCTTATGTCTATATTGAACCCAAGGCATAGACCGTGTCATCCTTGTCTAGTTTAATATTGGGCCCTTAGACATTTATCCTGTTACACATGATGGACAAATTCCATCTAGGTCACTCATGTCCATCAGCATGCTTCGTGAGTACCCATCAACTGTCCTTATGTTCATCTAGCTACGAACAATATTTGATCAGCAATAAAGCACTTGACTCTACATCTAGGGTCCATAGTGGTTTCAGGTCAAAGGGTGGTATACACCACTATCACCATGAGAATAACTTATGACACTTTGCATAACATTCTATGTAGTATTCTTATAGCGGGTCAATCTAGTATAAATATTACTCCTAATATTCATACCTATGTTTAAGACTTTATAACTCCTTATCCATGATCCATGATATGTGATCATCAGTCTATATACATAATAGTCTTAATGCTTTAATGTTATCCCACTTTACAACAAAGCTCGAGTACGGATACTTTAAGAATATTGTCCTTATGTTTAATGGGATCTCATGATTAAGTCACACTTGATACATTAAACGGACTAGCTATTCTAGGGACTTTATTAAACAAACATAATAAAGAAAACGCCTTTTATTATTAATAAATAATTCGATACAAGTACCAAAAGTATTGGCCTCTAGGGCTTACACCAACACTATATTATTTATTACTTATTCTTATTTCATAACAAAATTTCTCTATTATTTATTACTTATTCTTACTTATTTCTTAATTATCTTTTATTAGGACCCAAAGAGATTTCGATGTCGTGTACATGAATATGTACCACACGATCCTTTAATAGAACCATATCTTCGAGGATGCGATTTTGGTAATCTACTCAACATAGTCTCATACTCATTTATCTACAAATTTATTCTTGCTTTGTTAGAAAGATGGAGACCAGAGACCCACATGTTTCGCCTTCCTTTCGGTGAATGTACTGTCACACTTGAGGACGTCTACATGTTGTTAGGTCTACCAACCGATTGTAAGACCGTAAATGGTAGAGTTAACCAAGATAACTCTATATGCGAGGAATTGTTGGGTGCCCCTTTGTGTGAAGACACAACTACGGGACGGACTTCGGGTCAACCTAGGGGTCAAGGTATTAATTTAACATATCTTAAACAATATTAATCAAGTATAACATTAAACGAAGAATCTACTGAGTCTGAAAATATAATTAAAGCTCGATGTTATATTATGATTATATTTGGTAATTTTTTATTTCCTGAAAGTACTGGTAATACGGTGGATATTATGTATTTGCCGTTGTTACGAAACATAAATAAAGTAGGCACATATAATTGGGGTCCAACTGTTTTGTCCCATCTATATAGTTCGTTGTGTAAAAATGCCAAAAAAGATACTTGTATCTTTTATTCTTGCGTCTATTTTTTACAAGCATGGGGTTGGTCAAGAGTGTCGTCACTTGCCCCGGTCAACGAGAAACCATTCACATTCCCTTATACAACAAAGTAAGGTTATATTAAATCTTCTAATTTATTAGACTTTATATTACAACTAACTGTAACTAGTATATTTTCAATCTTTTCGATCTAGATGGTCAGTTAAGGGGATGAACTACAACAGGTGTCCCAAACACGTTGTAGTAGTCTATCACAATCTTTTAGACCACATTGGACCAGACGATGCATTACTACTAAACAAATCTACTTTTGATTTAAAAAAATTATCCAATTACATATACTCTAATCATGTCAAATTATTATACAGTTTATCTGGAGGTCATATCTGGGTCTTAATCACCAAGTTAACCATGATGATAATGTAGTTTGGACAACAAAAACACTAATCATCTGGTTCACTACTGTGGAGATGCACCAGAGTGATCGTGTAAAACTGCAGTTTGGCATGCAACAACAAATTACAGAACCTCCGACGTGTGTTGTCACACTTGACGACGTCTACATGTTATTAGGTCTACCAAACGATTGTAAGGCCGTAAATGGTAGAGTTAACCAAGATAACTTTATATGTGAGGAATTGTTGGGTGCCCCTTTGTGTGAAGACACAACTACGGGACAGACTTCGGGTCAACCTAGGGGTCAAGGTATTAATTTAAAATATCTTAAACAATATTATTCAAGTATAACATTAAACGAAGAATCTACTGAGTATGAAAAGATAATTAAAGCTCGATGTTATATTATGATTCTATTTGGTAATTTTTTATTTCCTGAAAGTACTGGTAATACGGTGGATATTATGTATTTTCCGTTGTTACGAAACATAAATACAATATGCACATATAGTTGGGGTCCAACTGTTTTGTCCCGTCTATATAGTTCGTTGTGTAAAAATGCCAAAAAAGACACTTGTATCTTTTATTCTTGCGTCTATTTACTACAAGCATGGGGTTGGTCAAGACTGTCGTCACTTGCCCCGGTCAACGAGAAGCCATTCACATTCCCTTATGCAACAAAGTAAGTTTATATTAAATCTTCTAATTTATTAGACTTTATATTACAACTAACTGTAACTAGTATATTTTCAATCTTTTTGATCTAGGTGGTCAGTTAAGGGGATGAACTACAACAGGTGTCCCAAACATGTTGTTGTAGTCTATCACAATCTTTTAGAACATATTGGACCAAACGATGTATTACTACTAAACAACTCTACTTTTGATTTAAAAAAATTATCCAATTACATATCCTCTAATCATGTCAAATTATTATACAGTTTATCTGGAGGCCGTATTTGGGTCTTGATCACCAGGTTAACCATGATGATGATGTAGTTTGGACAGCAAAAACACCAATCATCTGGTTCACTATGTGGAGATGCGCCAGAGTGACCGTGTAAAACTGCAGTTTGACATGCAACAACAAATTACATAACCTCCGACGTGTTTGGGAGATTTACATCAATAAAGAGTCGATGACCACTGGGATTATTCTGATTGGAGAGGCTTCGCAAAAGAGATGTGTCGTCATTAAAGAAATCGACGATAACACATCTTAAACGAATCAGTCATACATGGTGCTAGACCAACTCAAAATTATATGGCTTGGTTTAGGTCGGTTACAACACCACAGTCTATGTCTGAGCCAAGGTATTTGATTGATCAACGGCAACGAGCTTCGTCATCAAGCGCCCAACAACAAATCCTCGCCCAAGAATAATGTCAACCCACCCAAATTCAACGACCAACCTCACACCATCACCATACCATATACACCCAACCACCAAACATCCAACCTCGCAACCAATTCATATCACACACCCAAACTCAAAACCATGAATCAAACTCTAACCAAAAACAACCATACGGAGATTCTTCCTTTACACAGTTCATAGGGAGTCTTCTCCAGAATAGGTCTTATGGAGATTCTATTCTGAATATAACACGCTGTATTTACAGCTTCAGCCCAAAAATGCTTAGCCACATTTGTTTCATTGATCATGGTTCTGGCCATCTCTTGGAGTGTACTATTCTTCCTTTCTACAACTCCATTTTGTTGTGGAGTTCTAGGGAAAGAGAAATCATGGGATATTCCATTAGAGTCAAACAATTCTTCAAAAAATTTATTTTCAAATTCCCCACCATGATCACTTTTGACTCTGATGATTTTAGAGTCAAATTCGTTTTGCACTTTGGAACTGAAGCTAGTGAATACAGAGTGAGACTCACTCTTGTGCTTTAAGAATTTTACCCATGTCCAACGACTAAAATGATCAACAATGACTAGTCCATATTTCTTTCCATTGACTGATGCTATTTTCACAGGACCAAATAAATCAATGTGAAGAAGTTCCAGAGGCTTAGAGGTAGAAACAATGTTTTTCTTTTTAAAAGATGATTTTTAAAATTTTCCTTTCTGACATGCTTCGCAGAGAGCATCTGAAGAAAACTTCAGCTTAGGTAGACTCTGACTAACTCGAGTTTATTTAGCTGAGATAACTTTCTCATGCTAATGTGGCCCAAGCGTCTATGCCATACCCATTGCTCTTTGTGAACAGACATCAAACATTTTACATTTTGTTCTTTTAAATCCGAAAGATTTATTTTATAAATATTGTTTTTCCTCTTGCCAATGAATAGGACAGATCCATTGTTTTGATTTATGGCTTTACATGTTTTTTGATTGAAGATTACATCATACCCGTTATCACTTAATTGACTTATTGATAACAGATTATGCATTAATCCTTCTACATATAAAACATCAGATATAGAGGGAAGAGTACCATTACCAATAGTTTCGGAGCCTCTGATCCTTCCTTTCTGATCTCCTCCAAAACCTACGAATCCAGCGTCTTTAAGTTCCAGGTTTTGGAACATATACTTTCTTCCCGTCATGTGTCGCAAGCATCCAGAGTCCAGGTACCATGACTGGTGTTTTAACTTTGCTGCATAAGATATCTGCAACATAAACAATCTTATCCTTTGGTACCCAGAATCTTTTGGGTCCTTTGTGATTAGTTTTCCTAGAGTTTCTTAACACTTTGGGTTTTCTAGCATTATTAAATTGTTGTGCTTGTGTATGTGTATAGTGATAGGAAAATGGAGATTTAGGTTGGTCACTAGTAGAAGTTTTATCTTCACTAGGATCATACCCAATTCCTTTTCTATTGTTCTGACTGACCCCATAAATCATGGATGTCATTCTGCTCCTCTCTATCCCATTTTTCAGAAACTTTTGAAAGGATTTTTCATATTTATAAATTATTGTGTTTGAAGTTTGTGGAGCTTGAGATCAGGCTCACGATCAAGAATGTGAGGCTCTTTGTATATGGGAGTTGAGACGACACTGTCGCACCTCAAAAATGATGATAATGCGATCCCTCGCGATAGGACGCGGAAAAAATGTTGTTCGAAACAGAGTCGCCACCGAACTTTATTTATCCCAATGAAGGGATAGGAAAATATCGAGAAAACCTCTATAGATAAGAATAATGGTCGTCGCAACCATATTCGGGTTCGGGAGTCGATTACGCAAGGGGGAGGTATTAGCACCCCTTACGTCCGTTGTACTCAACGGGAACCTTTTAGTCTGATTTTGCTATTTGACTGTTAATTGACTGTTACTTGTTTGCTTCGAGTGATTAGAATTGATGATAGATATGGATGAAGACCTCAGGAGGGGGGAATGGGAGGCTTTTTATTAGTGTGCTCGCGAAGATACAGCAATCTCCTGCCTACGTATCCTTATGGTGCAATAAGGAAATCAGAGCATTCGTAGTTCGGGGTACTACGAATATTTGGTGGGTTTTGTTTTGATGAACGACTGTGTAAGTCGGCGTTCTAACGGCTAAACGCTGGCTTGTCTACTCTCGGGGGAGGCTCTAGCACTGGTTTGTTGTGCGCATTAGAAAGGATTGACAGTGTTCTTTTTGAAAGGGTTTTGGTCACGCGGGGGTGACAGGTTGAATTGATGTGTTTGGGTTTTGATTGGTTTCGATCGCTCGGGGGCAAGAAGTTGAGTTTGATTTGTTTGAGATGTTTTTGGATAACGACGAAAGGTGAGCAATGTGGTGTACACCAATCGTCCAATTCTTTCGAGGAATAATAAGGCGTACGCCTTCTATTCCTTTTTCGTTCGAATTATTTTGAAAGCTGTGTTTGTGGATGTTGAATATGCCCGGTAGTGAGGCGTACGCCCCCTACTTGCTTATTCAAGGAATAACGAGGCGTGCGCCACTTATTCCCTTATCCAAGTTTATTTAAAATGTTTTAGTCGGAAGTCGATAATTTGTGCAATATGGCGTTCGCCAATTATTCAAATAATCGAGAGATGGCGAGGCGTACGCCTCTCATCTTTTGTCATCCGAAGTTTAATTGTAAAAGATATATTTGTATGTTGGATTGGTAGGTTTGGATTTGAAGATGATTTGAGTTTATTTGATTGTGGTTTTGAATTGATGACGAAGATTCGAGCAATGTGGCGTACGCCAATTATTCGAATAATCGAGAGATAATGAAGCGTACGCCTCCTATCCTCCTTTCATCGGAGATTTATATTTAAAAGGGGTTTTAGATTTGTAGAAATGATTTGAAATATTGTGGTCTAAATATATATGATTAAGGTTCTAATTTGATGACGAAGATTCGAGCAATGTGGCGTACGCCAATTATTCGAATAATCGAAAGATAGTGAGGCGTACGCCTCCTATCCTCTTTTCATCTGAAATGTGGGATTAAAGGATTTGGAATTTGTCGAAATGATTTGAAATAGTATTGATTTGAAAATAATTTGAATTTAGAAATTATATTTGATTTTAAAAAGTGATTTGAAATTGTGTAATTAAGGTTTAATCGGGTGACAAAAACTCGCGCAATATGGCGTACGCCAATTGTTCAAGTGCTTGAGAAATAGTGAAGCGTACGCTTACTATCTCCTTTTCATCCCAAGTTTATGTTTAAAAAAAATTCTTTTTTGAAATTGAATTGGTTTGAAAAAAATGATTTGAAGTTGAATTTGAAATGAATTTTGAAATTGAGTTATTTGAAGAAAATGATTTGTGTTTATTTTGAAAAAAAATGGCTTGTGTTGGATGATGAAATGAAATTGAAAGTCAAATTGAAAATGGTTTATGAAAAAAATGGTTTGATGAGAAAATCCTTCAATTATTAACTCATTAAAATTTGGTTAAACTAATTAATTTGAAATGAATTAAAAAATCCAATTACTTAACTTTTAAGAAAAACAAATAAAAATGATTGACAATGTGGATTTATCTAATTTAAAGTGATGTGCTCGAACCGGCTTATAGGAATTTTAAGTTCGATCACATAACGCAAACAGAAGTAACAAACACAAATTTTTTTATTTTCAAAAATTAATATGGTGTATAGAAATTTATTATTAGTGGGGTAAAAATGCACAAAGTTATTAAGGAAATGGGCTTTTCCTTTCCCCATTCAAATGGCCCACGATCTAAACTTTTAACTCTTATCCAACAACACAAAAACCATCAATTTATCATGTATCAATAAATATCCCAAAAATAAAATTGACTTTCCAATTCTCATGTACTGTAATAATCAACGAAATGCAGCGGGCACAATATTCTCAATATCTCAACATTTACTTGCAATAATAACCAATATTCTATAACCTGTACATAGCAATAATAACCAATATTCTATAACCTGTACATAGCAATAATAAACAAAACTTTCATAGGCATGAAGATGAATATCAAGTATTTTACTCAACTTTTTACATGATAATCCCAGTTTGAAGCACAAAATAATATGATCACACTGAAAATCAAAGATCCAAGTGGAAGAAAAAATCAATGTAGCATCAACATAAACCCAGAACTTAAGGCAGTAACATTCCTTATACAACAACAACAAACTCAGAATTTTAAGACAAGAACATTCTAAGAATATAACATCTACGAATTTATAACAGTATCTATGGCCATAATATGAAATAGCAACAACGTCCTGAGTCTAGATTCGCAGAAAATTAAACATTTGAACAATGCTCTTAATAGCTCAATCATGGGATTCAAGTGTCGTTACCGTAAACGTTGTTGAGTTGGTGCCACTGAGCTGGAACATCAACACAAGGCTATTGCTTTGATGGCTTTTCAACCGTCGAAACAAGCTTCGACTTCTACCCTCTTATCCCCCTTCTGGTACTGAAATCGGCGGAGTAATCATCCTGTAAAACAAAAAAACCGACCTGTAACCAGATTAGGTATTTAAACAACAGCCAAAAGTGATAACTCGCAAAGGGTGAGTTGCAAGTCGATTGATTGACACGGAGAGATGCTTGGATAGGTTGGTAAAGATCGATTGAAGGGTAACGGCCGATGAATCCGTCGGTGAGGGGTTTTGATGGTGGAGACGGAAATGGTTGAAGATGGCGGCGGTGATTGAAGGCGAAGGCGAAGGTGGGTATGAGGGTTTTGAAAGGTTTTGTGACGGCGGTGGAGATCGCAGGTTACGGAGGGACGGCGACGGCGTGGCGGTTCGTATGGTGGTTTTGGGGTTATGGTGGTGGTGACGAAGGGTTTTCGTTAAGTTGATGGGAAGGAGAAAGAAGATTTGTTTGTGGGGTGAACGGCGGAGTGGATTGTGAAGGTTGAAGGGGGTTAACGGCGGATGTTAATGGGATTTGTGCGAAGGTAGCGGGTGATGAAGGTGTTTGTGCGAAGGTAGCGGGTGATGAAGGTGGAGGCGTTTCTGGTGGTTTTCGTGTGAGATCCTTTCCAGAAATTTCAGAGAGTGAGGGCGAGTGTTGAGGTTGGAAGATGGTGAGTTGAACGGAAAGGGTTTCTCTTTTTTTGTTTTCTTTTTTCTTTTTCCTTTCGTACAGTAGAGAGAGAGGAGAGGTCTCTGTGTGTGTGAATGAATTTTGTTAGTGGTGAGTGAATTGGTGTAGTAGGTATGAGTGACATGTGGATTTATGGTAGTGTGAGGGAGAGGGAATGGAACGAGGGAGAGAGAGATTCTTTGGATTTTTCTGCTGAGTGTGAGAGACGTTGGAGAGTTTGTTAGGCTGTTAGTAGTGGAGAGTGAGTGGAGAGATAGTGGAGTCAAGAGAGAATCTGTTACAGTTGTCCCAACTATCCAACAAATTTTCAATTATTATCATTTTTATTTTTCTTAAAGAGAATCCAATGTCTAAAAATATATATTCACAATTATTTATTTTAGCAATCTCATAAAAACATAAAAAAAACTAATTGACATTTAATTAAAATAAATTCTACCTATTTTAAAAAATTAACTAATATTTTAGAAAATCTAACTAATATTTAATTGAATAAACTAATATATAAAAAAAACTAATCAAAACTTAATTAAATAGCTAATACTTACAACTAACTAAAATTTGAATATTTGACCAATTAAAAAATAAAAATCGAGTATAAATTTAATCAAAAAATGAATCGGTCATACTAAAATTGTCAGGACAACACATACTCATTAAAAATACAGTCTTTTCTCAAATTTTAACGATTCAACCAATTTGTCTGTATTCTCAAATAAATTCATTCTGACTGACATTTTAGGTGTTTATTCATGATGCAAATGTATGTCATGCTATGCGTATGATGCAAAAATGAAACTGAAATTAATTTTGAAAAAATTAAAGTAAGCCCGGACAAAATTGGGGTACGACAGTTGCCCCTATTTAATTATCTTGAATTAGAAGGTAAGAATGACAATGTCATCATACATTCGTGGTGGAAGGTAATTAAATACGAAAGGATCCGAATTTTGTCCTTTGGAATGCAATGGAGAGATGCAAATGAAAATGCAATGGATTCTAACAGCACCAAGGTAATAGGGGTAGAATGTCAAATCAATGCCAACCCTCGAGTCAACACTCAAATCTTGCCCAGGTCGTTTCTTATGTACAGACAAAGGTGGACGTGCTTTTCTGACACCAAAAGGATGACAGTAGATTTAACTGCTATCACCAAAAGGATGATAGTAATTCACCACGATTGTCAGGATTGTCATCACCAAAAGGATGATGGTTATAGTGGCTACAACAAAGATCGCCATCAAAAAAAAATGATGGTAAGATCAACAACAAATCTCGCTATCACCAAAAGGATGAAAGATAGACACAATTCAAAAATTCCCATCACCAAAAGGATGATGTCTGTCACCAAACAGAGGATAGTCATTCTGGTAAAGTTTCCCATTAACAGAGAGTATCAAGGCTATCACCAAAAGGATGATAGTTGACTCATCAACTTCAGAGATCACCGTCACCAAGAGGATGAAGGTATAGTTACAAGATAAAACTTGTTATCACCAAAAGGATGATAATAAGTCAAATAACCTCAATGATCACCGTCACCAAAAGGATGAAGGTATAGTTACACAACAAACTTGTTATCACCAAAAGGATGATAAAGCACACAACTCAATTGATCACCATCACCAAAAGGATGAAGGTAAGATACAAGATAAAACTTGTTACCACCAAAAGGATGATAATAAGTCAAATATCACCATCACCAAAAGGATGAAGGTATAATTGAAAGACAAAGCTTGTTATCGCCAAAAGGATGATAATAAGCACACAACGCAATTGATCACCATCACCAAAAGGATGAAGGTAAGATCAAGACAAACTTGTTATCACCAAAAGGATGATAATAAGTCAACAATCACCATCACCAAAAGGATGAAGGTATTGTCAAACGACAAAACTTGTTACCACCAAAAGGATGATAATAAGCACACACACAACTGATCACCATCACCAAAAGGATGAGGGTAAGATCAAAACACAAACTTGTTATCACCAAAAGGATGATAATAAGCACACACGCAATTGATCACCATCACCAAAAGGATGAAGGTAAGATCAAGACAAACTTGTTATCACCAAAAGGATGATAAGAAGCACACACGCAATTGATCACCATCACCAAAAGGATGAAGGTAGGATCGAGACAAACTTGTTATCACCAAAAGGATGATAATAAGTCAACAATCACCATCACCAAAAGGATGAAGGTATTGTCAAACGACAAAACTTGTTACCACCAAAAGGATGATAATAAGCACACACGCAATTGATCTCCATCACCAAAAGGATGAAGGTAGGATCAAGACAAACTTGTTATCACCAAAAGGATGATAATAAGTCAACAATCACCATCACCAAAAGGATGAAGGTATAATTAAAAGACACAACTTTTATCGCCAAAAGGACGATAATAAGTCAACAATCACCATCACCAAAAGGATGAAGGTATTGTCAAACGACAAAACTCGTTACCACCAAAAGGATGATAATAAGTCACACACACAATTGATCGCCATCACCAAAAGGATGAAGGTATTGTCAAACGACAAAACTTAGTTACCACCAAAAGGATGATAATAAGCACACACACAATTGATCACCATCACCAAAAGGATGAAGGTAGGATCAAGACACAAACTTGTTATCACCAAAAGGATGATAATAAGTCGACAGTCACCATCACCAAAAGGATGAAGGCACTATAACACAACAGGACTCGTTATCACCAAAAGGATGATAATGAATCAACAATCACCATCACCAAAAGGATGAAGGTGAGATCATAACTTCGAAACTTGTTACCACCAAAAGGATGCTAATAAGTTATAAAACTTCAAATATTACTGACACCAAAAGGATGACAGTGGGTTGGATTTTTCAAATGTCACCATCACCAAAAGGATGATAGCCTAAACTGAACTCCATAGTCTCTATCACCAAAAGGATGATTTTAGATTGAACTGGACGTCATCACCAAAAGGATGATGATTGAACCAACATGACAAGGATCCTTATCACCACAAGGATCGCCGACACCAAAAGGATGACGGTAGGCTGTAATAATTGTAGAGGTCACCATTCACCAAAAGGATGAAGGTTAGACCAAAACTTCACGGATCTTCGACACCAAAAGGATGACAGTAAGATCACAAATGTCAGGGATTTACCATTACCAAAAAGGATAACGGTGATCGTAAACAGGATGATGTTTAATATTATTCCTCAATGGACTTTCACCAAAAGGATGACAGTGAGAACAATATTGGAAAAAATAAGGCTACTGTCAAAGTTCAGTAAACCTGATTTGCTGGGTAGTGTTGGAACATTACTGGGTAAGATTTGCTCGAGGTATTGACAACAAAAGGTTGCAGAACCAATATTTTCTGGGGAGATGTAGTTTCTGTCAACAAAAGGTTACAGAAAACGACACATTGAGGGACGCTCAACGTGAAACAAAGTAGGTGTTTAGAGAAACAATGCTTGACTTAGCTGAGGATAATATCTTATCAACAAAAGGTTGAAAGATGTAACTCGATGGGGAACGCCCTATGGTAGGGTAGGAATTCTCTTAGAAAAAGTGACAATGACTCAACTGAGGGTTGGCCTGGATGCCTACGACTAAACCTGGGATTTTGATTTGTGTTATGTACACGAATGATGTGTATGCGTTATGTATGAGGTGATGCATGTGATGCATGTTTGAATGCAAATGATGATTGGTTTGTTTGGGATTGGCCCCCCTTTTCAAAGGCAATGTATCTTCTGGAAACCAGTGTTTGGTTGTATTTGTTTTTATGTGGAGGTGCCAGCAAGGTGGACTTTGGATTTTGTCAATGTGGTTTGGACTGTTTGGTGGAAAGGATCTGACTTCCCGACACTCGGTAGTTGAAGATGTGATGAACACGCAATAGATGCGGATACTCTTGGTGCCCCAAGTTTGATCTCTTGCTGATATGTTGTATATTTGTCTTTGAGAAGATCTCGGTTCTTCTTCTAAAGTGTTTGGCCAGCCTGTAACTGAGCATAGCGACGTGATCAACGCATGTTGGTTATGCCTTTGATGTGCCCTAAGGACTCTTGTTAATATCTGATGTTGTACTGGTATGAACTTTTGACATTTGGATGGTGAATTCAAGCAGTCACTAATGTCCGATGCAATCTGCTTGATTATCTTGAAGATATGAAGGGAAACTGCCCCTTGCAACTTGTCTTGCCCCTGACTGTAGGGTGTCCATAGGAATTCTCCTTGAAAGGGAAACTTGGGAGTGGTTATCCCATGACATGGTTTGAGTCTGTTTTTCCCAACTCCTGAATCTTGCAATGGTCTGCCCCTGATTAGCCTTTGGGGGACCTGCCCCAGGCGTACTGAGTACTGAAGTGTTTTTCCTCCCTGATCAACCGATGTTTGGAGATTTGTCTTATACTGACTACTTCTTAAGTCAATATAATCAAAATGATGCCATGATTCATAGGATGGTCTTGATTCGTGTCAGCACCAATGATCAAGTTCCCCTTGAATTGCCCCTTGTTGGAATTTTCTTGATGTCAAGTACTAACTGACAATTAAGAATTGTTATTCAAGAAATGGTGATTTTAATGCAACAGTTATGCAAGTTTTGAAAAATAATCATTCATTTGGAGTGTTGTGGTAGTGTGTGGCGAGTGGATCATGAGTCCAATCGCGGTGCTTGATTTAGCTAGCGTGTGAGTGATGTAGTGAGAATAGAATATTAGCAAATCTCTAGGAGTCAGTTTACTCAGCCTTGCTGTAGTATGCTTTCAGAATAAACCCTACTTCAATTAGGTCTTTTGAGGGTTGTAACGTGGCTTGGTTCATGGTTATTGAAACAAAAGGATATAAGGCTCAAAGTTTAATTTTAACCCACCCCTTCTTCACGATGATCTCCAATCCTACGTTCAGTTTAACTCACACACATTCATCTTTTGCATGTGTAAGGATAAAGATGGTGATTCAAGGCCTCTTGGAATGGCAGCCACCTTATTTCTTTTTTGGATGTCGGTGACCCTTTGATTTTGGTATGGTGGTCACTGAATCTTGTTTTGTTTTTGTTGGAGACTTTCATTGTCTCTTTCGATTTTTGTTTTGATCCCTAACTTTTGCATGGACCGCTTTGTTTGAAGCTTTAATCCATCGGGATTGCCCCTGTTTTTGCCTAAGTCTCCTTTGAGGTGTTCAACTTAGCGGGCTCTTTCTTTGATTTTTTTTTTGATTTTTCTTGGAAATTATGATTGCCAAGTCAATGGTCATTGAGGAACAACCGACATAAAATTTGGATTTGTATGGTTCCTTCGACACTTCAGGATGTGTGCGAAGACTGGTATGTAGTTGATCCACGTATGGGATATCTCATCTTGTAATCTGAATGTGTAGTTAGATTAATTGAACACTACCCTGCCCCAGGTTAAGCGTAAGGGTTTGTAGATCCGAAAGAAACTCCTACTTCTAGGCTCGAAGTGGTTGACTAGGGATTAACTCCTTATCTCTCCAGTGTTTGGGGATTTGAAACAATGCATGTACATCATCAGCAAGGTTTTATCCGAAAGCATACGATCAACAATTATGAGTATTTTGTTTTCGTCATCCTCCTTCCAACATTTACTAACAATAGTGCGATGAAGAAAGTGAGGTGGAAAAGTATGTGTTTGTGACTTGCAAATGTGATAGATGACTGAATATGAAAGATTGATTCAAAGCATGCATAATCATCCCATTAATAAGACCAAATAAAAATAACAATGTTTAAAGCATACAGTACTTAAACAATAAGATCAAATTACAAGAATGCAAAAATGGTAAAAATGGCATAGTGATTGCCTTCATTCAAAGCAACAGACTTCATCTCTTGATTCTTCGTCAGAATTTGCTCTGCTTGTTCAGGCCGGTGGGAAGCTTTACCTTCGAGCTTCACTTGACTCTGCATGCGCCGGCATGGGGTTTGTTGCAACGTTTGGCCTTGCTGGCGTGAATGTAAGTGCTTTACTATCAATCAGGTCTTGGACCTTGTGCTTGAAAGCCTTACAGTTCTCTATTGTATGTCCTGGGACACCCATGTGATACTCACAGTGAGCATTGGCGTCGTAGCCTGGAGGATATGGTGGAGTTGCAGGTGTTATCTCCTTCAGAACAACCGATCCATCCTTTAGCAGGTAGGGGGGATCTTGCTATATGATACTGGCAAAGGATCGAAATGTCTTTCTGGCCTCCTTGCCCTATGCTGATTGGGTTGACGTTGTTGTGGAGCTCGTTGCTGTTGATTCTGATGCGGCTGCTGGTAAGCCGGTTGTTGATGAGGCTGTTGATATTGTTGTTGATATGGTTGCTGATATGGTGGCTGATACGGTGTTGGGATGACAGCAGCAGTCTGGTGATAAGGCGCATACGGAGGTGCCCTATATCCTCCTCCTTTCATTATGGCGTTGGTCTGATCTTCTGGCTTCTTTGGGAGATTAGGATAAGGTTTCTTCATCCCACTTGAAGCATTGGCAGCACAAGGTAGTTTTCCCTTCTTGATTTGGCTTTCAATTCGTTCTCCCACGGAGACAACCTCAGCCAAAGTTGGGAAGCTGGATCCTACCATTTTCTCCATGTATTGGGTGTGCAAGGTTCCCATAAACATATCAATTAGCTCTTTGTCAAGGAGGGGAGGTTGGACACGAGCTGCAAGCTCTCTCCACCGTTGGGCGTATTCCTTGAATGACTCATTGTTACGCTGAATCATGTCTTGCAACTGTGTGCGGTTGGGTGCTAGATCAGTATTGTACTGATAATGCCTTAGGAATGCCTCGGCAAGGTCTCTCCATGACTGGACCTGACCTCTCTCTAGTTGCATGTACCACTCCAAGGATGCCCCACTAAGACTATCTTGGAAGTAATGAATCAGGAGTTGATCATTACTGATGTGGGAAGCCATCTTGCGACAGTAGGCTCTAAGGTGTGTTCTTGGGCAGCTGATCCCTTTGTACTTGTCAAAGTCTGGGACTTTGAACTTCTGTGGAATCACAAGTCCTGGCACCAGGCACATGTCAACAGCGTCCAAACCGGGAGTAGTGTGAACCTCCAAGGACTTAAACTTTTCCTCCAAAGCATGGAGTCTATCAACGGCTGGGTCTGGGAGACCTCCAACAGCAGGTTTGACGGGTTGTGGCATGAAGAAGGCGTCATATGGATCTTCATCACCCATCATTGACCCATGTCGAGCGGATATAGCAGAATGCTCATGGGGGTTCATGTTGTCCATGGGGATCGGAATATGGATTGGTCCTCCTCTAGGGTGGGCAGGATTACCATCAAGGTTAGTTACCCCAGGGATGCTAAGTGATAGCGATCCAAACTCGACAGCAACTTTCCTGGCTTCAGCGTTAGTCTCAGCATCCTTCTCCTTCTGGGCCAGGAGTAACATGGTTTCCAACAAGCGATCCATCTTTGCCTGCATGGAGTCAATGTCGGTCCTCATTGAAACTTGGTTTGCTTCCAGCTGTTCAAGTGTCATCTTGTAATTGCGGCGTGTCTCGTACCGGTGTCGAGTAGTCAGCGTTTACTGGACAAAGGGTAGAGTATGGTGTAAGCTTTTGTTTCTGGAAGATGAAATGCAATGCATGTTGATGATATGCAAATGCATGAATTTTTGCCATGATTTTTCACAGAGGAATACAGACTCAAAAATATTCACACGTCAGGTACGTCAGGATGAAAGGAAGAAGCACGGGTTTCTCTGATCACAAGAAATTCCCCAAAGGTAGGTTCTAAAGTTATGTTTTCAAGGAAGGAACTTAGACTCAAGGATCAAGTTCAAAACTTCCTCGCAATGGTGGGCTAGCCACATCGTGATGGGAGTTCTGAAATGATCTAATCTAAGTGGGATTCTCGTATTGCACGAACAGGGTGTAGACCCTTCGGTTCAATACTACACAATCGCCGATCATGAAAACAAAACATGGGTTTAAGGCGAGGCTCCTAGAGTCACGGATCGTATTTAGAACCTCCACACAATGATGGGCTAGCCATATTGGGATGGAAATTCCAAACAGATCTACTCTAGGTGGAGTTTTCGTATTGTCCCAATGAGGTGTACACCCCCCGGTTCAATACTACACAACTCCGGGTTCTAAGTTCTTCTCGAAGCTCGGGTATGGAGCTTATCTCACAACATATACCAAGTCCCAGATCAAAGTATCAAGACAAATACATACAATACAAACAATCAAAAAAGAATACAGAGAAATAAGTATGGAAGAAAAGAATATCTTCCAACAGTCATAGCAAAATCAGACTAAGTTAGGCTAGACTCTCTCTTGCTTGGAGCAGGGTTCCCCAGCAGAGTCGCCAGTCTGTCGCACCTCAAAAATGATGATAATGCGATCCCTCGCGATAGGACGCGGAAAAAATGTTGTTCGAAACAGAGTCGCCACCGAACTTTATTTATCCCAATGAAGGGATAGGAAAATATCGAGAAAACCTCTATAGATAAGAATAATGGTCGTCGCAACCATATTCGGGTTCGGGAGTCGATTACGCAAGGGGAAGGTATTAGCACCCCTTACGTCCGTTGTACTCAACGGGAACCTTTTAGTCTGATTTTGCTATTTGACTGTTAATTGACTGTTACTTGTTTGCTTCGAGTGATTAGAATTGATGATAGATATGGATGAAGACCTCAGGAGGGGGGAATGGGAGGCTTTTTATTAGTGTGCTCGCGAAGATACAGCAATCTCCTGCCTACGTATCCTTATGGTGCAATAAGGAAATCAGAGCATTCGTAGTTCGGGGTACTACGAATATTTGGTGGGTTTTGTTTTGATGAACGACTGTGTAAGTCGGCGTTCTAACGGCTAAACGCTGGCTTGTCTACTCTCGGGGGAGGCTCTAGCACTGGTTTGTTGTGCGCATTAGAAAGGATTGACAGTGTTCTTTTTGAAAGGGTTTTGGTCACGCGGGGGTGACAGGTTGAATTGATGTGTTTGGGTTTTGATTGGTTTCGATCGCTCGGGGGCAAGAAGTTGAGTTTGATTTGTTTGAGATGTTTTTGGATAACGACGAAAGGTGAGCAATGTGGTGTACACCAATCGTCCAATTCTTTCGAGGAATAATAAGGCGTACGCCTTCTATTCCTTTTTCGTTCGAATTATTTTGAAAGCTGTGTTTGTGGATGTTGAATATGCCCGGTAGTGAGGCGTACGCCCCCTACTTGCTTATTCAAGGAATAACGAGGCGTGCGCCACTTATTCCCTTATCCAAGTTTATTTAAAATGTTTTAGTCGGAAGTCGATAATTTGTGCAATATGGCGTTCGCCAATTATTCAAATAATCGAGAGATGGCGAGGCGTACGCCTCTCATCTTTTGTCATCCGAAGTTTAATTGTAAAAGATATATTTGTATGTTGGATTGGTAGGTTTGGATTTGAAGATGATTTGAGTTTATTTGATTGTGGTTTTGAATTGATGACGAAGATTCGAGCAATGTGGCGTACGCCAATTATTCGAATAATCGAGAGATAATGAAGCGTACGCCTCCTATCCTCCTTTCATCGGAGATTTATATTTAAAAGGGGTTTTAGATTTGTAGAAATGATTTGAAATATTGTGGTCTAAATATATATGATTAAGGTTCTAATTTGATGACGAAGATTCGAGCAATGTGGCGTACGCCAATTATTCGAATAATCGAAAGATAGTGAGGCGTACGCCTCCTATCCTCTTTTCATCTGAAATGTGGGATTAAAGGATTTGGAATTTGTCGAAATGATTTGAAATAGTATTGATTTGAAAATAATTTGAATTTAGAAATTATATTTGATTTTAAAAAGTGATTTGAAATTGTGTAATTAAGGTTTAATCGGGTGACAAAAACTCGCGCAATATGGCGTACGCCAATTGTTCAAGTGCTTGAGAAATAGTGAAGCGTACGCTTACTATCTCCTTTTCATCCCAAGTTTATGTTTAAAAAAAATTCTTTTTTGAAATTGAATTGGTTTGAAAAAAATGATTTGAAGTTGAATTTGAAATGAATTTTGAAATTGAGTTATTTGAAGAAAATGATTTGTGTTTATTTTGAAAAAAAAATGGCTTGTGTTGGATGA
Source organism: Lathyrus oleraceus (assembly GCF_024323335.1). Lineage (NCBI taxonomy): Eukaryota > Viridiplantae > Streptophyta > Magnoliopsida > Fabales > Fabaceae > Lathyrus > Lathyrus oleraceus. Next base: position 228,989,557 of record NC_066583.1, read on the forward strand.
TGAAATGAAATTGAAAGTCAAATTGAAAATGGTTTATGAAAAAAATGGTTTGATGAGAAAATCCTTCAATTATTAACTCATTAAAATTTGGTTAAACTAATTAATTTGAAATGAATTAAAAAATCCAATTACTTAACTTTTAAGAAAAACAAATAAAAATGATTGACAATGTGGATTTATCTAATTTAAAGTGATGTGCTCGAACCGGCTTATAGGAATTTTAAGTTCGATCACATAACGCAAACAGAAGTAACAAACACAAATTTTTTTATTTTCAAAAATTAATATGGTGTATAGAAATTTATTATTAGTGGGGTAAAAATGCACAAAGTTATTAAGGAAATGGGCTTTTCCTTTCCCCATTCAAATGGCCCACGATCTAAACTTTTAACTCTTATCCAACAACACAAAAACCATCAATTTATCATGTATCAATAAATATCCCAAAAATAAAATTGACTTTCCAATTCTCATGTACTGTAATAATCAACGAAATGCAGCGGGCACAATATTCTCAATATCTCAACATTTACTTGCAATAATAACCAATATTCTATAACCTGTACATAGCAATAATAACCAATATTCTATAACCTGTACATAGCAATAATAAACAAAACTTTCATAGGCATGAAGATGAATATCAAGTATTTTACTCAACTTTTTACATGATAATCCCAGTTTGAAGCACAAAATAATATGATCACACTGAAAATCAAAGATCCAAGTGGAAGAAAAAATCAATGTAGCATCAACATAAACCCAGAACTTAAGGCAGTAACATTCCTTATACAACAACAACAAACTCAGAATTTTAAGACAAGAACATTCTAAGAATATAACATCTACGAATTTATAACAGTATCTATGGCCATAATATGAAATAGCAACAACGTCCTGAGTCTAGATTCGCAGAAAATTAAACATTTGAACAATGCTCTTAATAGCTCAATCATGGGATTCAAGTGTCGTTACCGTAAACGTTGTTGAGTTGGTGCCACTGAGCTGGAACATCAACACAAGGCTATTGCTTTGATGGCTTTTCAACCGTCGAAACAAGCTTCGACTTCTACCCTCTTATCCCCCTTCTGGTACTGAAATCGGCGGAGTAATCATCCTGTAAAACAAAAAAACCGACCTGTAACCAGATTAGGTATTTAAACAACAGCCAAAAGTGATAACTTGCAAAGGGTGAGTTGCAAGTCGATTGATTGACACGGAGAGATGCTTGGATAGGTTGGTAAAGATCGATTGAAGGGTAACGGCCGATGAATCCGTCGGTGAGGGGTTTTGATGGTGGAGACGGAAATGGTTGAAGATGGCGGCGGTGATTGAAGGCGAAGGCGAAGGTGGGTATGAGGGTTTTGAAAGGTTTTGTGACGGCGGTGGAGATCGCAGGTTACGGAGGGACGGCGACGGCGTGGCGGTTCGTATGGTGGTTTTGGGGTTATGGTGGTGGTGACGAAGGGTTTTCGTTAAGTTGATGGGAAGGAGAAAGAAGATTTGTTTGTGGGGTGAACGGCGGAGTGGATTGTGAAGGTTGAAGGGGGTTAACGGCGGATGTTAATGGGATTTGTGCGAAGGTAGCGGGTGATGAAGGTGTTTGTGCGAAGGTAGCGGGTGATGAAGGTGGAGGCGTTTCTGGTGGTTTTCGTGTGAGATCCTTTCCAGAAATTTCAGAGAGTGAGGGCGAGTGTTGAGGTTGGAAGATGGTGAGTTGAACGGAAAGGGTTTCTCTTTTTTTGTTTTCTTTTTTCTTTTTCCTTTCGTACAGTAGAGAGAGAGGAGAGGTCTCTGTGTGTGTGAATGAATTTTGTTAGTGGTGAGTGAATTGGTGTAGTAGGTATGAGTGACATGTGGATTTATGGTAGTGTGAGGGAGAGGGAATGGAACGAGGGAGAGAGAGATTCTTTGGATTTTTCTGCTGAGTGTGAGAGACGTTGGAGAGTTTGTTAGGCTGTTAGTAGTGGAGAGTGAGTGGAGAGATAGTGGAGTCAAGAGAGAATCTGTTACAGCTGTCCCAACTATCCAACAAATTTTCAATTATTATCATTTTTATTTTTCTTAAAGAGAATCCAATGTCTAAAAATATATATTCACAATTATTTATTTTAGCAATCTCATAAAAACATAAAAAAAAACTAATTGACATTTAATTAAAATAAATTCTACCTATTTTAAAAAATTAACTAATATTTTAGAAAATCTAACTAATATTTAATTGAATAAACTAATATATAAAAAAAACTAATCAAAACTTAATTAAATAGCTAATACTTACAACTAACTAAAATTTGAATATTTGACCAATTAAAAAATAAAAATCGAGTATAAATTTAATCAAAAAATGAATCGGTCATACTAAAATTGTCAGGACAACACATACTCATTAAAAATACAGTCTTTTCTCAAATTTTAACGATTCAACCAATTTGTCTGTATTCTCAAATAAATTCATTCTGACTGACATTTTAGGTGTTTATTCATGATGCAAATGTATGTCATGCTATGCGTATGATGCAAAAATGAAACTGAAATTAATTTTGAAAAAATTAAAGTAAGCCCGGACAAAATTGGGGTACGACAGACACCGGTAACCGCTGGGTTTGGGTTGCTTGAACTTGGAGCTTGTTCGTTGGAATCCATGAATGTTGTTGATGAGCTGGGTTGAAGATTGAAGAACTTGAAAGGATACTGTCGGAATGCCTTGAGGGAAAGCTGAACATGCAGAGGGTTAAGAGTGCGTGAGAGTGAAAAGTGTGCAATGTATGAAGAGAGGTGTTTAAATACCCAAATTAGGGCGCATACAAAGCGACACACAAAACAAAGTTTAGCACAAAAACCAAGTATACACGTTTAGAGGGGAAATGATTACATCTCACAAATGATGTCTAATCCCAACAGTCAGTACACTACTCGAGGAGATCTCAAGAGACTGTTCCTTGATTACTGCTACATAGTTGTCTAGAAGTTCCAAGGTCAGATGCAAGGTACTCCACGTGTTTGCTCTTTCTGATCTTCAGGAATACCAAAGGATTGGTTCCTGGAGATTTCTAACTCAGATGACTTCTAACTTGGTAGGAGTATCAGAGTCAGAGGCAGAAATCACTTTGTTTACATCAGAATCTTACTTTACAAACTCAGTTGCACATTTTATTCAGGGCAATTTTGAATGTTCAGATTCTTTAAGATAAAAAGGAATCTATCTTCAGCTAGGGGTTTGGTAAAGATGTCATCCCATTGATGATATGTATCAATGAACTTCAACATTACTACCCCTTTCTGAACATAGTCTCTAATGAAATGATGTTTTATTTCTATGTGCTTAGCTCTGGAGTGTAGAATAGGATTCTTGCTTAAACAAATGGCAGCAGTATTATCACAGAAGATAGGAATGTTACTCTCAAAGATTTGAAGATCCTCTAGTTGATTCTTCATCCAGAGCATCTGGGTAATGCACAGTGATGCTGAGATGTATTCTGCTTCTGCAGTAGACAAGGTTATGGTTGATTGTCTTTTGCTGGCCCAGGATATCATATTCTTTCCCAAGAGCTGACAATTTCCATATGTACTTTTTCGTTCCATTCTGTCTCCTGCGTAATCTGCATCACAGAAACCAGATAGTCTATACTCTGATGTTTTCTCATACATCAGGCTCAGGTTAGGAGTTCCTTTCAGATATCTGAGAATTCTTTTAACTGCTGTTAAATGGGATTCTCTGGGATCTTATTGGAATCTAGCACATAGACAAACACTAAATAGAGTATCAGGACGTGTAGCAGTCAGATAGAGAAGAGAGTCTATCATACCACGATAGAGCTTCTGACAAACCTTTTGACTAACTTCTTCTTTTTCAAGAATGCAAGTTGGATGCATGGGTGTCTTAGCAGGTTTGCATTCAGCCATTTCAAATTTCTTCAGAATGTCTTTTATGTATTTACTTTGATGAACGTAGGTGACTTCTGAAGTTTGATTAATCTGAATTCCTAGAAAGAACTTTAGTTCTTGCATTAAGCTCATTTCAAATTCTGCCTGCATTAGCTCAGAGAATTCTTGACATACAGAGGCGTTAGCTGAACCAAAAATGATATCATCAACGTATATCTGGCATATCATGAGATCATTATTAATGTTTTTACAGAAGAGTGTAGAGTCAACTTGCCCTCTCGTAAAATCATGTTCCAAAAGAATATTACTTAATCTTTCATACCAAGCTCTGGGAGCTTGTTTTAGTCCATATAAAGATTCTTAAGTTTAAAAACATGTTCTGGACAATTTGAATTTTCAAAACCTGTGGGTTGGTTGACATACACTTCTTCTGATATATAACCATTAAGGAATGCGCTCTTGACATCCATTTGATACAATTTGATAGAATGATTTATAGCGAATGAGACAAGTAAGCGAATAGATTCTAACCTGGAGACTGGGGAAAACGTTTCATTATAGTCAATGCCTTCTTGCTGACTATAACCTTGAGCCATCAGCCGAGCTTTGTTTCTGACAACTTCTCCTTTCTCATTCAGCTTGTTTCTAAACACCCATCTGGTACTGATAATGTGGGTGCCTTTAGGTTTAGGAACAAGATCCCTGACATCGGTCTTTGTGAATTGATCTAGCTCTTCTTGCATGGCTAGAACCCAGTTGCTATCTTGAAGTGCCTCATCGCAGGAAGTAGGCTCGATCAGAGATACTAGTCCCAGAGGAGTTTCTTCAGGTGCCTTGAAGGTAGACCTAGTTCGAATAGGTTCATCCTTGTTTCCCAGAATCAACTCTTCAGATATGTTGAGGTGACTTTTAGCTTTCTTTGGGATTGCTGGGGATTTAGTTCCTTCTGAAGTTTGGGTGGCAGTTGCTTCAGGAGCTTTGATCTTCTCGTCAGAACCTGCAAGAGTAATCTCCAAATCTGCAAGTTTCTCAATTAGCTTTGACTTTTCAGGGTCAAGCTTATCATCAAATCTGACATGAATTGATTCTTCCACAATTTTGGTTTTTGTATTGTATACTCTTTAGCCTTTAGAGCGTTCTGAGTATCCTAACATAATACCTTTTTGTGCTTTGGAATCAAACTTGTTCAGATGTTCTTTAGTATTTAAAATAAAACAGGAACATCCAAAAGGATGAAAATAAGAAATGTTAGGTTTTCTTCCTTTACACAGTTCATAGGGAGTCTTCTCTGGAATAGGTCTTATGGAGATTCTATTCTGAATATAACACGCTGTATTTACAGCTTCAGCCCAAGAGTGCTTAGCCACATTTGTTTCATTGATCATGGTTCTGGCCATCTCTTGGAGTGTCCTATTCTTTCTTTCTACAACTCCATTTTATTGTGGAGTTCTAGGGCAGGAGAAATCATGGGATATTCCATTAGAGTCAAACAATTCTTCAAAAAATTTATTTTCAAATTCCCCACCATGATCACTTTTGACTCTGATGATTTTAGAGTCAAATTCGTTTTGCACTTTGGAACAGAAGCTAGTGAATACAGAGTGAGACTCACTCTTGTGCTTTAAGAATTTTACCCATGTCCAACGACTAAAATGATCAACAATGACTAGTCCATATTTCTTTCCATTGACTGATGCTATTTTCACAGGACCAAATAAATCAATGTGAAGAAGTTCCAGAGGCTTAGAGGTATAAACAATGTTTTTCTTTTTAAAAGATGATTTTGAAAATTTTCCTTTCTGACATGCTTCAAAGAGAGCATCTGAAGAAAACTTTAGCTTAGGTAGACCCTGACTAACTCGAGTTTATTTAGCTGAGATAACTTTCTCATGCTAATGTGGCCCAAGCGTCTATGCCATACTCATTGCTCTTTGTGAACAGACATCAAACATTTTACATTTTGTTCTTTTAAATCCGAAAGATTTATTTTATAAATATTGTTTTTCCTCTTGCCAGTGAATAGGACAGATCCATTGTTTTGATTTATGGCTTTACATGTTTTTTGATTGAAGATTACATCATACCCGTTATCACTTAATTGACTTATTGATAACAGATTATGCATTAATCCTTATACATATAAAACATCAGATATAGAGGGAAGAGTACCATTACCAATAGTTCCGGAGCCTCTGATCCTTCCTTTCTGATCTCCTCCGAAACCTATGAATCCAGCGTCTTTAAGTTCCAGGTTTTGGAACATATACTTTCTTCCCGTCATGTGTCGTGAGCATCCAGAGTCCAGGTACCATGACTAGTATTTTAACTTTGCTGCATAAGATATCTGCAACATAAACAATCTTATCCTTTGGTACCCTGAATCTTTTGGGTCCTTTGTGATTAGTTTTCCCATAGTTTCTTAACACTTTGGATTTTCTAGCATTATTAAATTGTTGTGCTTGTGTATGTGTATAGTGATAGGAAAATGGAGATTTAGGTTGGTCATTAGTAGAAGTTTTATCTTCACTAGGATCATACCCAATTCCTCTTCTATTGTTCTGACTGGCCCCATAAATCATGGATGCCATTCTGCTCCTCTCTATCCCATTTTTCAGAAACTTTTGAAAGGATTTTTCATATTCATAAATTATTGTGTTTGAAGTTGGTGGAGCTTGAGATAACGCTTCTTCAAGTTTTGAACAATTTTTCTTTGTTGAATCTCTTTATAATATCAAGGTTCTGTTTTCATCTTTAAGTTCTAAAGGAATTTTTCTTGAAGTTCTCTTTTCTTGAACTGTCTTTCTTTAACTTGGGACATTTGTTTCTGTAGTGACCTATTTCCTTACATTCATAACACGTAACATCTTTGTTAGATTTACCTTTTGAGTTTGATTCTGATCGATCTCCTCTGGGTCTTGGTTTTCTGAAGTTATTATTCCTTTTTCTCCAGAGTTGTTTTACTCTTCTGGTAAGAAGGGATAATTCTTCCTCATCGTCAGAATCTTCCTTTTCAGAGTCATCAACGTCTTCTTCTTCGGCTTGGAAGGCTTTGTTTCTGTCAGGCTTGCGCCTTTCAGATCTGGATTTTAGTGTAACAGGCTTGATCTTCTTCTGAGGCTCATCTTCCTCCAGTTCTATCTCATGACTTCTGAGTGAACTGACAAGTTCTTCAAGGTTGATGTTGTTTAGATCCTTTGATAGCTTTAAGGCTGTGACCATGGGTCTCCACTTCTTTGGCAAGCTTCTGACTATCTTTTTGACATGGTCCGCAGTTGTGTATCCTTTATCTAGCACCTTGAGACCTGAAATTAGAGTTTGAAATCTAGAAAACATTACCTCTACAGCTTCATCATCCTCCATTTTGAAGGCTTCATATTTCTGGATTAGAGCCAGAGCCTTTGTTTCTTTGAACTGAGAGTTTCCTTCCTGAGTCATCCTCAGGGAGTCGAGTATCTCTTTAGTTGTTTCCCTGTTGGTGATTTTTTCATCCTCATTATAGGATATGGCATTGAGAAGTTCCATTTTGGCTTTGTGATGATTCTTGAATTGAGTACTTCTGATCATCTGTCATTTTGCTTCTGGGAATAGCAACTCCAGCATCTGTTACAGGAGGTTTGTATCCAACTGTGACAATGTCCCAGAGATCAGCGTCATAGCCCAGAAAGAAACTTTCAATTTTATCTTTCTAGTAGTCGAATCTCTCTCCATCAAACATTGGAGGCTTAGCATTGTAACTATCTCTTTCATTGGTGTTGGCCATAGTTTTTCTCGTTCTAGATCTCTCTACACTGTTAAGTGTTTGATCAGAAAATGAATAACAGAGCCGAAGCTCTGATACCAACTGAAGGTGAGAAAAACAAGAAAGGGGGGTTTGAATTGTTTTAGAAATTAAAAGCCTTTTCAAAAGTAAGAACACACAGAATTTTATACTGGTTCGCTTATAACACAAAGTTACTCCAGTCCACCCGGCCAAGGTGATTTCGCCTTCAAAAAGGACTTAACCCGCTAATCTTGAAAGATTAATACAACAAAATGTCTAAGAGAATGATCTCTTAGTCCTCTCAAGTATATAGACTACGCAGAGTCACTTGAGGAACAAAAGCAATTTAGACAAAATAAAATTTGTAATAGAAGGTGCTTCTAAGAGTAAGCAAGTATTACAGCAGAATATTTAAGCAAGGATTTTCACGTATGAGCAGCAGCTCGTGAAAAACTGAGAGAGAATGTAAAGGATTTTTCTGTATGTTGTTGTATGTCTCTCAATGAGGTATGTTGTCCTTTATATAGTAGTGAGAAGGACCTTTGGAGTGATGACAGAATATTGGTCTTTGATGAGCATTCAATGTCATTACTTCTGTGTTTCTTGCCATAACCATTTTGTCTCCCTGAATAACTTCTTTCTTAAAATACTTCATTTCCATATTGGGAATTTCTTTCCGTTACTCGTTCTGGATTTGATTAATCTTCATCAGAGTTTTTGTTATCTCAGAGTCCTGCATCAGAAAGAGATTACGTTGAGGTTGCATCAGAGCTTCTCAGAGTACTAGTCTTCTAGATCATCAGAGCTAAGACCCGTGGATGTTTAGAGCTTCTGGTTCTTTTACTGTCTTGCTTTCTTCAGATTCAGAACTTCTTGGGCGCACTTCTTCCTCAGATGCGTCTGATCTTCTAGTACTTTGTATCTGATCAAGATTTGTATCTGATAAAATGATTAGAGTCCTACGTTGCTGTTCAGAGTCCTGCACACTTAGAGAATTTTCGTTAGGGTGCCATTTTTGGTTTCATCCTTTGTTATCATCAAAATCCTGGAATTCTCTTGTAGAACTAATTTTGTTCTTACACATGTGGATATTGTTCCTACACCTATGTCTAGGGTTAGTACTCAATAGGTGATTATATTGGATCTAGTAATGATTAACACCTTTCGATGTCAGTTCACACCATGAAAACAAGTTTTAGGTTGCAAAGTTAAAATAAACATTAAGGTTAAAGAGTCATCAATATTACAACATGAGTAGATTTACATAGAATGTCATAACCTATTTAGTACATGAATACAATGACTACATCTAACCCCAACAATAACAATTTTAGCTACGCTTACTCATGGTTAGCGTAATAGTTGGTCTTTCAAGAGACATCGACGTTGGAAACAGGACTTGCCCTGTCACTTGAGAAACACTTCCTTTCTTATCCTCTCATTTTATACTAGACTGAAACTATTCCAATTATGTACTCCTCAGGTCAACCAAAAATCCCTTAGAACTGAATTGGAATCCCTATTTTCTAGTTTATGGATTGACATCCTCACCCAGCGCACGCCTCCTCACCCATCGCGGCTACCCTGCTCTGACCTACTATGCTTTTATTCCTCATCATGCGATGCTTGCATGTCTGGCAGGTATCCTAGATTCCATAACTCGCTCAGTGCACCACCACCTTGCATAGCAAGCAAACCCTTACTTCATCATGAAACAACTTAGCCTTGGAGTGACATTTGGCTTCCCGGGCTCGTTGGGCATAAATTCCTCTCGCTTAGCTAGTATTTGCTTGGTTTGAATTCATCTTGCATAGCTAGGCTAAGCTTACCAGGCTCGTTAGATGCATAATCCTCTCACTTAGCTAGCCTTGTGACTGTTTCTGACTTAGTCCAGATTTTGCTGCCTATTTCTGGCTTAGCTAGTTTGGTCCCAGCTTAGTCGTTAATGATGCATTTTAATGTTTTCTCAGTCTTTTTTTGTGTTCTCAATAAATACATAGTTAAAAAGTATACAGACTACGCAGAGTCACTTGAGGAACAAAAGCAATTTAGACAAAATAAAATTTGTAATAGAAGGTGCTTCTAAGAGTAAGCAAGTATTACAGCAGAATATTTAAGCAAGGATTTTCACGTTTGAGCAGCAGCTCGTGAAAAACTGAGAGAGAATGTAAAGGATTTTTCTGTATGTTGTTGTATGTCTCTCAATGAGGTATGTTGTCCTTTATATAGTAGTGAGAAGGACCTTTGGAGTGATGACAGAATATTGGTCTTTGATGAGCATTCAATGTCATTACTTTTGTGTTTCTTGCCATAACCATTTTGTCTCCTTGAATAACTTCTTTCTTAAAATACTTCGTTTCCATATTGGGAATTTCTTTCCGTTACTCGTTCTGGATTTGATTAATCTTCATCAGAGTTTTTGTTATCTCGGAGTCCTGCATCAGAAGGAGATTACGTTGAGGTTGCATCAGAGCTTCTCAGAGTACTAGTCTTCTAGATCATCAGAGCTAAGACCCGTGGATGTTTAGAGCTTCTGGTTCTTTTACTGTCTTGCTTTCTTCAGATTCAGAACTTCTTGGGCGCACTTCTTCCTCAGATGCGTCTGATCTTCTAGTACTTTGTATCTGATCAAGATTTGTATCTGATAAAATGATTAGAGTCCTACGTTGCTGTTCAGAGTCCTGCACACTTAGAGAATTTTCGTTAGGGTGCCATTTTTGGTTTCATCCTTTGTTATCATCAAAATCCTGGAATTCTCTTGTAGAACTAATTTTGTTCTTACACATGTGGATATTGTTCCTACACCTATGTCTAGGGTTAGTACTCAATAGGTGATTATATTGGATCTAGTAATGATTAACACCTTTCGATGTCAGTTCACACCATGAAAACAAGTTTTAGGTTGCAAAGTTAAAATAAACATTAAGGTTAAAGAGTCATCAATATTACAACATGAGTAGATTTACATAGAATGTCATAACCTATTTAGTACATGAATACAATGACTACATCTAACCCCAACAATAACAATTTTAGCTACGCTTACTCATGGTTAGCGTAATAGTTGGTCTTTCAAGAGACATCGACGTTGGAAACAGGACTTGCCCTGTCACTTGAGAAACACTTCCTTTCTTATCCTCTCATTTTATACTAGACTGAAACTATTCCAATTATGTACTCCTCAGGTCAACCAAAAATCCCTTAGAACTGAATTGGAATCCCTATTTTCTAGTTTATGGATTGACATCCTCACCCAGCGCACGCCTCCTCACCCATCGCGGCTACCCTGCTCTGACCTACTATGCTTTTATTCCTCATCATGCGATGCTTGCATGTCTGGCAGGTATCCTAGATTCCATAACTCGCTCAGTGCACCACCACCTTGCGTAGCAAGCAAACCTTTACTTCATCATGAAACAACTTAGCCTTTGAGTGACATTTGGCTTCCCGAGCTCGTTGGGCATAAATTCCTCTCGCTTAGCTAGTATTTGCTTGGTTCAAATTCATCTTGCATAGCTAGGCTAAGCTTACCAGGCTCGTTAGATGCATAATCCTCTCACTTAGCTAGCCTTGTGACTGTTTCTGACTTAGTCCAGATTTTGCTGCCTATTTCTGGCTTAGCTAGTTTGGTCCCAGCTTAGTCGTTAATGATGCATTTTAATGTTTTCTCAGTCTTTTTTTGTGTTCTCAATAAATACATAGTTAAAAAGTATACAGACTACGCAGAGTCACTTGAGGAACAAAAGCAATTTAGACAAAATAAAATTTGTAATAGAAGGTGCTTCTAAGAGTAAGCAAGTATTACAGCAGAATATTTAAGCAAGGATTTTCACGTTTGAGCAGCAGCTCGTGAAAAACTGAGAGAGAATGTAAAGGATTTTTCTGTATGTTGTTGTATGTCTCTCAATGAGGTATGTTGTCCTTTATATAGTAGTGAGAAGGACCTTTGGAGTGATGACAGAATATTGGTCTTTGATGAGCATTCAATGTCATTACTTCTGTGTTTCTTGCCATAACCATTTTGTCTCCCTGAATAACTTCTTTCTTAAAATACTTCGTTTCCATATTGGGAATTTCTTTCCGTTACTCGTTCTGGATTTGATTAATCTTCATCAGAGTTTTTGTTATCTCGGAGTCCTGCATCAGAAGGAGATTATGTTGAGGTTGCATCAGAGCTTCTCAGAGTACTAGTCTTCTAGATCAATAGAGCTAAGACCCGTGGATGTTTAGAGCTTCTGGTTCTTTTACTGTCTTGCTTTCTTCAGATTCAGAACTTCTTGGGCGCACTTCTTCCTCAGATGCGTCTGATCTTCTAGTACTTTGTATCTGATCAAGATTTGTATCTGATAAAATGATCAGAGTCCTTCGTTGCTGTTCAGAGTCCTGCACACTTAGAGAATTTTCGTTAGGGTGCCATTTTTGGTTTCATCCTTTGTTATCATCAAAATCCTGGAATTCTCTTGTAGAACTAATTTTGTTCTTACACATGTGGATATTGTTCCTACACCTATGTCTAGGGTTAGTACTCAATAGGTGATTTTATTGGATCTAGTAATGATTAACACCTTTCGATGTCAGTTCACACCATGAAAACAAGTTTTAGGTTGCAAAGTTAAAATAAACATTAAGGTTAAAGAGTCATCAATATTACAACATGAGTAGATTTACATAGAATGTCATAACCTATTTAGTACATGAATACAATGACTACATCTAACCCCAACAATAAAAATTTTAGCTACGCTTACTCATGGTTAGCGTAATAGTTGGTCTTTCAAGAGACATCGACGTTGGAAACAGGACTTGCCCTGTCACTTGAGCAACACTTCCTTTCTTATCCTCTCATTTTATACTAGACTGAAACTATTCCAATTATGTACTCCTCAGGTCAACCAAAAATCCCTTAGAACTGAATTGGAATCCCTATTTTCTAGTTTATGGATTGACATCCTCACCCAGCGCACGCCTCCTCACCCATCGCGGCTACCCTGCTCTGACCTACTATGCTTTTATTCCTCATCATGCGATGCTTGCATGTCTGGCAGGTATCCTAGATTCCATAACTCGCTCAGTGCACCACCACCTTGCATAGCAAGCAAACCCTTACTTCATCATGAAACAACTTAGCCTTGGAGTCACATTTGGCTTCCCGAGCTCGTTGGGCATAAATTCCTCTCGCTTAGCTAGTATTTGCTTGGTTCAAATTCATCTTGCATAGCTAGGCTAAGCTTACCAGGCTCGTTAGATGCATAATCCTCTCACTTAGCTAGCCTTGTGACTGTTTCTGACTTAGTCCAGATTTTGCTGCCTATTTCTGGCTTAGCTAGTTTGGTCCCAGCTTAGTCGTTAATGATGCATTTTAATGTTTTCTCAGTCTTTTTTTGTGTTCTCAATAAATACATAGTTAAAAAGTTCATACAAATATTTTATCATATTTTTTTTATAAATTGGGGGACTTTTTTATTGATTGCTTATAAAATAAATCAATAAATGCCTACGTATTTTACCTTTTGTTTAGAACTTAGCAACTCTCCCCAGGTTATCTTTTTGTTTGTCCTCAAACAAAATAAATACCAATGGTTCAAAATATTTCATTATGCAATATTCATGAAAGTTCTCACCGTAATGTCCTAAATCCCAAACACTTACTTTATAAAAACATGCGAAAAATTTACTCAAAAACATAGTGTCACATTTTCTTAGCATAGACGTCTTTCTTGATTATCAAATTATAGCATCGAAAATAAATAATAACAACTCAACTTTAATTGTTTCATAATTAAAAATCAACTTCATTTCAAATCATAAAATAAATAGTTCAACAACTCTCAGAACACAAAACATAAAGGTAACCCAACCCAGTCTTACACTATCAGAGTGACATGCAGAAAATAATTAAACTCAAAAGCGATAAACAACAAAGAAGGCCAATATGTCGTCCTCCAAAATACAACAACAACTAAGGTTCATCTACCTCAGTATCTGCATGATATGCATAAAGAATAACATATACAAATAAATAAGGAGTGATAATACATTCATATATGTTAGTGGTGCATAAAATAGTAAGGATAGTGCAATTAATATCAATCATCAATCACATAAATCATCCACAATAATTATTAATCACAAATGCAGTTATATATGCAATGTATTCATCTCTTTTACTCCAATTTATGTGGTACCAACATTTTTGTAAAGGTGACAAATAGGCATGCCCGCCCCGTTTAGGCCTACCCCGCAAAAGTCCGCAAAAAATGGGGCAGACATAATTGAGGATTAGGGCCTAAAACCTAGGCCCGCCCCGCAAAAAATTAAATGCATGGCGAGGAAAGCCCACAGACACTCCACCTATTAAGCCTAAAAAGACAAAATTTTATGTTAATACTTGTGCCAGCAAAAGTCTGCGAAGAAAATAGGGCAGACACATTAGAGGGTGAGGGTCTAAATTTTTAGTGCGGGCAAAAAGAACATGCCCAACAGGGCGAGCTAGTTTTTACCACCCCTAGGTTTTTGGATATCCAATGTATGTTATTGATTCATCCACCCATCATTGGTTCCTCTATGAACCTAGTTCCTCTCTAAACCATTAAACCCATTATTTGTTCCTCTTTGAACCTGAGACTCATCATTGGTTCCTCTCTGAACCTGAAATTTGTCATTGGTTCCTCTATAAACCTGAGACTCATCACTGGACCAAAGTCTTACATATCTATGATGTATATAATGCATAATGCAATAAACAAATGCAATACTCACCTTAAACCTCCAACTCCAATACTTCTCACTAATTCCTCTATGAACATAAAACTCATCATGATAATTAAATTATATAAATATCTCATAAAAACTCAGAAAACTGTATCAAACAACATCGAAAATAGAATACACTAAAAAAATCGAGTTGAACGGCCAAAAATCGGTCAAACAAGGGTTGATGGTAAGCCATCCAAGCATGACGATCATCACGCCTACCTGTCACCCCTCTCTCACACACACCCGTCATCATACTGATTTCTAGGCAATGAGCCCGTCCTTGAGGCCATGACGGTTAGTGTGTCACGTCACTGACGTCTGTCAGCCTATCAGAACACAGTGACGGTTGACCCGTCATGAAGGTGATGCCCATCATCAATTTCAAGCATATCAGCATGAACATAAAAAATTAGATTTGCACATATAATTTCCTACAAAAAAACAATCACCAATACAACACGAAATTCACAACATATCACATAAATCAATAGAGGTTTTGTATAAACCATCTCAAGATTCAACAATTTCATCAATGGAAGAAATTAAAACAAAAGGGAGAGAGGATAAGAAATCCTTTCTATCCTTTATACCTAAACACCCATAACATGAGCAATTCCACCCTTACCTCGAATCCCCGACAATCTTCAAGTTACAACAATGGGATCTCTTTTTTCTCTTACTTCTCGCTCTACTTTGGCTCTCTTGGACTCTACAGACAACTTATTCTCCCAAACAGCACCTAACTCTAATTTCCCCCTCTATTTGAATAAAACACTACTATTTTTATTAATTTACTAACTTCCCTCAATTTTCACTAATTCCACTGTTTTCCTTAATTTCAATTTCAATTATAATTTCCTTCCTAAAGCTCAATTTCTCATTTTTTTCTATTATTTTAAATAAATATAATTATAATAAAACTCTCATCAAATTCAACAATTTAAATAAAAGAATTAAATAACACAAAACACTCCAAAACTCAATTAAATAAAATAATCAAAAATCAGGGTGTTATAACTCTCATCCGCTTAAAGAACCCTTGAAAATTATCTGAAGGAAATAACTATAGATACGACTCTCTCATCCGTCTCTCCAGCTCCCACGTCGCGCTTCCTCTAACGGGTCCTCCCCACACCACCTTTACCAAAGCCATCTCTTTACCTCTCAAGTGTTTCACTTCTTGATCCTCAATCAACAAGGGTGATGCCTCAATAGTCAACTTCTCTCTCACTTGCACATCATCCAATTGAATCACATGGGACAGATCAAGAATATATTTCCGAAGTTGCGACACATGAAAAAAATTATGAAGGTTTGAAAGAGACGTTGGTAAGGCAAATTTGCCATCTCTCTTAAGGATCTGATAAGGACCAATAAAATGAGGTGTAAGTGTAGCGGTAAATTCATGACCATTAAGCTATGAATAAACTTAACGTCAATAAAACCAGAGTCGCCACCGAGCTTTTATTGTTTCCAAAGGAAAAGGGAAAAGTACGAACAAAAACCAAAGATAAGAAGTTTTCAAATCAAAACTAATAAAACGCCAGAGATTACAGGTAAGGGGGTTGGTTACACAGAGGGAAGGTGTTAGCACCCAAATTAGCTTAGGTACTCCTAGGGAGCCCTTTTTTATGTGTGTATGTGTTTTTGGTACAAAAGATGTTTGCAATAAATAGAGTGTGGGGATGAGAAAAGAATTCATTAATTATATTTTTGTGTTTGACAAGACCTTCGACTTGTGCCTAAGTACCAATATAAAAATGAGGGATCAAACCCTCGTAGTTCGTGGTATCAATTTAAAAGTGAGTGGATTGCTTTTAATCAAAATTTAAATTTAAGAGAGGCACAAAGGGCCTAAAAGAGTCTGAATGAGTTTTAGTTCTTTTTGACTTTTGAAATTTTAAGTCAATATGGTTAAGTTCATTTACAAGTTTGATTAAGAAAAGAGTGTAAAAATGTAATGGCATAAGGCCAAAGTTTCTAATTTGCAATAAAGTTTAAGTTTAGAAATCACAAGCAAAGAAGATTTTGAAAAGAGGGGGAGATATTTGAAATTTAAGAAATGGAAGGAGATGAAGAGACTAATCCTAAGCAAAAATTTAAAAGTTAAGAGTTGAAAAGATCTGACCAATGGGATGCAATCCAATAGACAAGAATGTCATATAGAAACCCATTTTTACTTAGGACTTTAGAATCAAGCAATATCAATAAACAAGTAGCGAGATGAAGAGCAAGGCATCAAATAAAGATAGCCACATCTAAGCTAGCAACTTCATAGTCTTCTTCATAATCTTCCCATGTATCAGATGATATACTCCTTGAATGGCTTAGAACAAGGCATTAGACACAGGTTCAAAGTAACATTTGCATCAAGACCATGCAGCAGATGAACTCAAGTGGATCCCAATACTTGCATCAGATGAAAGCTCAAATCACAATAACTTGGTTTCAGAAATGTTGGCATTAGCCAAGTCCTTTTGCATAGGGAATGTTGCCTAATTCTAAGTCCAAAGCTCAGATCAAATCCAATAGTCCACACAAACATTTTTTAGGGTTTTTGTTGTTTATTAGGTATTTTAAGGTCCTAAGGCCACAAACACAAACAAGATACACAAACAAATATATACAATCATGATATATGGCTCAAGTGAGCAAAGTGAAAATGGCATAAATATAAAAAAGTTAAATGATATGTAAAATGGCAAATGGTAAATGACTTGTATTTAAATTGCATAAAGTAAATGACTTGAAATTAAAAGCAAGAATAATAAAAGTTAGTCAAGTGTTAGTTTATTAGATGTTAGTGATGTTTTGCTTTTCAATTGATTAAGTCATTATTTGAAGAACACTCAACCCTTTATTCACAAGCATGGATCCTTGAACCAAGACATCTTCCAAAAGAAGGAAAAAATGCCAAGTTTCCATACAATACCATGAAAGGGGGGAGACTTACAATCTCACTTACTAGAATGTTATGCCTTTAGGGTCAAAATTTAGCGTTATGTTAAGCAATCATAATTGGACTTATATAGAAGTCACAACTATCTGAGGTCGAGCAATAGAAATCTTGGTGTTAATGCATGTTAGATATATGGTATAATGAACCATACTCCTAAAATATACCACACACAAAAAGAAAATGATCAAAGGATGGACCTAATCTTATTCATACTTGTATTGGTTCATCTAACAATAAGTTATTGATGAACCAATTATCCTTAGGATATTAAGACTTCATAGGTCAATAAAAGGGATGGGATAGAATGGGGTTGAAGATAAAGAGGGAGGAGAGACGAGACAAACACAAATTGGTCATGGAAGGAATTTTATCAAATTAAAATCATTCATTCATTTTGGGAGATGAAATGTACATTTCATCATTCCCCAAAATCCAATGATTTTAATCCAACAAAAGTCAAATCAACCTTGACCAAGGCCCAAACACATAGTCAAACTTCACAAGTCAATAAGAATGGCTCAACACAAATTCTACACAATTAATCAATCAAAAATCAAATTAAAATGCATTTAAATTAAATTATGTTTGATAAAAAACCTAAAACCTCTTCAAAACACCAAATAAATGGTCAGGAGATTTATCCTAGGTCAAACAAAGTCAAAGGACCTTAGACAAAAAAATTCATAATTTTTGAAAAGTCAGAAGTATTTTTAAACAATTAAAAATATGCACAAAAACCATTAATTCATGAAAAATATCAAAATTAATCCAAAAAATAATTTTAATTCAGAAAATGAAAGAGGAAAATATTTAAACTTTTTTGGTGAAAGTCCCATATTTTTTGGATTAAAAATGAAATTGATATGAATTAATTAAAAATAATGGATTAAATGAAATAATTAGAAATTCAAAAAAAGGACAGTCATCTGATCTCCCTCATTAATTGAGGTGGCAGATCAGATGATTGGAAACGCGCGCTCCACATGTTCTCAAGTCAATGTGCGTACACGCATGGTAATCAGAAGCAACGCATGAGATTAAAACAATTCAAATAGATCAGATGGCCTGGATTGGTCCAGCGCACCACCGGACCTCTAGCTCCGGTCATCTTCTCCGGTGAGGGCCACCGGACTGGTCCAACTCAAACCTTATGAAAAATAAAAAATGAGTACACTAATTTGAAGGAAAAATGCTCAGGAGGACGAATCTAGCCTCAATTTTGTAAAATTCCAAGTATATAAAAATATATAGGGATTTGAATTTTGAGGATCATGAACTGAGTTGCTTCGATTTGGCCTCAAAGCAACTCAATCTTCTCGCCTACATTGATAGGACTTCAGACAACCAAAGAATCAATAGAATTGAGCAAGAATTTGAGAGAATCGAAGAGATCAAATTTTCTAGAAAATACGTTCAATGGAGGTCTGGATTCAACTAATCTTGATCTTGCTTGTGCTTGATCTCACTCCCCTTGCTTGCAGAAGAAGGATTGGATGCCTAAAAGGCTGTGGATTCCTGGAGATTTGAATTTCAAAATAGTGGAAATTCAACCTCAAATTCAAATGAATTTCTCAGGTTTATCCTTTCCAAAGTGAGGGTTAGAGATGGGGGATCAAAGCTGGCGCGAATGTGTGTTGATTGCTGAGCATATGAGGCTCTATTTATAACTGAAGCAAGGTCAAGCATACTTGGAGTTTGAATCTCAAAATAGATGGAGAATTGAAACTCGATTTTTAAAGAAAGTCTTCAAGTTTATCCTTCAATGGTGAGGGTTTGAGATTGCAGGTTCAAAGCTTGGGCATGAGGTCCTTAATTCTGAGTAAGGAGGGTCATATTTATAGGCCATGAGATTGATTTCCACACACTTCCAAATTTGGCAAAATTTGAAATTCTCCTTTGCATGGTTGCATGGGCATGTGCTAGGCCCATGAGATGATGTGATTTGATCCATAATTGAATGCACACCATACTGAAATCATGTTAGAAGTCCATGCAAATGTGTATGAAAAATGGAAGTTGAAATTATCAAAATGGTCCTTTAACTTACACCCATACGCAAGTACCTCATACTTTGGCCAAGTAAGGTGATCTTGGACTTTTTGGAAAGGTGAGATCTAGGGGAACAACTTTAATGTAGAACACTTTTTCATTTGAAGTTTGGATCATGATGAATTTTTAGGTGCAAGTTTGGGAAATCAAACATATTTGAAAATTTTCTAAGTCCCAAGTCAAATGTTCACTTCTTCCATCTTGAATAACTTTTTCTATGGACTTCAAATGAGAAACATTCCTTCATAAAAGTTGTATCTCTTTCAAACCTATTCAATATGGTCACAAATTTGACCTTATTTGGATTTGGCATGAAGGAGTTATGCATTTTAGAAGTTGAGGAAAATCACTTGTTCAATGGTATTGGCCCAAAATGACCTATAATGCTTCCTCTTGGCACATGCATTTTCAAGTTAAATTTTCACTCCATCCAAACATAAAATTTAAATTAGACATCTTGAATTTGATCATTAAATTTGAATGGATTTCATCGCGTAAAAATTGAGAAAGTTATGGTCATGGGAAGTTGACCTCCAAACTAGGGTTCAAACAAAATGACCTATAATCTTTCATCATAAAAAATGACTTTCAAAGAAAAACTAGCTCTTGAACTCAACATGAAAGTTATTTGGAATGTAAGTTTAAGTAACTTTTATCTTAGAATCATTTTCATATGACAAAAAGTGTAGGAGATAGGGTCTTGGGAAACCCAGTTTTGACTAGTGTACTTTCTTTGGTCAACCACCATGAACCATCTTGCTAGCTTAGCATTCTCTTGATTTTTGGGACTCATGGAGGATCAAATACGTGTAAGATGATGTAATGTGAAGTATCCATTGAAATATTTGATGAATTATTGAATAAACTTGTTGAAGAAGTCACACAAGATACCCAGATGAATTAGGGTTTCCAAGGCAAACAAACTCCAAACTCTTGATAATTTCTTGATCAAAATAACATGTGAATATCATGGGAATCCATATATGATGCCTAGAGACAGTGCAAACCAATTATTGATTGTGCTCCTTGCATTTAGGGTCTTAAACCCTAGATATGAGCTTGATAGAGCATAGATGAGCATGCATACTACCTACAAAAGCAACAAACTATACATTGACATATTTTTTGGTATTTTGGTTAGTAAATAAAGAAAAATGGAGTATGATACAATCAAATGTGCTTGGTGATCTCTCCCAATGCAAACCCAATGAATGGAAGGGTAAGGAGGATACCAAGGTGTGATCCCAATGTCAATTCATATGATGAGATAGCATGAGGGATCTTAGGGTCAAAATTGGGGTCTTACAGGTGCCCCTATTTAAGGACATTCTAGCTGAGGAGGTGAAGGTTAAAATCTTCGTATCGACTTAGTATAATGGACTTAAATAACAACATAGAAGCAAATTTTGTTCCCTAAGAGACCTCATGATGCATATGATATGAAATATTAAAAGTAATCTCTGTGGGGAAAATGTTGCCACAAAGGAAAAGAATCCAGAGAGATTGAAAGTCCACAGGGGCATAATGCATTCCATGACGGAAACTCACTGGGGAGACAGAGACTCTAGGGATAAAAAGTTACACGTAGGCCAGACTACGACTTAAAACTGCTGGGGGACCACGGGGGATTCCATGAAAATAAATCAATGGAAAGACTCAGTCGAGGATAAAAGGGAAAATTTGCAGAGGAAATGGGTAAATCAGGATAAAACTGAAATACTTAATCCAAACAAGGGACAGCGATTTCACTAAGGAAATAAGCACTCAAACTCAACTGGGGAAGAAATGAACTTCAACACAGGAGTAATATATTATCCATTACCAGTTACTGGGCAGGAGGATAACACAATCTGACGAAGAGGACATCCGTTACTAGTTAGGGTAAACATATCAAGGATGACTCGTCAAGGGAAATAGAAGGTGTATTCATTATCAGTTACTGGGTAAGAATAACCAACTGGGGAAAAGCCAAATAGGATTTACAACTACCGGCTAATGGGCAGAAGACCACAAAGAAAGAGAATATTTGTCACTGGTTAAAATAAACATAACAAGGATACACTCAAAGGGGAGAATATCCGTCATCATTTAGGATGAACATATCAAGGATAGACTGCCGGGAAAAAGTAGGAATTACATCTATCGGTTACTGAATAGAATACTGAAAAGAGAATATTTGTCACCGATTAAGATGAATATATCAAGGGTAGACTCCGAGGGGAGAAATAGGAATTACATCTATCAATTACTGAATAGAAAACCAGAAAGAGAATATTTGTCACCGATTAAGATGAACATATCAAGGATAGACTCAACAGGGGGGAACAGGATTTACGATTGCCGGTTACTGGGCAGAAAACCGCAAAGAGAAAGAAACCCATCATCGATTAGGATGAACATATCAAGGATTAATCCTCCGGGGAATGAAATAGGGATTACAACTACCTTTTACTGGGTAGAATACCAAAATGAGAATATCTAGGTAGGATCTAGAAAGAAAATGTCAATCAAATACTCAACCCAATGAGGATATAACTCATAGGGAGTGGTTCCATCCAGATAATCAATTGTAGAGGAAGCTGAAACAATGATCATCCATGAGGAAATAACTTAGTGGGGAATGACAAAGGTTAAATTCTTTCTGCTTAAGGGGGGCTGACACTCTACAATTGAAAGAGGACAAACACACCAAATCTACGTGGGGAGAGGATACCACCATATCAGAGGATCAGAAAAAGAATGAAGCACAAAATGCAATAATGATGCAATAATGAAATTTATGAATGTATATGTATATATATGATGATTATGATGACAAAACAATCACAAGGATATAAATGTCAATGGTCTGAATCATCATTACAACACTTAGCCAATCTCAACAGGATGGAGGCATCAACTAGAGAAAGAGATCTTAAGGATGAACATGAATCATCCATCTCGAAGGCTCGACCCTGGTCGGGGAAAGAGGGCAGATTTGTTGAGGACCTGCACCATCAACTCTGGGGGGATTTTAGGTCAACACCATATTACAATGGGAGACAACCTTGCAGAGGACCACAAATATTGCTCAAGAATCAGTGCTAACAGGGATCATGAATGAATTCCGCTGGCGACTTGAGGGGAAACAAAAAATATGTGTCGAATCTATGCAAACCGTTGAGAATACATGCTCATAACTCAGCAAGGGAATCGATCTCAAAACTCAGTTGGGGAAACTGAATTGCAGAAACCAACTGCTTGAGGAAAGACCAACAATGTTTCGCATTTTGGGACTTACCTGTTCTCAGCCTGCTGTTGATGTTCCTTTAATGAAATCGATTGCTCTCAAAAAGTAATTGCTTTTATTATTTTTAAAAGAACATGATTTTGATTTTTAAATTCAATTTCAAAATATTCATCATAAAGTTTAATTCTATTTAGATGAATAAATAAGAGTAGAAACAATTGGATAAAAAGCTCAACTTTATTTAATAGAATGGTAGTCTGTAAATGACAAGACTTCATATATCCTCACAAAAGTTGGAAAATGGTAATTTACATGGAAGAGGGCTACATTGAATACAATGATCATTAATTCTTCTACCAACTTTGATATCCGATATGCTCTTGGCTTCAGTTGAAGATGAATCAGAACCAAATGATGTGCTCAAGAATGTCTTCAAGACTGAAGATCAACAGGATGCAGTTACTTGCCATAATCCCTAATTTTTGCATAAATTTCCCCAAGGTGGGGTACTCAATTTATCGGGATAAATATTTCTTTTTTACGTCTCTAACTTTTGCTTGGATCGCCCTTTCGGGTTTTCAATTCACCGAGGCGCTCCTTTTTGCCTAAGCTGCCCTTTAGGATTTTCAACTTAGCGAGTTGTTCTTTTCTTTTTAGGCGAAGTATTTCTTGACTGCATCAGCATTCACAGGACGGGTGAACTCTTCACCATCCATAGCTGTAAGAATCAAAGCACCACCTGAAAAGTCTCTCTTAACAACATATGGGCCTTTATAATTAGGAGTCCATTTTCCCCTAGAATCTGGCTTGAAAGATAAAATCTTCTTAAGCACAAGGTCACCTTCTCTGAACACACGAGGTCTGACCTCCTTATCAAATGCTTTCTTCATTCTTTGTTGATATAACTGGCCATGACACATGGCAACCAACCTCTTCTCTTCAATTAAATTCAGCTGGTCATATCTGGTCTGGCGTCATTCAGCTTTTGTCAACTTGGCTTCCATCAGTACACACAGTGATGCGATCTCAACCTCTACCGGGAGCACAGCTTCCATACCATAAACAAGTGAGAAAGGAGTTGCCCATGTTGAAGTGCGGATGGATGTATGATACTCGTGCAAATAAAATGGGAGCATCTTATGTCAATCTTTGTAGGTTATAACCATCTTATGGATGATCTTCTTGATGTTCTTGTTTGCAGCTTCAACAACCCCATTCATCTTAGGTCTGTAAGGAGAAGAACTATGATGTGTTATCTTGAAGTCTTTGCAAATAGCTTCCACCATATTATTATTCAAGTTTGATCCATTGTTAGTAATGATCTTACTTGGCACACCATAACGGCACATAATCTGATTCTTGATAAACCTCACAACAACTTGCTTGGTCACATTTGCATACGATGACGCTTTAACCCACTTTGTGAAGTAGTCAATAGCCACTAGAATGAAACGATGTCCGTTCGGAGCTTTGGGCTCAATCATGCCAATCATATCAATTCCCCACATGGAGAAAGGCCATGGAGAAGAAATAACATTCAACAGTGTCGGAGGAACATGAATCTTATCTGCATATATTTGACACTTGTGGAATTTCTTCACAAACTTGCAACAGTCAGATTCCATTATTAGCCAAAAGTAACCTGCTATCAACATCTTCTTAGCCATAGCATGTCATTTGGAATGAGTACCAAAGGAACCTTCATGGACTTCAGTCATCAATAAGTATGCTTCGTGTCTATCCACACATCTGAGAAGAACCATGTCGAAGTTTCTCTTGTATAGCACATCACCATTCAGGTAGGAATTACCGGTTAATCTTCTCAAAGTCTTTTTATCTTTCAAAGATGCCCTAGGCAGGTAAACCTGACTTTGGAGTAAACACTTGATATCAAAATACCACGGCTTTTCATCTTTGATCTCTTCAACAACAAACACATGAGATGGCCTATCAAGACGCATCACAGTCAAATTGGGAACTTTATTCCAGAATTTCACCACAATCATTGAAGCCAATGTTGCAAGAGCATCTGCCATCCGGTTTTCATCTCGAGGGATATGATGAAATTCTCCTCGCATAATCTCTATATGGTATTAAACCGGGTTGATTCGTCTCCTATTCACCTTTGATTTGATTCACAACCAAAGTTGAATCTCCATAGACGTCCAAATACTTGATTCTGAGATCAATGGCCTCTTCAAGCCCCATAATGCAAGCTTCATACTCAACCATATTATTTGTACACTTGAAATTCAATCTGGATGTAAACGGAAAATAAGTGCCTTAAGGAGTAATAAGCATTGCCCCAATGCCATTACCATACTGATTAACAGCTCCATCAAATACCATGCCCCAACGGGAACCAGGTTCTGGCCCTTCTTCAAGCAATGGTTCATCACAATCCTTCATTTTCAGGTACAAGGTCTCTTCATCAGGAAAATCATACTACACTGACTGGTAATCTTCAATCGGTTGGTGGGCCAAATGGTCATCCAAGACACTACCTTTAATTGCTTTTTGAGATCGGTATTCAATGTCATACTCGGATAACAACATCTACCAACGGGAAATCCTTCCAGTTAAAGCATGCTTCTCAAAAATATACTTGATTGGATCCATTTTTGGATATCAACCAAGTGGTATGATTCAACATATACTGACGCAGACGCTTAGCAGCCCAAGCCAATGCGGAACAAGTCTTTTCAAGCATAGAATACCGAGTCTCACAGTCGGTGAATTTCTTACTGAGGTAGTAAATTGCATATTCTTTCTTTCCAGTTTTGTCTTGCTGACCAAGAACACAGCCCATACTTCCTTCAAGCACAGTCAAATACATGATCAACGGTCTTCCTTCCACAGACGGAGATAGAATCGGAGGCTCAAGCAGATACTATTTAATACTATCAAAAGCTTTCTGGAAATCCTCGGTCCAATCACAAGACTGATCTTTCCTAAGAATCTTGGATATAGGCGAACACGTGGTAGTCATATGCAAAATGAATCTTGAGATGTAATTCAAGCGGCCAAGAAAACCTCGGACTCGCTTCTCAGTTTTGGGTCTAGGTGTTTCTTGTATTGCTTTGACCTTGGCAAGATCAACTTCAATACCCTTCTCGCTGACAATAAAGCCTAACAACTTACCAGAACGAACACCAAATGTACATTTATTAGGATTCAAGCGGAGTTTGCACTTCCTTAATTGTTGGAATAGCTTTAACAAATGCTCGACATGCTCTTCTTCATCACTCGACTTAGCAATCATATCATCAACATAGACTTCAATATCTTTATGCATCATATCATGAAAAAGAATGGTCATTGCTCTCTAGTAGGTTGCACCAGCATTCTTTAAACCAAAAGGCATCACTCTATAACAGAATGTTCCCTAGGGTGTAATGAATGTGGTCTTCTCCATATCTTCGGGTGCCATTTTGATCTGATTATAACTAGAAAATCTGTCCATAAATGAAAAGACTTTGAATTTAGTTATATTGTCTATCAACATATCAATGTGTGGCAGAGGGAAATCATCTTTTGGACTAGCTTTGTTCAAATCTCTATAATCGACACACATGCAGACTTTTCCATCCTTCTTCGGAACAGACACAATATTGGCCACCCACTGCGGATACTCAGCGATAACAAGGAAACCAACATCAATTTATATATGCACTTCCTCTTTGATCTTTACTGCCATATCAGGATAAGTCCTCCTCAACTTCTGCTTGACTAGCGGGCATTCTGGCTTCAACGATAATCTATGCTCCACAATCTTAGAATCCAAACCAGGCATGTCTTGATAGGACCAAACAAACACATCTGAATACTCTCGAAGAAGATCAATCAACCCATTCTTAGCCTCTGGACACAATTGAGACCCAATCTTTACTCCATTCACATCATCTTCAGAACCCAAGTTGACTAGCTCAATCTGCTCTTCGAATGGCTGAATGGCTTTTTCCTCGTGCTCAAGTAGACGAGATAATTCATCAAATACTTCTTCATCAATTTCTTCCTCAGCCTCAAACACAGGGAAATTAAAGTTTGGAGAGAGAGTAGGATCATTGTATTCAATGGGTTTAGACACCAACCTGCATAATAATTTGATATTTTGATTTTAGAGAAATGAATTGTGACCAAATATTATGCAGATGGACAATTATTTATTTATCTTTTTTGTGATTACCATTTTCAAAAAGCAAAAAATAAAACATCATAGATGCGGATGAATAGAATTGCATTTTATTGATGATAAAATTTGAAAAATGCCCAACAATGTTCACTTCTCCCTTAGGCATAGGAGAAGTATTTTTTCCTAAAATAATGAAAAAACAAATTACTTAGAATTATGGACAATAACAGGCACATCAACAGCAACCCAATTGTTGCAAGTCTTGCCATACGTCACAAAATTGGCGCATTCTTCATCTTCATCGTCCTCGATCATGTAGCTGAGTGTTGCTCATTACCATGGATGAATCCTCCTCTATGGAAATTCGGCTGCACTTCTTCAATTTTGGCATTAGACGACCCTCACTGGAATCCCAATCTGGCTTTGTTCTTGTTCTCGGCGATCTCTACCATACGCCCCCACTGATCTGAACTGCCATCTTTAATAATTTTATGCGCATCTTTGAAAGAGGACATGGGTGCCCCAGTTTTCTTCACTTCAGCAATAGATAGAGCTTGGAATGGAGTTCCAACCTCTTCCTCAGCTTCCACGTATGAAAAAGACGACAGATGGCTTACCAACAACGCTTTCTCTCCACCCACAATGACAAGCTTGCCATTCTTCACAAATTTCAATTTTTGGTGTAGAGTAGACGTCACAGCTCCATCTTCATGGATCCATGGCCTTCCCAACAAGCAGCTATAGGCTGGGTGGATATCCATTACCTAAAAAGTAATATGAAAATCACTCGGACCTATCTTCACCGGAAGGTTCACTTCTCTTATAACGGTCTTGCGAGAACCATCAAATGCTTTAACAATCACGCCACTATACCTCATTGGAGTGCCTTGATATGAGAGTTTGGAAAGAGTTGACTTTGGGAGTACATTCAAAGAAGAACTGATATCAACTAGCACATTTGACAGTGTATCCTCCTTGCAGTTCATCAATATGTGTAGCGCTAGATTGTGATTTCTGCCTTCCTTGGGAAGTTCTTCATCACAAAAACTCAAGTTGTTGCAGGAAGTAATATTAGCCACAATATGGTCAAATTGATCCACATTTACATCGTGTTCGACATAGGCTTGCTCCAACACTCTTTGCAATGCTTCTCAGTGCGCTTCAAATTCATTAGCAGAGATAACACTGAAATCTTCAAAGGAGATTGGAGCAGCTGCTCCACCATATTAAATTCACTTTTCTTAATTAATCTCAACACCTCATCATCATCATTAGGCTTCAATTTACTGGATTCACCATGCTGACACATTGGAGCGCTAACTAGGTTTATTGCAGGCACATCAACCTTCTTACCAACTGAAACATCTTCTATCACTTCTTTCGGGAAGACGAGTCCAAAAACACGATTGTTACGGGTCACCTTCGCAATATCGGTGATATTCATAACAGAGTTTGTTGTAGGCAACAAAACCTCTTGACCATTTTCCATCATTGTAGCATTATACTAGTAAGGAACAACTCTATCGGATGTATACAGGATGGGGCCCTCTAACCGTATCACTAACAACAATATTGATTTGTTGACACTGTTACTGCTATTGCTGTCAAACTGAATTACTACCCGCTCAGGGGTCTTAAACACTGGCACAATTACATTGACATCATTTATATCCCTCGACTGTTGAATCTGTATTACATTCTCATCCATCAACTTCTGGATATCTATCTTGACGATCAAACACCCACGGGGGTTCATGCTACAAATTGCACAACCATCATGGTCATGCTCACAATCGTTGATGGTACACAGAGTCTTATGCATCTCCACCAAGGACCTACGAACACGTCGCACATCGAATACTCGGAAATTTCCTGGACAACCATCTACCATATTAACAGAGGAGTTACCATGAGCGGGCAATGGTTAGCCTTCACATTCGGCGCACGGTCCTCAAAGGACACCATCCTACTTTTTACCAGTTTATGGATCTCATACTTCAATGGGTAACAATTTTCAATATCATGGTCGGGAGCTCCTTGATGAAAGGCACAGCGGAGCCCGGGCTTATACCACCACGAAAGTAGGTCTGGAATTTGAGGCGGATTTCTTGGCTGGAGTAGGTTCTTTAGAACCAAAGACGGATAAAGTTCGGCGTATGACATGGGAATAGGGTCGAAAGAGACCTTCTTCCTCTTGAAATTTGGTTGTTGTTGATTATTGTTGTTGTTGTTGTTGTTTGTTCTTTGTTGCGGTTGTAGTTGACGTTGTTGTTGAACTGGCACTGATTGATTGTTTGAATTGTTTGAAAATAATGGAATAACTTATGAAACTTGATGATGATGCTGACGCGGTTACGGATTTATTTTTACATGAGCCCTACTGAAACTGCATTGGTTTCCCCTTCCTTCTTTCTAGAAAAACTACTTCCATATTTCTTGCTTGATGACACCTATTCTTTATACAAACGTCCCTCTCGGACTCCTTCTTCTAATCTCATCCCTATGTTTACCATTTCGGTAAAGTCACTGGGGGCACTAGCAATCATTCGTTCGTAATAAAACGAACTCAGGGTCTTAAGGAAAATCTTGGTCATCTCCTTTTCTTCTAACGGAGGATTAATCTGAGCAGCAAGCTCTCTCCACCTCTGGGCATACTCTTTAAATGTCTCTTTGTCCTTCTGAGACATAGACCTCAGCTGGTCTCTATCAGGCGCCATGTCTACATTGTACTTATACTGTTTCACAAAAGCTTCACCTAAATCATTGAATGTGCGAACACTTGCACTGTCTAGTCCCATGTACCATCTCAAAGCGGCACCAGTCAGACTGTCTTGGAAGTAGTGAATCAATAACTGATCATTACTAGTTTGAGTTGACACTTTCCTGGCATACATGACGAGGTGGCTAAGTGGACAAGTATTTCCCTTATACTTTTCAAAGTCAGGGACTTTGAACTTCATCAGGATCTTGACATTCGGTACTAAGCAAAGTTCAGCAGCACTCTTACCAAACAAGTCATTTCCTGTCAACGTCTTCAATTCCTTTCGCAGCTCAAGGAACTGATCTTTCATATCGTCCATCTTCTCATAAAAACCAGGGCCCTCAAACGGCTCAGAATGATAGATGGTGTCCTCAACACGAGGAAAGGTATGAACAACTAGAGGAGGCACAGACATGACCGAGCTAGATGCCGACATAGAAGCAAATGTGGGTGCAAACCCTTCAGGCATAAAGTTCGGTGGCATTCCCCACGGTAATCCAGCAGGCATAGTTGGACCAGATTGAGTAGCAGCCACAGGCACAATTGAGGTAGCAACCTCGGAGATGACAATCCTCTAAGGAGGAGAAGTTGCGGGAGTTGGAGAAGACTGATTCTGGGCATCTAGAACAGACCTCATCATAGCAGTTAGGCGAACAATCTCGTCCTTCAGTTCACGATTCTCTTGCTCTAAGTGCTCCATGATTCTCGGTTGATTGGCGCGAATGTTATATCGGTGAGTCAGCTTGGCTGAAGCACAAAAGAATAACCGATAAGACATCTGGCGGAAGAAAACCTGTTATGCAAATGATGCATGAAATGCAATGTTTTTTATTGTTTTTATTTTCAAGGAACGTACTACTTTATTTGCAAATAACAATAATAACAATTTGATTGACCATAAAAAATCCCTTTTATTCATATAATTTGGAAGGATTACACTGAGTACAATTTCAAAAAACCAAAATACAAATACAAAACAAAAGGAAACAAATCATCCTAAGGATACCCTAACAACAGTGTCAGATGATCTGGCAGCAGGTGTATACTTCCTTCGGATGCATCGAATCTCATACTCAAAGGAAGTCTTCATCTGAGCCTTCTCGAGGACAAGCTAATCAATAATCTTCTTTCAAGCACCGGAAGGCTGAGGCATACTAGAGGAAGATGAACCTTCTGGATCTCTCCTTCTCTTCACTGCTCGGTCTTCAAGAAGTTCAATAATTAGGTCTTTGTCCTTTGACTCAAGCAACAACTCCTCATGCTTTCAGCTCAAAGCATGGAACCGCTCTTCCCACATATCTCTCTCTTGCTTCATCTTGGCGAGTGCGTCTTCCAACTCCTCTATATCTTGGTTAGGGAGAGTTGATGGATCAACCACAACCACAGATATAGGTCTCTCACAAGTATACGACATCTTCAGTTCCAAAGCTCTCTTATTCATCCAAGTAGTGTAAGCTTCCAAAGCTACACAGTTGCACGGACCAAGCTCGAATCTTCCTTTCCTATGCATATAATGCCAAGCATGTATCATCTTCTGCTTTAAATGTTGGGGATCTTTACCCTCTTGATAGAAAATACCTTCTAACTTAGTGTTATTAGGTTTGTCTCTCAAGGGGAACCTAAGTCGACGACAAGCCAAAGCAGGGTTATAGTTGATTCCTCCTTGTGTACCAATGAGAGGCATATTAGAGAATTCACCGCAACTATCAATAATACCCAAGCTACTCAATGAAGAATCATACCAAACAATATCATCATTAGTGAGGGACATAAGTCTCTGAGACTACTGTAGACATTGTTTGTTTTCCACAAAAGCAGGTGTCTGAGGCAAGTGCGAAATAAACCACTTGTACAGAAGAGGAACACATCACACAATAGTTCCCCCACCTTTAGAATTCCTTAGATGCAAAGAGATGTACATATCATCCAACAAAGTAGGCACAGGATTCCCAATCAAGAAAATTCTAATGGCGTTAACATCAACAAAACCGTCAATGTTAGGGAACAAAACCAAACCATAGATGAACAACACAAAGATGGATTCAAAAGCATCAACACTACCAGCTTGAGCAAAGGCAGTAGCTTTCCCAATAATGAACTCAGAAGTCAACCCAAACATTCCTCCTTTCTTCATCCAATAATCCTCAATCTCAAACTTCTTCAGATGAAAAGCTTCAGCTATAAGATGGGATATGGGAATCTCCTTCAATCCACTAAAAGGCACCTTGTCAGAAACAGGTATTCCCAAGAGATGGGCATACTCCTCTAACGTAGGCATAAGCTGATAATCGGGAAAAGTGAAGCAACGGTAGAGAGGATCATAAAACTGAACCAACACACTCAAGAGTAGTGGTGTTCAAAACCAAACCAACCCAATAGAAAACTGCAAACCAAACCAAACCAAATCGAAACCGCAAAAAACCGCATTTGGTTCGGATTCGTTTGGGTCATTTTTTAACAAAACCGCACGGTTTGGTTTGGTTTGCGGTTTGTATTTTGCAAACCGAACTAAACCAAACCAAACCACATTATGTTACAATCCAAATTTTACTTATCCCACATCCAACCAAAACATCAAACCTAGTATGCCTTAACCTTACAATTACAAACGATTTTCCCTTACTCACGCTTAGGGTTTCAATTTTAACCTTCTTAAATCTCTCATAGTAGCATCACATATTCTTATCGTCTTCTTTTCCATGTAGGTTTCACCTATTCTACTCTAATAAGTCATCTCTTATGTTCTTTCTTTTTCATCTTTTATGTTACTATTTTCTCTTTTAATTACATTTTTATCGCACCTTTCTTCTCAATCTCGCATCTCTTATGTTCTTTTTTTCATCTTCTCTAATCTCTCATCTCATATGTTTTTTATGTTTTATTATAATGTCTTCGATATTATTTTATGCTACTATTTATATATGTATTTTATTCCACTTTTGTCTAATCTAATTTTTTGTATATTGAATGAAACATTTTTGTCTAAATATGATGAGTTTTGATGTTATTTAGTCATGTGTGAATGACTAAATATAAAGTTATGTTATTCTCTATAGGTGTATGTATGGCACAATAAAAATATTATAAAAAACCGAACCAACCCAAACCGCATTGGTTTGGTTTTATTTCTAAAAGTCAATCGAACCAAACCAAACCGCATGTTTTTTTCTCTTGCGCTTCAGATGATTTTTATCGCCAAAACCACCCAAACCGCACTGTGAACACCCCTACTCAAGAGCCCTTCCACTACATCAGCAGATAATACAGACAGAAGCTTCCCATGGTGTTGCTTGAAGTCCAAGGGATCTAATACAAAAGATGACAGCTTCCTTAGCTCTTTCAAATCGAGACATCTGAAACTGTACTTCTTAGTGCTCCTTCATCCATAATCCATGGTCTGAAAATATTTTGTAAATAAAACCTCTATTCCTTGAAGTTACTTATCGTGTGATGAATGTTATGATGTGCATGAATGCATCAATGCAACAATCACAAATAAGGGATCACACACAAAGCAAACAAAGGTCAAGGGATGAATCAAGTCATTGTCAAGATCAATCATCCATTTTGGTGGATTATGGTTTTCACCTTATCAACACCCAAGTTCCATTGATATTAACAAGACTTGATTGAATCAACCAAGAATCAAGGGTTTGTTGTAAGTCATGAGTATGAAGTCAGTTTAAGAACCATCACAAAGGAGTGTACTAAGGATAAAAACTTGTAAATCATGTTTTAAAAAGTTCCCAGAGTCTTAATTCCATCTGTCGGATATTATAGGTTTAAATGACTGACTCATCGACCCATAATATTCTCAAGAGAAACTCGTCTGAGTGTAGTATCGCGTAACAACTGTTATCAAGTCTACACTTGAACAGTCTCCGCACTACGTCCTAAATAGGCCAAGTTGGGTTAAATGTTCTACGGTCCTCAGCTTCTCAGACCCCAAGTCAGAGAAAGTAATGTCTAACCACAAATAACTTGTGTGACATTCATAACTCCAAAAAGGTCTCCACTGAGCAGATGGATCTCAAGCTAACTCGTTAAGGACAACTCCATACAAGTCAAACATGACTATACCATCCTCCTATCTTAATTGCACTCAAGTTCGGGTTAAAACTTATCTCACCACCCAGAGATCACCAAGCACAACAAGCAGATTATATCACACAAACAAGTATACAAACATCAAATATACAATTATATACACATAAAAAAGTAGGCTAAACCCACTGAGGATTAGTCCTCAGCAGGGTCGCCACTTAATTTCTGTAGCGGTAAATTCATGACCATTAAGCTATGGATAAACTTAACATCAATAAAACCAGAGTCGCCACCACGCTTTTATTGTTTCTAAAGGAAAAGGGAAAATTATTAACAAAAACCAAAGATAAGAAGTTTTCAAATCAAAACTAATAAAATGCCAGAGATTACAGGTAAGAGGGATGGTTACACAGATGGAAGATGTTAGCACCCAAAGTGTCCTAGGTACTCCTAGGGAGCCCTTTTTTTATGTGTATGTGTTTTTGGTATAAAATATGTTTGCAATAAATAGAGTGTAGGCATGAGAAAAGAATTCATTAATTATATTTTTGTGTTTGACAAGACCTTCGGACTTGTGCCTACGTACCAACATAAAAATGAGGGAGCAAAACCTCATAGTTCGTGGTATCAATTTCAAAGTGAGTGGATTCCTTTTAATCAAAATTTAAATTTAAGAGAGGCACAAAGGGCCTAAAAGAGTTTGAATGAGTGTTAGTTCTTTTTGTCTTTTAAAATTTTAAGTCAATATGGTTAAGTTCATTTACAAGTTTGATTAAGAAAAGAGTGTAAAAATGCAATAGCATAAGGCCAAATTTCTAATTTGCAATAAAGTCTAAGTTTAGAAATCACAAGCAAAGAAGATTTGGAAAAAGGGGGAGAGATTTGAAATTTAAGAAATGGAAGGAGATGAAGAGAATAATCCTAAGCAAAAGTTTAAAAGTTAAGAGTTGAAAAGATCTGACCAATGGGATGCAATCCAATAGACAAGAATGTCATATAGAAATCCACTTTTCCTTAGGACTTTAGAATCAAGAAATATCAATAAACAAGTAGCAAGATGAAGAGAAAGGCATCAAATAAAGATAGCCACATCCAAGCTAGCAACTTCATAGTCTTCTTCATAATCTTCTAATGTATCAGATGGCATACTCCTCGAATGACTCAGAACAAGGCATTAGACACAGGTTCAAAGTAACATTTGCATCAAGACCATGTACAAGATGAACTCAAGTGGATCATAATACTTGCATCATATGAAAGCTCAAATCATAATAACTTGGTTTCAGAAATGTTGGCATTAGTCAAGTCCTTTTGCATAGGGAATGTTGCTTAATTCTAAGTCTAAAGCTCATATCAAATCCAACAGTCCACACAAACATTTTTTAGGGTTTTTGTTGTTTATTAGGTATTTTAAGGTCCTAAGGCTACAAACACAAACAAGATACACAAACTAATATATATAATCACAATATATGGCTCAAGTGAGCAAAGTGAAAATGGCATAAACATAAACAAGTTAAATGATATGTAAAATGACATATGGTAAATGACTTGAATTTAAATTGTATAAACTAAATGACTTGAAATTAAAAGTAAGAATAATAAAAGTTAGTCAAGTGTTAGTTTATTAGATGTTAGTGATGTTTTGCTTTTCAATTGATTAAGTCATTCTTTGGAGAACACGCAACCCTCTATTCACAAGCATGGATCCTTGAACCAAGACATCTTCCAAAGGAAGGAAAAAAGACCAAGTTTCCACATAATACCATGAAAGGGGGGAGACTTACAATATCACTTACTAGAATGTTATGCCTTTATGGTCAAAATTTAGCGCTATGTTAAGCAATCGTAATTTGACTTATTTAGAAGTCACAACTATCTGAGGTCGGGCAACAGGAATCTTGGTGTTAATTCATGTTAGAGATATGGTATAATGAACCATACTCCTAAAGCATATAACACACAAAAAGAAAATGATCAAAGGATGGACCTAATCTCATCCATATTTGTATTGATTCATCTAACATGAAGTTATTGATGAACCAGTTAGACTTAGGATATTGAGACTTCATAGGTCAATGAAAGGGATGAGATAGAATGGGATTGAAGATGAAGAGGGAGGGGAGATGAGACAAACACAAATTGGTCATGGGAGGAATTTTATCAAATTAAAATCATTCATTCATTTTGGGAGATGAAATGTACATTTCACCAATACCCTAAATCCAATGATTTTAATCCAACAAAAGTCAAATCAACCTTTACCAAGTCCCAAACACATAGTCAAACTTAACAAGTCAATAAAAATGGCTCAACACAAACTCTACACAATTAATCAATCAAAAGTCAAATTAAAATGCATTTAAATTAAATTATGTTTGATCAAAAATCTAAAACCTCTTCAAAACACCAAATAAATGGCCAAGAGATTTATCCTAGGCCAAACAAGGTCAAATGACCTTAGACAAAAAAATTCATAATTTTTGAAAAGTCAGAAGTATTTTTAAACAATTAAAAATATGCACAAAAACCATTAATTCATGAAAAATATCAAAAATAATCCAAAAAATAATTTTAATTCAGAAAATGAAAGAGGAAAATATTTAATTTTTTTTTGTGAAAGTCCCATATTTTTTGGATTAAAAATGAAATTGATATGAATTAATTAAAACTAATGGATTAAATGAAATAAGCAGAAATTCAAAAAAAAAAGTCATTTGATCTCCCTCATTAATTGAGGTGGCAGATCAGATGGTTGGAAACGCGCGCTCCATATGTTCTCAAGTCAATACGTGTACACGCATGGTAATTAGAAGCAATGCATGAGATTAAAACAATTCAAATAGATCAGATGGCCTGGATTGATCCAGCGCACCACTGGACCCCTAGCTCCGGTCATCTTCTCCGGTGAGGGTCACCGGGCTGGTCCATCTCAAACCTTATGAAAAATGAAAAGTGAGTACACTAATTTGAAGGAAAAATGCCCAGGAGCACGAATTTGGCCTCAATTTTGTCCAATTCCAAGTATATAAAAAGATACAGGGATTTGAATTTTGAGGATCATGAACTGAGTTGCTTCGATTTGACCTCAAAGCAACTCAATCTTCTTTCCTACATTGATTGGACTTCAGACAACCAAAAATCAACAAGAATGGTGAAGAATTGAGAGAGAATCGAAGAAATAAAAATTCTGAAAAATCACCTTCAATGGAACTTCAGATTGGCACGATCTTGCTTTCAAGTATGCTTGGCCTTGCTTCAGATGCTTGATGGAAATGAAATAGATCAAGGAAAGGGATGGACTCTTGGAGTTTCAATCTCAAAACAGATGGAGAATTGAAACTCTATTTCAAAGAAAATCTTCAAGTTTATCCTTCAATGGTGAGGGTTTGAGGTTGCAGGTTCAAAGCTTGGGCAAGAGGTCCTTAATTCTGAGCAAGGAGGGTCTTATTTAGCCATGAGATTGATTTTCACACACTTCCAAATTTGGAAAAATTTGAAATTCTTCTTTGCATGGTTGCATGGGCATGTGCTAGGCTCATGAGATGATGAGATTTGATCCATAATTGAATGTACACCATACTGAAATCATGTTAGAAGTCCATGCAAATGTGTATGAAAAATGGAAGTTGAAATTATCCAAATGGTCCTTTAACTTACACCCATGCGCAAGTACCTCATACTTTGGCCAAATAAGGTGATCTCGGACTTTTTGGAAAGGTGAGATCAAGGGGAACAAATTTCATGTTGAACACTTTTTCATTTGAAGCTTGGATAAGGATGAATTTTGAGGTGGAAGTTTGGGAAATCAAACATATTTGAAAATTTTCTAAGTCCCAAGTCAAATGTTCACTTCTTCCACCTTGAGTACCTTTTTCTATGGACTTCAAATGAGAAACGTTTCTTCATCAAAGTTGTATATATTTAAAACCTCTTCAATTTGGTCATAAATTTGACCTCATTTGGATTTGTCATGAAGGATTTATGCATTTTAGAAGTTGAGGAAAATCACATGTTCAATGGTATTGGCCCAAAATGACCTATAATGTTTCCTATTGGCACATGCATTTGAAAGTTGAATTTGCACTCCCTCCAAACATAAAAGTTGAAGTAGACATCTTGAGTTTTATCATTCAATTTTAATGTCTTTCATATCATAAAAATTGAGCAAGTTATGGTCATGGGAAGTTGACCTTAAAACTAGGGTTCAGACAAAATGACCTATAATCTTTCATCATAAAAAATGAGTTTCCAAGAAAAACTAGCTTTTGACCTCAACATGGAAGTTGTTTGGAGTGTCATTTTGAGTAACTTTGCGCTTGGAATAATTTTCATATGAGAAACTTTGTAGGAGATAGCGTCTTGGGAAACCCAGTTTTGACCAGTTGACTTTCTTTGGTCAACCACCATAAACCATCTTGCTAGCTTGACATTCTCTTGATTTTTGGGACTCATGGAGGATCACATATATTTAATATGATTTAATGTGAATTATTTGCTTGAAATATTTGATCAATTGTTGAAGAAACTGGTTGAAGAAGTCACACAAGATACCTAGATGAATTAGGCTTTCCAAGGCAAACAAACTCCAAACTCTTGATAATTTCTTGATCAAAATAACATGTGAAGATCATGGGGATCGATATATGATGCCTAGAGCCAATGTAAACCAATTCTTGATTGTGCTCCTTGCATTGAGGGTCTTAAACCCTATATATGAGCTTGATAGAGCATAGGTGAGCATGCATACTACCTACAAAAACAACAAACTATACATTGACATATTTTTGGTATTTTGGTTAGTAAATAAAGAAAAATAGAGTATGATACAATCAAATGTACTTGGTGATCTCTCCCAATGCAAACCCAATGAATGGAAGGGTAAGGAGGACGTCAAGATGTGATCCCAATGTCAATGCATATGATGAGATAGCATGAGGGATCTTAGGGTCAAAATTGGGGTCTTACAGTAAGCTTTTGAGACTTCAATGTTGAACCAACCTCAGTCATCAGAGTGACTCTCAAGAACACATGATCTCCATCTTAGAACTCAAGAGATTTCCTTTGCTTATTGTAACACCCCAATTTAGATTATTCTATTTACTCAAATTATTTGTGAATTACTCGTATTTTATGTAATTAGATGTGGTGTTGATTAATTTAATTTGGGGTGGTGAAGGTGTATGTTCATGAGATGAGGGTGTAAAGAGTGAATAGAGGTTAGTAGAACTTGATTGGAGTTATTTTAGAATTATTTAATAAATAAAATAATATTATTTAATGATTTATTTAATTTAATATGACAAGTAGAGAAGTTGGACAAAAAGTAGAATTGTGAGAAATAGAGGGGATGAAGGAATAAGAGAGGATTAAGGTTGAGTAATAATTATATTATTATTAGAATTATCCTAAGTATATTATTATTATATCTTATTATTTTTTATTAAGATTAAAATAATAAAAGTAAATAGAATTTGAAGAGAAAGAACTAGGTGGAAATTTTGTGAATAACCGAGTGTATGATGGAGAAATCCAATTTAAGGGTTTTTGTTATTATAAAAAGGAAGTTGAGAGACTATGGAGAGTTTTCTATCGGTACATGAAAACAGAGAGAAAAAGACTAGAACAAGGAATTGAGAAAGAGAAAGCAAAAAGATTAAGAGAGAAGAACATCTAGCAAGAATTTTTCAATCCTTATTGGGATAATCAAGTAAGATGGAGAATTCATTCAATAATGAGTATACGCATAAGGGGTAGAACTGAGGAGTCATTAACATCCAATAGGGTGTTGTTTGATTGTTTTGAATTCTGAAATTGGTGATGATGTATTGTTATGTGATGAATTTGATGATTCAATTCTTGTACTAATATGTGCCAAATATTCTGTTATGAGTTGTTTTTGTGATTACGTTATTGTTGATGTTTTGAAGGTGTTGAGAATAATATGATTTTATGATAATCCATGTTTATAATGGAGTGGAGAAAATTTTGGATCGAAGAAATTGGATTTAAGAGTGAAATTTCTGTAAGGGAATCGCAGAAAAACGAAGAAGAATATTGATCATCTTATTTCAAGCATAACTTGAGTTTTGTAAGTCATTTTGGAATGTTGTTAGTTGCATTAGAAAGATAATTTAATGATATTTAAAAATTGAAAGTTACATAATTTTATCATGAGTATATAATTTTCCGCGCTATTTTGAAGTCAAACATTCTGTTTTAGAGTTTATGCAAGAAATATTTACAATAGGGTTGAAGTGAAACAAATAGAATTAGAGTTTCGCAACTTCTTTTGAGGTGCGGTTAAGTGTGTTGGAAAAAGGGTTTAATGATATCTTTTACTAGAAATTTTCATAATTTTCTCATAAGTATATAACTTTTGGCGTCATTTTGGAGTCATGTGAAATATTCTACTTGATACGAGTATATGTTCTTGTTATTTCAATAAACGGATATATTGGTGTATTAAGTCCTGAAATAAAAATCATATTATTAAAATATAATCTCTAAGATTTTTGGAACATATTCATTTGTTTGATTCCGACTCCATTTGATATTTTAAATAATTGTTCGAATATGATGTGTGATTAGTAGGAAGCATAATTTTTGGGTTGTTTGATGAGTTTAGAGTTGTTATTGAGTAGTCTTGTGAGAGTGTAATTGGTAGTTTGATATGTTTTAGAGTTTCCTTTGAACAAATCTGATAAGTTTAAGAGTTGTGTTGATAAGTTTAAGAGAGTGACTAGTTTTAGAGTTGTCATGGTTACTATTTGAGCAATTCATA
The DNA here is from genome assembly GCF_024323335.1 of Lathyrus oleraceus. NCBI lineage: Eukaryota > Viridiplantae > Streptophyta > Magnoliopsida > Fabales > Fabaceae > Lathyrus > Lathyrus oleraceus. The sequence goes on from NC_066583.1 coordinate 229,029,919, forward strand.
TATATTTTAGAGTTGTATTAGAATGTCTTGATGTTAAAGGTTATTGCCTTGTTGATGTTCTGACACAAGTAATAATAATAATGGGTTACTCTATTGATGATTTTATGGTTAAGTTGACTATTTTGAGTCATATTCAATTGTGCAAGAGTTGTCAATTGAATACTTTAGAGTACTTTAAAGTTATATTTTTATTTGTTTTGAGTAATTCTGACATATTTAGAGATTGTTTTTTAGTCGTTTAGAGTTACATCTGATGATTTTTATTTTATTTAATGATGATGATAATATTTTAATATTATAAAATATAATATTTTAGAGTTGAGTTAGAGATATTTATTATTTAGAGTTGCCAATAGAATGGTTAGAACAACCAATTGAATTTATAAGAGCTATTTTTATAGGCAAGAGTTGGCTGTAGAGCATTTTTGAGCACCTTAGAGTTATTTTAGAGTTGCATGGATTGTTATATAGTTGTTTAGAGTTCCTTTGAAACTATGTTGAGTATAATTATATATTTTTATAACTCTTGATGGGTTAAGAATATGGAATAATTTAATATAAATACTTTGTTGAGACGTTTTGAGCATGTGTGGTTGAGTTTTTAGTTGTTGAGTAATAATATAACTTTACTCAATTATTGATAATTTTTTTGTTATAATATAATTATTGAATTTAACTATATGGTGATGTTGTGTTAATTTCTATGAGTTGTGATGATGATATGATGTTATGTGAGCATGAATTATATTGTTGAACAATGAGTGTTATTGTGGGATGATAGTTCAGAAGTGAAACTATTATCATTAGTTCAATGCATGTTTTGTTTATTGTTGGGAGGGGACTTTAAACATTATGTTGGTGTTTCATTAACATGTTGTGATATGCATTCATTATGTCATTGTTGTTGATGAAAGAGGCAAGTTGTAATCTGAGTAGGGTCGATTGGTGACATGTCCTAAATCCGAGCAGGGTAAATTTGGGGTTCGAGCATGGTGAACCTTGTTTCTAGTGACCCAATTGTTGATGATATGGTACCACATGCATATGATTCTAGTTTATATTGTGAGTCTCATTGCATAAGTTTAAATGATTGATTTATGATTATGATGTGTATGGTGATGAGCTGGATATGGGAATGTGTTGTTCTGTTGATGGAATATGCATATAGATGTTTGTGATTCTACCTTACAATATATATCATTTATCTTATTGATGGTAATTTCCACCCCTTTATTGTTGTTGTGGTATGTGCTCCTCTTCGGGGTACAAATAAGCAGGTAAATGAGTAGCTGCTTAGAGTTGGAGGATGGCGTTGAGGTTATTCTTCTTTTTTATGTTTTTACGCGTTTCTAGATTTTGTTGCTCTGATTTGTAATATTATGCGGGCAAATACTGTTTATTTTATCATTATATGTTAATGGAGAGTTGAATGATACACTCTCAATGTTTTGAGTTTTGTTTACCGTATAGGCTTATGCCATGACTGTTTTAATTTAGGTAAAGTAAATTTAGGAGATTTATATTAATTTGATGCATGCTTAGTAATGAAATTTTGCTGCGATAATACCCTAAATGAAGGTGAGCATGCAATGACGTGTGTAAATGAATGTTTTATTTTATTAAATATGTGTTACAAAACAAGTGTTTTCTGAATCATCTTAACTTTCTCAATAGTCTGCTGAACAATCTATGGTTCAAGCATAACACTTTCACCTGACTCATACCAACACAAAAGTGTCCTAGACCTTCTACCATAAAAAGATTCAAAAGGTGTCATTCTAATACTAGAATGGAAATTATTCTTATAGGTAAACTCAATCAACGACAATTACTATCCCAATCACCTCCTTGCTCTAAAACATAAGCCTTTAACAAATCTTCCAAATACTAAATAGTCCTTTCTATCTGACCATCAATCTGCGGAAGGTAAGCAAAACTCAACCTCAATTTGGTTCCCAAGGCTTCTTACAAACTATCCCAAAACCTTTATGTGAACCTCGGATCTCTGTCTGAAACAATACTCGAAGGAACACCATGCAGTTTCACAATCTCACTAATATATATCTCTGCTAGCTTCTACAACGGGTAAATGATCTTTATCTGAATAAAATGAGCTGACTTAGTCACTCTATCCACAACAATCCAAATCGAATCACTTCCTTTTGTGATCTTTGGCAAACCCACCATAAAATACACATAGATACTATCCCACTTCCACTCAGGAATACTCAAAGGTTGCATCAATCCAGACGACTCCTGATGCTCGATCTTTGACTTTTGATAAGTCAAACACAAATACACAAAATCGACAACATTACTCTTCAAAATTGGTCATCAAAATATATTCTTAAGATCTTGATACATCTTCATGGCTCCAGAATGAATACTCAAACTACTTTTGTGACTTTCTTATATAATTCTTTTCTTAAGCTTTGGAAAATTTGGCACATAAACTTTGCCTTGAAGTTTCATAATCCCACTCTCATCTACTATGAATCCCACTTCTTTACCCTGATGAATCTACAATGATCTATCAATCAACCCCAAATATAACTTGTTACCTTCTTTGATTTCTTCTAGTATGCTACTAGTCAACTTCAGTATACCTAATTTCACGCTTTGTGGCGTCATCTCACACACCAAGTTAAGATCTCTGAATTGCTCAATCAAATACATTTCTCTAACCATTAACACTAACATATGAAAATATTTCCTACTCAATTCATCTTCGGCCACATTAGCTTTACAAGGATGGTAACTAAACTTAAAATCATAGTCCTTCAAAAATTCTAACCACCTCTTCTGCCTTATATTCAGCTCTTTTTGATAAAAAAGATACTTCAGACTCTTATGATCAATGAAAACTTCAAACCTCGAACCATACAGATAATGTCTCGAAACTTTAAGCACAATGATTATTGCTGCCAAATCCAAATCATCGGTAGGATAATTCCTCTCACGAGTCTTGAGTTATCTCGAAGTGTACGCTATAACTTAACTCTTTTGCATAAGCACACCGCATAAACCCATCTTAGATGCATCACAATACACAACCAATTATTCACACACATATGGTAATATCAAAGCTAGCGCCAACGTCAACCTCTCCTTCAGCTATTGGAAACTTTATTCACATTGAACATCACACACACAAGCTTGTCCTTTCCGGGTCAACTAATTCAAAGGCAAATCCAACTTTGAAAATCCTTTTATAAACCTTCTATAGTAATAATCTATGGACTCTAATGTTTCCTGGTCCATCCAATCAGCTAAGATATCTCTTTTTATCTTCCAAAGTATAGTTGGTGCAATCTCCATAGTAAGAAATTGTGTGAAAAAAGAGACTAATACGAAAAATATGGGACAAGTAATCAATTTCAAATAGAGACACTCTTATCAGAAAATGACATCAGTAGAAGAAATATCTCGAAAGAGAAGAATGAGTATCAAAAGCTTATTTCCCAGAAAATCGTAGGAAATAGACGAAGGTAAGAAGAAGATATTAGCTCTATCTTAAAGAAAATGGATTGATTTCTTATGCATGTCAATTACCAACAAGCAAAGATCACATATAAGATTAACCAAAAAAGTGAAACAACAAAACCCACAAGAAAGAACGATGATGTAAGGCAAAAAGAAGTTTGATTACATGTCAAAAATGGCATAAAAAGGTTTGTGAAGCAACATTTTACGTAAAATGGTGCTTCATAACCCTTTATAAGCACCACGCCCAATAAGGATCGTATGATCCATTACACATTACCAATGGTTGAGATTTCATCGAAGAAATTCAAAGTACTCAAGTGTTCTAAATAAGATGAAACATTGTTACCAGCTAGTGTATGGGGCACGTGTCATTTATTTTCAGCAAAGTGTCACATATTATAAGAAAAGTGTTTAATGTGCTTGTTCTTAATGATAGTGACATCCCATCAAAGGCTTTTACCTCCATAGACAAAAAAAACAAATTAAAGCATATAAGGCAAACCTCATCCTGCAGAGCAGACGCAAGGGCTTGAGGGGCAACTCTTATGGGCCTCCTATAGGGCCCAAGACAAAAGGCCTAATGACAAAGAAAAGATAGTGGGTACAAAGAGCATGTAGACCTCTATTATTCCTAGAGCGGGTATATTTTCCTTCAAGAGCATTTTTGGTCATCCAAATCATTCAGACTACTTTGCTTCAATCCACGCTTTTGTTTTAAATCGTTCCCATTTTTTAAAAGGGAAATCATGTCATTCTCAGGTATTCAAGTTTATTCTCACTCTCACGTTTCTTCTCACTCTCTTACTAACTTAAACATTTGTGTAACGTCTCATATTAACTTTATTATTATTATTATTATTATTATTATTATTATTATTATTATTATTATTATTAATATTAATATTAATATGTGCTATGGGTTAATTGTGTTTTTATAAGTGGAGGTGATGAGGATATGTTAGGAAACATTTGTTAGTAAAAGGGGCAAACTCATCACTATGCTACAAGAATTTCCCCTATTTAAACCACTAGTCAACCAAATGGAAACAAATCATTTTTTCCCTCCCTCTCAGGTTTTTCAGAAGAGAATAGAAAGAGAAAAACAACTTCTTTCAATCTCTTTTAACCCTCTATCTAACACATGCAAATAAACCTCACTTCAATTCTTGAAGAGAAAATCATGGAAGGAGAAAGAAGTGAACCAATGGAGGTTTAACATCAAGATAGATCATGAGTTAGATAAATACCTACATTAATTCTCTTCTCTTAAAGTCTTTCAGGAAATCTAAAAAATGGTGAGTTCCTTCTCCTCCCTTTTATGTGTGTTACAGTAGTAGGTAGAATTTTGAACCATAAATGGTTTAACATCCTTTCATGAATTTATGGATTTTAAGATAAAAGATGATAAGTTAAAATGATGAATGAGATGAACGAAATATCTTGAGTTATAGTTTTAAGTTTTTATGGTTGCTCTAAGAACTGGATTATTGTCGATTAACTTCGGAAGTGTAAGATTATGAGGGAATTAGGAACAATTTTAAGTAAATTGGTGTTAGTGTTTTTATTGTTTCCAATTTTAATAAAAATACATCATATAAATATATATAATAAAGCTTATACATAAATAAAAGGTAACATGCAAAAAATTGTGTCTCTTAATGTATGATCCTGTAACATCCAAGATGGGGGGGGGGGGGGGGGGGGGCTAAAAGCCATAAAAGCAACCTCTACTGCCGAGTACAAACCCAATCCCCCAATTCTAATAGGTACAGAAGTCATCTTCCATTGAAGGTCCTCTAATAAAGGATGTCCACCAACCACAATGTTTTCAACCACCATTCACAACTCTTTGTCAAATCAAATAACTACTTTCTACATATGATTAGGCCGATAAGTTCTTAGGCCAAAAAAGAGTTTGGTGATTCCCATCAAGAACGAAGTAGAAGAGGCTTACTATGAGAATCCCTTAAATGTGGCAAGAGATGCATTAGCTCAATAACCCTGGTCGCGCTCTTCATGGAAAACCCCTCGATAAAGCCTTCATATCGACTAATATACCCTCCAAGAAGCTTCATCCCCAATGTCGTCCTCTCAATGTCTGAATGGAATAACTCCCCCACAAAGTTTACTACCATCACACGAATGCCAAAAGATCTCAGGTTTATGGATATTCAATTCGAGACTTAATCCTCGACCGATATCTCGAATGATGTCCAAGGCTTTAACCACCTCCTTTGAATACTCTATTATAGTCCCATCATCAAGATGATTGGCATGAAGAATAATTGTCTTTGATTTAATGAGCAAGTGGATGTAGCACAAGAGGAAAAAGGAGCAAGTGGATGCCCATCCTTGAGGTATGACCTTGCTGCCTGAACATGAAGAAATTCACCCCATAAGGAAATAGATTGTCATCTCATCCTCACCTATTTTAGTATTTGTGAAAACTATTATGAAGATCCACCTTCATGCCTCTTACTCAACACCATCTTAGCAATATGCTTTCAAAATGGCCTTGGCACCATCTAATACCCCAACTTTAAACTAATATGGATTTGATTAATTACAAGAAAAGGTCCTACCGGGAGTCGAACCCAGGTCGCTGGATTCAAAGTCCAGAGTGCTAACCACTACACCATAGAACCAGATGATGAAAGTTTGGTCTTGCAAGAATTTGAACCATGGAGCCTAAGCATAACGACATGATATTTTTCCATCCGTGTTATGATTCCATAAATTTTATATTCAACACGTTTTTTATTTTGACCATAATATTTTTTACTAGCATCATTTTGAATTCTTGTTTGTTTTTGGAAACTATACTTGATTACCTTCACTTTAAATATATGTTTTTGTTAATTTTGACTTAGTATTGGTACCTAAAAACCTATTACAAATTAGATAAAAGTTGGCGGTGTTGTTTAAGAAATTATACAGAAAACTGTTGTCACATAGCTAGTTTCGAATTGATATAACTAGAACTAGAAATCTCCAGTCGGGATGAGACTATTGCATTTGAAATTTAATTTACATAACTTTAATACTAGAGAGTTTTATAATTTTTATCATACTTTTACAGTATTTTATGTTATTGTAAAGTTGATTGTTCTGTTTTAGAAATTATGCATAAAATCATTGTGACATGTTGGTTTCAAAATGATAGAAGTAGAACTAGAAAACTCCAATTGGGATGAGATCAAATTCATTTAAAATATAATTTACATAACTTATATGATGGAGGGTTTTATATTTTTTATTATACTTTTACTATGGTGAAGTTGGTTGTTTTGTTTTACAAAATTATGCAGAAAATTGATTTGATTTAGCCGGATTTAAATTGGTATAACCAAGTCTAGGAAATTCTGAATTTGATGGCATGAATTGTATTAAAAAAATAATGTAAAATTAATATATTATTGGAAAGTTTATTATTTTAATGTCACTCAAATTATTTATGATTAATTAATGAATGCAATTGATATTATAGAAATCATTCTAAATACCTTTAATTGAATTATTGTTTAATCATGTTTAGCATTGAGGTTAAATCTCCGTATAAACCTTAGAAGTTTGAAGATAAATAATTTGAGTGTTATAAGATGAAGGAAAGAAATGACGAGAAACAATGGACATGTCATTATGTATTTAAGTTCTAGCATTAATATTTAGAACTTATCATTAATATTTAGAAATTAAGTCTCTAAATTCTAGTTATAGTTAAATTGAAATAAAATTACAAGTTTAGTAGTTAAGGATAAATTTCATAGATTATAATAATGAAAGAAAAGTATATGAATATGAACATGAATAAGGTCATAAGTGATATTACAATATAAATATTATCAGAGCATTCTGTTAGCAAATGTTATGAATGTATATAATTGTAATTATAATTACTATATTATATTAAAGGTGAGCGGGATTATATTATATTATAAACCAAAAACACATTGAAAATCATGATTGTTGGAACACTAATTATTGTTAATAAGACATTGTTAGATATATTTATATATTCTAAATATAATTATTATATTATATTAATGGTGATCGATTTTTATATCATATTATAAACACAATGAGAATCGTGATAGTTGGGACACTAATTATTATCATTAAGACATGGTAGTAATGAATTATACTTTTTTAGATTCACTCACATTTAAAGAAAAACTAAAATTTTATCCGTAAATATGTATATGTATAGTTATTGAGTTTACACACGTGTGTGTGTGTATATATATATATATATATATATATATATATATATATATATATATATATATATATATATATATATATATATATATATATATATATATATATATATATATATATATATATATATATATATATATATATATATATATATATATATATATATATATATATATATATATATATATATATATATATATATATATATATATATATAATTACGAAGATAGAATTAGTTAAGTTACATTGTTAAATTATAATAACTTGCATAAGTTCGAGAAATACTTTTAGTGGTAGTTGAGGTTAATAAGTTAACAAATATCTTAACTTTTCTTAATGAAAATTCTTAAGGAATAGGTTTAGTTTTAAAAAGTTCACTGATTTAATAGTTTATATATATATATATATATATATATATATATATATATATATATATATATATATATATATATATATATATATAGATAGATAGATAGATAGATAGATAGATAGATAGATAGATAGATAGATAGATAGATAGATAGATATATATAGATAGATAGATATTGATATATATAGATATAGATATAGATATAGATAGATAGATATTTAAAATCAAGATTATACATAAATAACAGGCAATCCGGCAACAAGCTAGGCCATTAGCTAACATATAGCATTAAGTCCCAACAAATGTAGAGTTGAGAGACTCCACATCGACCATGTTACACTACATGTGGATATTGTGCCTATACTTATGTCTAGGGTTAGTACTCAATATGTGATTATATTGGATCTAGTAATGACCAACACCTTTCAATATCAGGTCACAACATGAAAATAAGTTTTAGGTTGCAAAGCTAAAATAAGCATTAAGATTAAAGAGTCACCAATATTACAACATGAGTAGATTTATACAAAATGTCATGACATATTTAGTACATGAATATAATGACTACATCTAATCATCAATAATAGAAATCTTGGCTATGCTTACTCATGGTTAGCGTAATAGTTGGTCTTTCTAGAGACGTCACATTGGAAATAGGATCTGTCATATCACTTGAGCAACACTTCCTTTCTTATCCTCTCGTGTAAGACTAGAGTGAACCAACTCCAATTATGTATTCCTCCGGTCAACCAAAAAACCCTTAGAACGGAATTGGAAGCCCATATTTTATAGTCTCTGGATTGGCATCCTAACCCATTGCACGCCTCCTCGCCCATCGTGGCTACCCTGCTCTACTTTTTTTTCCTCATCACGCGATGCTTGCATGTCTGACAGGTTAATTACCGTGGCTTCCATAACTCTCTCAATGCACCACCGCCTTGCTTAGCAAACAAACCCTTATTTCATCATGAAACAACTTAGCCTTGGAGTGACATTTGGCTTCTCGAGCTCGTTGGGCGTAAATTCCTCCCGCTTAGTTAGTATTTGATTGGTGAAAATTCCTCTTGCTTAGCTGCCTAAGCTTACTAGGCTTGTTAGGCGTAGAATCCTCTCACTTAGCTAGCCTAGTGATTGTTTCTGACTTAGTCCAGATTTTCCTGCCTATTTCTGGCTTAGCTAGTCTGGTGCCAGCTTAGTCGTTAATGATGCATTTTAATGTTTTCTTAGTCTTTTTGTGTTCTCAATAAATACATAGCTAAAAAGTTCATACAAATATTTTAACATATTTTTTTGATAAATTGGGGAACTTTTTTATTGTTTGCTTATAAAATAAATCAATAAATGCCTACGTATTTTACCTTTTGTTTAGAACTTACTCTCCCACGTTATCTTTTTGTTTGTCCTCAAACAAAATAAATACTAATGGTTCAAAACATTTCATTATGCAATATTCATGAACGGTCTCAATGTAACATCCTAAGTCCCAAACACTTATTTTATAAAAAAATATGGAAAATTTACTCAAAAAAAGAGTGTCACGTTTTCTTAGCATAGACGTCTTTCTCGATTATCAAATTATAGCAGCGGAAATAAATAACAACAATTCAACTTTAATTGTTTATAATTAGAAATCAACTTCATTTCAAATCATAAAATAAATAGTTCAACAACTCTCAAAACACAAAACATAAAGGTAACCCAACCCAGTGTTACACTATCAGAGCGACAAGTGGAAAATAATTAAAATCAAAAGCGATAAATAATAAAGAAGGCTAATATGTTGTCCTCCAAAACACAACAACAACTCAGGTTCATCTACCTGGATATCTACACCACAAGTGTAAAGAATAACACATACAAACAAACAGGGGGTGATAATTCATTCATATATGTGAGTGGTGAATAAAACAATAATGATAGTGCAATTAATATCAATCATCAATCACATAAATCATCCATAACAATGATCAATCAAAAATGCAGTTATGTATGCAATGTATTCATCTCCTCTACTCCAATTCATATGGTACCAAGGTTTTTTAAGGGTGGCAAACGGGCATGCCCGCCCCGTTTAGGCCCACCCCGCAAAAGTGTGGAAAAAAATTGGGCGGGCATAGTTGAGGATGAGGGCCTAAAACTTAGGTCAACCCGTAAAAGATTGAGTGCATGGCGGGGAAAGTCTGTTGGCACTCAAACTATTAAGCCTAAAAATGAAAAAATTTATATTAATGCTCGTGCCTGCAAAAGTCTGCGGAGAAAACAAGGCAGACACATTAGAGGGTGAGGGTCTAAATTCTTGGCCTGCACTGCACTAAAGTGCGGGTAAAAAGGACATGGCCAACGGGCCGATCCCGTTCTATCGCCCCTAGGTTTTTGGATTTTTTATGTATGTTATTGATTCATCCACTCGTCATTGGTTCCACTCTGAACCCTATTCCTCTCTAAACCATTAAACTTGTCATTGGTTCCTCTCTGAACCTGAAGTTCATCACTGGTTCCTCTATAAACCTGAGACTCAACACTGGACCGAAGTCTTACCTATCTTTGATGTATATGATGCAAGAATGCAACAAACAAATGCAATACTCACCTCAAACCTCAAACTCCAATACTCGTAACTAGTTCCTCTATGAACCTAAAACTCAACATGATAATTAAATTATATAAACATCTCATAAAAACTTAGAAAATATTATCAAACAACATCGAATAAACATCGAGAACATAATACACTCGAAAATTCAAGTTGAACGACCCAAAATCGGTTAAACAAGGGCTGATGGTCAGCCCTCCAAGCATGACGGTCGTCACGCTTGCTTGTCACACCTCTCTCAGACACACTCATCATCATGATGATGTATGGGCAAGGAGCCCATCCCTGAGGCCATGACGGTCAGTTTGTCATGTCACTGGCGTCCGTTAGCTTAACCCAATTCAATAACGGTTGACCCGTCATGAAGGTGACGCCCGTCACCACTGTGCAGAACACGTATTTTTTCATTTTCTCTATTGGAGCCCTATTAAAGCTCTGATTTTGATCCCAAATAACCCAAAACTCATATCAAATCATCGTACATCAGTTATACATCATTAATCACATTGATTTCGCACAGATTGATCATTTATGTCATTGATTGACTACAAAACCATTAACAAGTTCATTAATTTAAAGCATATTAACATGAACATCAATACTTAAATTTGCACATATAATTTCATACAAAAATCAGTCACCAATACAACACGAAATTCACAGCATATCACATAAATCAATAGAGGTTTTGTACAAACCATTTCAAGATTCAACAATTTCATCAATAAAATAAATTAAAAGAAAAGGGGAAAAGGATAAGGAATCATTTCTATATTTTATGCCTAAATACCCATAACGTGAACATCCCCCCCCCCCTTACCTCGAATCCCCAACAATCTTCAAGTTACAGCAATGAGACCTCTCTTTTCTCTTACTTCCCACTCTACTTTGGCTCTATTTAACTTTACGGACAACTTATTCTCCTAAACAGCCCATAACTCTAATTCTCATCTCTATTTGAATAAAACCCTATTATTTTTATTAATTTACTAACTCCCCTAAATTCTCACTAATTCCACTGTTTTCCTTAATTTCAATTTAAATTCTAATTTCCTCCCTAAAGCTCAATTTTTCATTTTTCCTATTATTTTAGATAAATAAAATTATAATAAAACTCTTATCAAAAATTCAACAATTTAAATAAAACAGTTAAATAACTCAAAACACTCCAAAACTCAATTAAATTAAATAATCAAAATTTGGGGTGTTGCAATTCTCCCCCGCTTAAAGAATTTTTGCTCTCGAAAATTATCTGAAGGAAACAACTATAGACATGACTCTCTCATCCGACTCTCCATCTCCCACGTCGTGCTTCCTCCAATAGGTCTTCCCCACACCACCTTTACCAAAGTGATCTCTTTACCTCTCAAGTGTTTCGTTTTTGGATCCTCAATCCACAAGGATGATGTTTCAGCAGTCAAGTTCTCTCTCACTTGCACATCATCCAAATGAATTACATGGGACGGACCACGAATATATTTCCAAAGTTGTGACACATGAAAGACACTATGAAAGTTCGAAAGAGACAGTGGTAACACAACTCAATAGACAACTTTGCCAACTCTCTTAAGGATCTGATAAGGACCAATAAATTGAGGTGTAAGCTTTCGTGACTTCAACGCTCGACCAACCTTAATCATTATAGTGACTCTCAAGAACACATGATCTTCGTCTTGGAACTCAAGAGCTTTCTTTCGCTTATTATAACACCCCAATTTAGATTATTCTATTTATTCGAATTATTTGTGAATTACTCATATTTTATGTAATTATATGTGGTGTTGATTAATTTAATTTGGGGTGGTGAAAGTGTATGTTTATGAGATGAGGGTGTAAAGAATGAGTAGAGGTGAATAGAACTTAATTGTAGTTATTTTATAATTATTTAATAATTAAAATAATATTATTTAGTGATTTATTTAATTTAATATGAGAAATAGAGAAGTTGGGCCAAAAGTAGGATTGTAAGAAATAGAGGGGATAAAAGAGTAAGAGAGGATTAAGGTTGGGTAATAATTATAATTATAAATACAATTATCCTAAGTATATTATTATATATCTTATTATTTTATTATTAAGATTAAAATAATAAAAGTATAAAGAATTTGAAGGGTAAGAACAAGGTGGAAATTTTGTGAATAAGCGAGGGTACAATGGAGAAATCCAATTTAAGGATTTTTGTTATTATAAAAAGGAAGTTGAGAGGCTATGGAGAGTTTTCTATCGATACATGAAAACATAGAAAACATAGATAAATATTAGAACAAGTAATTGAGAAAGAGAAGGAAAAAAGATTAGGAAAAAAGAACATCAAGAAAGAAGTTTTCAACCGTTGTTGGGATAATCAAGTAAGAGGAAGAATTGATCCAATAACTGATATATGCATAAGAGGTAGAATTAAGGAGTCATTAGCTTCCAATAGGATGTTGTTTGATTGATTTGAATTCTGAAATTGGTGATGATGTGTTGTTATGTGATGAATTTGATGATTCAATTCATATACTAATATGTGTCAAATATTCTATTATGAATTGTTTTCTTGATTATGTCATTATTGATGTTTTGAAGGTTTTTAGAATAATATGATTTTATGATAATACATGTTTAGAATGGAGTGGATAAAGTTTTAGGTCAAAGAAATTAGATTTAAGAGTGAAATTTTCATAAGGGAATCATAGAAAAAAACTGAAGAGTATTGATCGTCTTATTTCAGGCATAACTGAGTTTCGTAAGTCCTTTTGGGATATCGTCAATTGCGTTAAAAAGATACCTTAATTATATTTCAAACTAAGATTTTCATAATTTTATCATGATTGTATAATGTTTCGTGCTATTTTGAAGTCAAACATTTTGTTTTAGAGTTTATGCAAGAAATATTTGCGATATGACAAAATTGAAACGAATAGAACTAGTGTTCTGTAACTTATTTTGAGGTGTAGTTAAGTGCGTCGGAAATAGTGTTTAATTATATTTTTAATTAGAAATTTTCATAATTTTCTCATAAGTATATAATTTTTTTCGCAATTTTGAAGTCATGCAAAACATTATGCTCGTTACTAGTAGTCGTTCTTATTGTTTGATTAAACTGGACCTATTGGTATATTAAATCCTGAAATAAAAATCATATTCTTAAAATATACTCTCTAATATTTTCAGAACATATTCATTTACTTGATTCCGACTCCATTTGATATTTTAAATAATTGTTGGAATATGATGTGTGATTAGCAGGAAGCATAATTTTGGGGTTGTTTGATGAGTTTATAATTGTTATTGAGTAGTCTTGAGCTATTTAGAATTGTGAGAGTGTAATTGGTTGTTTGATATATTTTAGAGTTGCCTTTGAACAACTCTAATAAGTTTTAAAGTTGTGGTAATAAGTTTAAGAGAGAGATTTGTTACCTTAGAGTTGTCAAAGTTACTATTTGAGCAATTCATATATGTTTTAGAGTTGTGTTAGTATGTCTTGGTGTTAAGGGTTATTACGTTGTTGATAGTCTGATACAAGTAATAATAATAGTGAGTTAACCTATTGATGATTTTATGGTTAAGTTGACTATTTTGAGTCATTTTCAATTGTGCAAGAGTTGTCAATTGAGTAATTTAAAGACATGTTTTTTTTAAGTAACTATAACATATTTAGAGATTGTTTTCGAGTCGTTTAGAGTTACATCTTATGAGTTTTATTTTATTTAATAATAATAGTAGTTTAATATTATAGATTATAATATTTTAGAGTTTAGTTGGAGATATTTATTATTTAGAGTTATCAATAGAGTTTTTAAAACAATGAATTGAGTTCATAAGAATTATTTTTATAGATAAGAGTTGGTCGTAGAGCATTTTTTAACACCTTAGAGTTATTTTAGAGATGCAGATATTGTTGTTGAGTTGTTTAGAGTTCCTTGAGAACTATGTTGAGTATAATATATTGTTATAATCTTTGATGAGTTAAGAATACATAATAAATTAATAAAAATACTTTGTTGAGACGTTTTGAGCATGTATGGTTGATTTTCAAGCTGTTGAGTAATAATACAATTTTACTCAATTATTAATAATTTTCTAGTTATAATATAATTATTGAATTTAAATATGTGATGATGTTGTGTTAATTTATATGAATTGTGATGATGATTGTTGTGTGAACATGAGTTATGTTGTTGAACTGTGAGTGTTGTAGTGGGATGATAGTTCGGGAGGGGAACTATTATCGTTGAGTTAATGCATATTTTGTTTATTGTTGGGAGAAGACTTTAAATATTATGTTGTTGTTGCATTGACGTATTGTGACATGCATTCATTATGTCGTCATTGTTGATGAAAAAGGCAAGTTGCAATCCGAGCAAGGTGGATTTGTGACTTGTCCTGAATTCGAGCAGGGTAAATTCAGAGTTCGAGCATGGTAAATTTGATTCCTGGGTGAACCAACTGTTGATGATACAGTACCACATGCATATGAGTCTAGTTGATGTTATGAGTCTCATTGCATAAGTTTAAATGATTGATGTATGATTACGATGTTATGATGATGAGCTGGATGTGAGAATGTGTTGGTATGTTTGATGGAATATGCATGTAGATGTTGTGATTCTACCTTGCAACTTATGTCGTTTATCTTATTATTGTGAATTCTCACCCCTTTGTTGTTGTTGTGATGATTTGTGCTCCTCTTCGGGGTACATATAAGCAAATAGATGAGTAACTACTTAGAGTTGGAGGATGGCGTTGAGGTTATTCTTATCTTTTCAGTTTTTACGCGTTTCTAGATTCCATTAATCTAATATATAATATTGTGTGGATGAACATTGTTTATTTTATCATTATATTTTGTTAATGGAGAGTTGGATGATACATTCTCAATGTTTTAAGTTTTGTTGATCGTGGAGGCTTATGCCATGACTGTTTTAATTTAAGTAAAGTAAATTTATGAGATTTATATTAATTTGATGCATGTCTAGGGATGAAATTGTGTTGTGATAATACCCTAAGTGAAGGTGAGCATGGGATGACAGGTGTAGGTGAATGTTTTATTTTATTGAATATGTGTTACAGAACAAGTATTTTTGATGATGAGTAACATCCTAAATGTGAATATGTGCTTCATATTACTTTATTTTATGATATTAAGTGTAGGTTTTAGGGTGTTACATTTATTATGATAACTCTTTTGTCTGCTATGTGATGCCTTCGTCTTTTCCAAAATCATCTTAGCCTTCTCGATAGTCTACTGAACAATATATGGTCCAAGCATAACACTTTCACCTGACTCATACCAACACAAAGGTGTCCTACACCTTCTACCATATAAAGCTTCAAAAGGTGTCATTCTAATACTAGAATGGAAATTGTTGTTATATATAAACTCAATCAACGACAATTAACTATCCCAATTATCTTCTTGCTCTAAAACACGAGCCCTCAACAAATCTTCCAAAGACTGGATAATGCTTTCTATCTGATTGTCAGTCTGCGGATGGTAAGCAGAACTCAACCTCAACTTGGTTCCCAAGGCTTCTTGCAAACTTTCCCAAAACCTTGGCGTGAACCTTAGATCTCTATCTTAAATAATGTTATAAGGAATACCATACAACTTCTAAATCTCACTAATGTAGATCTCTGCTAGCCTCTGCAATAGGTAAATGATCTTTATCTGAACAAAATAAGTTGACTTAGTCGGTCTATCCACAACAGCCTAAATCGAATCACTTCCTTTAGTGATCTTTGGCAAACCCACCATAAAATACACATAGATAGTATCCCACTTCCACTCTATAATACTCATAGGTTGCATGAATCTAGACGACTCCTTATGCTCGATCTTCAACTTCTAACAAGTCAAACACGAATGCACAAAATCGATAACAATTTTTTTCATACTTGGGCACCAAAACATATTCTTAAGATCTTGATACATCTTCGTGGCTCTAGGATGAATACTCAAACTCCTCTTGTGACTTTCTTCTAGAATTCTTTTCTTAAGCTTAGGAAATTTTGGCACACAAACTTTGTCCCGAAATTTCATAATCCTATTCTCATATACTATGAAGTCCATTTCTTTACCCTGATGAATCAACATTAATCGATCATTCTATCCCAAATCTAACTTGTGACCTTCTTTGATTTCTTCTAGTATGCTACTAGTCAACTTCAGCATACCTAATTTCACACTTTGTGGTGTCATCTCACACATTAAGCTAAGATATCTGAAATGTTCAATCAAATCTATTTCTCTAACCATTAACACTAACATATGCAATTATTTCCTACTCAATGCATCTTCGGCTACATTAGCTTTACAAGGATGGTAACTCAGCTTAAAATCGTAGTCCTTCAAAACTTCTAGCCACCTCTTTTGCCTTATATTCAGCTCTTTTCTGATCAAACAGATACTTCATAATCCTACGATCGGTAAAAACTTCTAACCTCGAACCATTTAGATAATGTCTCAATACTTTAAGCACAAAGATTACTGTTGTCAACTTCAAACCATGGGTAGGATAATTCCTCTCACAAGTCTTGAGTTGTCTTGAAGCATATGTTATAACTTGAGTCTTTTGCATAAGAATACTTCATTAACCCATCTTAGATGCATCACAATACACAATAAAATATTCACTCGCATATGGTAATATCAAAAATGGCACCGATATCAACCTCTCCTTCATCTATTGGAAACTTTATTCAAACTGAACATCCCACACACAAGCTTGTCCTTTGTGAAAGAATTCTTTAACTTGAATTAACTTTTAATGATAGCAAATTGTGTGATCATCATCCAAATTAGTTGTGCATTGCATTACATGATATATTTGTGTTCTTACTTTGTCCTTCATCCCACTCTATTGTTGCATAACCATACATATAAATCTACATTGAAAATTCCCTTAAAATAACAATTAAAATGCATTTTATATCAGTATGTATCAATACATGAGCCTTTGCATCGATACATGTAGCCTGTGATTAATCACAAAACAATTTATGTTCAGTATGCATCGATGCATACGAGCCATGCATCAATACATAGAAGGCCAAAAACTCTGTGCATCGATACACGCGATTCCTGCATCGATACAGGACTACTTGAGACAGCCTGTGCATCAATACATGCGCATCAGGCATCGATACATATCAGTGTAAAAATCACATGCATCGATACATACGATTTATGCATCGATACATGATTAATTGATTTCACCAAAAATTCACACAACTTACAGTATGCATCGATACACACTCCTATGCATCAATACATAAAGCGGTTTTTTGTTATAACAGCAACTGTTTTGCAGCATATAAAGACAGGTTGTGACAGCAGTAAGAGATGACGAATTCATTGAGGGAAACAATTGAACACAGATCAAAAAGCAGTGTTGGAGCAATTGTTTGAGAGCACATAGAAACCTGAAAGAGACTTCATCTTCTTCATCTTCTCAATCACTTTTCTTCAAGAACATTTACACATAACAATTCTTGTTCTTTGGATTAAAGAAGCATCGAGATAACGTTCAGTGGTACGATCAAGGATCTAGCTGTGGTTTGCAGTGGAACGATCGAGGATCTAGCTGAGTCGAAGATTGAAGGGGGTTTCTAGGAAAAACCTACTGGTTTGTCCTTCAAGAACTGGAGTGTTCTTGAGGGTTTGGGAGTCACATTTGCAGAACACATTCAGCCGCAGCGTTGCGTTTGGAGATCGGGGGATTTCGCAAGCAGGTCGTGGAACCGGTGAATTGTTTGCAACTTTGTGCAGGAAAATCTTGATCGTGCTCAGATCAAGTGAAGGTTTATACAAGAAGAGGTTCTTAGAGTTTAGAATTCTGTCTTTGTATCAAAACCTTGTATCAACGGATTCGGCAATAATTGATAATCAAAGTTCTCAATTTCATTTGAAATTGAGAGGGAGACGTACCCACACGCGAGGACGACGTGGGGAACTTCCTTACCAAATCTCTGCGTATCGTAT
The DNA here is from genome assembly GCF_024323335.1 of Lathyrus oleraceus. Lineage (NCBI taxonomy): Eukaryota > Viridiplantae > Streptophyta > Magnoliopsida > Fabales > Fabaceae > Lathyrus > Lathyrus oleraceus. The sequence goes on from NC_066583.1 coordinate 229,048,552, forward strand.
TCTTACCTTACTCCTCTTTACGTTTTTCAAACTGTTTTCGCAATATCAGTTAGTGTGTGGTGATTGCTTCTTTTTCAAGACAGCAGTGGCAAGAAAACTTTAATCAAACTCCATTGCTGTTCATTAACGATCACACACACACCAACTGTTTGATAAAACGGTTAGCTAGATTTTATTCATTGGAAATAGACTTTAAGGATAAGTGCATTCAATTAGTTAAAATTCTGGTGTGAATTGTTTCTGTCATTCTCATTAAAATCCAGCAATTACACTTGTGTGTCCGGCTTTCTAGTAGCGGTTCAGAATAGACGGAAGTCGATTCGGGACTGATTTTTCCGCCATTTTTGAAAACTCTGATAAAACGTTAAATCCGTTAATTTTAAAGAGGTGATCTATTCACCCCCCCTCTCGATCACTAGCCACACCGTCTAACAAGTGGTATCAGAGCGCCGGTTCGCTGGTGCTCTGTGGCTGCCTGTAACAGTATGGATTCTGAACCAAAGGGGGCGTATAATAGAGCGCCTATTTTCAACGGTGAAAACTATGGCTACTGGAAAGACTGCATGCGAGTTCATATAAATTCTGTGGATAGGTTAGTATGGGCTGCCATTGAAAACGGTCCGTTTCAAATCACTATGACAAATGCGGCTGGCGCCATAGTACCTAAACCAGAAGATGATTGGAATGAGAAAGATGAGAAAAAGTGGTTGTGTGATTGGAGAGCTCGAAACATGCTAATTTCAGCACTTGGTGTTGATGAGTACTATCGAGTATCCCATTGCACGACAGCTAAAGAAATGTGGGACGCTTTAGAAGTTGCCCACGAGGGTACTACTGAAGTAAAACAGTCCCGCATTAACACACTCAATCAAGAGTTTGAGCTCTTTCGCATGAAACAAGGAGAATCCATCTCCGACATGCAAAAGAGATTCACCCATCTAACTAACCGATTGAATGCTCTTGGAAAACCTATTTCCAATGAAATTGCTACTAATAAAATTCTCAGGTGTCTTAGCAGGGAGTGGCAACCTAAAGTTACAGCAATCAAGGAAGCCAACGATCTTACAAGACTTACGATTACAACACTGTTTGGAAAGCTGGAAGAACATCAGCAAGCTTTGGAAAGTCTTGAAAAATATGAGAATAAAAGTAAGAAGGAAAAGGAGAAGAAAAGAGACAAAGAGGGAGAGAAGAAGCCAATAGCTCTTGTGGCCTCTAGCTCTAAGTCCTCACGAAAAGAGCAAAGCGACAATGATTTAAGTAGTGACAAAGACTCGGATGATGAAGAAATGGGACTGTTTGTAAGGAGATACAATAGATTCATTCGAAAGAATGGAGTCAAGCATTCCGACAAAAATCTCATGAGGTTTCGAAAACAATCTACAAATTCGAAACAAGAAGAAAACAAGAAGAGTAGAGGAAGAGGATCCTGTTTTAATTGTGGTAAATCCGGACACTATAAAACGGACTGCCCTATGAAATATAAGGATCAAAGAAAAGATTCGCCAAAAGGGTACAGCAAACAAAGAAGAGCGTATATTGCATGGGAAAGTGATAGTGATTCATCAAGCACACAAAGCTCAAGTGATGGTGATGAAGCTGCAAATCTGTGCCTTATGGCTCACACTAAAAATCTGTCCTACCACAAGAAGAAAAACAATGACAAAAAGGTAAAACAAGCCTATTACAATAATTTCTCCTCTATGTCTTTTTCGGAATTAAAAATAGCTTTTGAAAAACTGCATAACGAAGCTGTAGATGCTTTTAAACGACTAGCTTCCGACAAACATATCTTCTCTTTTTTGGAAGGAAAAGTAAACAAAGCTGAAATTGATTTAGAAGCATTGAAAACTAGTATTGCAGAAAATTCAAAAACTATTGACATTGACGGATGTAGTAGAGTTAGGTATTATGACGCTTGTTATGTTTGGCAAAAAGAGGTAAACACTCTTAAGGTCAAATTAGAGAAAGCACTACAACCTAAAATTACTTATGTCGTTGACCCCAAGTTGTTTAAGAAGTCATTGAATCCTCCATATGCAAAATACTCTTTTATTCTAAAGGATTCAATGAACAAGAAACAACAAACACATCATCATGGTTTATGTCATTATTGTTGTCGTGCTGGCCATACCATTGAGAAATGCAAATTTAGGAGATTTCTAGTCCCTAAAGGTATTTATCAATGGAAGCCAAAAGGCAACCATGTTAACACTTACCCTCTTGGACCCAATGAAATTGGGGACCAACTTCTCTCTTTTGATGTTGTAGGATGAGTGCCTTGCCTCCGTAGATAGAAGGTGGTTTCTTGACAGCGGCTGCTCAAGGCACATGACCGGTGACATATCGCTTTTTATAGACTTCAAGGCAAAGAAAAAGGGATATGTTACTTATGGAGACAACAACAAAGGAGCTATACTCGGCAAAGGTAGTGTAGGTAATCCCTCCACCACTACTATTTCAAATGTCCATTTAGTTGAGGGACTTAAACACAATTTGTTAAGCATAAGTCAACTATGCGACATGGGCTATAAAGTTTCGTTTACAAAAACTTGCTGCATAATTGAACATGCTGAACAAAACATTGTGTTTAAGGGTGTAAGAGTAAACAATATCTATATGCTTGACTTGTTTGATGTACCGTTAACAAATACTAAATGTCTAGTCACCTTGAATGATGATTATTGGCTTTGGCATAGACGTTTAGCTCATGTTAACTTCGATTTGCTAAACAAGGTTGTATCTAAGGATCTAGTAGTCGGTCTACCAAAAATAAAATTTTCAAAAGACCACCTATGTGACGCGTGCCAAATGGGAAAGCAAACAAGGGTGTCTTTTAAATCTAAAAATGTAATTTCAACTTCACGACCCCTTGAGCTTCTCCATATGGACCTCTTTGGACCTTCTAGGACAAAGAGCCTAGGTGGAAATTACTATGGCTTTGTAATAGTTGATGACTACTCTAGATTCACTTGGACTATATTCCTTCATAGCAAAGATGAAACTTTTTCTGCTTTTAAAAATTTTGCAAATCTGTCCCAAAACAAAATGAATTCCAAAATAGTTACAATTCGTAGCGATCATGGTGGTGAGTTTCAAAATTATCACTTTGAGAAGTTTTGTGACAAGTATGGCATTGAGCATAACTTTTCAGCCCCTCGCACTCCACAACAAAATGGCGTTGTGGAGCGTAAAAATCGTGTTTTAGAGGAGTTGGCAAGAACAATGCTTAATGAGGGTGGATTACCAAAATACTTTTGGGCTGATGCTGTTAGCACAGCCTGTTATGTTCTAAACAGAATCTTAATTCGCCCTATTTTGAACAAAACTCCTTATGAACTTTTGAAAGGAAGAAAACCAAACTTGTCACATCTTCACGTATTCGGTTGTAAATGTTTTGTTTTGAATAACGGTAAGGAAAACATTGGGAAGTTTGATGCAAAAGCGGATGAAGGTATTTTTCTTGGTTACTCAATGTCAAGTAAAGCATATAGAGTGTATAATAAGCGTTTACTTACTGTTGAAGAGTCGGTTCATGTTTCTTTTGATGAGTCTTATCCAAAAAATGTCGGAAAAGGTATTTCTTTTGATGACGCAGGTGTATCTATAGAAGACATACTCAAGGAAGCTGTTGAGGAAACTGATCAGTCCAAAACAGCTGCCCATGAGAAGGAGGAAGATACAAGTCATGAAGAAATTGAGGAAGAAAAGATAGCTGAAGTAAATGATCTTCCAACAACTTGGAGATCCTCAAAAGACCATCCCATCGACAACATTTTGGGAGACATTTCAAAGGGAGTAATGACCTGGTCTAAGATAAGTAACTTTTGTTCTCACTTCGCGTTTGTTTCACAAGTAGAACCTAAAAATGCCAAAGAGGCCTTGATTGATGAATTTTGGCTAATGGCCATGCAAGAAGAGCTTAATCAATTTAAAAGAAATGACGTTTGGGAACTTGTCCCTCGTCCGCGAGATCATCATATCATAGGCACTAAGTGGGTTTTTAGAAACAAGCTTGATGAAAACGGAGTGATTACTAGGAACAAGGCACGCTTAGTAGCACAAGGATATAACCAAGAGGAGGGCATAGACTATGAGGAAACTTATGCTCCAGTTGCTCGCCTCGAAGCTATACGTCTTTTGCTTGCCTATGCGTGTTCTAAGGATTTTAAGCTTTACCAAATGGACGTAAAGAGTGCCTTTCTTAATGGTGTCATAAATGAAGAAGTATATGTTTCACAACCTCCCGGTTTTGAAAATGCTGAAAATCCAGATCATGTTTACAAATTAAAAAGAGCTTTGTATGGTCTTAAACAAGCCCCTCGGGTTTGGTATGAAAGGCTTAGCAAATTCCTAATTGATCATGGATATTCAAGAGGTAAAGTGGACAATACTCTCTTTATTAAACACAAAGGGAAGCACATTCTTTTAGTTCAAGTTTATGTCGACGATATCATATTTGGTTCAACTAACATACACTTGGTCGAAGAATTTTCTAAGGTTATGCAGGGAGAATTTGAGATGAGTCTAATGGGGGAGCTGAACTACTTCGTAGGACTGCAAATAAAGCAACTTGATGAGGGTACAGCAGTATGTCAAACAAAATACTGCAGAGAACTACTCAAGCGCTTTGGAATGAATGACTCAAAATCGATTGACACCCCAATGCCTACCAACGGAAATCTAGACAAGGATGAGCATGGTAAGTGTGTAGATGTCAAAAGGTTCAGAGGTATGATTGGATCTCTCTTGTATCTTTCTGCTTCTAGGCCTGGCATCATGTTTAGTGTTTGTATGTGTGCACGCTATCAATCAAATCCTAAGGAATCGCACCTTAAAGCGGTAAAGCGCATATTTAGATACCTTCACGGAACACCTAAATATGGGCTTTGGTACTCCAAAGGAAGTGATTGTAGCTTAGTAGGGTACTCCGATTCTGATTTTGCTGGCTGCAAATCAGATAGGAAAAGCACAAGTGGCACATGTCACCTGTTTTCAAACTCCTTGGTCAGTTGGCATAGCAAAAAGCAAGTTTCTGTGGCTTTGTCAACTGCTGAGGTAGAATACGTTGCAGCCGGTAGTTGTTGCGCTCAGATTTTATGGCTGAAGCAGCAACTACAAGACTTCAACATTCAACTCAAACGTATTCCTATCAAATGTGACAACACTAGTGCCATAAACCTTACTAAAAACCCTGTTTTACACTCACGCACTAAACACATAGAGATAAGACATCATTTCCTTCGTGATCATGTTGAAAAAGAAGACGTCGTCTTTGAGCACGTTGATTCCAAAAATCAGCTTGCTGATATTTTCACTAAACCATTGGCAACGGAGCCTTTCTTCAACATTCGTCGCGAATTGGGAATCCTAGATTTTTCTCAATTGATGTCATAAGCATGTTACCTCTTAATTATATTATGCCTCACCATGGTTGATAAGAGCTGTTTTAGATGTCAATTATCCATCACAAGAGTTCTCCAACAGAGGTAATATCAATCCTTTCTACAATTTTCTTATTGCTAAGTGATTGTGTATGTTACATCAAATGTTCTTACTCTAGTTGATACAAAAATTGATTGCATATACTCCTGTCCATATTGTGTGCACACTAAAATTTGACTTCTGAATCTCTGTTGAGCATAATCATCATGACAGTGCATAATGCATATTCATACTGCATTAAAATTCATTAAAAACTGGTTCAGCATCAGTATGCATCGACACAAACGAAGCCTGCATCGATCCATATATTCTAAAATTCAATTTTTTTAAAAACTGCTTCAGGATGTATCGATGCATCCATCGCATGTATCGATACACAGGGCAATTGCAAACACTTGGCATCGACGCATCCATCGCATGTATCGATACACGGGGCAATTGCAAACACTTGGCATCGACGCATCCATCGCATGTATCGATACACAGGGCAATTGCAAACACTTGGCATCGACGCATCCATCGCATGTATCGATACACATGACAATTTTGAATACTTGGCATCGACGCATGACTATCTGCATCGATACATACTGATGCTATCTGAATTAAATGCCATTTCTTTCTCTCTCATGCATCGACACATCAGCCAATCATATCACTCCCTATCTCATTACTTCATCTCATCTGCCCTAAAAAAACCCCAAAACCAGTGGCTAACCCTAATCCTCCTCATCTTCACTCTCTCTCACAAACTTGGTAAAACCCTAAATCTCACATCACCATGCCTCCACGCACTATTCCAGTCAGAGCAAAAGGAAAAGGAAAGGGAAAGGAAGCAGCCGGTACTTCTCAGCAACCACCAGATGTTCCTTCAAATGCCTTAGACATACTTCATCCTGCCATTGCTGCTGAATTTGAGGAATCCTTCAAGGCCAGGTTGGTAATGAAACCTCATATCTTTGACAAAATAGATGTTGTTCATCTGCACCTAAATGAAGTAGTTGAACTCTTACATGCACAAAGACTTGGGTCCTTTCTATCTACAAAAGATGAGTATCATGAGGATTTCATCCGGGCCTTTTATGTTGGTTTACAAACTGGTAGAGGCTATATGTTCCGGTGTTCTATCGGAGTCAGAACATATACCTTTGAAGCCTCTGATTGGGAAACGGTGTTTCAAATGCCGCTTCCGTCGATGGCTATCAAGTCCTGGCATGACCTGCACTTTGATCCTGAATTTGACATGAAGGACTTTACTCCTTCTATCCTAAAGATTGATAGACCATTGAGTGAGGATGAACACGTCACGTCCGGTATGATCAAGCAAACTCCGCGTATTCTTCACTGGATTATCACTCATATTCTGCGTCCAACAAACAGTGGACATTCGCGGTTGGACAGGCCCAGCATACATCTTCTCTACATTTTGCAAAATAAGGTGTTCTTAAACTGGGCTAATTACTTTGTAAAACGTCTATTTTTCGTGCGAGACAACTCCAAAAATGTGGCTCTAGGTTATGCTTCTCAAATAATGAAAATTCTTAAGTTTTGGAAAGTTGCAATACCTATTGTCCCTCTCCTATCTCCATCTGCAGCTCAAGAGTTTGACTCTGCCACTCTATCGCATATGGGATATCGGTGGGATAAAGACCGCAAATGCTTCTATTTCTTCGAAAGAAAATCCAAAACCAGAATTTACAATTTTGACGTGCCTTCGGAACGCATCCATGTTGCTGAAGATCAGCCTGATGAAGAGATGCAGGATGCGACTGAAACAGATGCACCACAGGCTGCGGCCAATGCTGGTTGGGGAGATTGGGTGCCACGAAGGTGGTCTCCCACCAACTACGTACCTGAACCTACAGCCCCTCCATTCTCCGGTGGTACTTCAGCCTCAACACCAAATGCGGACATCACTCACATGCTTCAACAGATGGAAATTGTCAACAAAGAACGCCATGAAGAAGCACGGTACTGGCATGTTCAACAATCTGAATGGCACAACGAGCATCGGGACTGGCATGATGAGCATACACGGATGTATCACAATCAACACGCTTGGCACCAAGACTTGGTTAAATGGCATCAGGTTTTCTACAACGAAATGTCCAGCTTTATGGATGACTGCCGTGAAAATCCTGGGATTATGGACAGCTTTAGAAGCATTGAAGTTCAGAACCGATTTAGGCAATACTCCTTCATGGGCCAAAATCCAGACACAATGCCTCCTCCTCCTCCTCCGCCAAGCTACCGAGATCCTGACAGACATGATGAGGAGTCCTGTGGTGGCAATAATCCAAATTAACCCACCATCCTTGCATCTCACTGCATTTCATTTCATATTGCTCAAGTTTCATTTTGTTGCACAATATACGGTTTAGCTTATGTAACTCTTAAACTCGTCCGTACCTTTAAAATGCTTTTCAATTTCTGTTTATCTCTATTTGTTATTGCCCTTACCTTTTGAATGATTCTTTGTGAATGATTCTTTAACTTGCAGCTTCTTTCTTTGTGATTGATAGCCTATTATCCATTTTTGCCATGCCCTGCTACACTTTCTGCCTGATATCTATGTTTCTTCCTCTTTTTGATGTTGACAAAGGGGGAGAAAAATGCAGATATGCACAAACTCAGGGGGAGTATCACACATCTTGCCAAGAATTTGCCATCATCAAAAAGGGGGAGTTTGTGAAAGAATTCTTTAACTTGAATTAACTTTTAATGATAGCAAATTGTGTGATCATCATCCAAATTAGTTGTGCATTGCATTACATGATATATTTGTGTTCTTACTTTGTCCTTCATCCCACTCTATTGTTGCATAACCATACATATAAATCTACATTGAAAATTCCCTTAAAATAACAATTAAAATGCATTTTATATCAGTATGTATCAATACATGAGCCTTTGCATCGATACATGTAGCCTGTGATTAATCACAAAACAATTTATGTTCAGTATGCATCGATGCATACGAGCCATGCATCAATACATAGAAGGCCAAAAACTCTGTGCATCGATACACGCGATTCCTGCATCGATACAGGACTACTTGAGACAGCCTGTGCATCAATACATGCGCATCAGGCATCGATACATATCAGTGTAAAAATCACATGCATCGATACATACGATTTATGCATCGATACATGATTAATTGATTTCACCAAAAATTCACACAACTTACAGTATGCATCGATACACACTCCTATGCATCAATACATAAAGCGGTTTTTTGTTATAACAGCAACTGTTTTGCAGCATATAAAGACAGGTTGTGACAGCAGTAAGAGATGACGAATTCATTGAGGGAAAACAATTGAACACAGATCAAAAAGCAGTGTTGGAGAAATTGTTTGAGAGCACATAGAAACCTGAAAGAGACTTCATCTTCTTCATCTTCTCAATCACTTTTCTTCAAGAACATTTACACATAACAATTCTTGTTCTTTGGATTAAAGAAGCATCGAGATAACGTTCAGTGGTACGATCAAGGATCTAGCTGTGGTTTGCAGTGGAACGATCGAGGATCTAGCTGAGTCGAAGATTGAAGGGGGTTTCTAGGAAAAACCTACTGGTTTGTCCTTCAAGAACTGGAGTGTTCTTGAGGGTTTGGGAGTCACATTTGCAGAACACATTCAGCCGCAGCGTTGCGTTTGGAGATCGGGGGATTTCGCAAGCAGGTCGTGGAACCGGTGAATTGTTTGCAACTTTGTGCAGGAAAATCTTGATCGTGCTCAGATCAAGTGAAGGTTTATACAAGAAGAGGTTCTTAGAGTTTAGAATTCTGTCTTTGTATCAAAACCTTGTATCAACGGATTCGGCAATAATTGATAATCAAAGTTCTCAATTTCATTTGAAATTGAGAGGGAGACGTACCCACACGCGAGGACGACGTGGGGAACTTCCTTACCAAATCTCTGCGTATCGTATTCTTACCTTACTCCTCTTTACGTTTTTCAAACTGTTTTCGCAATATCAGTTAGTGTGTGGTGATTGCTTCTTTTTCAAGACAGCAGTGGCAAGAAAACTTTAATCAAACTCCATTGCTGTTCATTAACGATCACACACACACCAACTGTTTGATAAAACGGTTAGCTAGATTTTATTCATTGGAAATAGACTTTAAGGATAAGTGCATTCAATTAGTTAAAATTCTGGTGTGAATTGTTTCTGTCATTCTCATTAAAATCCAGCAATTACACTTGTGTGTCCGGCTTTCTAGTAGCGGTTCAGAATAGACGGAAGTCGATTCGGGACTGATTTTTCCGCCATTTTTGAAAACTCTGATAAAACGTTAAATCCGTTAATTTTAAAGAGGTGATCTATTCACCCCCCCCCCCTCTCGATCACTAGCCACACCGTCTAACACTTTATGAGTCAATTGATTCAAAGGCAAATCCAACTTCAAAAATCCTTTTATAAACCTTATATAGTAACCAGATATGTTTCCTGGTCCACCCAATCAACTGAGATATCTCTCTTTGTTTTCGAAAGCATAGTTGGCCAATTTCCATAGTAAGAAACTGTGCAAAAAAGAGACTAATACGAAAAATATTGGACAAGTAAGCAATTTTAAATAGAGACACTCTTATCAGAAAGTGACATAAGTAGAAGAAACATCTCGAAAGAGAAGTAAAAGTATCAAAATCTTATTTTCTAGGAAACCCTAGGAAATAGACGAATGTAAGAAGAAGATGTTGGCTTTATCTTAAGGAAAATAGATTGACTACTTATGCATGTCGAGTACCAACAAGCAAAGATCACATATAAGATAAACCAAAAAAGTGAAGCAATAAAACTCGCAAGAAAGAATGATGATGTAAGGTAGAGAGAAGTTTGATTACATGTCACAAATGGAAGAAAAAGGTTTCTGAAGCAACATTTTACGTAAAATGGTGCTTCATAAACCTTTATAAGCACCCCGTCCATTAAGGATAGTATGATCCATTGCACATTACCAACAATTGATATTTTATCGAAGACTATTCAAAGTACACAAGCATTCTAAAGAAGATGAAACATCATTACCAACTAGTGTAAGGGGCATGTGTCATTTATTTTCAGGAAAGTGACACATATTATAAGAAAGGCGTTTAATGCTCTATTCTCAATGATAGTGACATCCCATCAAAGACTTTAACCTCCACACAAAAATCAACCAGGCTAAAGCATATAAGGCAAACCTCATCATGCAGAGCAGACACAATGGCTTAAGGGGCATCACTTATGGGGCGCCCATAGGGCCCAATTACAAAGAAAAGGTAGCGGGTGTAAAGAGCATGTAAACTTATATTATTCCTAGAGTAGGTAATTCCACCTTCAAAAGCATTACTAGCCATCCAAATCATTCAGATAACTTGGCTGCAATCCATGCTTCTGCTTCAAATCATTCCCACTATTTAAAAGGAAAATCATGTCATTCTCAAGTATTCAAGTTTATTCTCACTCTCACTTTACTTCTCATTCTCTCACTAACTTGGACATTTGTGTAACGTCTCACATTAACTTGACTATTATTATTATAGTTATTAATAAGTGGTATGGGTTAATTGTGTTTTTATAAGTCGAGATGATGAGGATATGTTGGGAAATATTTGTTACTAAAAAGGGCAAACTTATCATTATGCTACAAGAATTTCCCCTATTTAAACCATTAGTCAACCAAATGGAAACAAATCCTTCTTTCCGTCCCTCTTAGGATTTTCATCACAAAATAGAGAGGAAAAAAACAACTTATATCAAGCTCTTTTAACCCTTTAACACATGCAAATAAACCTCACTCCAATTCTTGAAGAGAAAATCATGGAAGGAAAAGAAGTGAACCAATAGAGGTTTAACATCAAGATAGATCATGAGTTATATTAATACCTAAATCAATTCACTTATCTTGAAGTCTTTAAGGAAATATAAAAAAACGGTGAGTTCCTTCTCCTCCCTTTTATGTGTATTACAATAGTAGGAAGAAACTTGAACCATAAATGGTTTTAACCTCCAATTATGAATTATGGATTTTAGGATAAAAGATGATAAGTTGAAATGATGAATGATATGAAATAAATATCTTGAATTATAGTTTTAAGTTTGTTATGGTGGCTTTAAGAGCTGGATTATTGTTGATTAACTTTGGAAGTGTAAGATTATGAAGGAATTAGGAACAATTTCAAGTAAATTGGTGTTAGTGTTTTTGTTGTTTCCATTTTTTAATATAAATACATCATATAAATATATATAATAAAGATTATACATAAATAAAAGGTAAACATGCAAAATTTTGTGTCGCTGCCTCTTTTTTAGTGGCAAAACCAGTCATCTTAAAAACTAGATTCATAGTCCAAGGAGACACAATATTGTTATGCATGAGTCTTTGCATTCTCTGCAAAAGGCTAACGTTTCTTGTGCTAGAAAACCACAAGTGTTAAAAGAGGACAAGTTGAAATGATGAATGAGATGATACAAAGTTCTTGCATTATAGTTTTAAGTTTGTTATGATTGCTTTAAGATTTGGATTAATGTTGTTTAACTTTAGAAGTGTTAAATTATGAAGGAATTAGGAACAATATCAAGTAAATTGGTGTTAGGGTTTTTATTTTTTTCCTTTTTTATAAAAATACATCATATAAATATATAATAAATACATAAAAAAGTAGACAAACAGACAACAAGTTATGTTGCTACCTCTTTTAGGATGGAAAACCCAATCATCTTAAAAACTACATTCATAGTCCTAGGAGGCGTGGCATTGTTATGCAGGAGTCTTTTCTCTCTTTGCAAAAGATTCATTGCTTCTTATGCTAGAAAACCAAAAGTGTCAAAGGCAAATGTTATAAAATCATATTGATTATCAGATCACTCTTTCTTAGGCTTGGCAAATTTACTTGAAGTGGCTTTGAGGGATGCCTCATAGTAAAACCTTATGTCTTTAATCCTACTATGGGGAAATTCTAGTCGAGTCTACATGTGCATGTTTCCCTCCTACCCACTTGTACACCAGAATATATGTTGGCATATGTGTTGATCTCTCCTCTTGTGGGTCAACCGAGAAATTCACAAGCGCCTTTTTCCTTATAAATACTCTGGTCCACTGAAATATATCAAATAAGACATCTCTAACAAAGTCATGTCGGGATTTGAAGTCTGTAAGCTCCCTAAATTGAATCGTGTGTTCCCTAAATGTATCCGAGCACATGTTGTGGCAAACAGTAAAAACCTCATCAATAAGAAATAAAGGAATGATAAGTTGATTTTTAAGGATAGTATGGTACTTTATAGGGGGAATATGTTGGCCTAGCCCATTAATATGAATATAAAGGAGAAGTTCTTAAGCATGTGATGCTTGCAAACAATCAAAAATTGTTTTTGTCTTATGTTCATGTCAAATATTACATTTATATCTTAAACACTTTTATTAAAAAGGGCATTCACCAAAACATATTATGTTTTATGAGGGATGGTCTTCTTCTTAGTAAACAGGGTCGGCCCAATGCAGGTGCAGCATGTGGTACAACACTGGGCCCCAAGCTTTGGAGGGCCTTTTTTTTTAATTTCTAAAAAAAAATATTTTACACCTATTTTTTTAACAACAGATGTAAAACCACAGTTTGTTTTCAAATTCTATTTTACACCTATTTCTTAAAATAAGGTGTAAAATCATAATTTATTTTTAAACTCTATGCATTTTTATCATTTTTTTTTAATTTAGTATAAATTAATACTTTTAGACTGATTTTTTAAATTATAACAGGGCCCCCGAATTGATTGGCCTGGCCCTGCTAGTAAATTTTCTAAACTTAAAATCTAGAATCGAAACATTTAAATCATTTAAGCATCTATCAATATAAAAGTACATATCATATATCATGTTGTCTCTTAATGTATGATCATGTAACATCCAAGATGGGGGCCTAAAAGCCACAAAAGCAACCTCACTATTAGAAAAGCCTTCGATAAAGTCGTCATATCAACTAACGTCCCCTCCAATAAGCTTTATCCCTAATGTCGACCTCTCAATTTTTGAATGGAACAACTCCCCCATAAAGTTTACTACCATCACACAAAGGCCAAAATATCTCATATTTACGGATATTCAATTTGAGACTTAGTCCTCGACCGGTCTCTTGAAGTATGTTAAAGGATTTAACCACCTCTTTTGAATCCTTTATTATAGTCCCATCATCGAGATAATTGGCATGAAGAAGAAGTTTAGAATTGTCTTTGATCTATTGAGTAAGTGGATGTAGCACAAGAGCAAAAAGGAGTGAACCTAACAGGTCACCTTATTACATTCTAGTGGCTGGCATAATATGCCCATCCTTGAGGTATAACCTTGTTGCTTGAACATGAAGAAATTCAACCCATAAGGAAATAGATGGTCATCTCACCCTCACCTATTATAGTAGGGTTGGTCGATCTATAAGCTTGAAATCATTTGTGAAATATATTAGGAGGATAACCAAAGATCCATCTCCATATCTATTACTCAACATCATGTTAGCACTATGAAAAGTGGCCTCCTCCAAAAAAATTGTTGTTGCAAGGACTTACAATTGCAAATATGTAGTTAATTAAAATAAAGGTCCTACCGGGAGTCAAACCCAGGTCACTGGATTCAAAGTCCAGAGTGCTAACCACTACACCATAGAACCAGATGATAAAATTTTGGTCTTGTAAGAATTTGAACCATGGAAACTAAGTATGGGCGTGATATTTTTCCATTTATACTAAGATTCCATAAATTTTATATTCAACACGTTTTTTATTTTGTCAATAATGTTTTCGACTAGCATCATTTTGAATTCTTGTTTGTTTCTAGAAACTAGACTTGATTACCTTCACTTTAAATATATGTTTTTGTTACTTTTGACTTAGTATTGATACTTAAAAACCTTTTTACAAGTTAGATAAAAGTTGATTGTGTTGTTTTAGAAATTATGCAGAAATTTGTTGTCACATAGCTAGTTTCGAATTGATATAACTAGAAATAGAAATCTCCAATCGGGATGAGACTAGTTGCATTTGAAAGAGAGTTCTATAATTTTTATCATACCTTTATAGCATTTTGTGCTATTGTAAAGTTGATTGTTCTGTTTTAGAAATTATGCATCAAATCATTGTGACATGTTGGTTTCAAATTGATGAAACTTGAATTAGAAAACTCCAATTGGGATGAGACCAAATTCATTTAAAAGATAATCTACATAACTTTTATAATGGAGATTTTTATATATTTTTACCATACATTTACTATTATGAAGTTGGCGTTTTTGTTTTACAAATTATGCAGAAAATTGATTTGATTTAGCCGGGTTTTACTTGATATAACTAAGTCTAGGAAACTCTAAATTGGATGGCATGAATTATATTAAAAAGATAATGTATATTAATATATTATTAGAAAGTTTAGTATTTTAATGTCACTCCAATTCTTTATGATTAATTCATGAATGCAATTGATATTATAGAACTTCAGGAAACATTTTAGATACCTTTAATTGAATTATTGTTTAATTACCTTTAACATTATGGTTAAATCTCCAAATACACTATAGAAGTTTGAAGATAAATAATTTGAGTGTTATAAGATGAAGGAAATAACTATATTAGTACTTAGTAAGCAAGTTACTAGACCCAAGTAAAATTAAGTTAGAAAGAAAGAAACGACAAGAAACAATGGATATGTCAATATGTATTTGGTATGTAAAAGAAACTAGCATTAATACTTAGAAATCAAGTCTCTAAGTTCGAGTTATAGTTAGATTGAAATAAAATTACAAATTTAGTACTTAAGGATAAATTTCCTAGATTATTATAAAGAAAGAAAAGTATATGAATATGAATCTTAAGTGATATTACAATATGAATATTATCAAATATGCTTCATGTTAGCAAATATTATGAATCTATATAATTATAATTATAATTACTATATTCCATTAAAGGTGAGCGGGATTATATAATATTATAAACTAAAAACCCATTGAAAATCATGATAGTTGGGACACTAACTATTGTTATTAAGACATGGTTGCAGTGGATTTGACTTTTTTAGATTGTCTCACGCATAAAGAATTGACTAAAATGTTATATATATATATATATATATATATATATATATATATATATATATATATATATATATATATATATATAAAAAAATATAATATAATATAATATAATGATTATATTATGTTAATGGCAGGGACGAAGCCATTCATGGCAAAGTGTAGGCCCATGCCCCCACTAATTTTTAAACTATCTACATTTAATATCATATACTATACTAATATAAAGTATATCCAGCACTATTATATCTTAGGATAAAAGCATATAATCAAATACAAGAATTGCATGTGACAACTTAATAATAATAATTATACATGATTGGATTGTTATGTTACATAGTAGAGAATTGATAATAAATTATCAAAATGGGTTTTTCAATTACAACGTGACTGACATGTCATTTTCTTTACTTATTTAACATTTTCCATAATATATATTATTTATCATCTAATATTATAAATAGTTAATTTGAAAAGTGTTTCATATATCATATATCTAATATTATTATATACATATTATTAATTTCTAAATAATTTCTATTATATAAATAATTAGTTTAAAAATTGTTTTATATATCATATATCTAATAATATTATATACAGTTTCTAAATTATTTCATACAAATTCATTCAAACAAGATCTATTTTTAGATGTATCTACAAATTTGATATATATATATATATATATATGGATTAATTACTATACACTATCAGTGTAAAAAGATTTACACTGTCGATTCATCACTATCACCAATTTGCATTACTAGGTTTTTATAATAAAAGTCAAACTCATTTAAATATCCAACGTTTAAGATTAACTGACGGTATAAAATCCTTTTACACTGTCAATGTATTTCAATTAAATCTCTCTCTCTCTCTCTCTCTCTCTCTCTCCTCTCTCTCTCTCTCTCTCTCTCTCTCTCTCTCTCTCTCTCTCTCTCTCTCTCTCTCTCTCTCTCTCTCTCTCTATATATCTCTTATATATATATATATATATATATATATATATATATATATATATATATATATATATATATATATATATATATATATATATATATATATATATATATATATATATATATATATATATATATATATACTTGTCCCCATTAATTAAGAGTTTTGGCTCCGTTCCAGTTAATGGTGATCGATGTTTATATCATATTATAAACTTAAAACACATTGAAAACATGATAGTTGAGACACTAATTATCGTCATTAAGACATGGTTGTGATGGACTATATTTTTTTAGATTGACTCACGTCTAAAGAAAAACTAGAATGTTATTGGTATATATGTATATGTATATATACACATAAATATATATACTTTTATAATTACGAAGGTAGAATTAGTGAAGTTACATTATTAAATATTATAACCTACATAAGTTTGAGAATTACTATATTATTTTCAAAATCAAATGTACAAATTTACATTATTCTCATCAACACATAATACAAGATCTTCATTATATTCAAAATCAAATGTACAAATTTACATTACTCTCATCAACACATATAAGACAAAATTTACATATTTGCACATAAAAATGATAAAACACACAAACACATATACACACGGACATGTATAGTTTGTTGTTTTTGTAGGTAGTGTGTGTGATCACCCATGCTCTATCAGATAGAAAGGTATAAAAATGGCTTATCTATTCATTTGACAAACTGTGTTTATATACACGGTTGTAGTACATATGAGATCCTAGAATTAAGCTAGGACTAATTACAATAATGAACATATATGGAAGGAATTGGTCATGACAGTTATACACATGCTGTGACAGAATCATAGAAAATATAGTCATGATACTAGAATATGGAAACTGTATAATGACAGTGATATTGAGATCAATATGAAGTTATTAGAATCATAACTTTCTTTAACTCCCCTTCTCAAACTGATGGTGACACAGTCACCCCAAGTTTGTCTATCACCATGTTGAACCTTGTGTGTGTGAGAGGTTTGGTTAAGCAATTTGCAATTTGATCTGCTGTGGGTACGTAGGATATTGTGACTTGATCTTGAAGTACTTGATCACGTATGTAGCGGACATCTATTACAATATGTTTGGATCGAGCATGCATCACTGGATTGGATGCTAGTGCCTTGGCACTCAAGTTATCACACCATAAAACTGGTTTCCTGGGCATAGGAAGTTTTAGCTCCACTACGCCAAAAACTGGAATAGACAGCGCACCTTAGAGGGCGCTTTATTACAAAAGCGCACTCTAAAGTGAAGCGAAAAAATAAGGAGCGAACAACTGGAATAGACAGCGCACTTTAGAGGGCGCTTTTGTAATAAAGCGCCCTCTAAGGTGAAGCGAAAAAATAAGGAGGAGATAGAGGGACAACAATACAGGGCGCTTTTTAGAAAGCGCCCTCTAAGGTTACCCTTAGAGGGCGCTTTTAAAAAAACGCTCTATAAGTCCATGTGCATTTCCAGTTTATAAAGCGCTTTTGGAAAGCCTTAGAGAGCAATTTCATAAGCGCCCTCTTAGGCCCCCTTTAGAGGGTGCTTTTTTTCCACAAGCGTCCTCTAAGGTCTCCTTTAGTAAACATTAAAATTATAACATACTGCGCGTTTTGTTATTTCACTCTCTGTTATTTTCGTTCTTTTTCACGTTAGGGTTCTCACTGCTACGATTTTCGCTACTTCTAAGGCGTTCTCCTTCCACCTCTGTTAGATCTACGACGTTTCCTCCTTCTATTAATTCGTTGTTAGCTGTTCGATTTTGACACCATAGGTATTTTTCTAATCTTCATATTACTTGGTTTCTCTTCTGACGTTCGCTATTGTTCATTTTTGGTTTCATTTTTCTTGGTTCATACATTTATTGAGTATTCTCAACAATAATTATTGTGTTGCAATGCTAGCAATGGAGACTAGGCATTATGGGTTAAATTTCACCAACTGTTCCATTTGTTTCTCGATGTAGAAAAAGGAGGCAGCAATATCTAAAACACCTTCTACCAATCAAAGGTACACTATGCAGCTTATGAGTGTATTTATTCTAGCATACATAGCGTAGCTAGTAACTTAAGAAGTTTAGGTATGGATGTTATTTGATAGAGTAAATTAGAGTCGACTATTCTTCTGTTAGCTTTCAGTTAGACCATTATACAATTCTACATATATATTTTCTAGTCAATGTTTATCTTTTGTAAAAACTATATGATGATATATAACTATGCTACAAATTAGTGCATACCACTAATGCTTAATACATGGTTCATACATTCTCATGCTATTGAAGTCAGAGATATCTGAAAATGTTGAGAAACTAACTCAATAAACCAAAATTGTTTTGGTTTTGAGTTGTTGTTGGAGACATGAATGCCCTGCACAGAGACTAACTCAATAAAGCGAAATTGTTTTGTCTCATCCCATTTTTGGTTTCTCTTCTGAAATTGTTTTTTGTTTATTCTAATTAGTAATGGATAATACATGGATGTCTTCCAATCGATTGTTGAAAGAGTACGAGAATGGGGTATTAGAATTTGTTAAGTTTGCCGTTGCGCACGCCGAAGACCCCAGTAGAATGATATGTCCTTGCTTGGGTTGTTGTTATGGGAAACGGGTTGACGCAATTCAGTTGACATCGCATCTAATGAGGCATGGAATTGATCGGAGTTATACATGTTGGAATTTGCATGGTGAGAAAAGTAACGAGAATGTTGAACCGGGGGATAGTACGACCTATGCCTCAAACTATAATGGCGCAGATACATACGATTGTGATCGAGTTGAAGAGATTGCAGAAACACTTGAAGGAGATCTTAAGGATTGTCCCGAAATGTTTGAGAGGTTGGTAAGTGATGCAGAGAAACCTTTGTATGATGGTTGCACTAAATTCACAAGATTGTCTACGGTATTAAAGTTGTACAACTTAAAGGCGGGCAATGGATGGTCGGATAAAAGTTTCACAGAGTTATTAGCCCTTTTGAAAGATATGCTTCCTGAGGATAATGTTCTTCCCAATCGAACATATGAGACCAAAAAGATGTTGTGCTCTATTGGCATGAGCTATGATAAGATACATGCATGTCCAAACGATTGCATTTTGTTTCGAAATGAGTATGCATCGTTAAATGAGTGTCCTAAATGCGGTGTCTCGCGATATAAGAACAAGTTGTCTCCAGCAAAAGTCTTGTGGTATTTTCCTGTTATTCCGAGATTTAGACGCATGTTTCGTAGTGAAACTGATTCAAGACACTTGACCTGGCATGCAGATGAAAGAATTATAGATGGAAAGTATCGACATCCGGCAGATTCACCACAGTGGTTGAAAATTGATAATGACTATCCTGAATTTGGAGAAGAATCAAGAAACCTTCGCTTGGCATTATCTACTGATGGAATGAACCCACACGGTATCCAGAGTATCTCACACAGTACATGGCCTGTAATTATTATGATTTATAACCTACCTCCATGGCTATGTATGAAGCGTAAGTACATGATGTTGTCTATGTTGATTTCTGGACCTAAACAACCAGGGAATGACATAGACGTGTACTTGAAGCCCTTAATCGAAGATTTAAAGATTTTGTGGGAGACCGGTGTGGAGGTTTATGATGGATATAGGAAAGAAAGTTTCAACTTGAGGGCGATGTTGTTTGGCACAATTAATGATTTTCCAGCATACAGAAATCTATCAGGGTATAGCATAAAAGGTCAATGTGTGTGTCCTATTTGTGAAGATAAAACAGATTGGAAGCGCTTGGAGTTTGGTCAGAAGAATGTCTTTCTCGGTCATCGGAGATTCTTAAATTCAAATCATCACTACCGTGGATGGAGAAAGGCGTTCAATGGAGAGACAGAACAAGGCAGAGCTCCACCTATATTGACGGGTGATCAAATTTTTGAAAAGGTGAAAGATTTGGATACTCAGTTTGGCAAGCCTTTTGCCCACACACTTGTCAAAAGTGGGTGGAAGAAGAGGTCAGTTTTTTTTAATTGTCGTATTGGAAGTCCTTGTATGTGAGACATTTTCTTGATGTTATGCATATTGAAAAAAATGTATTTGAAAGTGTTATTGGCACGTTACTCAATATACAAGGAAAGTCTAAGGATGGCCTTAAGGCAAGAAAGGACTTGATAACGATGGGAATAAGAACTGAATTAGGACCCTTGAAGAAAGGAAAACGAACATATCTACCGCCTGCTGCTTGTACTCTATCTAGAAAGGAGAAAAAAACATTGTGTAAGTTTCTAAGTGAAGTTAAAGTTCCAGAAGGGTACTCTTCAGATATTAGAAGACTTGTGTCTATGAAAGACCTCAAGTTAAAGAGTTTAAAGACCCATGATTGCCATGTTATAATGGAACATTTTCTCCCAATAGGTATACGTTCTATTCTTCCAGAAAAAGTAAGAAGCTCTATAACTAAGTTGTGTTCTTTCTTCAAGTCAATTTGCAGTAAGGTGATCAATCCTGCGATCTTACCAATGTTGCAAAAATAAATCGTTATTACTTTGTGTGAGCTTGAAATGTTTTTTCCTCCATCATTTTTTGACATAATGGTACATCTAGTTGTTCATCTTGTGAAAGAGACACAATTGTGTGGACCAGCTTATATGAGATGGATGTACCCTGTTGAACGTTATATGAAAATATTAAAAGGGTACGTGAAGAACCGAAGTCGACCAGAAGGTTGTATGGTTGAAAGATACATTGTTGAAGAAGCGATTGAGTTTTGTACTGAATATTTGTCTAATGTTCAGTCAATCGGACTCCCCAAGTCTCAGCTTGTCGAAAAGAAAGAAGGAAAAAATATAATTGGAAATAAAATCGTGGCAGTATCAAGGGTCGAACGGGATCAAGTGCATTTGTATGTTCTGCACAATGAGAATGAGGTTGAGTCGTATGTTGAAATTCACAAGGATATTCTCCGAGGTTTAAATCCCAATAGAAATGAAAATTGGATAGTACGAGAGCACAATCGATGTTTTATACCTTGGTTTAAGGATCATATTTATTCAAAGTATTATTCAGATCCCGCTTCAATAACAGAAAGGTTGAGATGCTTAGCATATGGTCCAAGTTTCCATGTTTTTTCTTATAGCGCATACGCGATTAATGGATATACATTTTATACCAAAGAACAAGATGATAAAAGTACTATGCAGAATAGTGGTGTCACCGTGGTAGCTGAAGCAATGCACATATCAAGTGTGAAGGACTTAAACCCCAAATTTGCAAATCTATCGTATTTTGGTGTTATCGAGCGCATTTGGGTGTTTGATTATGAGAAGTTTCAGATTCCTATATTTGGTTGCAAGTGGGTTGAAAATAATAACGGCATTCGAATGGATAAGTCAGGATTTTTGCAAGTGGATCTTAATAGGGTGGGATACAAAGATGAGTCTTTTATTCTAGCCTCTCAAGCTAGACAAGTGTTCTATGTCAATGATCTGAAAAGTACGAAATGGTCTATAGTTCTTTTTTCCAACAAAGTAATTGATGAAAACACTGGAGATCAAGGTGATATTGATGTTGAGATTGAATCGTTTACCAGAAATGATCAAGATGAGAATATTATATCAAATGATTCATATATTAGAAATGATCATAATGAGGGTATTTGGATCAATCCAACCGTCCGTGTTGTTAAGAGACATGTAGAACATATTCCAACCAAGAAAAGAAAGAGAACTTAGTGAAAAAGGTACAGGTCAAATGATTTTAATTATTTTCTTTATTACAGATAAAATGGCTTTTATTACAGCAAATCGAGTCAGTTGCATAAAAAAAAAGGTATAAACACAATTATATGATATTTATGCATAGAAAATGTTAATTCTTGATCTTATACTTCACCTAACTAATTTTATGATATTTTAGGTTCATGCTATTGATATTGAACAAAAAGAGGTTGTTGCTAAGAAGACTGCGGCTAGCAAAAAAAACATACATCTCAGAGATGCTTTTGCTACTTAGTTTTATTTCTTTTTAAGTTATGAATTGGTTGTATATTTAGAATCTTTAGAAGTTAAACGATTATATATCAGTGGATTGTTGTATATGTATGGATTGTTGTATATAAGGCTTGTTGAATGCAATGTGTGAAAAAAGGCTTCAAATTATACAGTTTTAGGTGTACTGCTTCAATATACAGGTTGTCTAAAATAAATAAATAAATATAGCGCTTTTTAAAAAAAAAAATTAAATAACCACCCACTTTAGAGGGCGGTTTCCAAAATAAGCGCCCTCTAAACCCTTTAAATTTCCACTTTAGAGGGCACTTTCCAGTAAAAGCGCCCTCTAAACCCTTAAAAGTTTCCACTTTAGAGGGCGCTTTCCAGTAAAAGCGTCCTCTAAACCCTTAAAAGTTTCCACTTTAGAGGGCGCTTTCTTTAAAAAGTGCCCTCTAAAGTGGCCCTTAAAGGGCTTAAAGAGCCACTTTAGAGAGCGCTTTCACCAGGAAAAAAAGCGCTGTCTTTACCTATGCCAACGCCAGATTAAAAGGCGCTTTAAAGCGCTGTTATAGGCCAAAAAAAGCGCCCTCTTTTCCCTTATTTGGCATAGTGCTCACCTAATAGCGATCTAATCCAAGCTACTTCAGCTGCTAGGTCAGCCAACGCTCTGTATTCTGACTCAGTACTTGACCTTGACACCACTCTTTGTTTTCTCGAGGCCCACGAGATTAATGTCTCACCAAGGAACACACACTGTCCTGCCATGGATTTCCTATCATCTATGCTAGTAGCCCAATCTGCATCAGAGAATCCAACAATATCAAGATCAGTTGAGGGCTTGATATGAAGACATAAATTTGTTGTTCCATGGAGATATCTTAATATTCTTTTTATTCCTTGCCTATGATCTATGGTTGGGGAACTCATAAATTGGCTGAGTTTGTTGGCCGAGAATGCTATGTCTGGCCTAGTATTGATTAGGTACTGTAGTGCACCTATTGCTTGTCTGTATAGTGTAGGGTTGACCATAGGTTCTCCTTCAGCGGTTAGTTGTTTCCCTGTTGTCATTGGTGTGGGGCAGGATGAGGCTTTTTCCATATTAAACCTTTTGAGCAAGTCTCTAATGTACTTTGTTTGTTTCAGGTACATTCCACCAGTATCTCTGTGTACTTCAATTCCCAGGAAGTAGTGTAGAGGACCTAGGTCTTTAAGAGAGAAAACAATGTTTAGTTGAGTAATGAAGGTCTCTAGGAACCTTTTGTTGCTCCCTGTTACTATTATGTCATCAACATATATGAGGAGAAGTGTGATATGGTCAGTTCCTCTAAGGACAAACAGTGATAAATCACTCTTGGTGTTTTGAAATCCCCATTTTAGTAGAGTATCCTTCAACCTGTCAAACCATGCCCTTGGGGCTTGCTTCAGGCCATAGATTGCCTTGGTTAATTTGCATATGTGATGAGGTTTGGTTGAGTCTATATATCCTTCTGGTTGATGCATAAACACAGTTTCTTTGAGATTGCCATTCAAGAATGCATTGTTTATGTCCAATTGCCTAACTTCCCAATTTAAATGTACTGCAATGGATAAAACAATTCTTACAGTGCTGGATTTGATCACTGGACTGAAGGTTTCATCATAGTCCAGACCTGCAGTTTGTTGAAAACCTTTGGCAACCAGTCTTGCTTTTCTTCTTTCAATTGAGCCATCTGCCTTGTACTTGGTTTTAAAAACCCACTTTGAGTCTATGATATTATTCTGCCCCTGAAATGGTACCAGTGTCCAAGTGTGATTTGATGTTAGAGCTTTAAATTCTGCATCCATGGCTTCTTTCCACCTTGGTCTGACTTGTGCTTCATTTACATTTTCTGGTTCCTTATCCTCTTTGTGTGTCTCTGTCAGTCCTATATAAGGTAGTTTGGGCTTGTAAATCCCTGCCTTGCTCCTAGTACGTATCTGTTGGACATGTTGATTATCCTCTAATGTATCCTCTACTGGGTCTGTGTCCTGTATTGATCCTGTTGTTGCTGGTGTTTCATTTGTATGAGAAGTTGCCTCATCTGCAGTGACAAAGATCTCACTGAGGACTGGTTGAACTTCATTAACAGCTAGGTCTTCTTCCTGGTGGTTCACATCATTGTTACTTGGTTCAATTGTGTGACTTGTAGTGGTACTTGGTAAAGGAGGAAGAGCAATAGGGACACTTTCAGTTAGAGTTTTTAATGGATTCCTTGTGTCAAGAAAGCCATCATAAAATGGAAAGTGATTCTCATTGAAGACAACATGTCTTGAGACAAAAATTCTTCCATGAGAATTGAGACACTTATATCCCTTGTGAGAGTTGTTATATCCCAAGAACACACACCTAGTGGTGTGGAATTGAAGTTTGTGTTGATTGTATGGTTTGAGGCAAGGGTAGCATGCACAACCGAAAGGCTTCAAGGCATCATAGTCAGGTTCCTTTCCAAACAATAATGAATATGGACTTTTATTTGGGTTAACTGATGAGGGCAATCTGTTGATAAGAAAAACTGAGGTCGAGAAGGCTTCCCACCAATAGTGTAAGGGCATTTTGGCCTGTGCTAGTAGTGTGAGTCCTAGTTCAGCCACATGTCGATGTTTTCTTTCTGCTCTACCATTCTGCTGAGAGGTATATGAACATGACATTCTAAATTGGATTCCTGACTCTATGGCTATTTTCTGAACTGGTTTATACTCACCTCCACCATCACATTGGAGGATTTTTATTTTCCTGCTAAACTGATTTTCAACCATGTTTTTGAATTGAGTGAAAGCATGTACTGTTTCTGATTTTTGTTTTAAGGGAAAAATCCAAGTGAATCTGCTGAAATCATCAATAAAGTGAACATAGTACTTGAAATTAGATGGAGATGAAATTGGGGCTGGACCCCATACATCACTATGAATTAAATCTAAAGGTTCCTTAGCATGAGAAAAGGATGATGTAAATGGTAACAAGTGAAGTTTTCCAAATTGACAAGCTTCACAGAATGAAAAGTGATCATTTGATGATGTCTTCACATTGCAGTTCTTCAACACCTTTTCCAGGACTTTATTGTTGGGATGTCCAAGCTTTCTATGCCAATTCTCCTTGACTGACATGTAGGTACATGGGTCTTTATTGACTTGGGAGTTGGCACTTGAGAGTTGATATAATCCATCTTTAACTTTCCCTTTTAGTAATGCATTCCCTGTCATTTTGTCCTTCACATAGCAATAGTTTGCATCAAATTCAACAATAGCATTATTGTCTGCAGTTAGTTTAGATATACTTAACAGGTTTTTGGTTATTTCAGGGACATGCAAGACATTATGCAGGTTGAGTTTATTTAATTCAGTCGAGCCTGAGCCCAATATTCTCAACCTGTTACCATTGCCAACTAGCAGAGAATTCTTACCATTGCTTTCACTGAGATCTTGGAGTTTCTCATTTTGATGAGTCACATGATTGCTAGCTCCACTGTCGAAATACCATTCATAGTCCTGACTGTGGTAAGGTGAGGCTATGAAAGCACTGTGATTTTCTTGCTTGTTATTCTCAGCATAGTGATTTGAGCCTGTGTATGATTTGTCAAAACGGTAAAAACATTGCACTGCAGTGTGACCTATCTTGTTACATACCTGGCATGTTGGTTTAGATCTACCTCTTCCTCTACCTCCTCTGAAGTTAGAGCCTCTCCAGTTGCCTCGTGTCCCAGATTTGTTGCTTCTGAAATGGGTTTGGCTTGCAAGGTTTGCTGAAGCATTCATTGAGAGATTACTGAAATTGTTCAGTTGTTCCATTCTATTTTCAAATGCCAATAGTTGGGCTTGTAGATCAACCCAAGTAAGGTTGATTTGATCAGATAATTTGACCACCACAGGATTATAATCAGCATCCAAGCCATTCAGTGTCTGAATTATCAGGTCCGAGCTGGAGATTAGTGATCCTGCCAGCTTTAATTTGTCAGAGAGGTTCTTCATTTTGAGAAGATACTGATCCATCTTCATTTCTCCTTTGCGAGTGTTATGAAATTCTGATTTGAGGTAGATTGTTCTTGATTTTGTGTGAGCACCTGCTAGGCCTCGGGTTTCATCCCAAAGTTCCTTAGAGGTTTCACAATGCAGCAACTGTGTTGCAATGTCAATGGCCATTGAATTTCTTAGCCATCCTAGGAGAGCTTGATCATGTGCAATCCACTCTTCATAGTCAGGATTGCTTTTCTTAGTTTTGTCATTTGTGGAGATAAACTGTTCAGGACATTCTTTGGTTCCTAGAATGTAACCATCAAGTTTGCAACCTCTAATCAATGGAAGAACTAGTGACTTCCATAGGAGATAGTTATCTCTATCCAGCTTGACAGAGACATTTGTAGGTAGGTCATTTTTGTGATTTGTGTTAGCAGCGGATGACATGATTGGATCGAGAGCCTTCAAGCTTAAGTGCTCTGATGCCAAGATAGAAAGGTATAAAAATGGCTTATCTATTCATTTGACAAACTGTGTTTATATACACGGTTGTAGTACATATGAGATCCTAGAATTAAGCTAGGACTAATTACAATAATGAACATATATGGAAGGAATTGGTCATGACAGCTATACACATGCTGTGACAGAATCATAGAAAATAAAGTCATGATATTAGAATATGGAAACTGTATAACGACAGTGATATTGAGATCAATATGAAGTTATTAGAATCATAACTTTCTTTAACTCTATCAAGCTCATATCTAGGGTTTAAGACCCTCAATACAAGGAGATCAATCAAGAGATGATTCACATTGACTCTAGACATCATATATATATATATATATATATATATATATATATATATATATATAAGAAGACACCGACCCAACGTGACCGGATGTCATTTATATCTTCTTGTGAGAATGATGACTTGTCGCTAAACTCGTATGATTAGAATAAAATTTAAATTATGATAAGCTAACAACAATATTATATTAAAAAAATGACATTATATTAAGAAATATACATAAACTACATGTATACGGATTAAGTTAATACCTTATACTTAGTCTATCCATTTGTAATGCCTCCGGAGACAGTATAAAACATTTGTCTCATAACATAGTATTCACAAAAATGGTTGTCAAGTTGTTTTCGCCATTATAAATAATTTTTACATATTTATATCACTAATACACATAAATAAAATAATGTCAAAAGCACAAGTAATATACTTACTTTTGAGTAATAGAACCTTAGCTTTTTACCAAGTACATTATGTTTGATTGTATTGTATCTCTCCACCGTTCTATACATGTCAATTAAAATTAAACATGAATAAAAATTATTCAAAACTAAAGGTAAAATTTGAGTATTAAAAATAATACCACTTACACACTCAAAGCATTAATCATAACTTCTTCAAGTTCTTTGTGCAACGAGCAAAACACAACTATAACATTTTGCTTCGAACATATAATTACTAGTTGCCAATGACTACTACATAAACATTTAGAATAGTTAATAATATATATATATATATATATATATATATATATATATATATATATATATATATATATATATATATATATATATATATATATATATATATATATATATATATATATATAATTTATAAATGAAAATAAAAATTAATACTTACATGGAAAAAACAGGGTCAAATAACATTCTTTATTTCCGTTAAACAATTTCTCTTGTACGTAAAGAGTGATATTGTTTGGTATTGTACCAGCATGAAGGCTAATGTGCAATGGATCTACGAAACCATACTTTCTTAGATTCCTTTCAACATACATCTCATGTAAGAACCTGCGAGAGTCAAATCTTTATCTTAAAGCATAATAATGTATAAATAGAAATAGAAATCAACATAAAAATTATACTTACGAGCACCACAATTGTAATACGATATTGTCTAGCCATTCATCCCCCTCCAAAAAATTTATAGCAGAAATCTTACGAAGTAAGAAATATTGATCTAGATCATGGCTTAATTTAATATCCTATAAAATATTTGAAATACTATCTAATATAATTGAAAGTCTCTTAGTGTTATCTAGTTGTGGTTGTGTGGTTTCAATATTGTCCTGGTAGGTAGAACAACTTTCTTTTATGCTTGTACCAACCATAAATTTATCATGAATACACAACGGAGCATTTGAAATTGATTGGTTAAGTAGACCCAATCAATTCAATATCTGCATCATAAAAACAACGGAAATACAATACAAAAATTAAAATACACAAACAACAAAAACAACAACATACAACACATTTTTTTTACTTATACTTATACCTCAAGCACATCACGGCTACACTCCTCAGACATCCTCTCAAGTTATTC
The DNA here is from genome assembly GCF_024323335.1 of Lathyrus oleraceus. Classification (NCBI taxonomy): domain Eukaryota; kingdom Viridiplantae; phylum Streptophyta; class Magnoliopsida; order Fabales; family Fabaceae; genus Lathyrus; species Lathyrus oleraceus. The sequence continues at coordinate 229,077,342 of NC_066583.1, forward strand.
CTCCTTCGACTTCTTTCGCTCCTCCTCAGCCAACCTCTCTCGCTCCTCTTTCTCCTTTTAGATAGTTTCCTGCACCTATGACAACAAACTCTCTCTCTCTCTCCTATCGAATACACTTCTACCTTAACTCCCCCACCCATACCATAACTATCTATTCAATATCTCTCATGTGGTTTACTTGTTTATATGATTTAGATGGTCCTAAATGTGACTTGAAGCCAATGTCTCTTCCAAGACCACAGATATGCACAAGATACTCCTTGGTTCCAATCACTTCTACCAAGATATCATGGAGATCTTGTGGAACGAAGAGGTCGGTTTTGGATTGTTCAACCATTACATCCTACAACACATATAAAATTTCATCTTTACCAAATTGATTTAAATAAAATAGATATTATTGAAAAAAGTATATGCTTACAATCTTTTCAGTCACTTCGCGTGTAACCTCTGATGTGAATTCGTCGCCTTTTCTTTAACGTACCCTCTTCCATTTCTCATGGTGTGATAGTGGATATGGAGTGCGATCAAGATTTATAGAATATCCCAACTCCAATTCTCTTTGTTTTCTTTTTTCTTCAATCATCTTTTTTTTCAATTATTTCATATCTCCACTAGACAACCTATGTGGATAGATATTTCTATATCTATTATACTTTCCTTTTTGGCTCTTAGCCAAGAATTCAGGAGTGGTGTAAAACTTTACAAATTTCTTCCAAACATCTTGATCAATAAATGAATACATCAAGCATTGAGGCTTATATTCAGGGTATTCTTCATCTTTTAGATGAGTAATATAATCACATGTGAGTTGTGTCTTAAAGCCCCTCCAACATTCACCAACATATGTAAGCAATTTCTTTTTCACCATACTATCATCTGGACTAACATCAAACACCTCCTATGTACACACAATACATTTTTTATTAGTCTTAAACAAAAAAATAAATGATCATATATACTTGTAAAAAAAATCATAAAATTCAAAGTAAATACCGTGATATCAATCCATATGTTATTTTTTAAATCTTCTTCAACGTCGTGCCAACTATCTTTCAAAAGACACATTTTACTTCTACATTGTAACGCAATGTAACCCATAAAATTCTAAGCATTTTCACCATAAGTCCTACCGACTGCAACATCAATTGTAACCGGGTAACGAATATCCTTTTCATGGGTTTTTTTCACCTTGGTATACATCGTGGCACCTCTAGTTTTTCTTTTACGTTTTGTATTAATAGAGGTTGCAACAGATGTTGTATGGGAGGTGCTTGTTAAGTCGATCATTACAATCTAAATAAAGAAACATACTAACTAACTAACACATAGAAACATACTAACTAACAATGTTTCAGTGATCAAAATGGAAAAATAAATAATCAAGAGAAACTAAATCCATTTCAGTGATACTAAAGTCATTTCAGTGATATAAACCATTTTAGTGATCAAAATGGTAAAACAAATGATCAAGAGAAACCATTTCAGTAATATAAGTCATTTCAGTGATATAAACCTATTGTTGGAAGAAGAACAAATGTGAAAAAGAAGAACAAATGTACATCAAACATGATGACTTTTGATGTTTGAGTTTTGATGAATGCCAACTATTGAAAGAGTTTTGATGAGAGTTATGATGAAAATCTCCAGGGGGCTTTGCAAAAAGAATGACGATATGAAGTCAGAGCGTTGATAGGTAATGAAAAGTTAGATTCTAGTTCTCTTAAGTATTTCATGTAAAAGCGAAATCACGACGATTTTTCAAAAAAAACGACGTGTATCTTTTAATTAAAAATAAAAATAAAATATAAAAAAAGCACCTCAGCGCCATATTCCGGGAATATATTTATATTATCTATCACGTTGGTTATTTTAGAAAAGTTGAGCGACATGATTATATAAAATTAAAAATTAAAAAGGGCTTTTGAAAAAATTGATTTGAAAATACTAATGCAAAAATATATTAACTCTCAGTTGGATCATATAATCGAGGTTAATACTAATAAAAAATGAAGATGAAAAAATTAACAATGAAAAAAAGAGAAGCTGGAAAGCCGTCAACCAAAGAAAAAAATTAAACTATTGAAAAGAAATATAAAATGCAATAATTGAGATTCGAAGTGATCTTCCTTATAGCTATATTCTCTCTATTTTTAAGAAAATTGAGGAAATGGGTTATATATATATATATATATATATATATATATATATATATATATATATATATATATATATATATATATATATATATATATATATATATATATATATATATATATATATATATATATATATATATATATATATATATATATATATATATATAATATATATAGAGAGAGAGAGAGAGAGAGAGAGAGAGAGAGAGAGAGAGAGCGCATGACATTTTTAAAATATATCTCATCGATTTTTAAATGTTCGAGGTAAAAGCTTTGCTGTGAAATATCTTATTTGTTGTAGTGAACTCTCTTTAAAAGCGTGAAAATCTTGTTGGTTTCAGGCTATTCGGCAACCACTCCTACCATTCTTTATCTATGAACGAAATCACTAAAATAAGGAGAGATTTCTCATTTGATGAAATTAAGATTAATGTATTTTTATGATAAACTTTAAAGCTTCCGTGTCAAATGTGTTTCATCCTATTTTTTATAAGAAAAATAATTGCATTTGGTAAAAAAAAGTTTTTTTTAATGACATGTTCATGAATTATGTTTTTATCACAAGTTATGAGTTTGGATGAGATAATTGAAAAAAAATTCAGAAATTAAAATTTTAGGAAATTCAATTTTCTTTTGTTTGGATAGTATATTAAATTATTATGATCGTTTTATAATTTTATATATTTTGGATCAAATTTAAAATGTAGCCACCAACCACTCCTACCATCCTTTGATGAAATTAATAATAGTGTGTTTTGTATGGAATATATATATATATATATATATATATATATATATATATATATATATATATATATATATATATATATATATATATATATATATATATATATATATATATATAGATAGATAGATAGATAGATAGATAGATAGATAGATAGATAGATAGATAGATAGAGAGAGAGAGAGAGAGTAATTTCATTAACTAGGGTGAGAGTGCATCCTACACACTTATATAAAGATTACACAATGATTGAAATTGACATTGACCAAGTACAATAGCAGAAAAACAAAAATTTGGGCATGTTGCTGGTTATGATAAAGTGGGTAGCTGGTTACACCTGAAACTAATTAATTAAGTCCTAGTGGTAACTGGTTATGCCAATCTTGGTAACCGGTTACACCTTCGAAAAACAGACTTCTCTGCTACTGAACTGCATACTTGCACTTGAATTATCAATCAAACTTCAACACACCACTTTAATTCAAGTGCTGCAAGTCTACCATCCACATGTTCATCTTCAACCTCTTGAAAATATCATTTGTGACTCCCTTTGACAACAAATCAGCAACTTGGTCCTTGCTTCTGCAGTATCATAATTGTAACCTCCCTTCACCAACTAGCTCCCTCAAATAGTGGAACCTCATCTCTATATCATTGCTCCTCCCATGTGCAATTGGGTTTTTAACCAGATTAGTCGCGAAAACATTGTCAACTAAGAGTGTGACAGCCTCACCCTCACTGTTGCCTAGCTCCTCCAATATATTCATAAGCCATATGGCTTGGCATGCGCATAACGAAGCAGTAATGTACTCGGCCTCATAAATGAGAGTTCAACTATCGGTTACTTCTTTGAACACCAAGAGATTAGTGCTACAGCGAACATAAAGATGTATCTAGTTGTAGACTCCCAATCATCTTTATCTCTACGCCAGTTAGAATCGGTAAAACTGAGCAAATTGCATTTTCTGCTTGTATTCGTTGCGGGAAAGAGTATTCCGCAACCAACAGAACCTTTGACATAGCGCAAGATCCTCTTGACTGCTGCCATACGAGACACCTGTTCTAGAGAAATGGCAGCATTACAATGCTCCATTTCACACTTTTTCAATATCTTAATAGCATATTTCCTTTGATGCATGAGCAATCCCATTTTAGACTTGTGGAACTCAATGCCAAAAAAATAAGTCATGAGTCCAAGGTCCGTCAGCTCAAATCCATGCATAAGTTCACTCTTGAACTTTGAAATGCACTCACCATTATTTTCCATGATCAATAAATCATCCACATATATACAAAGAATGATTACTCCTTCACTAGCATCCATCTTCACATATACTCCATGCTCCGATACACATTTCTTGAAGCCAAATTCCTTCAGGAAACCATCAATTCTTCTATTCCAAGCTCTTGGAGCTTGCTTCAAACCATATAGCACTTTCTTCAACTTGTAAACTTCAGATACCAGTCTTTCACAACAAAACCAGGGGGTTGTCCTGTATATACCTCTTCCTCAAGTGGTCTATTCAAAACGGCATATTTGACATTCATTTGGTAAATAGGCTAATTGTGGTTATAAGCAATACCAACATCAAGCCTAATGGTTTCAATCCTAGCAACTGGGGCAAATACCTCCTTAAAGTTTATACCTTCTCTTTGAAAAAATCTCTTAGCCACTAATCTAGCCTTATGATTGATTATCTCACCATTGGGATTTGCCTTCACTTTGAACACCCATTTAACATCAATTGCCTTCTTCCTTTTTAGTAGATTAACTAGCTCCCAACTGTAGTTTTTCTCAATGGATTCCAGCTCATCTCTCATAGCACAAATCCATTTTGGATCTCTTAAAGCATCTTCCGCATTAACATGTTCGGATTCGAACATAAGTTCAAAGTGGACAAAATCACCATCATCATTGACCTCGTTGCCACAAAACATCTCATAATATTAGAGTCTCTAAGGCAAACCCTTTTTCCTTGTTGACCTCATAACATTTTCTTCTCACGAGCTTCAACGACATGTTCTCTACTTCCTGTAACTTCAGAATCCAAAAATTTGAACTTGTAACCGGTTACAGGATTCTGGTAACCGGTTACAGGATTCTGGTAACCGGTTATAGCCTGCTGGTAACCGGTTACAAACTGTTGGTAACCGATTACGCCCTATTTTAGCTGCTTCATTTCATCGATCAACATATCCAGACTGATTACGATCCTCCTGTTAACAACATCAAATAGTTCATAACCACTGGTAGAGTGATATCCAGCAAGAATCATCACCTCCCCTTTGTCATCCAACTTCTTTCTAAGTTGACCCAGAACATGTCAGTATGCAATGCAACCAAAAACTTTCAAATGGGTCATAATTGGCTTGAACCCCGACCATGCTTCCTTCGATGTTACATTTTCCAGTTTCTTAGTAGAGCATTTATTCAATAAATAGGCAGTTGTAGATACCGCTTCTCCCGATAGCTCGTTCGGAAAGTTCTTCCCCTTCAACATGCTTCTCACCATGTTCATAATCGGACGATTCTTCCTTTCGACTACACCATTTTGTTGTGATGTATAATGCCTTCTTGATCATAAAACTTCCCAAAATTATTTGAGACATATTCGCCTCCACCATCCATTTTGAGCACTTTGAGCTTGTGACCATTTTGCCTTTCCACCATGGACTTGAACCTCTTAAACACTTTGAATACCTCATCCTTTCTCTTGATTAGGTATGTCCATAGCTTCAAACTATAATCGTTTATAAAAGTGACAAAGTATTTATTTCCACCAACGGAATCTATTGGCATAGGTCCACAAACATCTTAATACACCACCACCTCAAGGTGATTCTTGGTTCTCCGATCTGCATCATTGCTGAATTTTCCTTTATGTTGCTTAGCTTGCACACATTTCAGCTTGTATGTTGATAGATGGTAAGCCCTGTTACCATACCGTTCTTTTGCAAATTCTTGAGATCTCTAAAATTGAAATGTCCAAGATAGTAGTGCCACATACACTCTTCTCTACTTTCTACAGTAGCAAGACATTTATGCTCCATAACCTTCAACTCAACCTTGAAGGTTCTATTGGCAGCCATAGGTGCTTTAAGGACGAAAACTCCCTTTGCATCCAAAATGCGCAACCCCTTGTTTTCCGTATGAATTTTGTACCCCTTTCTCAAGCAATTGGCCGATGCGTAGAAGGTTACATTTAATTCTCATAATAAACAAGACATATTTGATCAAGGAATGTCCATCATCCCTTCTCATGATCAAAACATCACAGATATCGTCGGCCGTTAGAGTGGTGTCATTCACAAACTTTACTTTGTTCTTCATGGCATGATTGATTTTGATAAACAAATCCTTTATTATCGTCATATGAGTTAAACAATTTGTGTCAAAATACCACTTTTCACTGCATTGAACTCCCTTCATACTCATCATGGTGTCTTCTTCTTCATGCAACCGGTCAACCGTATCATTAAACCGACTACATCCCAATTTTTCTACATTCTTTGAGGTGCTGCAACTGCTGTCATACAGCTGTAAATTGCTATAATCTGCTTTTATGATCATGACCAAAAGTGTATTCTCTTCATCAAAATCTTTCCTTGCAAACTTGACTTTATCCCCTTGATATTCCTTCTTGTTCCTATTGTATTCTTTTAGAAAATGACTGAACCGTTGACACTTGTAGCATTGCTCATTGCTCTTATCAAATCTATTTCTTTCACCTCTAAAGTTGCCATGACCACCATGATTGTTGTAGTTGCTCTCATCCCTTTGACTCATCGAATTCATTGAATTTTTGGACTCCTTTCCACCAAAATTCTAAAAATTCTCCTTGTTCTTCAAGGGCCATTTTCCTTTCGATCTCTTGTCATTCTCATTGAAACGAGCTTGCAAAGCTATCTCCGCCTTTGTCGTATCGTTGTTCCACTCTTCCATCCTTTGCTCATGAGCCTCAAGAGAACTTTGCAACTCCTCTTTTCTCATTATCACAAGATCCTTCGACTCCTCAATCTCCATAACTATGTTAATGAATCTTGGCATTAAAGAATGCAAGATCTTAGTGAAATTTTGGTATGTAGATTCCGGATGCCGTACACGATGTCACGACACCAGGGTCAACACATAGTTACACCATAAACAATATCATTATTTAAGTAAGCAACACTTAAGTGAATAACATAAATAGTTGTTAACCTAGTTCAGTGCAACGTCACCTACAAACTTAATTAGTTTGAAGTTCTAAACAACCTTAAGTTTTACAAACTTCTCACCTAGTCTCTACTTGTGGAAGTTTCTATCTAAGACTCTCCTAGATATGAGACCCATATCACTTCCCTTCAATCACACAACTAGGATAATAACTAATATCAGAAAACACAATCCATTATTGCTTAAAAGCTCATGATGGATTGACAATTACAACTCAATAAAACAAGTCAAATCATAGTATCAAAGAGATACTAGAATGGCTCACAAAATTCAAGGACAACTAAACCCTAACACATACAATATTCAGCGTTGCTTCGATGCCTTCTTAGGTTTATAAACGATCCATAAATAGAAATATAAAGACATGAGCTTCGGGCTTGATTGACAACAAATCCATGGACTCTGTACAATCTTCTGCGGATTTGATTCCAACCAAATCAGATGTTTCTTAAATTTTTTTGACATCTTTACTTCGAAAATAAGGCAAAGCAAAACAAACTTTTGCTTTTTAGAAAACGCAGTTCTAGACCCATATATCTCGTGAAATAAATCTTCAAAGGATCTTCAAATATCTTACAAATAGAAACAAATATTTCTGGAAATGAAACAGGTCACACTCCAATGTTGAACCAACATGTCAGGACATCTTGCTTGAATACTTGTTTTTCCAAAATGCAGCCAATCACTACACACCAAACTTAACAATCTCCCCATTTGGAAATTTTTGGCTAAAACAACCTTTGCATAGACCAACTAGAAAGAGGTGAAAGATCCCAACAATAAAACCAATATATAAAGAAAACATTATCTTTTACAAACCAAAACCAACAGAGGCAGGCATAACAGAAAAGAACATAGCCTCACAACTGAGAGAAGTACACTCTCACACGAAGAACCTGCTTAAGAGAAAAATATATTCTCTTGTCAGGATGTCAAGACATTTGATCTAACTTTGATAAAATAAGCAACCCACGCGAAACAAGCCTATCACAGGTTTGAAAAACAATTGCTCCCCCTTAGTAGTAGAACAGAGACAAGTGTTACTCCCCATCCATAAGTACTCCCCTCAAGGGGAAATGGTCATGGCAGAGCTAACAAATTATCTATCACAAAATTACTCCTCCTTTTTAGCCAAAAAGTTACAAAAACATAAACAAACAACAGATGTAGCAGAGTAATCAAAAGTTAAGTTACAGACCAAGAGCACTTTAAAGTGCATAGCCCATAAAAAACAACTGGAAGCACAATACAAAACACAGAGGAAGCAAAAAACTTCAGTCCTCATTACTGTTGGTTGTCTCTTTATCATCACTTACATCAGTCCCTCCTTCATTAGCCTATTCTTCACCTAATTCATCACCTTTCAAATTTCCATCTTCTTTATATAAGGCCTTGATTAGGATCTCAAGGTCGCTCTTACTCTCAGTACAAATTTTGATGGTTTCATCCAAGGTCTTGCATATATCTTTTAGGTCAGCAAGGATTCCTGCTCTAGTAGTAGACCTGGAAGGTTTTTGCCCATATGTCATGACAATATCTGGAACATGTTTCCCAGTAAAAAGCCTATAATGTAATGACAGAGGGGGATATCTTTTGCAACCACTATAAGAACTGATCAAAATACTTGGGTGTTGACTCAGTATAACACCATAAATTAATGAGGGAAAGGCTATTGGCATATTCACAGCAAATGAGGCAACATGCTTCATTGTTCGATCAAAGACATAGGATCCCATGTCAAATTCTGTCTTATTCCTTATAATATAAATGAACTTACCCAATCCAGTAGAAATATTGGGAGTGTGATTAGTTGGCACCCAATTGGCAGCTCCAATCCTGTGAAGTACTGCATACTTCACACTCAAGTAACTTGCTGACAACTTCCCTTTCCTTGGCCATTCCTTCACTTGTTTAGCAGTAATCTCTCTGCAAATGACATTGTCAGAAACTTTCACTTTAGCTTGTTCTTCTTCATTTCTGCCCAGAAACCTATTAATGATTTCAGGAGAGAAATCCACACACATTCCTCTTACATACACTTTTCTAAACTCATTACTCCTTTTGCTATCACAGTCCTTTGAGATATTTGTCGCAACGCGAAAAACAACCGGCGGAAAAAAACACAGAGCCGCCACCGTGCGTTATTTATCCCAAAGGAGGGGAAGGAAACGCTCGAAGTAAACCTGAAAAAAGGGAAAGGAATGGTCTTACGACTAGAGATTGCAAGGTACGGGAGTCGGTTACGCAAGGGGAAGGTATTAGCACCCCTCACGTCCGTCATACTCGACGGGATCCATGCTCAACAGGATAGGAAAAGGTTGCTGAATAACTGCTCAAAGAATCTGCACAAACTGGAATAAAACACAGGTGAAAGGAGATGGAGGAAGGGGACTCGGCAGGATGTCGCATCCTGGGCCTACGTAGTTTGTCAGAAACAAACATCAGAGTCAATGTAGTTCGGGGAAATGGGAAGCATGCTCGCTAGGATATCGCATCTTATGCCTACGTATCTTCTCTATCCAGAGAAGAATCAGAACACTCGTAGTTCGGCTAACGCACGCCGAAACAAAACACAAAAAGGAGACGCTGAGACGTCAAAAGAAACTCAACAAGGAAACGGAATGCCAATAGCTGGAATTATATCCGACTCCAAACAAACACTCACAAGGAAACAGAATGTCAATAGCTGGGCTTACATCCGACTCCAGACAAAAGCAATCGCTAACCAGCGAACACCAAAGGTTCTCCAACTGACAAACTAAGAGGGAGTCTGGAACTCGAGCCTAGTAGCTATCAAGCAAAACACACAAAAAAAAAGGAAAAGGGTGCCCAGAGAGATCTCACACGATCTCCTGCCTACGTATCTCATCTGGTATGAGAATCAGGGCAACGTAGTTCCCCTTAACAGAGGAGAAATTCTCCTAACCAGAGACCAAGGGAATAACGAACTAAAAGGGAGACTGACTCGAGCCTAATAGTCGTCATGCAAATTATAACCCTAGGTTGAGGTCTCTTACAAGAGTTTGACTCACACAGGTAGTGAGTCAACTCAAGTCTATCTCTACGTACGTTCAACTTCCTCGAAAGTTGATCATACGACTCCTACAGAACAGGAGATAAGAAGTGAAAAGCAGATAAACACATCAAAAGCAATCATCACACTCTATATACAAACAAGAGGCTCAGAAAAATGGTCGGGCTTTAGTCAAGGGGTCATATCAACCTCGACAAACAAGCCAAAACTGTATGGGTGTCTGAAGCTCTTAACCACTGACATTGACCGTCAGGGTGAGCAGATGAAAGGTAATGAGGGTTAGACCTCATGGCTCTTAACCCTGGCATGGGTGAGCTTGAATCAATGAAAGCGTGGGGGTCCAGAATGAGGGACCCTATTCCACTTGACCGACTCTATACAAGGATCTTGGGTTAGGTTCAAGAGCGTCAACACGTAGTGCGAGCATAATGAACGACTCAACGACTAACAGGGGACTGGCTACAAGTCCCTTCTATCTGTCAATTGCCTCTTCACTTAGGAGGACTTAACAAGTAACATTCCTCGACAAGGAGGTCTTTGGCACAAACATAAACAAACACAGTCATTGCCTCTTAAGGAGGACTTCAGCCAAACGCCTGCCAAAAAAGCGACAGGGCTTCCAGACTACATGGAGTTAGAAGGCTAAACTACCTCAGTGGTGTACTAACCACACTCCAAATCAAAGTAAAAGCAAGCTAGAAGCGGCTAATGTACCTGTACAAAAGCTAACCAGTCAATATTGTATTCAGACAAACCAAAACAGACAATCAACAGTGGTACTTCAACTATGTACTCAATACAAGTCCTATGTGCAAGCATTCAAGTGATTCCATCACATCAATGAACCTACAACATAACAAGGATTAGTGTACAAAGCCAATGACATCTCAAATAATGAGATCATATCAACCATTAGAGCTAAGTGCTTGAACCTGAAATACAAAACTCAATTGGTAAGTACAAACCACCAGTGCAAAGACTAGGGTCAAAGGCAAAGCAAAAAGTCAAAACAGAAGTTGATATTCCACATGAGGCACATTCAATCCAACAAGAACATATCCTAAAAAGGATCAAGGCTAATTCATAAAGCAAAACCATCAATTGAACAAGATAAGGCAAAGGCAAGCAAAGTGGTCACAATTGGACATTCAAATGAGAAAAACCATATTAAAACAGAAATGAATCCAATGATCATGAAATTTTTATACAAGCTTAACATGTTAAGAACAAACATCATACCAAAATTCAACTCCAGAAGAGATCACATGGCATATGAATGAAAATGTACAAATGCAACATACAAATTGTGACACCAATTGTCACACAACATGTCCATGTATCCAAAACAGTGGTAGAACAAGATAAAAATGCCAAACTAATTCTCAAAAATCCAGTCACATCTTAGGAACAAGCATGTCAAATTTCAAGCCAATTGGACAAATCATGAGCATATTACAAAACAATTGATCTCAACATGTCAACATAACACAATGTCCAATCAACCATCAACAAATAAAATTCCAGAAGTGCAAAAATCATGAAATAAACATCAAAAAATAATAGACACCAACGCAAGCATGTGGAAAAAAACTAGAATCAATTTGCATTATTCTACCATTTTTTATGGTTTTTAGAAGTTGGAGAAAATATGACTTAAAAGTGAAATAATGTGGAAATGGAATTTGGAAATGAAATTCACAAAGTGCCTTCAGCAGGACTTGAACTCAGGTCTATAAGGTAAATGGAGCGCTGAAATAAAATAAAATGGCAAAGTGCTACAGCCTGGAATCGAACACAGGTTTATGAGGTCAAAGATGCGCTCAAAAATAAATCAATTGGAATAGGCACAACGCTGGATTCGAACTGGGGACTGGCTGGTCACATGAGCGCTTGATTGGAATTAAATGGAAACGCGCTAGCGGAGGATCGAACTGGCATTTCAATGGTTCATGGCGCGCTAAGGATAAAACGACGTCGTTTTGAAGCTTGCCTTAGGCCACTTACAGGCGGTGGCGGACGGCTGAAACAACCGTCTTCTCCGGCCAACCAGGCGGAGCGCCACCGTCAAATTTTGCAGAATTTAACAAAATATATATTGTTGGAACCGTCTTTCCACGAGGATCACAGATATCACCTTAGCTAAGCCTAATTCCTCCTGAATTTTCTGGATCGATCAAAAGAAGTTTCACCACTCAAACTTTAAATCACTACTTCTCACTCATCTCTCATCCAAATTCAAAGATATTTATATCAGAATCACCAGTAATGAAAGATCTACGAGATCCTATGCATGAAAAGGCAAAATAAGACAATCGAATTTTCACCAACCTGTTATGCAGTGATCAAAAATAGTGGATTCAAGTGCTCAAATCTTCCAGATCTCCTCCGTCAACCTTGATATGAAGCTCCATGCACAAATCAACACTTGACACGGCCTAGATCTTGCTTAATTTGAAGCTTCCATGTTCATCTTCATGTACTTGTGCAGCTTGATTTTTGCTCCAATTCTTCAATCCAATACTTGATTTGTACTCAACAATGCTCAATGAACCAGATTATGCAAGAAAATTCATGAGTTGTGTGAAGAATTTTGAAGTTTGAATTGAGAGAATTTTTGGAGGGAAAATGGATTCTAAATCTAGAATTGTGATTATGGCACATTCTGTTAGGGTTTGTCTTATATACCATGTGCTAATCCCATTGTAATCACAATTAGGCATGTGCTAATCATAATTAAGGAGATTTGGAGTGTTTTGCAAAAAATGAAAAATGAGGGTGCATGGCTAATTCCTACGTGAACAATAGCATGCAATGGTCCAAATCCACTTAAAATTAGCCAATGAACACAATGAAAGTGGTATTTTCCATGTATGATTCACCAAATTTAAATTCCCCATTTTCCCTCCAAAATGCACTTGAATGGACATTTGATCATATGAACTTTTTTCATGCAATGCAATGGTTGATTTGGAAAGTATTGGTCAAGACAAGCATTTTTCAAAAAGAGTGGACCAATTTGGAGTTTTGGATCAAAAGTTATGCCACTTTGAACCTCCATGTATACTTTGCAATCATTGGACCATAACTTCTTAACCATTCATCAGATGGACATGATATTGGACTTTTTGAAAAGGGGAGAGAAAGATATTCAACTTTCATGTTCACCAAAAATTCATTTGAAGCTTCTTTGATGTTACAAAGTCAAGTTGAATGTGGACCAAAAACTTGCCATTTTTGGAAACCTTCAATCACAGGTCACTTTCCATTTTTGGAAACTTTTGTCCTGACTTCAAAATCTTCAAGATAGATGTTTGAAATGACAAATGAACCTCTTTTGAGCATGATTGGGATGTTGAAACTCATTTCTCCCCCTCATAACCCTCAGTTGACTGCATAGTTGACTTTATAGGTTCTCAAATGACCTAGAAATGCTCTGATCAACTTGAACCTCCACCACTTGAGGAAATGGCTCAGAAATGAAACCCTAGCTCATATAAGCTCTTCAATATAACCATGTGATCTCCAACTCAATAGAATGCCTCAACTCCTTGAGAAACCCCTGGTTGGAAGAAAATCAATTATTAGGGTTGACCAGAGGTCAAAACCCTAACCCAAAGGAACTTGAGCATGAAACATGAAGCCCTTGCTGATGACATAACCATGATGATGGTAATATATCCTTGCCAACAAAATGATGCTCAAAACCATTGAAGGATCAGAAAACCCTAATGCACTGCAAACCCTCAGATGGTTGATCTCCAATTCAACAAGACCCTCAGGCTTGAACCATACAACTTCTCCCTCTCTTAAAAGACTTTGGAGGATGACTTTATTGTTTCCACATGATATGCAATGTGCAAATGCCTAGTGTCCTAAAACATGAAATGCAATATGCAAATGCCTAATGTCCTAAAACATGAAATGCAATATGCTAAACCAGCCCTAGGAAGAGGAGGGCAAATTTTGAGGTGTTACAATATTCACAATGAATTATTTAACAAGCATTTCATAACACTTGCCAAAGCCAGTCGCAGTCTTCATTAATCTAGCTTCTTTAATCAGACTCATGACTTATTTGTATTCAAATGCATTTTTTCTAAGCTCTCTTTCTAGCGCAAGTCTTCTTTGGTAAATAAATTTCCATTTTTCCACATTCTCCATAGAGTGAAAAAAGATGTTGTCAATAGGGACTTCAGGAATATTTACTGGAATCTTCTTCTCGTAAGCTTACTTTCTTGTAGCAGAAACGATATCTTGAACATTGTGTTCAACATCATGGTCAGATTCACTAGACTTATAAGAGACTTCTTTCCTCTTAAGGTATTTATTCTTGGAAACATGAGTGACTACCTTGCTTCATCCTTTTGTAGGGCCAACACCGGTTCTTCTCCTGAGAGATTTTGAGGGTGTGCATGAGGATTCAACAGCTTTACCTTTTTTGTTCTTTAGCCTCTTAGCTATTCCTGGGTCCAGCCTTTTGCCAATGGGCTAATCATCAGAGTCCAGATCATCTATATTTACTATGTATGTAGATTGATCCTTCCTTTCTACATATCGTTCTTCTTTGTCAACTAAATCACCAGACATGCCCTTAGAATCCTTTTTGTCTTTAGATTTTTCAGGAGACTGAGTAGGCATATTGACATCAGATTTATCCATAGGGGTTTCAATAGTGTTATCAGGTTGGGCCAAGGATGTGGAGACATCCGACATAACACCAGTCTTAGGTTCAATACCTAAAACTTGAGAGATCAACACACGAATATTATTATCAACGTCATCTCTATTTGCAACAATCATGTTATATTGACTAAAAATAGTAACATATCTAGGTTTATTACTATTTTCAGAGGCTTCAACATTTTCCATAACATTTGGGACAACAAGACATTTTTCAAAAGCATTAATATTAGGTTCGACATTAATAGGATCAAGGTACAGGCTAGTCATCGAATGAGGTTTCTTGACAGCAGTAGATGGTTTAAGCATTTTTACATTACTAGAATCCATGGATGGAGAGGAATATGTACTTACTTTAAAGGGCTTGCCCTTTCTTATAACATATGTTTTAGGCTTCCTTAGAGGGGTAGCATGGCTAGGAACCATAGAGAGAGGAACGACATCAGTAATAACTTCAGAAAGATCTATATCAGTACTGGTATTCTTAAGGTTCGATTACTTTTTGGTGTGCTTGCCAGGAGTTGAGACAAAAGGTTGAGACATTTTAGAGTTTTGATTTTGAGGTATGAACTTCAAAGAGAAGATAGAGAGATGAGGGCGGCCGAGAGTAAAGTTCAGAGAGAGAATAATAAGGGTAGCGTAAGTGATATTAATGGAGTAGGTAGGATGGCGTGTTGGGAAAATAAGGAAGATTTATAATGATTTTCCTTGAGTTTTGTGCACCATTAAATGGAGGGAAGAGAAAATTTGATTTCCTGTCTCCATATCATGCAAATGCCCAATTTACCCCTTAACTTTTCAAACTTATTTACACCCAAAGCTTTAGTGAAAATACATGTCGGTTGCTTCTCAATGGTTACATGCTCAAGAGTAACAATTTTGTCTTCAATCAGATCCTTGATAAAATGATGACGAATAACAATATGTTTAGTTTTGTTGTGTTAAATAGGATTCTTATATATGTTGATAACACTTAGGTTGTCACAAATATAATGTCATGACATCTTGCTGGACATTGTATTCCTCTAACATTTGTTTCATCTAAATTAATTGAGAATAATTACTTTCTGCTGCTATATATTCAGCCTCAACTGTAGACAATGACACGCAATTTTGCTTCTTGCTGAACCAAGAAATTAAATTATTTCCCAAGAAGAAACATCCTCCAGAAGTGCTCTTCATATCATCAGCACTGCCTGCCCAATCTGCATCACAATATCCTATAAGCAAGGAATTTGCATTGTGAGAATACAATATTCCATAGTCACTAGTTCCATTGATGTATTTCAGGATCCTTTTCAATTGAGTAGTATGACTCATTTTAGGTTCAGACTGATATCTTACACACACTCTTACATCAAATGTAATGTCAAGTCTACTAGTTGTAAGATACAACAAACTACCAATCATACTCTTGTACGGACTTTGATCCATATTTACACCGTTTTCATCTTTAGTCAACTTCAAGTGGATTGGTGCAGGTGTCCTTTTATGACTAACATTTTTCATGCCAAACTTATTTACTATACTCTTAGCATACTAGCTTTGAGAGATAAAGATAGTATTATTCATTTGTTTGACTTGGAGGCCAAGAAATCAAGTTAATTCACCAACAAGACTCATTTCAAATTCAGATTGCACCTGCCTGACAAAATGTTGAACCATCTGATTCGACATCCCTCCAAACACAATGTCATCAACATATATTTGAGCTATTATGAGTCCACCATGCTCTTCTTTAACAAACAGAGGCTTGTCTGTCCCTTTTTTTCTGTATCCATTATTGACAAGGAACTCAATGAGCCTTTCATACCAAGCCCTAGGTGCTTACTTTAATCCATATAGAGCTTTCCTTAGTTTGTAAACATGATCTAAAAAGTTAGGATCTGTGAACCCTTTGGGTTATTCAACATACACTTCTTCATTCAAGTACCCATTTAAGAAGGCAATTTTCACACCCATCTGAAATAACTTAAATTTAAGTGAACAAGCCACTCTTAAAAGTAGTCTTATGGACTAAAGACGAGCAACGGGAGCAAAAATCTCATCAAAATCAATCCCTTCAATTTGAGTGTATCTTTGAGCAACAAGTCTAGCCTTGTTTATGGTCACAATTCCTTTTCGTCATATTTGTTCTTGTAGATCCATTTTGTCCCAATAACATTCATTCCTTTAGGCTTAGGTATTAGGTCCCATACTTCATTTCTTATAAACTGCCCTAGTTCTTCTTGCATAACATTGATCCATAATTCATCAGTCAGGGCTTCCTTCACACTTTTAGGTTCAAACTTTGAGACAAAGCAAGCACTTGATATCACATCTCTAGATCTAGTGGTGATCCCTTCATTAATATTTCCAATTATAAGTTATGTTGGATGATCTTTCTAAATTCTAATAGATGAACCTTTGTTGACTTGATGGTTGTCTGGTTCAGTGCCTACTGGTTCACTGTTTGACTCAATAATTCCCTCATTTTCAGAAGTGTCAGTCTGTTGAAATGATGTGCCAACATCTTCTTCAACATCGATTCCTTTCTCTGTGATATTATCATCCACTACAACATTGATAGACTTCATCATGACTTTGGTTCTGGAATTAATAACTATATAGGCTCTGCTATTTATAGAGTACCCCAAAAATATTCCTTCATCACTTTTGGGATCCATCTTTCTTCTTTGTTCACTGTAGCGTTAAATTCATTATCATCAAGCTATGGATAAGCTAGACATTAAATAACAAGAGTCGCCACTGCACTTTTATTGTTTCCAAGGGAAAAGGGAAAAAATACGAACAAAACCCAAAAGTAAGAAGTTTTCAAATCAAAACTAATGAAATTTCAGAGATTACAAGTAAGGGGGTTGGTTACACAAAGCGAAGGTGTTAACACCCAAAGTGTCCTAGGTACTCTTAGTGAGCCTTTTTTTGTGTGCATATGTATTTTGTACAAAATGATGTTTACAAACAAATAAAATGGAGAGATGAGAAAAGAATTCATTAATTATATTTTTGTGTTTGACAAGACCTTCGGACTTGTGCATACGTACCAACATAAAAATGAGGGATCAAAACCTCATAGTTTGTGATACAAATTTCAAAGTGGATGCATTGCTTTTAATAAAATTTAAGTTTGAAAGGCATAAAGGCCTAGAAAGGGTTTGAATGAGTTAGTTCTTTTTGGATTTTGAAAGTTTAGGTCAAGTATAATTAAGTTCATTTACATGTTTGATTAAGGAAAGAAGTTTGAAAATGCAATGGCATAAGACCAAAGTTTCTAGTTTACAAAGTGGTCAAAGTTTGGAACAAGATAAGTTCAATCAAAGAAGATTTTAAAAAGGGGAGGAAGAGATTTTGAAATTAAATAAATGGGGAGAAGATGGAGAGACTAATCCTATGCACAAAATTAAAAGTTAAGGGTTGAAAAGATCTGACCAATGGGTAGCAATCCAATAGACAAGAATGTCAATAGAAACCCAAATTCCCTTGGACATTTAGAATCAAGCAACACACAAATGCACAATTATATCAATCTTGAAGAGTAAGGCATCAAATAAAGATAGTCACATCCAAGCTTAGCCACTCCATGATCTTCTTCAAATTAGCCCATGTAGCAGATGAATTCCACAAGTCACAGGTTCAAAATAAAAACTTTACCATGATCATGTTACAGATGAACTCAAAGGGATCTTCAATGATGTATCAGATGAAGTTTCAAATTGCAATCACTTGGTTTCACAAAAGTTGGCATTGGCCAAGTCCTTTAGCATAGGGAGGTTGCCTAAATTCTAAGTCCAATTTGCCCAAGATCAAGTCAACAGTCCACACAAAAGTTTTTTAGGGTTTTTTGTTCTTATTATGTACATTAATGGGCCAAGACCACACAAACAAACAAAATATACACAAGCAAGATATATCACACAATATGGTCCAAATGGACAAAGAGAAAATGACATTATTAGAATGGTATGGATAATGGCAAATGAATAGAACTTAAAAATTAAAGTGCATTAAAATAAAAGACTTGAAATTAAATATTAGTTGATAATGAGTTAGAAGTTAGTATTGTTTTGCTTTTGCTTTTTTATTTGAAGTCATTCTTTGGAGAACACTCAACCCACTTGTCACGAGCATGAATCCTTGAGCCAAGACATCTTCTAAAGGAAGGAAAAAAAGGCCAAGTCTCCACACAATACCATGAAAGAGGGGAGACTTACAATCTTACTAACTAGAATGTTATGCCTTTTGTGTCACAAGTTTAGCGCTATGTTAAGCAATTGTAATTGGACTTATGTAAAAGTCACAACTATTTGAGGTTGAGCAATATAATTTTGGTGTTAATGCATGTTAGAGACATAGTATAATGGACTATGCTCATGAAACATACCACACACAAAAAGAATATGCAAAAAAGGTGGCATAATCTCATCCATACTTATGTTGATTTTGCAATCAACTAGCCTTAGGACTTAGAGATATCATAAGCCAAATGAGATGAATGCATAAAGAATGGGAATGAGATGAAGAGGGAGGGGGTTTGATCAAAACTCAAATTGGTCAAAGGAGGACTTTTACCAAATTAATATCATCCATTCATTTTGGGAGATGGAATGTAAATTCCATTAATCCCCTAAATCCAATGATATTAACTTGACAAAGTCAAATTAACCTTGACCAAGGCCTAACAACAAGAGTCGAACTCATACAAGTCATCACAATAGGTCAACACGATTAATAGGCATTTATTCAAATTAAAAATACTAAAATAATATATTTAAATTAAATATGGTTTGTCAAATTCCTAAAACCTCATCAAAACACCAAAGAAATGGCCATGAGATTTATCATAGGTCAAACAAGGTCAAAGGACCTTGGAGAAAAAATTTCAGAATTTTTAAAGACTTAAAAGTATTTTTAAAAAATTAAAAACAATCATAAAATAAATTAAATCATGAAAAATATTAATAATGATCCAAAAAATAATTTTAATTCAAAATATGAAAGAGGAAATTATTTGAATTTTTTTGGTGAAACTCTCATATTTTTTGGATCAATATAAAAATTAATATGAATTAATGAAAATAAAAGGAATAAAAGAAAAATCAGAAAATATCAAAAAACGTGGACCACTTGATCTCCCTCATTAATTGAGGTGGCAGATCAAGTGGATCAGCGCGCGCGTTCCATGGTGCACTGCAGTCAACGCGGTATAGGCTTGGTATTTAAAAGCAACGTACGAGATTAAAACATTTCAAACACATCTAATGGCTCTGAACACTTCCAGCTCATCGCCGAAGCCAAAGGCCGGTCATCTTCTCCGATGACCCTGGCCGGACTGGTTCAGTCATCACCATATCATAAATGACAAAAGAGGACACAATCTGAAAGATAAAATGGTGTAGATCACGAATATCACCTCAATTTTAACTAACTCCACATATATAGAGAGATATATGGAGTTGAATTTTGAGGTGCATCAACTGAGTCGCTTCGATTTAATCTCTAAGAAACTCAATCTTCTTGCCTACATTGGTAGGACTTCAGACAACCAAAGATCCAAGAGAATTGATGAGAATTGAGTGAGAATCGAAGAGATGAAGTTTTCTGAAAATTACCTTCAATGTTGTGCAGAACTCGATGTTGCTTGCTTCAAACATGATATGATCACACTTGAGAAGCTTGCAGGAAGTGATTAGCAAGGGTACAAGGCTTTGGATCCTGGAGTTTTTTTAATCTCCAATAGTTGAGATTCAAACTCAATTTTCAAATTGAAAATTCTCAGGTTTTCCTTTAGATTGAGAGGGTTTGAATTGGGGGGCAAAGTTGGCGCGCAAGGTCTGTTTGAATTGAGCACAAAGGTCATGTATTTATAGCATGAGGGAGTGATATTTGCACACTTGAAATTTTGTCCAAATTTAGCAATGTGAATGGCACGAGTGCGTGGGCATATACAGGCCCATAAGGCAATGCATTAAGGTCCAAAATCAATCATGTTGAAGTCTAAATGAAGCTTGATTGGCAAGGCAATGTGGAATGAAGTTTGTACATTTGATTTCCTCCAATGATGCAACTCTGTTAAAGCCATGCACATCCCTAACAAACCTCATCCAAAATGCATGAACTTAGGTTCTTTAGAAAGCTTGGATCAAGGGGAACAAGTTTGATGTTGAACAGTTTTTCATTTGGAGCTTGGATTATGGTGAATTTTAAGGTGGAAGTTTGGAAATTTCAACATGTTGAAATTTTTCTAAGTGTTAAGTCATATATCTCAATATTCCATCTTACTTAACTTTTCATGTGAGCTTCAAATGAGAAAAGTGTATTTATAAAAGTTGTAAATATTTCAAATACCTTCAAAATGGTCACCAATTTCATGTCATTTGGATTTGGAATGATAGAGTTATGCATTTTTGAGGTTTGGAAAAATCACTTGTTCAATGGTATGGGTCAAAAATGACCTATAATGTACCCTCATATCACATGCTCATAAAAGTTGAATTTGCTTCCACTCCAGACATCAAAGTTGAAGTAGACATATTGAATTTGATTTTGAAACTTGGAAATATTTCATCTCATGAAAATTGAGCAAGTTATGGCCTTGGGAAGTTGACTTTCAAATTAGGGTTTAGACAAAATGACCTATAATGTTTCCACATAGAAAATGATTTTCCAAGCAAAACTAGATATAGGTCTCAACATGAAAGTTATTTGGAATGTCATTTAGAGTAAAGTTTCTCTTGGAATCATTTTCATATGGTGAAAATTGTAGGAGATAGGGTCTAGGGAGACCCAGTTTTGATCAGATGAATTCATCTGGCCAACCACCATCAACCAACTTGCTAACCTTCAATTATCTTGACTTTCTTGGATCATGGTAGATCATATATACATAAGATGATGAATTTTGAAGTGCCCCTTAAGGAATTTGATCAATTTGTGACATAGCTTGTTGGAGAAGTTACTCAAGATACCCAGTCAAACTAGGGTTTCCAAGGCAAATCACCCTCAAACTCTTGAAGAAAACTTGATCAATATGGAATGTAGGGAATCAATGGAACTCATATATGATGCTCATAACCATTCTTGGATCAATTCATGGTTGTGCTCTTTGTCATGAGGGTCTCAAACCCTAGATATGAACTTCATAGATCAATGGTGATCATGCCCTACCTACAAAAGAGTTAGGCAAATACAAAGACATATTTTTGGTATTTTGGTTAGTAAAATGATAATATACAAGTATGATACAATCACATGATGCTTGGTGATCTCTCCCAAAATAAACCCAATGAAAGAGGGGTAAGGAGGATGCCAAGGTGTGATCCCAATGCTAATGCATATGATGAGATTGCATGAGGGACTTAGGGTCAAAATTAGGGTCTTACATTCACGATCAACCAAAATGTAACATTTGCTTCCAAACACATGGAAGTATTTGACAATAGGCTTTATTCCTTTCCATATTTCATAAAGAGTAGTTGAAGTACTAGTTCATTAAGTGACCCTATTATGAATATAGCAAGTAGTATTCATTGCTTCAGCCCAAAAGTGGTAGGGTAGATGCTTAGCATGAATAATGACTCTAGCTGATTCTTGTAGAGTCTTATTTTTGCGTTCAACAACTTCGTTTTGCTTAGGGGTGATGGGAGAAGAGAACTCATGACCAATACCTTCAGAGGAGCAAAATTCAGTAGTTTTTTTATTTTCAAATTCCTTCCCATGGTCACTTCTAATCTTGACAATACCACATTTCTTCTCTCTTTGAAACATATGACATAAATCTTTGAAGACCTCAAAGACATCTGATTTTTCCTTTATGAAGTTCACCCAAAAGGATCTTGAAAAATAATCAACAACAATATAGACATACATTTTCCCACCAAGGCTCTCGACCTGCATAGGCCCATTAAGTCCATATGAAGAAGTTCCAGAACCTTTGAAGTGGTCTGATGTTGCAACTTTAGATGTGACATCTTGGTTTGCTTCCCAATTTGATACTTACCACAAATTTTACCTTTTCCAATCTTGAGCTTAGGAATATCTCTGATGGCTTCTTTTGACACAATCTTTGTCATGCCTTTTAGATGTAAATGTCCAAGTTTTTGGTGCCACAGTCTGACTTCATATTCTTTGGATGCCAAGCATGTGGAAGAGCAATTAATTTCTTGAGATGTCCATAAGCAACAATTGTCCTTAGACCTGACTCCCCTCACTAGAACTTCATTTTTATCATTAGTGACCAAACACTCAGATTTTTTGAAATTAACTTTAAGACCCTCATCACATAGCTGACTGATACTAATCAGATTAGCAGTCAGACCTTTTACCAACATGACATTATCAAGACTTGGGAGTCTTGTACATGCTAGTCTTCCAACTCCTTTAATTTCACCTTTAGCCCCATCTTCAAAGGTGACATAACCGGTGGAGTAGGACTTGATGTTATCCAAGAACTTCTTGACACCTGTCATGTGTCTAGAACATCCACTGTCAAAATACCAGTCTTCTCTAGTTAAAGCTTTAAGAGAGGTGTGAGCTATGAGACTAGTGTTGACGGGCTTGGGTATCCACCCCTTTCTAGTGTTAGTTACCATTTGATTATCCCTGGGCTATGTTGGATACCTGGGATAGCCATACAGTTTGAGGCAAAAAGGCTTTATATGACCAAAATTTCCATATTAATGACATCTTCAGCGTAATAACTTGCCTCCAGTTTGAGTATTCTGATTTCTGGCACGATGTTAAGTTAGATGATTAGACATTATAGGCCTAGGCTCCCTTTTAGGAAGAACAAAGTTTGTCATATAGCTTTCTCCTTGTGTTGTCCGGAGATTGATACTTAAAGCCTATCCCCCTCAGATCTCCAGCCACTTTCCCAACTTCCAAAACTTCATCTAACACACCAGAGCCCTTATTCAGCATTCTTACAGACTTTGTCATGTTATCATGTTTAGAAGTCAACAACATCACCCCGTCTTGAAGATCAGAGATGGTAGATATATATTTTTCTTTTTTAGCCTGCAGCTGAGATGTAATTTTCTTTTATTTTTCTCCCAGCTGACAAACTTCTTCACTTCTGATGCATAGTTATTTATAGGAGCCATCCAGTTCTTCATAGGACACTTCTTCATAAGATGAATCTTCATTAGATTCATATCTTCCAATTAAAACAGTTACATGTTTTGCAGCTTCATCCTCAAATTCACTTTCAAAGTTATCATCATCAGATCAAGAAACATGCAACCCCTTTTTTTGTTTCTTGAGATATGTAGGGCATTCTTCTCTAATGTGTCCAAACCCTTCACACCCATGACATTGAATGCCTTTTCTTTGATTGGATCTCTCTTATGTTCTTGTTCTTTTCTAAAATTCATCGTTATTCCTGATGTTAGATGAGATGTTCTTGACATTTGGTCTTGACTTCCTGTCTATTCTCTTTAGCACCTTATTGAATTGTCTTCCAAGTAGTACAATAGCATTAGTCATTCCTTCATCAGTATACAAGTCACATTAGTCCTCTTTATCTTCAGTGTTGGATACAAAAGTTATGCTCTTGTTCTTCTTTTCAAATTTGTCACTAATACCCAATTCAAAAGTTTGGAGTGACCCAACAAGTTCATATAATCTCATGTTGTTGATGTCTTGAGCTTCTTCAATGTCTATGACCTTCATGTCAAATTTCTTAGGTAAGGACTTGAGAATTTTTCTAACCAGTTTTTCTTCTGACATATTTTCTCCCAAGGCACTCGATGAATTTTCTATTTCAAGAATATTCATGTGAAAATCATGAACATTCTAATCACCTTTCATCTTTAGATTCTCAAATATGGTAATGAGGAGCTAAAGTCTAGACATCTTCGCTTTAGATGTTCCTTCATGAGTATTTATGAGGACCTCCCATGTATCTCTGGCCACAGTACACATGTTTATTAACATGAATATGTTTCTGTCGACTCTATTGAATACATCATTTAAAGCTTTGGAGTTTCCAAAAGCTAGTTCATCTTCTTCCTTAGATCAATCCTCTTCAGGCTTCAGGTCAGCAGTAGCCTTCCCATCTTTGTCATTCACGACATGATGTCCCCAACCCTTGATGACAACTTTCCAGGTCTTGATATCCATAGATTTTAGGAATGCCACTATCTGTGTCTTCCAATAGTCATAGTTGGACCCATCTAAGATGAGGGGTCTATTAACAAATCCATTTTCCTTGTCCATGTTACCATAAAGTATCTTCCTCGGAGACCCAAAAACAAAGTAAGATTCTTGCTCTGATACCAATTGAAATTATGGTATCCAGATCCCGGATGTCGTACATGATGTCACGACACCAGTGTCAACATATAGTCACACCACAAACAATATCAGGATTTAAGTAAGGAGCACTTAAGTAAATAACACAAATAGTTATTAACCCAGTTTGGTGCAACATCACCTACATCTGGGGGCTACCAAGCCACGAAGGAAATCCACTATCACATTATTACTTCGAAGTTCTAAACAACCTCAGGTTTTACAAACTTCTCACCTAATCTCTACCCGTGGAAGTTTCTATTTAAGACTCTCTTAGATATTAGACCCCTCTCACCTCCCTTCAATCACACAACCGTGACAACAACTAATATCAGAAAACACAATCTACTATTGCTTAAAAGCTCATTATGGATTGGCAATTATAACTCAATAAAATAAGTCCAATCCTAGTATCGAAAATATACTAGAATGACTCACAAAAAGCAAGGACAACTAAACCCTAACACAAACAATATTCAGCGTTTCTTTGATGCCTTCTTAGGTTTAGAAACGATCCATAAATAGCAATAGAAAGACATGGGCTTCGGGCTTGATTGACACTAAATCCATGGACTCTGTACAATCTTCTGCAGATTTGATTCCAACCAAATCATATGTTTCCTAAAATGTTTTGACATCTTTACTTCGAAAACAAGGCAAAGCAAAATAAACTTTTGCTTTTTAGAAAACTAATTTTTATACCCATATATCTCGTGAAATAAATCTTTAGAGGATCTTCAAATATTTTACAAATAGAAACAAATATTTCTACAAACGAAATAGGTCACACTCCAATGTTGAACCAACATGTCAGGACATCTTGTCCAATATCTTGCTTGAATACTTATTTTTCCAAAAGGCAACAAATTACTATACACTGGACTGAACTCTTAGCAACAACATACTGCTCCGTAATGGTTTCTCCATACGACTTCACTTGGTTCACCAAGCGAGTGATTTTCATTGCAAAATCATTGATTGTCTCTTTTTCCTTCCTTTGAATCAATTCGAGCTTCCGTTTATGAGTTTGTAACCTCACCACATTTGCTTTTCCAGCCCCTGCATTTCTCTAATATCTCCTAAGCTTGCTTCGATGAATCACAATCACTAACTTTTCAAAATTATCACTATCAACACATTAATGAATCAAGAATAACACTTTGCAATCCTCCTTCTTTTATTCTTTATGTGTTTCTTACTGCGCTTTAGTAGCATTCTGAACAAGAGGAGTAACATCGTTCTTGATCACCTCAAGAACACCTTGGTAGCCAAACAACACCTTCATTTACTTGCACCATTTGTCATAGTTCTTCGCATCAAGAATGTGTAAATTTGCAGGGATACTTTCATCGAAAACTAAATTCATGTTGCACACAAGGTGTTTATAGATCTGAACCAGGCTCTTGATGCCAAATGCTAGAACAAACAAAACACACGGTTGGTGAAATTTGAAATGAGTAAATTTGGATGTGGAAAGTGAAAGAGGAGAATACATACACACACACACACACACACACACACACACACACATATATATATATATATATATATATATATATACACACACACGCATAGAGAGAGAGAGAGAGAGAATTGAGGGTGAGAATGAGTAATTTCATTAGCTAGGGTGAGAGTGCACCTTACACACATATATAGAGATTACACAATAATTGGAATGGACTTTGACCAAGTACAATAGCAGAAAAAGAAAATTTTAGGCTCGTAACCGGTTACACCAAATTGGGTAATCGATTACACCTAAAGCTAATTAATTCCAGAATTAATTTAATCCCATTGGTAATCGGTTACGTCAATCTTGGTAACCAGTTATGCCTTCAAAAAACATACTTCTCTACTACTGATCTGCATACTTGCACTTAAATTATCAATCAAACTTAAACATCCTAGGCCAAATGGGTTTCATTCTTATTTCTATAATAAAAATGTTTGTGTTTGATAATATTTTTTTTTAATGATGTGTTCATGAATCATGCTTTTATCACGAAGGTTGAGTTTGAATGAGATAATTGATTTTTTTTAAGAAATTAAAATTATAGGAAATTCAAATGTTAATTTTTTTGTTTGGGTGGAGTATTAAATTATATATTATTAAATTATTGGGATTATTTTTATAAATTTTATGCATTTTGGGTCAAATTTAAAATGTAGGCACCAATTGCAGCTTTTGAAAATTTAAAGGGACCAGTCTGTAAATCTTGTCAATTATTATGGGCTAATTTGCAAATTTTGAAAACTTTTGAGTCAATTTGAATATTTCAAAAAATATGGTGATCAACTTGCAAAATTTAAAATATTAATATTACTAATTTGACATACACGTTGTAAATAATGAATGGGTAGTTTTAAATTCCTTACTTTAAGGTGTCATTTGAAATTTCTAAAATTTAAATTGGACACTATATTCCTTACATTCTCATCATTTTAACCGGGGGGTCAACAAGACACAGGTTGAGATATACTATAACCAACTATATCCATGTTCTAAATTTTGATCAAACTATTTTGAAGACTTTGACTTGTCCCTCTCGAACAAAGCTGATAATCTCACAACTACGAATATGTGTTTTTATCTCAATTGGAAAAATGGTTTTACCTCAATTTGGTGGGCGAGGTAAAAAATGATGTTATGAAAAGTGCATCCCTTGTTTGGAATTAATACTTAAGGTAAAAGGTGAGTTTTTACCTCGGTTGGTTATGATCATGGAACCTTTTAGAAGGTTGAGGTGATAAATTTGTAAAGGATCTATCATATATATATATATATATATATATATATATATATATATATATATATATATATATATATATATATATATATATATATTCCAACTATCTCATCAAATGATTTGTAGATAATAAAAATCGATGGTGGTTTGTCGTTTCCTCAAAATAGGGAGTTTTCTCAAGTTATCTTGAGCTTTTGAGGTAGTAAACTTAATATATATTGAAAAATCAAAACTCTAATTGACTCTCTAGTAAGTGATTTATTAATTGCCTAGTCAATTAAATTTATTTTCTACTAACTTTTGGTTGAGTTTTAAGTGTTTATGGATCAAAGGTGTGCTAAATGTAGTACGCCTAAAGCCTAATATTAGTATAAGACCCAAGGAGGCTGAAAATAGGTTGTCCAAAAGATTTCTTAAGGGAGATGATTATCTTAGAATGAATATGAGAAAGAAATAAGTAGATTCCATAATTACTTTTCCATTTAGAAAGCTTCAAAAACTTTTAAGTTCTGTTCTAGAAAGACTCAAGTGGGAGAATTTCTCCAACGCTTACCTACCGTCTAATCTCAAAGTTTGATACAACTTTCTATGGGAAAAAGTAATATCTTATGTCCTACTTTTGCGCCTTACTCTGGACTGTTTTTGACCATCTCTTTATAAGGTAATTTGTTCCTTTTACTTAAGCAAACATGTGATATATGAGATATGCTTGTGTTTCCCACATATTTTATTATGCCAAAAAGGAGAAGTATACTCTTAATGGAAATAAAATATACTTTCTACTCATGTGAGAGGGAGTTTATTAATGAACGACGACATGGAAAATTTCTACTTTATCCTTCGAGTTTGGAATAACTGATGGGAAAAGTGTTGAATCTGTAGAGAGTTCGATCCTTAACAAATGCATATTCGTTTTTTTTAAATGCGCCACTTCACCTTGCGATTACTTCTACAACTGAGAGTTTATATATATATATATATATATATATATATATATATATATATATATATATATATATATATATATATATATATATATATATATATATATATATATATATATATATATATATATATATATATATATATCATGTTTTATTAACATACAAAGTTTCTTATTGTACATTGTTGAAAAAACTGAAAGAAACATGTATTGTCAATATATGAAAGAAACATATATTTCATATTTTATTAATATACTAAGTTACTTACTTTACATTTTTTTATCGTTTCAATTTACAAGTATAAATTTTTGACAAATTGTGAATTCAAATCATTTTCATTACAGTTCGGATCATTTTCATCACTATAAATTTAGGGTGGCAAATACTGATATCTCGCTCCATTTGAACCTTATGGAAGAACAAATGTTAGGTATTATATGCATTTAAATCCGATACTAAATTAAAAAAGGATTAGATAAATAAAATAAATTTTCAGTTACATAATCAGAGATTATGTTAGAAAATCAATCTTGAACCAAATTTTTTCCCCCCTCTTGCAATCCATCACAAAAATCTTTGGCAAAGTGAATACATTCTCACCAATCACATATTAAATAAACCTATTTTTTTTTGCTCTTGCAATCTATCACAATGATATATTTACTTATGCAAAATCTCATGAGGCTCTGATTAAACGTATAGGACTTCACGATAACGTTTGAGTTTCACAATAATGTTTGGGTTTCACAATGTATCGCCCTATATATACATGAGCGGTGTTTGCGTTTTGATTGAACCTATATGGTTTTTTGTGGATTGATGTGTTGGCAACATCTTGAAAGATGTTACTTTATAAATGGACAATAAAGATATATTAAGAAAAAATTAAAGTATTTTTCCCTCGGTTTTGTAATAAATCGAGGACTAATGTTATTTATTTTTAAATAAATAAAAAACCTAAAATAGGGAAGTATCTCCTCAGTTACAAAATAAACCGAGATAATATAAGTAACTTTGTATATTAATAAAACATGAATATATCAAGAATCTAACATTGTTTTCTTTTACAAATTAAACATTGACAAGAGGTAGAACAACAATAACAACAAAAACAAAAACAACAAAAACAACAATATTATGTGAGATGGATAATAAGAATAGAAAAACTATTTTATAAAGGCGGGTGTTAGAAGAACAATAGCACATAAACAAATTTTTTTTTTGTCTGGATATCTATCCCAAAGAATGATGTTTATAAGTATTGAGAGGTTGTATATATGAGTTAGGTATAGAGAAAAACTTAGTGAATAACTTTTTATAGTTAAATATGTGTATCATATCCCTCAGTCATTAAGGAAACCGATGGAATGCATTATTTAATAATTAAATAAAAATTAAATAAAAAGAAAAACGTCTCTTTTAAAATATATAAAAATAAAACTTGTTGCTGTTGAGATTCAAAGTATGTACCCTGAACTAGTTTACCCCTCGATTTATTATAAAACCAATGTAATAGATTGCTAATTTTAGAAATAAAAATAAAACATGGCGAGTACAAGTATTACACCTAGGATTTTTGTTACGTGAGGTGAAATCGCTGTCATACAATATATTATTTATAGTAGTGTTTAGAATATAATTTGTCTTTCAAAAGAAATTTGTGGTCTTGGAGTCCAAATATTAATAAGATGAGGACTGATTTACTCTATAAGCAATATCTTATTTTCTCTCACTTACTCGTCTCGTTGCATATAGACAGAGAGTTCAACTAAATAAAAATGGTCATATTATTTTCACATATTCTTACGCGCGTGTGTGTGTATATATATATATATATATATATCTTATTTTCTCTCACTTACTCGTCTCGTTGCATATAGACTGAGAGTTCAACTAAATAGAAATGATCATATTATTCTCACATATTCTTACGTGTGTGTGTGTGTGTGTATATATATATATATATATTATATATATATATATATATATATATATATATATATATATATATATATATATATATATATATATATATATATATATATATATATATATATATATATATATATATCCAAATTCAATATACAAATGATATAAGATCTTAAAATAAGCATTTGATATTAATATGTTAAATACTAAATCATGAATACACTAAAGTCACATATAATAGTGACAATTTTTTTTAATGGTGTACATCATTTTAGACTATTTTATCAAAATAGAGTACTAAATAATATTGGATTTTAGTCAACAATAATTTGTTATAAATCTTAAGATGTATAGTTTACAAATATACATTTTATTTTGTAAGAAAGGTCTCCGATTGATACAATTTCACAAAATAAAACTTTAAAGTTGAAAAAAACACGACAACAAATTATGACTAACATGTAACTCAATTTTTGTTAACAATCCCCAAAGGAATATAATGCAACTAAAACACTAACGGCGAAAATTATTAAATACAATTTCAAATGAACAAAATAAAGTTTAATCCAAACAATGCACAAAAGTATGTGACAAAAACACCATATCAACATGAATGCAAAATTTTAATCATTAACTAGAAACTACACTTCACTTTACGAAGTCAAAACTTAACAATACTAAGCCACTTCCAAGTATATTTCATGTCAAATTCTACCTAGTTTTTAATTATACAAGTTTCATTTTAAATCAATTTATGCCTAGAAAGTTATGCACATCAATAAAAAATAACAAACCAATTAATCAATTAGACTATACATGCATGATGAAATCATTTTTTCTCTCCATTCTAAATTCCAATTCAAGAAAAACCCAAATTAAAATTTAAGTTCAAAACAAATAGACTAACTCTCATGCATGCGGGAGGGGAAAAATATACCTCTAACTTGAAAATATTAAAAAATGGATAGATGATAAGGGGATATTGACAACACACACAATGATGATGATAACGAGTAATAATAATAAAAATTTCAAGTTCTCTTCCTTTTATTTTCTTTCTACTCCCCACCATTTATGTTATATAATTCTCTCTAATTTTCATTAATAAAAAATATGAAATGTCAAAAACGAATGCATGTTGTGAGTTTTTCTGTGTTAATTTTACTTAAGTGTGTGTGTGTGTCGTATACGTGGTTGACTATGTTAATAAATAAATATTGATCGTTTTCAGTCACCAAATATACTAATAAACACTTTCATTTCCATTCTCAATATAATAAATTATAATTAATAACATGTGTATGATACAAATGCAATAGTTAGTTAATAACACTTCACAATTTAAAATATAGAAACTTATTCTTGTAAACTAGAGTTCAAATTCTAAAATGATATTTAGGATCAATTTAAAACTCAAAACTTAAAAAACCAAAACATTATTAAGACAAAATATAGATGACAAAATGATGCATTTGACCTAAAATAAGTATTTGGATTCATATAATTGGTTTTAGTTTTATGCTCCATAGAGCATCCTTAACCATGATATCATAATTAAATTCGATCAAATAAAAAATCTTATGGGGTGTTATAATAGTAAACAACACTCCACCAGGTTAAGTTACTCATAATAGTTAACGATCCCGACCCAATTACAGAGTTATGATTCCTCTCCAGCAAACCCATACTACTTCACTCTAGTAGGATTCTGAATTCCTCTTCAACCTCTACTGCTGCAACTTCCACACCCTGTTCTACCATCATGGCGACGTCGTCACACGCTCGAGCCGTCAAGTCTCTCAATAATTCCCCTTCACCTCCATCTCTTTCGCTACCTCACAACATCAAACAACACTATGCATATTTGTTAAGCAAATTTTCCTCATTTCTATCGTTTTAATCTACAATTATAAATGTTTTATAAATTATGAATTCAAATCATCTTCATCACTATAAATTTGGGGTGGCAAATACTGGTATCTTACTCCATTTGAACCTTGTGGAATAACAAATATTGGGTATTGCATGTATTTGTTTCTAATATAAAATTAAAAAAGGATTAGATGAATAAAATAAATTTGCAGCTACATGATCAAAGATTATGTTAGAAAATCAACCTTGAATTATATATTTTTCCTGCTCTTGCAATCCATCACAAAGATCTTTGGTAAAATGAATACACTCTCACCAACCACATATTAAATAAACCTACTTTTTAATCTTGCAATCTATCACAATTATACCTTTACTTATGTAAAATCTCATGGGGCTCTGATTAAACGTATAAGGTTTCACGACAAGGTTTAAGTTTCACAATGTAGCACCTTATATATACATGAGTGGTGTTCGCATTCTGATTGAATGCTGAGGGTTTCTTGTGGATTGATGTGTTGGCAATATCTTGAGCGATGTTACTTTATTAACGAACAACGACATGCAAAATTTCTACTTTATCTTTCGATTTTGGAATAGCTGATGGGAAAAGAGTTGAATATGTAGAGGGTTCAATCCTTAACAAATGCATATTCATTTTTTTTTAAATGCGCCACTTTACCTCGCGATTATTTCTATAACTGAGAGGATATATATATATATATATCATATTTTATTAAGAGATTAATTACTATGCACTGTCAGTGTAAAAAGTTTTACACTATCAATTCATCACCATCACCCTTTTACATTACTTTATAGATTTTTAAAATAAAAGTCAAACTTGTTTCAATATCCAACGTCTATTATTAACTGACGGTGTAAAATTCTTTTACACTGCCAGTGTATTTCAATTAAACTCTTTTAAATTAATATACAAAGTTTCTTATTTTACATTATTGAAAAAACTGAAAGAAACATATATCGTTGATATATGAAAGAAACATATATTTCATGTTTTATTAGTATACTAAGTTACTTAATTTATATTTTTTATCGTTTCAATCTACAAGTATAAATGTGTGACAAATTGCAAATTTAAATCATTTTCATCATTGTTCGGGTCATTTTCATCACTATAAATTTGGGGTGGCAAATACTAATATCTCGCTCCATTTGAACTTTGTGGAAGAACAAATGTTGGATATTGCATGCATTTGTTTCTGATATAAAATTAAAAAAGAATTAGATAAATAAAATAAATTTGCAGTTACATAATAAGAGATTATGTTAGAAAATCAACCTTGAACCAATTTTTTTCCTGCTTTTGCAATCCATCACAAAGATCTTTGACAAATTGAGTATACTCTCAGCAACCACATATTAAATAAACCTAAATTTTATTGCTCTTGCAATCTATCACAATGATATATTTACTTATGTAAAATCTCACGGGGCTCTGATTAAACGTATATGATTTCACGATAATGTTTGAGTTTCACAACGTAGCGCCATATATATACATGAGTGATGTTCGCGTTCTGATTGAACGTAGAGGGTTTTTTCTGGATTGATGTGTTGTCAATATCTTGAAAGATGATACTTTATAAATGGACAACAAAGATATATTAAGAAAAAACTAAATTATTTTTCCCTCGGTTTTGTAATAAATCGAGGTCTAATATTTTTTATTTTTAAATAAAAAAGAACCTAAAATAGGGAAGTATCCACTCAATTACTAAATAAACCGAGATAATATAAGTAATTTTGTATATTAATAAAACATGAATATATCCAGAATATAACAATGTTTCCTTTTACAAATTAAACATTGACAAGAGGTAGAACAACAATAACAACCATAACCACCAAAACAACAACAACAACAAAAAACAACAACATTATGTGAGATGGATAGCAAGAGGAGAAAAGTGATTTGATAAATGCGAATGTTAGAAGAACAATAACACAAACCAATATTTGTTTTGTCGGGATATCTATCCCAAAGAATGATGTTTATAAGTATTGAAAGGTTGTATATATGAGATATATTTAGGAAAAAACTTAGTGAACAAATCATTTTATAGTTAAATATTGCTATCATACCCCTCAGTTATTAAGGAAACCATAGAATGTAATATTTAATAATTAAATAAAAACTAAAATAAAAAGAAAGACGTCTCTTTTAAATAAATAAAAATAAAACTTATTCTTGTTGAAATTCAAAGTATGTATCCTGGACTTGTTTACCCCTCGATTTATTATAAAACCGACGTAATATATTGGTATTTTTAGAAAGAAAAATAAGACATGACGGGTACAAGTATTACACCAAGGGTTTTTGTTACGTGAGGTAAAATCGCTGTCATAAAATATATTATTTGTAGTAGTGTTTAAAATATAATTTGTCTTTCAAAAGAAAATTGTGGCCTTCGAGTCTAAATGTGAATAAGATGTAGACTGATTTACTCTATAAGCAATGTCTTATTTTCTTTCGCTTACCCGTCTCGTTGTATATAGACTGAGAGTTCAACTAAATAGAAATGATCATATTATTCTAACAAATGATATATAATACCCAAGTTCAATATACAAATGATACATGATCTTAAAATAAGCATTTGATATTAATAATCATGAATACACTAAAGTCACATATAATAGTGACAATTTTTTTTAATGGTGTACATCATTTAAGACTATTTTATCAAAATAGAGTACAATAATATTGGATTTTAGTCAACAATCATTTGTTATAAATCTTAAGATGTAAATATACATTTTATTTTGTAAGAAAGGTCTCCGATTAATACAATTTCACAAAATAAAACATTAATGTTGAAAAAAAACACGACAACAAATAATGACCAACATGTAACTCAATTTTTGTTAACAATCCCCAAAGGAATATAATGCAACTAAAATACTAACATCGAAAATTATTAAGTACACTTTCAAATGAACAAAATCAAGTTTAATCCAAGCAATGCACAAAAATATGTGACAAAAATACCATACCAACATCAATGCAAAATTTTAATCATTAACTAGAAACTATCCATGTACGAAGTCAAAATTTAACAATACTAAGCCACTTCCAAGTCTGTTTCATGTCAAATTTTATCTAATTTTTAATGTTACAAGTTTCATTTCAAATAAATCTATGCCTAAAAAGTTATGCACATCAATAAAAAATAACAAACCAATCAACTAGACTATACATGCAAGATGAAATCATTTTTTCTCCCAATTCTAAATTCTAATTTAAGAAAACTCCGAATTAAAATTGAAGTTCAAAACAAATAGATTAAACTCTCATGCAAGAGAGAGAGGAAAAGAAAAATATACTTCTAACTTGAAAATATTAAAAAGTGGATAGATGACAAGGGGATATTGACGACACACACAATGATGATGATAACTAGTAATAATGAATGATGATGATAACTAGTAATAATGATGAAAATTTCAAGTTCTCTTCCTTTTATTTTCTTTCTCCTCACCGTTTCTTTTAATATAATTCTCTCTAATTTTCTTTAATGGGAAATGTGAAATGTCAAAAACAAATACATATTGTGAGTTTTTCCGTGTTAATTTTATTTAAATGTGGGCGTGTGTTGTGTCGTGATTGTGTCGATATTATAATTAATAACCCTTATACAATTTTAAATTATAAAAACTTATTCTTGTAAACTAGAGTTCAAATTCTAAAATGATATTTAGGATCAATTTTTAAAAATCAAAACTTAAAAAAACCAAAACATTATAAAGGAAAAATATAGATGAGAAAATGATGCATTTGAACTAAAATAAATATTTGGATTCGTATAATTGATTTGATTTTTATGCTCCATAGAGCATATCATAATTAAATTTGATGAAATAAAAAATCTTATTGGGCGTTATAGTAGTAAACAACACCCCACCAGGTAAAGTTCCCACAATAGTTAACGGGCCCGGCCCAATTACAGAGTCATGATTCCTCTCCAACAAACCCCTACTACTCCACTCTAGTAGGATTCTGAATTCCTCTTCAACCTTTGCTGCTGCAACTTCCACACCCTGTTCCACCAACATGGCGACGCCGTCACACGCTCGAGCCGTCAAGGCTCTCAACAATGCCCCTGGCCACGGTCGTTTCGTCGTAAGCCTCCACCTCCCTCTCTTCCGCTACCTCAAAACATCAAGCAACACTATGCATAATTTTTTAGCAAAATTTCCCCATTTTAGCCCGTTGCCGAAATTGCTAAAACCCTAAACCCTGCGTTGTTGAAGTTTTTTTAAAATTGATATGTATCACGTTATTTAGCTGTTAAATTTTGCTTAAAACATGATTAAGTAGCTATCAGTTATAGTTGTAGTTGAAAGATTTTTCTCACACACTTTTTATTAACTGTTTTTTTTTTAAATTATAAATTTATTGTATGTGCAGTATAAGTCATTCTCTCAAAGAATAGATGAAATCGAAATCGATGTGTATAGAAGTCTTGAACAGATCAAAGCTGAGCCGAAGGAAGGTTCTTTTTTCAGAGACTGCCTAATGCAATGGAGGGTATGCCTTCATTTACAATTCCTCTATTTCTTGCTCTGGAATGTTTATATTTTTTATTGGATGCGTGCTATTGTTGTATCTTTTTAAAGTGGAGCAACCATATATTGCTATTTTGATAACCAACTGTCTGCTTTGGCAATAAGTGATTGCTTACTAGACCAAATTGATTTTTGTGTGATAGAATTGTATGCCCGATTATTAATGTTTGTATTGTCTACACTACAATTACTCATTTTCATTAATTGTTCAAATTCAGGAATTGAATACTACGGAGGATTTTATCTCATTGTATGAAGAAGTTTTGACTTGTACACAAACACATTACCTGGTGCTGTTGCAGAAGGAATTATTAATCGCAAAGCTACTTTCTAGGTTGCACATGAAAGCAAGGCTATCCCTTGAACCACTTCTTAGGTATGCAAGTCATTTGAGAATCACTTTGTTTTGCCTGCGTAGGGATGTTTGTGAATTATATGATGAAACGATATCAATGAATAAATCATATTACCGCTATAGTTGCAATTTGACAATATTTTGTACTAAATAGCATATTGAAGAGCAATAGCGGTCTGTGCAAATTATGCTGTGCTATAGGGCCGGATATATTGGCCATTTAACGAAATTGGTTTTGTTTTACTATATATCTTTTCTTTTCTTTGATTATGAGGAGTACCTTGACTATTTCTCCTCGGCAGTTACCGTGCATTTCTGACTTTTTTGTGGGGCCATTAATATTTTGGTCATTTATATGTTGATAGAAAGACTGGCCTGTAGTTCTGTGAGTGATTGAACTCAGTGTTGAAAGTCTGATAATTTTATCTTAGGCTCAATATTGCCATGTTTCTAGATAATGTATTAAATATTTATTATTTTTATGCTCCGTTGTAATCTGTTTCCGACAAATTATCGAGAAAGGAAGGGTGGTGCACAATTGATCAATTTTCTCTATTTCTCTATTGCAACAAAAATGTATATAGTTTTATCAATTTTCAATCGGATAGGCGTATTGCAGGAAGACAATAACCAATAAGTAACTAGTCCTGCCAGTCAATAGGTTCAAAATTCAAATGCTGTCATTCCTGTCTCTTATTATTAGGTATCAATTGAGACTGAATCAAATAAAACATGCAAACTCAATATCATTAGTTACCAAACTGAACTATGAGCACTTTCTTTTTGGCTAGATCTATTGCAAATTAATCTCAACACTTTGTTTTCAGGTTAATTGCAGCTTTATCTAGAGATCTTCTAGAGGAGTTTATTCCGTAAGTTGCTTATCGCTTTCACTAGATGTTGGCTATTTTGGAATTTCCTGTAATTTCATTTGCCAAATTTCTTCTTACAAAAAAAATGATGACTTCCTTACGGGCTTTTTTGCTAACATCTTTCATATTCACCATGGTATGGGTTTTGCCAGGCTATTTCCGAGAATTGTTGATTCTTTAGCATCTCTTCTAGAAAGTGGTGCTGATAGGGAGCCAGATATAATTGAGCAGGTATAGTCTATCAATCTGGCAATTTTCTTAACTAAGATATTGTTCATTTCTCATTCGTTAGTTCCCTTTATTCAGTGTGAATTATGATACTGTTCATTTTCATGCAGATCTTCACGTCATGGTCATATATTATGATGTATCTAAAGAAATATCTAGAACAAAACCCATCAGAAGTCCTTAAGTGAGTGATATAGTCTATTTTTTTGAAGTTTTGTTTTTACTTTCTTTACGAGTTTAACTCATAAGAGAGTAATTTCCTGCACCACTTTGTTAACATCCAAGGATTGACTTGCATAGCTGAGGTTTGGACAAGGACTGAACACTTACACATTTATCTCATTTGTTGGGTGAATTAGCTGAGAGCTGTGTTCGCTTTCCGTGTTTAAACATGCATGCATAAACAAGTAGTTCACTTTAGAAACTGCTGTAAATGATGCATAAATTAGATTTAGGTGAAGCCCTATAAATCACAATTTCTACCAAACAAAAAGATAATTTAATGTAGGTTTTGTTACAAAAAAAGGTAACATCTTAATGTAGCCCAAAGAGACACGAGGAAATCATGGAATGGCCTTGATGTAGACAGATTTCCTTAAAATGGCTACGAAGTATGATATTTGAACGGGGAGCACAACTATACTGACATATGGGCCATGGTATTGCATTGTGATGCTGGCCTAGGTTGACCAAGTAAATGTGAAGCACTAAGGGTGGAACTTGAAATATAGTTTAAACAAGTGTTGACAGAAGTGTAATTTCTCAGTTCTTGCCTATCATTAGTTTTTGCTGTAGATGATAGAAGATAAAAATAACAATTTGAAGGAAGGGGAATTGGAATAGGAAATGGATGTTTACACCAAGGGATGTTGAAACCCTTACTGGAAACTTGCTAACAAATGTTCCTACCAACTGATCTAGTCTCAAAGGATAATTGCTTGTTTTGCTTAATTTAGCCAACTACAAGTCTGATTCTTCTATGTTTCTTTGATTGATACTTGAAGGGCCACATCAAAATTGAGGTATTATCCGAAGGAATATGTTCGAGAATTCATGGCAGAGGCAATGTCATTTGTTTTGAGACAGGCCCCATATGAGCAGCTCAAAATAGGTATTGATGTCATTGATTGTTTTTCATTGTGTATATATTTCCTCCGCCGACTCTCTTGTCTTTGTTCACATGTTTAATCAATATCTCCATATTGTAATACATCTATTCCAAAATGCCTCACGGTGTTGAATTAATTCTGTCCTTGTCTCTTTGATTTAATGATTTTATTAGTTTGGGTGGGCTATAAAGCTTGTAATATTGTTTGATTGGACAGGAATTAGATGTGTCATCGCCGAGGCAGTGAAGGAGCCGTCTCCATGCCGAGAGTCTGGTGTTGGATTATTGCTTTATAATATCATGAAAGGTTACTCATCAAGGCTCCATTCGAAAGCAGAGCGAGTGTTACAGTTATCGACAAGTGAAACAATTTATACCATTGCTGATGGAGCCGACCAAGGCAAGCTTGTTCTATAGTAAAAAATAACAATTCAACTTTTCTATTATTTCATAAGATTCTGATCATAGACTATGTTCATTTTGTATACGATTGAAGTAACTAAACTACTTGATATTAGTAACATACAAAGAACATGGGTATTTGATTGATCTTCAGGAATATATTTTTGAGCATTTGAATTTTTCTTTGTCTTGGCTTAGTTATAAAAAAAGTATTTAGATTTCTCCATTTGACTCTTAAGATTGGACAATGGGATTCTTAAAATCTGCTGTGGAGTCC
Organism: Lathyrus oleraceus; assembly: GCF_024323335.1. Taxonomy (NCBI): domain Eukaryota; kingdom Viridiplantae; phylum Streptophyta; class Magnoliopsida; order Fabales; family Fabaceae; genus Lathyrus; species Lathyrus oleraceus. Next base: position 229,117,787 of record NC_066583.1, read on the forward strand.
GTGGCTTAGTGTTACAAGGTCCAAGGATGAAATTGAATATGTTAATTTCATGTACAAAGAAGAGATCACTTCATTTTAGAAGCAGTAGTGGAAAAAATGGGATAATATCTTGAGCAGTTAGACATGGTTTATAATTAGATGCTATCATAAAGGAGACACTGAATTTGTTATGAAACAACTTTATGAACAGGTGTGGGGAGATTTTATTGTTGCTTGATTTAGTGCTTCAAGACCTATAAATAAAAATAGGGCTATTCTAGGCCTAATTAAGTTGTCAGGGAATAATGCTCGTGCAGTGACAGGTGTTCAGGACCATGGCTATGGCTAGTAGTGCAATGTGTAGTGAAGTTATTTCAAAGGTAGTTATTGTTATGTTATTATTTGATGATACACCATTTCCAAATAAAACAAACTAGACCTGAAAAGGAGTATGCAACAAAGTGTGAGAATAAATTGGAACCAAAAAGGATTTCGGAGCAAAATTGATTAAAAGCTGCAAAACCACCAATATTGTTGAATATGCAATAGAACAAAAGATATGATAAGGTTCCAAACATGAAATATAATAAAGTAAAAGTTGCAAAACCATGCACACTCGCGGAACAAAAAAAGTAGAGTTGAAGAGAAGAGAGTAGATAAGGAGGAAGTCAAGTATAGAGACAAAACAGGCAAGAAAGACAAGAGAAGATGATATGGTACGAGGACGCAGAACAAAGAATAAGAGACAGAACAAATGCGTACCTCAACTAGTTTTTGCTGGCAGTACTGAAGGGCTTGAGTAATGTCAGAAAGTGCTAATTAGTGATGTGATTTTGGGGTTATAGCACCACTTACTGTAAAACCCCCGTTCTGATTAAATATTAAGAAGGTTATGGCGTTTACCATACTATTGTTACCGTAGCATATAGTAATGTCACTAATGTGCATATCAAAATAACTTCCCATGTTCATAGCATAGTGAGTTGCTTATCAATATAGCATATACTACAGTAGGCTATTAACATCATGACGTGATCAATACCTAAATACTGTAACTTAGTGGCTTGACAGTTTGATTGGAAATTTGCCAGTAATTAAGATGTCATAAATTAAGATTTTGACCCAACAGTCATGCATTTACGGGGATTTGAACTACATGCATAATCCATCTCATCTCTGTTGGATAATGTTTGTAATTTCTGCCCTGACGCCGATATTATTTGGCGCACCACTACAATAGTGTTATTGATGGCAAATGACAGACCATGCCGAAAAGCAAGAAACATAACTACGATTTAACATTAAATTAGTAAAAGCCAGAAGTAAGTGCTAGACAGATGCACATCATTTAGATGACCTAGCCTAAGCAGGACAATTTCTTTTATATAGAAACTCGAGCGTTCTAAATTCCTTTAAGTGATCAGATATTGATTGTTGCATGGACTCTATTTTGCTTATTATATTTGTCTCTTGTATGATACTCTTCAATCTCTAAAAATGATTAGATATTTTAACCAGCTCATCTTGTCTCCTTGTCTTTGGACCTTCATTTGTTGTTATCTGTCACCTGATGTTGCTGTTTGTGAATATAATTATGTTTCTACATGATTTGTAATGTGTTAGATTACATTGTTTGATTATCTCTTCTGCTTCATTTCAGAGTCAAAAACCATTTTGGACATCATAAAAACCGTGTTTAAGAAATTATGCGAGACAATGGAGCCTGAAGAGTTGAATTTGGTATGGAGTTGCTTATATAAGGAAGTGCATGAGTGTGTTAGTACTGGAAACATCAGGCATTTAAGATGCATTTTATCTGTGCTTGTCTCAGCCATAGAGGTGGAAAAAGGGCAAAAGGTGTCTGGTAAGTTACAATACTTTATGCAAATGAAATATTCCTTTTTATCTGTTCAAGTAAGCTGGTGACAAACCAGTATTGGATAAATAAATTAAATTTTGCGTTTCTTTGGGGAGTCTTCTCTAGTGTTTAGTTTTCTCTTTGTTCTTTAAACTGAGTTACCCTGAGTATTCCCACATTCTCTGGGTTGAATTACCCTTCAGGCATATGAGTAGGCCTTCACACATTTGGCATCTGTAGGACTAGAGCTATTGATTCCATGGTGATTGCAGTTTGCGTGAATCAAATGATACTATTACTTCAGGTTTTCATGCCATATGCTTTTGTTTGGTACTTCTTTGATAATCTTCATTACATATTAAGACTAGTTCATATATTAATGGGCAATTAAAAATAATGTGTGATGGCAGTTCAAGTGCTATATGCTAGTTTTGTTTTGTTTCTTATATTCCCATTTTTCTCAAAAGCGTATTGTCACAATGTTTTTCAGTGTAATTTAATATATTTTATTTCAAGATACTACACAGTTTCTTCAGTAAGTTGCTTTAGTTGTCCACATGCTTTTCACTAATTTCGACTTTCCTTAAATATGGCAGATTATAAGCCTATGCTTGAACTCGTCCTCTTACTTGTGCGCTCATATATCACACCTTTGGGTGTTACCAAGTCACAAGAAGATACATGCTTTGTTGGTGAAGTATTGAACTTAATGTTGGCTACTCTCGACGGACTCTGTAGTTACAGCAAATCAATGATACCTGATTGTGCTTCCCAGTGGGCTCCAATTTTCAAATCACAAAGCTCAAGGTAATGGCTGAGACAAACGGTGTACTCTTGATTTAAACATTCTGTTTAACTTATTTCAATACTCTCTTGTGACACATTTGAGCCTGTTCCAGTTTGCTACATTTCATTAAAAAACTGCTACAGAAGGATTTCTGTTTACTTGCTTTCAAAAGTAATGTTATAAGGTAACCTTTGAATCACATGATCAAATCATTGTTCTGTATTCTGGATATATTATTTGACTTATCTGCTTGTTTTTTAGTGCAATAAATGAGTTAATGGAGATTTCAGAGGAGGAGGTCATACATCTATTAAAATCCTTCTGTGAGAAAATGCATTTGGATATGCGAGACTCAGACTTTGTAGACGGAGAAAGTGCAGACGCATTAGTTAGGATATGCAATCATTTGCAAGGGACTATCCATTCTTGGATTGAAATGATAAATGATATTGCACATTCTGACATTTCTTGTGAATTTGATGAAAGAAAGATGGCACTGCTGTGGGGAGTTGTGAACTGCTATTCTCATATGTCTATTGTTGACGCCGTTCCATCTTTGTTGGTGCATCTTATGGATGTGGTAGATCAGCTTCTGACCGTTAAAGCTGGTATTCCACCCTTTCTCGATTCAAATATGATTTTCTTTTATGAGCAGTAGTTTTGTAGAACCTTGTGTCTGAGTAATACTAAAGCTGGTTTTCATTTTTGGCAATTATATTAGGTTTGCTGTGATTTTTAAATGGGTTGGGCCATACTAAAAAATAAAATATATGGTTGTGGGTTTGTAGATTGAATCTTTTTGATGCTTTACTCATTTTTTCTAATCTGCATGTGTTTCACACTGATAGACTTTGTACATTATTTCTTATTTTCTTATTCTCTTTTTTATCTAAAGACCACATTGTAGATACGTCTAAAAAAGCATGGGAAAGCATTATAGGTGCTTTACTAAGTTCTTACAACAGATTATGCAACGGCAGTAACCTCGGAGCTGATGAAACCAAAAAGATCTTATTTTTTGCCAAACGATACAAGTCATCTTCACACGTCTTGTCGGCTGTTGCTGGTTATTTGGAAAGCAAGTATGGGTAAGTGGATATGTTGAAGTTAACTATGTTTTAAATATTTCAATCTTTAGTTGTCAAATTGCCCCTATTTTATCGGTACTCCTTGGTATTTGAATATCCCTCTTACTTTTATATATTATAGTTCTTCTTTGGAAGACATTGGGTGTAGAATGTACCATCCAGAACTTGAAGAAATGACTGCAGAGGAAGTGGCAGCATTTGGTGATAATTTGTGCCATTCAGAGAAGGAGGTTCGAATTTCAACTCTTAAAATACTCTGTCACTACAAATCTTTGGGTGAGGAAAATTCTTCGATGGATCAGTCAGCTGCGAAGAAAAGGAAAATCAAAGCTTCCTCAACTTCCATTGTGGATAACACAGGAAATAAGTCAGCTGCAAAGAAAAGGGAAATCGAAGCTTCCTCAACTTCCATTGTGGATAACACAGGAAATAAGTCAGCTGCAAAGAAAAGGAAAATCGAAGCTTCCTTAACTTCCATTGTGGATAACACAGGAAATAATGTATGTATCTTTAAGTTATGCGCCTTTACCTTTTTTTAACCTGAGTTTTAGTATGACTGTATTTTTGTGAAATAGCAGCCTCTGCTGGTTCTACTATCTATTGAAACAACTCCAGTTTCAATTTCTACAAGCAAAACTATCCAACGATTGATTTCCAAGATACAGATGGACCTATCTGCTGGAAGGATTACTAATGTGTACGCACCTCTTGTTTTGAGTGGGTTATTTGGCATCTTGAATAACCGATTTAGCGATATCTGGAATCCTGTATTAGAATGCCTTTCGGTCTTGGTTAGCCTACATTTTTCACTTGTGTGGGATACCCTTATCGATTATCTGGAAAGATGTCTAGCAATAAGAGAGACCTCTAACAGTGCCGGTGGGGCATCCGTTGATCAACCAGCTGGTATGTTTCAAGTTCATTGACTTCATATATTGAGTTCATTCTTACTCCTTCCCATTTTTTTTGTTCACATAATGTCTTACCTAAGTATATTTTGTTGTTCATTGGTTGGTGATTTTTGCTTGAGTTAAATCCACTATGTAAAATTATAAGTAGTTTAATCAGTGTATATTTGGCTTAGTTTGTAACAACCTATATAAAAAGTTTATATTTGTGTTAAATTTTGTAATGTTTTTCTTTAAATTTTTTATATTTCTAACATGTAAAATTCCTGTTTATATTATTCTACCATTGTGTTGTTTTGGTAATCAGTTGATTTTGTTCCTCAGGTTTACTCGGCTGTTTCAAAATATTTGTCTATCCTGAATCTGATAGCACACCATCCGAAACAATATTGACATTATTGCTGCAAGCTTTACAAAAAATTCCAACTGTTATTGAACCTCGCTCTCGGCAATTCATTCCTCTTTTTTTGAAGTTCTTAGGATACAACACTCTTGATCTTGCAAGGTAAGTATCTGCTAAATCCTTTTCCATGATTTTGAAATTTATCATTGGTTTTCCTCAGTGTTTCACTTAAATTGCCATGGTTTGTAATTTGTTTTTCTTAACAAAAATGAAATTGCAGTGTGGGATTGTTTGATTCTCATGCTTGTAAAGGAAAGGAGTGGACGCTGATCTTGAAGGAGTGGCTAAACTTGTTGAAACTTATGAAAAATCCCAAGTCATTTTACTTAAGCCATTTTATTAAGGAGGTTCTGCAGAATAGGTTGAGATGCAATTTGATTGTGTATCTTGTACATCACTGCAAAGTTATTTTCCTTTTAGTAACTTAGATAAACATGGTGGTCCCTAATTTTAAACATCTTCCCCCCCTTTTTTTTGGGATTTTATGACAGGCTTATTGAAGAAGACGATCCTGAAATACAGTTTAGAGTTCTGGATTGCCTATTAAACTGGAAAGATGATTACTTTTTACCATACACTGAGCATCTGAGAAACTTGATTAGTTCCAAAATTACAAGGGAGGAACTAACTACATGGAGTTTATCCAAAGAATCTAAAATGATTCAAGAATCTCACCGACCATATCTTGTGCCTTTGGTTATCCGTCTTTTGATGCCAAAAGTAAGAAAGTTGAAAGGACTTGCATCTCGAAAGGTAGATTGAATTCAAACTTCTGAGATTGTTTGATATATCTGTCTTTTGTCATCCCTTTTAGCTTGGTTGAGTGACAGTATTTTCTCTACATTTTGACAGAAAGCAAGTATTTGTCATCGGAAAGCTATTCTGAGTTTCATAGCTGAACTTGATATCACTGAGCTGCCTCTTTTCTTTGCATTACTGATAAAACCTTTGCAAATAGTAAAGAAAACCGATGGGCCTGCTAACTTGTTTTGGACTTTACCTATAGGCTGCACTAGTGAATTTCAAGCGTCTTCTTTGTTAGAATATTTTACTTTAGACAATGTTGCAACCTTATCCTGGAAAAAGAAATACGGCTTCTTGCATGTCATAGAAGATGTTGTTGGAGTTTTTGATGAATTGCATATTAGACCCTTTCTTGATTTACTGGTGGGGTGTGTTGTTCGAGTGTTGGAGAGTTGCACTTCAAGTCTTGGCAATTTAAAACTAAATGGACTTTCTTCAGACAAACACAAATCTAGTCCCAGCTCAAACTCCTTTTGTGAGGAAAGTGTGGTGGAAAATCAAACTTTGGTAATGTTTTGTTCACACCGAATGCAAATTTTGTGTAGCACATTATTTATGTTTACGAACTTGAGGATGAAATTGCTGTTTCGGAGTATATGTTGGTTTAAATAGTGAGAAGCATGTATTTCAATGTTCACTTAGCCATAATGCTGGTATATTATTCTAGACTAAAATAACCTTTTAATCCCTAATACATGATATTTGTTGTTAGTCCCCACAAATTTATAACCATTCAAGTTGTGCAATATACATGATTTTCCAGGTTTTCAAATATACATATCTATTAACAACAATTTCTATTCAAATATATACCTGAAAATTGTGCTTAATAACCATTTAAATTCATGCTTAATTATGTTATGTGGATGGTTAATGAGTGTGACACCTTTTTATATTTATTAACCATTTATCAGATGTGATTAATTATGTATTTTAACATCATTAACCATTCAAATTATTGTTGAATTTAGATGTCCTGTTTTTTGTTGAAATAACGCCCTTTATAATAAATACATTGAGAGATCACAAGCATATAGGAAGTATAATCAACAATTGTTTTGATAGTGACAAATGGAAATAGATGTATATTACATGGGTTAGAAATATTTAAACCTCTCTTATCAATATTTTATGAATAAATGTCTTATTTGTTTTGTTATCCTAATCTTCTATTGCTTTTTTGTTGTTTTTCATTGTTATCCATTGTATTGTTGTTGATAGCTTCTAAAACACTAGATTAAGCAATTTACTATCCATAAACATATTGTTTGTGCAGATTGGCAATTCTTCAAATCAGCTCAAGGATATGAGATCTCTGTGCCTGAAAATTGTTTCCTATGTTGTCAATAAATATGAGGATCATGAATTTGGTTCTGATATGTGGGACAGATTCTTTTCCTCTGTAAAACCCCTGGTGGATAAATTCAAACAGGAGGCTGCCAGTAGTGAGAAACCAAGTTCACTGCTATCTTGCTTTCTGGCCATGAGTGCAAACCATAAACTTGTAGCACTATTATGCCGGGAAGAAAGTCTCATACCGGATATATTTTCCATTCTTTCTGTAAATTCAGCTTCTGAAGCTATTGTATATTGTGTTCTAAAGTTTGTAGAGAACTTGTTGAGCCTTGACAATCAGTTGGATTATGAAGACAATTCTGCCCATAAAGTTTTACTTTCAAATATTGAAGTGCTTATGGACAGCATTTGTTGTTTATTTGAAAGTGATAATGCATCCAAGAGGTATTTAGTTTTTATCTGCTTGTGCTCTCACAAGTTTAGTGTCTGAAGTAATTGTTTTAACTTTTAACCATGTAGTTTGCATGTTAAATAGCAGGAGGCAAGTAAGTTTGATTTTTGTCATAAGGAGCCAAGTATCTTATTAAAGACAAAAAAATCATGTCTAGGGAGAGCCTCGGAGAGCCTTTGGAGTCTTGCATTTAGTGTAATCTGGACCGATTTTGAATGTCTAGACCTATTTGAAAACGAACAACTAAATGTCCTTTCATTAATGTGTTCAACAATTATTTCATAAAAAATTGATTGCTTTCATTCTCTATGACAAAGAGCTTTACTTTTTACTGACGATCGGTCTATGTTAGATGCATTGCACAATCTGGGATTAAGTTTCAGTTTCTGGTTAGTTATTGGTCACAGATATCCTTGACAGCTGACATCTCTATCTAACTGAGATTTGGATTGAAGGGGGAAAATATATTTGCATTATGTAATTTATAAGATTTTGGTTCCCAGGGCAAAGCAGGGGAGTGGGTGAATTCAATCAAATTATAGGAAGAAATAACAAGATTAAATAAATACTTGCGTATTTGGAAAATGTTGGAACATGTCATTTTTATCATATGCTTAGGTGGAAGCCTTGTCTGATTGCACTGAAAACTGAGGAGTTGGGGCTTGAGTATGAAATGTTTTGACCCATGTTTTTTCCTTGGACAGAAAACTGATCAAATCTCCTGGCGAGACATTGATAAGAATTTTCAAATTTTTACCCAAGTACATCAAGGAGGCAGAGTTTGCCAAGCGGTTTGTGGACACACTGCTTCCATTTTTGGAAATGAAAAAACAAAGTTCTGGTGAGAGAACATCCAATATTTCCAGTTGCTTTATTATCATCCTTTTCTTTTTAAGCTAATTAATGTTTATATTGATACTGAAGTTCTTCTTGCTATATTGTAGATGTTTGTATTGAGGTCTTGCAAGTCATTCAAAACATCATACCCATATTAGGAAATGGAAGCACCACTAAAATTTTGAGTGCTGTTTCTCCTTTATATATTTCGTCTGAGTTGGATATGCGTTTGAGGATATGTGAACTTCTTGATGTTCTTGTTGCATCTGATGCATCTGTACTCTTGGTGGTACTGGTTGCTTTCTTTTCTAAATGTGTCTCTTGATCAACACATTACTTTCTGACAAATACATTCTACATTCTGTGTTCTGTTCTAATTTTCCTGCTCTGTTGTTGGGGTGCAGGCCAAACTTCTTCGTCAGCTGAATGCAACATCTAGTTTGGGTTGGCTTGATCATGATGTTATTTTGGATGCCTACAAAAATATCAATACCGATTTCTTTAGAAATGTTGGAGTGGAACATGCATCACTTATTTTATCACACTGTGTGCTTGACATGTCCTCAGAAGAAACAACTTTTGTTTATAATGCTCAGAGTTCATTGCTATCTTTTGTTGAATTTTCTGCACTCATCCTTTTGCAAGTGGTAAGCAGTGAACAGGAGTTGACTGTAATGCAAAACACTCATAGTTGTTGGACAAAATCATGCATTCAGCGCATTACAAAGAAATTTCTCTTGAAGCATGTGGCAGATGCCATGGATGGACCACTTTCTGTTAGGAAGGTACATGGTAATTCATGTTATAAATCATATTTCAGAGTTGGGTACTGTATGAAAGTTATATGTAATTATATCTGCATTTGTTCAGACTCAATTCCATGTCTAGTTTGACAAATAGTTGCCATTCCTATTTCCAAGCATGGCAAAGTTGTTGGAATGATACTGACGTAGATACACAGTTAATTATGATTGACAATGTGAACATAAATTTCATGAAAAAGATTGTTTATATCCTTTATGTTCATATGCTTTTTGATCTCATTGCAGGGATGGATGAAGTTGTTAAGTCAAATGGCTTTGAAGCTTCCAGATGTGTCAAACCTTAAATCACTCACAGTTCTGTGCAATGAGGGTGGTGAAGCAAATTTTTTTGACAATATAACCGATTCAGTGGTAGGTTTATGTTTACCATTAATCTAAGTAATTTCCCTATTTGTTGTTACTCTTGGTTGCCTCTGTCATCTGTTACATATATATACATTATTTTATTCCAGACATTTCATTATATGTGTATTTCTGCGCCTTTCCTTATTTTAGTCAGAAACGCTTTCAGACTCATTGTCTTGTTATTTTAGCCATAACTTTTGGTTGAGTTATTAAAATTGATTGCAAAACATCTCACAAGTAAATTTGATTTTGCAGATCCGTAAGAGAGTGAAGGCATTGTCGCTGTTTAGAAATGTAATAAGTACAAACAAATTGTCAGAGGTAGTAAATTTAACTTCACAAGTAAAAGCATCATTCCTAGTGATCATTGTTTTTTGATAAGCACATAGTGACTGGTTTTTAATTATTTATTGTTTATTCCAGTTTATCACTGAAAAAGTGTTCATGCGACTCTTCTTCAACATGTTGTTTGATGAGAAAGAAGGACAGGTTGACCATATGAAAACTGCATGCATCGAGACCATTGCTTCTGTAGCTGGTCAGATGGGATGGAAGTCATACTATGCACTATTGGACAAATGTTTTCAGGGAGCATCCAGAAGTCCAGACAAACAGAAACTCTTTATACGCCTCATTTGTTCTATTTTGGATAAATTTCACTTTTCAGAACTTTCTCACACTGAAGAACCTAAGAAAGCTTTGGTTGGTGTTTCTGACATGGGGATAAGTGACATTGTTTCTTCAGTTAATATAAGAAACTTTGGTGTGTCTGATGTGAACACAGATATACAGACGTGCCTCTATAAAGTTGTGCTTCCTAAAATACAAAAGCTGATGGATTCTGATTCAGAAAAGGTCAATGTAAATATCAGTCTTGCTGCATTGAAACTACTTAAGTTACTTCCAGGTGATATGATGGACACATATCTTCCAACAATCGTTCATCGAATTTCAAACTTCTTAAAGAGTCGTCTAGAAAGCATTCGTGATGAAGCTAGGTCTGCATTGGCTACTTGTTTGAAAGAACTTGGATTAGAATACTTGCAATTCATTGTTAAGGTTTTGCGATCTACCTTAAAGCGAGGATATGAACTTCATGTCCTAGGATACACACTGAATTTTATTTTGTCCAAGTGTCTTTCAAGTGCACTTAGTGGAAAGATAGATTACTGTTTGGGGGATCTCCTTTCTATCATAGAGAATGACATTTTTGGAGCTGTTGCCGAACAGAAGGAGGTGGAAAAGATAGCTTCAAAAATGAAGGAAACAAAGAAGAAAAAGTCATTTGAGAGCTTGAAATTGGTGGCCCAAAACGTAACATTCAAAAACAATGCGCTAAAGCTGCTTGCACCAGTGACTGCTCATTTGAAGAAACATGTCTCGCAAAATGTAAAAGGAAGATTGGAAAATATGTTGCATAGTATAGCTGCTGGTATTGAAAGCAATCCATCTGTAGATCAGACTGATCTATTTGTCTTTATTTATGGCATTGTTGAGGATGGCTTAAAGAATGAAATTGGTTGGCATGAGAATAAGTTGACAAAATTGGAAGATAAGGATAGGCGTACTAATGCTAAAAAAATATTTTCAGGCCGTGTAGTTGCTAGTGGCTTATTATGCTCACATCTGATAACAGTGTTTGGTATTAGAATATTACATAAACGTATGAAGGGTTTGAAACAGGGTGTAAAAGATGAAAATGCCTTATCCTTATTAGATCCTTTTGTCAAGCTATTAAGTGATGGTTTGTCCTCGAAGTACGAGGACATATTGTCTGCTTCTCTTGGATGCCTTACTGTACTGGTAAAATTGCCTTTACCATCTCTTCAAGTACATGCTGAGAGAATAAAGTCTGCTGTACTGGATATTGCCCAAAGTTCAGTGAACTCTATCAGTCCTTTAATGCAGTCATGTTTGACATTGCTGACTATGCTTTTGAGAAACACTGAGATTTCTCTCACCCCAGACCAAATACATATACTAATTCAGCTTCCAATATTTTTGGACCTTGAAAGAAATCCTTCTTTGGCGGCCCTTTCACTTCTAAAGGGTATTGTCAACCGCAAGCTGGTTGTACCTGAGATATATGATATTGTTACTAGGGTTGCTGAATTGATGGTGACAAGTCAAATGGAATCTATTCGCAAGAAATGCAGTAAAATTTTATTGCAATTTTTGCTTGATTATCGACTTTCACAAAAGCGCTTGCAACAACATCTTGACTTCCTGCTCTCGAATTTGAGGTAAGTGCACAGTGTGTTCTTGATTATTAATATTATAGTTTTCTTTCTCATTTTTTGAAGATTGATTTTAGGCCAATGGATGTTTTATCCTTACAGGTATGAACATTCGACTGGGCGGGAATCTGTTCTTGAAATGCTTCATGCTATTATAGTCAAATTTCCAACAAATGTTTTGGACGAGCAATCACAGACATTTTTTCTCCATTTGGTGGCTTGCTTGGCAAATGATAATGATAATATTGTTCGTTCTATGAGTGGGGCTGCTATAAAGAAGCTCATTGGTTCTGTTAGTACCAAATCACTTGAATCTATTCTTAAATATGCTCTTTCTTGGTATTTGGGTGACAAGCAGCAACTCTGGGGTGCTGCCGCACAGGTATTTCTCTCTAAATTGCCCTGTGAATCATAAATTGATTAGAAATCATAAAACTTGAATACCATATTGATGTGAGTTGAGCCATACTCATTTGACGTGGGAGTCTTTAACAATTACAATTTAACTTCAGTAGTTGTTGTGACATCCCTGTCGACTAGAGATATGTCCAATACCTCATCATTTCTCCTGGAAAGATTCCCTAAAATTACAGACAGTTGAAATTAAAGAGCCATTAATGAGCAACCCCCATACATCTTCACTTTTCCTGGAGATGCACCTTTTTGGAGGAGACCATAGGTGGAGCTGCTAAGCAGCAGACAACAAACTTAGCCCATAGCAAAGACATGGATGCGATAAACCCCAGAAAATACAAGCATTTCTTTCCAACCAAATACTCCAAAAAACAAACTAGGTACGATATTGGCATAACCCTGCAAATACAAGCATTTCTTTCCAACCAAATACCCAAAGAACAAAATAGGTGCCACATTGGCATAAATGATCTCTTCACTTCTTCCATTGACAAATTGGAAAGAAAATGCTCTAAATTTAGATGAAACTTCGAAGACTCATCAAAGAAATCCAAATGATAGTGGCTTTTGTTCATTATATTATATTGGTTGCTGTTTAGAAACTAGAATTACACATAATGCAATCTAATGGAGAAAGAGCTCTGTTAGCGCGCGCGTGTGTGTGTGTGTAGTAATAATACATTTTTGAGAGCTGGTGTCTAAACAACAAATTTGACCTTAGAATCACAACAGCTTTAGTTTTCCATAGGGTATGCAGTAGTAAGAATTTAGAACCAATCTTTTCATTGTTTTTTATTTTTCTCGCTTTTTCTCAAACACTAAAATTATCTTAGCATAGTTTTTTTTCTGTCTGTTTTTGATCTCTGAAATGGCTTATACAGGTTTTGGAGTTGCTGATTGAGGTAGCAAAGAATGAATTTGTTAGACATATAGACTGTATGCCTTTCAAAAAAAAAGAAAGACCTATAGACTGTATCTTGCCGGTGACTTGTCGCATCTTGCAGTCTGCTATACACGCAGTCACAAACAGGCAAGAGAGCTTTGAGTCCGAATCCATCCTTCCACTTTGGAAGGAGGCATACTATTCTTTAGTTATGCTAGAGAAGATGATTCATCAATTCCACGACTTATGCTTTGCAAAGGATTTAGAGGTAAATTTTGTTGTACTGTGTTAAATATATACAGACTTGGATTTCTTTGGCGGTGTCTGTAGCTGCATATTGCTGATTGGAGACAGTTCTTTCCCGCTCTTTAATGAACATACACGATTTATTGATAAAAACTTTTCCAATTACTTCCACTTCTTAACGAGCACACTGACATATTTCTTTTACCTATATTTCAGGATATATGGGTAGCAATTTGTGAGATGTTGTTGCACCCACACTCGTGGTTACGCAACAAATCAGGTCGTCTCATAGCTCTATACTTTGCACGTGTAACAGATGCCAACAGAGAAAATCATCAAAGCTCCTTAAGTAGTTATTTTATGATGACTCCTAGTAGATTATACTTAATAGCCACTTCTCTTTGCTGCCAATTGAAAATGCCACTCATAGATGATGCTGACAGCGACCTGATGACCCAGAATATTGTCTTTGCTATCTGTGCTGTCTATTCTTTATTGGGGCAAACTGCCAGTATAGATCCATCCGCATTCTGGTCTACTCTTGAGCAGAATGAGCAGAATCGGTTTCTCAAAGCTTTTGACTTGATTAATGCAAGAAAAGGAAGAAGCATGTTCATGTCTTCATCACTTACCTCCTCTGTATGTGAAGACAGTAGTCAACTTATTGTTAAGAACACCCAACATATACTTGTATCGTTATTACTCAAGAAAATGGGCAAAATTGCTCTTCAAACAGATGCTATTCAGGTTGGTAATCGATCCCATTGCGTATATGTTCTTTAGTCTTGACCACTGTGCATGAATAATATTATTTCTTATTTTTCTTATTTAACAGATGGAAATAGTCTTCAACAGTTTTGGGAAACTTATGGCACAGATACAGATTAGTAGCATGGATGACTGCCTGCACTATGCACATGTAGTCCTGTTACCTCTATATAAAGTCTCTGAAGGATTTGCTGGAAAAGTGGTAGCTGGTAATTTCTTGTTTCCCTCTTAAAGTTCCTGTATAGATATATGCCAAGTCTGCTAGATATCCATTTTACCGGAGGATTTCTGTTGCTTGGCATAGAAAAAGATTATATACACTGTTCTATCTGTGGTTCAAAATCCTCTCATGTTACTAACATGAAATGCTCATCTTACTAACATGAAATGCTCGTCTTACGGGGGTAGGCAAAAGTGCAAAACTAGTGGACCTCCTAAATAAATGTGGCATACTATAATTTCTTGTGTCATATATCAGGATCCTATCCTGATCTCAGGGCTTTTTATTGAAGATTTTGTTTATCTTGTATCTTTTCTTTGTTTTTTTAAATATTTTTTTTAATTTCTTTATTTCTTTTGGGAATAACCAGCGATAATGTCTAATAGACAAATGCTTCTCTGCTCGATTTTTTCCTAGTTTTATCTTTACCAATCCCTCCTTTCATGTCATATTTTTTTAGTTTTTCCACCTCCTATTATCACTGTCCAACAGCTTTGAGTATGATTGTTCTTTACCAGATGATCTCAAAAAGTTGGCAGAAGACACATGTGGGAAAATAGAGAATGTTATGGGTACTCAAAACTTTGTGCAAGTTTATAACCTTATCAGGAAGAACCTTGGTTTAAAAAGAAATAAGAGGAAACAAGAAGAAAAGCTCATGGCTGTTATCAATCCGATGCGAAATGCCAAAAGGAAATTGAAAATCTCTGCCAAACATCGTGCCAATAAAAAGAGAAAGGTTACGACTTTGAAGATGGGGAGATGGAATCGTTGATTGTGGGAGGGGTGTTAGTACAAAGTCCCGGAGGTATTGCTTTCGTTGTCATTGGAGCCTTCAGTGCTTGTGTCAAGGTTTTAGTAAAAACAAGAATCTTACCATCTTATAGAGATTCATAGGCATTGCTTTCGTTGTCATTGGCTTGTTTGAAGAAAAACAAGTGGGTTCGGAGTTTTTTGAAGATCACGAGCAAAATGGTTGATACTAGTATGTATGTCTCATGTCCTGAAGGTTTCTGTCTGAAGATTTTTGGGTATTTCCTAGTGTTACCGTTGTACATTTTTAAGGATTGGAAAAAAGAAATACAAAAGGATAGCACAAGGAGGAGAATATTCTTTAACAGGTTTTGATGTTTCTTTTCTTAAACCCCTCAGTGTATCCTTAATTTTTGTAGTGAATGAAAATAGGCACTTAATTTTTGTAGTGGATGAAAAATAGGCACTTAGTTTTGTACCAATTGAATGTAAAACATATGTTTAATAAATTTTACCTGCTAACTACAGATATGCATTTTAAAATGTAGTATGTAACCATTTTAACTTTAATGACTAAAAAGGAAACACTAAATTTTGAGTTTTTTAAACCATACAAATCAAATAGTGGATCACCCTATGGACCACTCTATGTCTTTTAACATGGATAAATTTGAGTCAAAAATTTGAGTCAAAAGTGCGAAGGAAATATCTGATAGATCATTCAAAATTTCAGTAATAGATTTAATTTTCGGTAGCTTATCTTTAAATCTTTGATACAATTTTTTTATTTATAATTCTGTAGTTTATTAGAATTTTTGAAAATTTCAAAATCTTTATTTCTTAAATTTTTGAGTTTTTATTGGGAATTTCGGGTATTGTTTTTAAAATTCTGTAAACAATGTTGTAGGACGTGGATAATTTTATTTGCTAAAATATCAACATCTATAAAGAACCAGAGTGAATCTTGCTTTCAAAACTCTTACTTTCCTGGCTTTTTCTCTGAGTGGGTCTTTACCTTTGAAGTAGATAGAGACACTTCTTGTAGAATAACAATCAATATGTCACGTCGTATTAATTAAAAGATGGATTTATGACGAGGTATTTTCTTAAAGTCTATATTAAGTGTTTTGTTTTTTTATTGTAAGTTGTGATGGGAAATTTGTGTTAAATTCTAAGTACAAATTATTCATGTTATTTTTTTTATTGTACTAAAAAACATTTATTATTCTCTTATTTTATCAATTTTTTATTTGTGTTTTTTATACATGAAAAATAATTTTATTAAATTCTTCGTAATTTTTCTTTTTTATACAATAATAATTTTTTTAACACTGAAAATATAAAAACCACTTATAATAAAAAAATGAAACTTGTAGTATGATAATGAGTACTATTTTGTTTCAAAAATGTTATAATATAAGTTTATTTATTATTTTTTCTATAAGCTAATTATTTATTAAATTAACATGAACTTGCCGTATAGCACAAACAATTCACAAACGAATTTTGCCGACATACTAATCTACAGGTGGAATGAAATACATAGAAGAAAGAAAACAGGAAAGCGGTACTGACTCATTTCATCCTATGGTTTTTTATTGTTCGTTAAAGTTCTTGCTGGTTACAAGCATTTTTCAATTAACATAATTAATATCGTTTTAAATGATTTATAATTGATGATAAATTTAACTAATTTAATTTTTTTGTTGAGACTAAATAGTTTTTGATTTTTTAAATAGTTAAATATGAGATTTTGTTTTAATTGTCCATAATTATTTAAAAGTGATTACATTCACTTGTAAGTAATATAAATGATAAATAAAATTGATAAAGAAGTTAATGATTTATATTATATGCATATAGATAGCAAATTATATCATTGATTTTTTCAATTTATTATCCTAATAGTTATTTGCTTCAACATATTTTTGATGGTATATATTAATAGAAAAATAATATGGTAAGATGACTTTTATAGCAAGTGATTAAATTTTTTACGCTTTTACTACATAATTATTCAACTATAGCTAAAAGAAAATGTAGGGTGAGAAATTGATTGGGTGAATTGATATTATTTGGATGAAGAAAAATAGTAGTAGAGTTTTCCCCTACTTAATTGGTTGAATAAAATGTAATAAGAAACCCTATCTTTCTTATGAATCACATGCAATTTCTAAAATGTTTTTAGTTTTTGGAGATATATCTTCAAACATATCAAATAAACATTTTACATAGACCATTTTAAGTGACGTCCTATAAGTTAAATTTTTTAATTTTTGAGATGAATCTTCGGTATATTTCCGTAGATGTATTTTCGGAACATTTGCAAACCAAAATCGTAAGCAGACAACAAAAACAAATATGTATTTTGATAAAATAAAATTAACATTCATAACATAAAATAAGCATTACATAGATGATTTTAACATAAAATGCAACATTACACTTCAATATTCAGACGGACACTTCAACATCTTAAGAATATCTTCGATCGATCTTGGAATCGACATTCAACTCGAGCGGAACTTTTGTTTCGAAACGGAAAAAGGTGTTCCGCATAGCCCTTACATCTACATTCGTCTTGAGCTCAAAGTCGTTGAACTCAATCTTCCCTCTGTTGTCAATCGACGATGAATGGTACTCGAACTTCACAATTCTTCGATTGTCTCTGTAAGGTAGCAGATAATAGATTTCGTCTATAATATCTACAAGAGATGTGTATTCGGTGAGCTTAAGTTTTGCCCGGGAGTTCCGTTGGAGCAGAAGACATTTGCGACATACCAGTTGATGTTTATTTGTGACATTTTCAGTTTGTATGAAATAAGGAACAATGACACCTTAATTTATAGAAGCTGTAGACAATTGTGGACCATCTCAGTTACAAGTAAACTTGAACAAAATGTTTTGATTTTGAAACCCGCTCAATACACATAATACGATCATTTGGATTTTGAGGAAGGCAGGTACGCAATAGGAAAAAGGTTTCTGAAGAACCATATCGTGTAAGATCAATACACACCCTATCATACGCACATGCTATGAAGTGACCCATGTCAAGGAAGCACATTCATTTTGCCATTGGTGTCGGTCCGCTAAGGCAAGGAACAAGAGACTCATAAACTTCATCGAAGTGTCCTTCTTTCCATATTGAAATTCTAGTAACAGACTATCAATGTCACACTGGATGTTATGACATCCAATTCTGCGCAGACAGGAATGTATACAAAAGGTAAATGTAAAGGGCAATAAATAACACAGAGAATTGTTTACCCAGTTCGGTGACAAACACACCTACGTCTGGGGGCTACCAAGCCAGGGAGGAAATCCACTATAAGAGGTATTAATTCAGGACTTAAACCAACTGTTTAATCCTATCACTTAATACCTACCCAATGTAATTTCAATCTACACTAAGACCTGAGTTCCTACTCACTCCCCCTCAATCACCACAGTGATTACAACCTTTAATAAGTTTAAAGTCAATGGCGAAGTTATACTTCAAACAACTCTTGATTGTGCTTAAAAGCTTTAATCAAGAAACACAACACTCACGCTTACAAGCTTAGAGTGACACAACAATTACAACTCAATGAACACCCTATTCTAATGCAATCATCTAAGTGATAGTTGCTTGGCTCACAAGTAAAACCTAATACAAGACACAATAAAACGTACAACTAGGAAATACAATGATGTATTTAATTCTTCACACTTCAAACCCCTTAGTTGCTTAAAGTAGGATTGTCATCCTTTTATACTGCAACACTTGGGCCTTGTACTTGAATTTCCTAAAATTAAGGTTAAGCAAGTTAACCTAATTTCCACATATTAGGGTGCTAACAAATAGGCTATTTGTTAGGTCTCTTACTTTTAGCTCAGCTGTTAGTTTCCTGGATTTTAGCACAGCTGTTAGATTCCTGAAAAATAGCCTGAGATAAATACTGAATGATAACAGAAAAACTAACTAGCCTACACTTTAGCACATGCTGTCAGGAATGAATGTCATAACATTCAGTTTGACGTCCAGAACATAGGCTATATGCTAGGTCTCTTAATTCTAGCTCAGCTGTTAGTTTCCTGAAACAGCAGCCTGAAATAAATACTGAACTATACCAGGAAAAACTAACTGGCCTATAATTCAGTATCTGTTGTCAGGGATGAATGTCATAACATTCAGTTTGACATTCAGTAAATCCTGTATTAGATAATCCTGCAGCATACTACTCAAGCATATCATGACATCAGAGTACAATTAGTGTTTTAACATAAAATGTAGCCAATCAAAAACATCTACAAACTCCCCCTTTGGCAAATTTTTGGCTAAAACAACTTGGCATCACAATAGAGTTCACAGCAGCGGAAAGTACACATCCAAGCAGAGAATCAAATTAGCTAATACACTCATCACATATAGAAGTTAAACTTCAAACAGCAGCAGCACAAGTAGACAGCAAACAACAAACAGCAACACAACCTCTTGCTTAGAGGATCTTCAACTTCAAACAAATCTGTTCAAACAAATCTGTTGTCATGGGGTACATGTGTTACTCCCCCTTTTTGTCAAAAATGTTGCCAAAGCAACACTTAAAATTACAGACCAAACAAAATAAAATTACACACAATTTTCAGAAACACAGGAAATGTCCTAGTCATCTGACTCAGAGTCAGCATCATCATCTGTGCCATCATTAGGATTGGCATCTGCTTCTCCCTCTTCACCTTGTCTTTCAGCTCCTTCTGCAGCAGCAGCAACTTCACCAAGCACATCACCTTCAGTCATCTCCAACTTGCTAATCAATTTTTCCAAGTTCAGCTTCCTTGCCTCTAACTCCTTACAAGTTTCTTTGAGCATTGCAATGACAACAGCTTTACCTGGTTGATTGCTTACACGTGATGTCTCACCTGTTGTCATGACAATGTCAGGAACATGGGTACCTAGGAACAACTTATGATTGAAGGACAAAGGGCTGTCTCTTTTCTTCACGGAATCATTCTCTGTTAAGATGTTTGGAAACTGATTCAAAATAATACCACAGATGAGAGAAGGAAAGGCTATAGGCCCCTTCACACTGAAGCTTCCTGCATGCTTCAAAGTTTGATCAAAAATATAGGATCCATAGTCAAAATTGGCTTTGGTTCCAACAACATATATAAACTTTCCAAGCATTACAGCAACTGTAGATTTATGATTGGTGGGCACCCAGTTAGCAGCTCCAATCTTGTGCAGCATTGCATACTTGACACTCAGTTTGCTGGCCACCAACTTTCCTTTGAAAGGCCACTTCCTGACTTGATTAGCAGTGATGACTTGACAGATTTTGTTGTCAGTCACCTCAAGCTCAGGTTGAGCTACATCAGGCCTTCCCAAATACTTGTTGATCATTGAGGGAGACACACTTGCCTCGCACATACACTTTTCTGAATTCCTTAGACTTCCCATCAACACACTCTTCAGACACATTGACAATAAATTCCTTTACCAACATCTCATAGCACTTTGAGAACTGAGTCACAGTCTTCATTAAACCAGCCTCTTGAATAAGGTCCATAATATCCTTACATTCCAGGACATTCTGAGCTAATTCCCTTTCCAAGGCCAGCCTCTTCTGATAAACATATTTCCACCTGTTTACACTTGAAGCAAAATGAAAAGATATGTTGTCAATTGGTACCTCAGGGACACTAGCTGCAAGCTTGCTAGTGGTTGGCTTCTTCTTTGACAGAGTGTCAGGGACATCACATGGAACATCTGAGTCAGACTCAACAACAACAGACTTGGTCTTCTTTTTCTTGGGCACCCCTTTGCTCCAAGATTTTGTTGGACCATGAACTTTCCTCTTGAGGGAACTCTCGACTGCCACCTTTGTATTGGAAGAGGTTGGAACATCAATCTTCTTTCTGGGGGACCTTTGAGCCACTATTTTCTTTTCTCTCCTAGTCCTAACCCTTTTGGCTATGCTAGGGACGACTGAGGACAACAACTCATTATCAGAAAACTCCTCCAGGTCTACTGTTTCAGCCTCACAGTTAGGGTTGTTACTGACATCATGAGTGACATGAACTTCCTCACCAACCATATTATCTAAGGGTTTGTCAACATTTGACTCCTTATGAGCATCATTTTGCTCAACATCATCAGAGATATTCTTTCCTAAAGACTCAATATTTTCTTGATAAGCAACACTATCAGGTTCAATAGTGTTTAAGGGAATGGAAACCCCAAGGACCTTATGATTACCAGACAGTATTCCAGTCACCATAGTGGCAATGGCATTGTGAACATACCTGGAACCTTCTCTGGTTTGTTCCTCAAGAGCGATTGCTGAGGAGAAGCCTGATACAGTTTCTTTAGGTCTTCTTGCATGTGAGGTATTCGCAGAGTCAACAACAGGATCTTCTCTGTTAGGGTTGCATGGCTCAGAGCTAGAGGAATCAGACATGTTCTTGGAGGAAGATGAGTTGGATTGTTGAGACATGATGAATATCTTAGAGGCGAAATGAAAAGTTTCTTTGAGAGAATGCTTGCGTGACTGAAAGTTGAAATGATGGAAGAGGTAACGCTTGTTGCAAGAGAAATAGCTATTATTTGTTGACCAATCAGAGCATACTCTCAAATGTTTAATAATTTGAATTATTAAACAGTAAATACCTAACATCATTAGTTGCTATAATTCCTCAGAAAGACATATTCCCACTTTGCCCCTTAAATTTTCAAACTGAGTATCATCCAATGTCATGACATTCTGAGTGACATTGTACTTAGTCTGCACCTGTTTCATCCATACCAGTTGGGAACAACTGCTACCAGATGCTATGTACTCAGCTTCTGCAGTGGATAATGATACACAATTCTGTTTCTTCCTTTCAACTACACCATTTTGATGAGGAATGATAGGTGAGGACAACTCATGACTTTCAATCTGCATAGGTCCCATTAAGTCCATGTGCAAAAGTTCCAGAGTTTTGGATATTTTAGAATGTCCAAGCTTAGGATGTGACATCTTGGTTAGCTTGCCCACCTGACATTCTCCACAGACTTTTCCTTCATCCATGAGCAGCTTTGGGATTCCTCTACCTGCTTCCTTGGATATGATCTTCTTCATTCCTCTTAAACGTAGATGTCCAAGTGTTCTATGCCACAGTTTCACTTCCTTTTCTTCCTTGGCTAAGAAGCACATTAAGGAGTAGTTTGAGACTTCAGGTTCCCATAGATAGCAATTATCTTTGGATCTGGCTCCTCTCATAACTTCCTTATTTTCTCCATTCTTCACAACACACTTTTCCTTAGTGATCTGTACATTGAAGCCTTGATCACATAGTTGGCTTATGCTGATGAGATTAGCAGTTAGTCCTTTTACTAACAACATATTATTCAGTTCTGGAACTCCAAGACTGTTCAGCTTACCAACACCTTTGATTTTTCCTTTAGCTCCATCACCAAAGGTCACATAACTGGTAGTATGAGGTTGTCTATCTACCAATAAGTTCTCCATCCCAGTCATATGTCTTGAGCAACCACTATCAAAATACCAGTCTTCTCTGGTAGATGCCCATAGAGATGTGTGAGCTAATCTAGCAACCCATTGTTGTTTCTTGATGGGGGCATTATGCTTAGATGCCTTCTGCTTAGGTCTGACTTGAGGGGTCTGGTTAGGATAACCATACAACCTGTAACAGAAGGGTTTTATGTGACCAAATCTACCATAGTAGTGGCATCTCCATCTTTGAAATTTCTTCTTTTGATGGTTAATCCTCCTGTTTACTTGATGTTGTGACATTGGTTGTGACTTCTGTTTGATTTTCTGAACTTCAGCCTTTGAGATTTTGAGTTCAGTTGAGGATTCCTTAACAAAGCCTAAACCAGACATGGTTCCTGATTTCTGTCCCACCTTTAGAATCTCTTCCAAAGTGTCAGTTCCTTTATTCAGCATTCTGATGGACTTTTTCATTTAATCTAGCTTAGAGGTCAGCAAGGTTATCTCACCATTTAGACCATCTATGACTGTCAAATGCTTCTTCTTCTCAGCTTCCAGCTCCTTGATGAGTTTCTTCTGCTTTTCTCCTTGTATACACACTTCTGCACTTTTGACACATAGCTCTTTATATGAAGCAGCAAGTTCATCAAATGTAAGTTCATCTCTACTTGAGTCATCATCAGAGGCACAAACACTAGTTAGTGCAGTGACATGTTTAGCAAGTTCTCCTTCAGATTCACTCTCAGAGTCTCCCTCAGACCAGGTGACAGATAGTCCCTTCTTTTCCATCTTGAGGAAGGTAGGACATTCAGCTCTAATGTGTCCAAAACCTTCACATCCATGACACTAGATTCCCTTGCCTTGGTTGAACTTTTCTTCAGATTTTGATCTTCTACTGATGTCAGATGAAAAGTTCTTGACATTTGGTTTACCTTTTTGATCAACCTTCTTTATGAACTTGTTGAACTGTCTTCTAAGCATGGCTATAGCTTCTGATATGCTTTCATCACCTCCAATATCTCCTTCTTCCGAATCCTCTTCAGTATTTGATACAAAAGCTATGCTTTTGTTTTTCTTTTCAACATTCTCACACAAGCCCATTTTAAAAGTTTGGAGAGAACCAATAAGCTCATCAACCTTCATATTACAGATATCTTGAGCCTCTTCTATAGCAGTAACCTTCATGGCAAATCTCTTGGGCAATGATCTGAGAATCTTTCTTACAAGTTTTTCTTCAGACATTTTCTCTCCTAAGCCTCCAGAAGTGTTGGCAATTTCAAGAACAATCATGTGGAAGTCATGAATAGTCTCATCCTCTTTCATCCTCAGATTTTCAAACTTAGTAGTCAGCATCTGGAGTTTAGACATCCTTACCTTGGAGGTACCTTCATGAGTTGTTTTGAGAGTATGCCAAACTTCTTTAGCCAGCTCACATTGACGCACTAGTCTGAAGATGTTCTTATTTATCCCATTGAACAGTGCATTCAAGGCCTTAGAGTTTCCAAGGGCTAATGCCTCTTGCTCCTTGTCCCACTCTTCTTCAGGAATTTGCATAATGATTCCATCTTTACCTGTCTTCATTGGATGTTCCCATCCTTTGTTGACAACTCTCCAGACCTTGCTATCCAGAGACCTCAAGAAGGCTATCATACGGGGTTTCCAGTCATCATATTAGAACCATCCAGCATGGGTGGTCTATTTGAGAATCCTACATCCTTGTCCACGGTACTAGAAAGTAACATCCCTAGATCTCACCCAGAAATTAACAGGCAGGGTGCCTGCTCTGATGCCAATTGAAATTCTAGTAACAGACTATCAATGTCACACTGGATGTTATGACATCCAATTCTGCGCAGACAGGAATGTATACAGAAGGTAAATGTAAAGGGCAGTAAATAACACAAAGAATTGTTTACCCAGTTCGGTGACAAACACACCTACGTCTGGGGGCTATCAAGCCAGGGAGGAAATCCACTATAAGAGGTATTAATTCAGGACTTAAACCAACTGTTTAATCCTATCACTTAAGACCTACCCAATGTAATTTCAATCTACACTAATACCTGAGTTCCTACTCACTCCCCCTCAATCACCACAATGATAACAACCTTTAATAAGTTTAAAGTCAATGGCGAAGTTATACTTCAAACAACTCTTGATTGTGCTTAAAAGCTTTAATCAAGAAACACATCACTCACGCTTACAAGCTTAGAGTGACACAACAATTACAACTCAATGAACACCCTATTCCAATGCAATCATCTAAGTGATAGTTGCCTGGCTCACAAGTAAAACCTAATACAAGACACAATAAAACATACAGCTAAGAAATACAATGATGTATTTAATTCTTCACACTTCAAACCCCTTAGTTGCTGAAAGTAGGATTGCCATCCTTTTATACTGCAGCACTTGAGCCTTGTACTTGAATTTCCTAAAATTAAGGTTAAGCAAGTTAACCTAATTTCCACATATTAGGGTGCTAACAAATAGGCTATTTGTTAGGTCTCTTACTTTTAGCTCAGCTGTTAGTTTCCTGGATTTTAGCACAGCTGTTAGATTCCTGAAAAATAGCCTGAGATAAATACTGAATGATAACAGAAAAACTAACTAGCCTACACTTTAGCATATGCTGTCAGGAATGAATGTCATAACATTCAGTTTGACGTCCAGAACATAGGCTATATGCTAGGTCTCTTAATTCTAGCTCAGCTGGTAGTTTCCTGAAACAACAACCTGAAATAAATACTGAACTATACGAGGAAAAACTAACTGGCCTATAATTCAGTATCTGCTGTCAGGGATGAATGTCATAACATTCAGTTTGACATTCATTAAATCCTGTATTAGCTAATCCTGCAGCATACTACTCAAGCATGTCATGACATCAGTCAAGACATCAGAGTACAGTTAGTGTTTTAACACAAAATGCAGCCAATCAAAAACATCTACACATATAACCGTGTGTATGAATCTTTATAAGTCCTTAACTCTTGGATAAGTTGATAGCGAAAAGAGTTTGGTTATTTTCTCCTTTACCGAGTAAATTCGAAATAGCTCGATATCCACAATTACCACCCCCCTGAACATTGACGATCCGCTCGATGAATTTGTGCATAAAAATGAGCATATTGTCAATGAATGGAATTTTTGGTGGAGGCGACGTAGGATATGGTTTGCTAATGCGAGCTCCTTTGACAACATTTTTTTTGAGATTTTGAAGTTGGTGAGTCGGGAATTTTTTGTAACATGTTCAAAATATGAAGGAGACCATGTAGTAAAATTGTCATTTGGTGTAGGATTGATTTTCTTCGGAGCACCTTTTGTTTTTACCGGTTGGGAGAGTGGTTTCAAGTCGATGGTTTCCGGATAGGCAATCTTCCTCAATTGTTCTTTGATGTGGAGTTTCATGTTGTCATCGACTTTCAAAAATGTCCCTTGTATCATTTCCCATTCGGTCAAAATAGAGATATTCGATTTACCTTCTTTCATGACACTTCCGTCATCAAACCTAAGCCTCTTTCAATGGGTACAAACCTCATCCATTCCTATCGGGGTACCAAGTTTCACCTTTTTTGCAATAACACAAGCACATGGGAGACCGTATGTTTTCACAATTGTGCATCCACACTTTTCACTATCAAAACTTACATTATCAGCTCATTTAGCCTCGTGAAAAATATAATTCAAACTCGCTCGAGATATGTTACCGACCAACTGAGAATAAAGATTGCTGTCTTTAAATTTGTGCTCAAAAACTGTGATTCTCCGACCAAATGATGTTTGTATCTCACTATGCTGGTTTTGAATTATTTGGTTCATGGAGTTCCAATCTCTACACAAATCACCCTTACTATTTCCCAACAAATTTTTCAAAGTAGCATGGGCAGACTCAACTCTGTTAGTTGTTGTATTTCCAAGGTGTCTAATCTTATCAGTCAATGCACAAACAATTTTCTCCTTCACTTGGTCAAGAATTGTGCTTGCAACATATTTCAACAAATCATGATACTTTTCACACACTTTCCTGAAATGCATAACATAATCGACATACAATTCTTTCTATGGAAGAGTTTACTATACGATTCTATGCATCCATTATTTTTTCCACAACCACACCCACCTTCCCATTTTTCCATCTTCAGACTCTATCTGTTTTGTCTCTACCACGGGTTTAACCCGACTTCTCACATTCTTTATTATGTGATACCTATAAAGTAATGTATTAGAAAGTAGGAAATACCTTTGCAACCGAATTTATCAAGGCGGTATCACGGTGGGTAACAATCACTTTAGGCATCTCACCTTGGTCCCTCAACAGTGTCTGACACATCTCTAAGGCCCAAGTAGCATTCTCCTATTTTCACTCTTTAGAAATGCAAACCAACATAATATATCTTCTCAATTGAGGTAACACCAACCATCTCCAATAATGGAAGTATATACTTGTTGGTCTTACAGGTTGAATGAAGTATGAACACAATAGAGAAACATTTTGTACAACTTTATGAAATCAAGATGAGTCCAAAATATATCTCTAACAGTAACTCCATCCTCCTAAGTTTGGTGCCTAGATGCGTAACTGTTATCATCCAACAATTTCAAGTGTTGTTGCATTTCAGTTCTATCCCCCCTAAGCACCTTGTTAATTTGATACCAAATATTATACACTTGCTTGATATTTGATATATTTTAGGCTCTTTTCCATTTCAATGTTGCAATTTTTTGGTTGAACCAAATTCAATGTCATGTCAACAACATATTCCTTTTCTTCTGGCATGAGCCGACACACACTAGGATGGCCGAATAAGTTTTCACATAAATCATGGTTATGCAAATCACATATGACATTAAATCTCTAGGTTTTGTTTGCTAACATGTAACCATGCACCTTAAAGGGACACTCACATTTTCTTGCACCAGTGTCGTCTCTTTTAAAATTCTAGAGAGAAGTTCTATATTTTTCGCTTCTTAACGTCATTGTTACAAAAGTGCATCTTCTGTCCGAACGATTATCATACCTTCAGATACCACACCAAATCCAACCTTGGAAGAAACAGGAGCAGAAGAAAAACAACCAAAGGAACTAAGATCAAGAGAGGAGACATCCTCGCTATGATCCAACTCCAATGTCTTATACGCATCTGCTTCCTATCCTGATTCATGATGGGGCAACTATGCCGAAGGAGATCAAACCTGTCAGGTTTCTCCACTGTCCTAAGCATAATCCTAATGCCACATGCGAATACCATGCAGGGTACATATGGCACTCTACATAATCTTGTTACATTCTCAAGTCCAAAGTTCAAGAGATCATTGATCATATTTTTCTATGCTTCACAGAGGAGCCTTGCCATCCTTAAGATTGATCATCCTTAGGCCATCTTCAGCTTTTTCATTTGCATTTTCTTTTTGTAAAAGTACTTTTTGCTTTTAACATTGTTACTCACAATGGTGATATGAATAAACTAAGCATGCTTTTTTTTGAATTAATCCATTCGTATTCACTCCACGCTTAATTCACTGTTTTCTTTTTTCATAAAAAGACGGAAAAACAATATCAATACTTCTCCATTTCACTTAAGCAAGGATCAAATGGAGAATGACGAGGAACAAATACCCAAAATTGCTAACAATGTGCTTTCGAATAAAACTTTGCTGACGATGTAAGACATTATTTCACCTCCTAAAACCAGAGATATAAGGAAGATAATCCCTTGTCAACCACCTTGAGACTAGAAGTTGATATTTCTTTCTATACGAAAAAACCCTTTAATCTTAGCCAGGGACAGGGTAGTCATTAGTTAATTCAGTTGTGCATTCAAATTTCAAAAAGAACATCCCATAAATGGATCAATCACATCTTATGCATTGCCCGATGTTCGTAAATATAAAATATAAAGCACGTCCAAAATATGAGGTATTACCACGGTTAACAACCAGACTATTGTAATTTAGTGTTACGAAAAGCCTATTTTGTAGTAGTGTTAACTTCACCACTCGATCACCTGAGCGATACTCATTCTAGCACATATTTTCAATCAACATATTAGACTCATCATCTGCCTTTGCTCTCAATGTACCTCTAGCTGATGCATCGATAATCATTTTCACATTTGTTTACAGCCCACTGATAAAGTGTGTCATCTATTCCATAGAACTCATATTATGATTTAGATACATACTGAGTAATAACTTAAACCTTTCCCATGCATCAGATTATGACTCAGACTCATCTTGGTCAAAATTGGAGATTACAACTTTCCTCCCCACAAACTGAATATTTGAATAATGACTTTCTAAAAATATGTCATCCAACTCTTCCAGGCCTGAATAGTTCTGTTTGGTGCATTACAACCAATCTTTAGCGCGACCTATCAAAGAAAAACCAAATAAACGTAATTTTACCTGATCAACAATTACCTCTGCCAGTTTTCACATTAAGCAGGTCTCTTAAAATTTAACAAGATGCTCCCAAGGGTCTCTGATAGCTTGTCCGTCAAATGGGTCATCTCTTAAACTTGAAAGTATAAAATTCTTAATATCAAACGTTCTAGGGTTAGCCGGTTGAAATCCTAAGGGTATCTGCCCAACGTCAATCCTCTTACAATAATCCCTCAACGTCTATCGCGGTGGATTAGTCATATCTTGTATTTCTTCTTTCAGTTTTTTTGTAGTTAACATTGCTTCTTTCTTCGCTTTCTAAATTGAACGCGCTTTTCTTTCGATTCTTGAATCCAACAATATCAGTGTTGAATTTGAACCTCGTATAAACAAACAAACAATACCTTAGTAGCATTGTACCAGACAGAACATAATAAGTGAATAAAAATTGAAACTTTAAAATAAAAAATAAAAATAGCAAAATAAGACAAAACAATCCCCGACAACAACGCCAAAAACTTGATGGACTTAAACTAGCAAGTGTATTAGTCTTGTCAAAGTAATAAAATAATTCATCTCCACAAGGATTGAGAATTAAAACAAGGTAATAAAAATGCGTTTTAAATCTAATAACCGGGGTGGGGGGTCAATTATGATTTGGTATGAAAGCAAAGAAGAGAAAAACTTTGAGAGTAAAGTTCAATAAGTAAAGAAGATTAGATCTTTTTATTGAATCCCCTCATTATACCTGTTGATGACTGTGTATCAGATGAATAGAAATTATACGATAATATCACGACGAATTAACTAGACCATTGTACGTAATTCATTGGTGCATATCTCACTAATTTATATAATAATCCCTTAATTCCTTAGGCTAATTCAGAGTTAAATCAGACATTTTAAGTTCGTTAATTCAAAAGCCACGAGTTATAATTACCTATTCCTAAGGGTATCTGGCCAACATCAGTCCTCATACAATAATCCTCCAACACATGTTATGGTGCATTATCCATCATTTCTCTTTTTGTTTCGGTTCTTCTGTAGCTAACAGTGCTTCTCGCTTTGCTTTCTGAATTGCACATGCTATTTTTTCAATTTCTGAATCTAACAGTATCAGTGTCGAATCTGAACCTCACATAAACAAATAAACAATACCTTAGTAGCATTGTACCAGACAGAACGAAATAAGAGAAAAAAAATTGAAACTTTAAAATAAAAATAAAAATAATAAAATAAGACAAAACAAAAATTAAATTCAAAATATCGTAAAATATTGCCTTGTTGAAATTAACAATCCCCGATAACGGTGCCAAAAACTTGATGGACTAAAACTAACAAGTGTACTAGTCTCATGGAAGTAATAAAATAATTTGTCTTCACAGAGATTGAAAATTAAAACAAGGTAATAACAATGCAATTTAAATTAAACAATGAGGGGTTTTAATTATGATTTGGTACGAAAACAAAGACGAGAAAAACTTTAGGAGTAAAGTTCGATAAGGAAAGAAGATTAGATCTTTTTATCGAATCCCCTAATTATACATGTTGATGACTGTGTGTCAGATGAATAAAAATTATGCGATAATATCACGTTGAACTAACTAGACCACTGTACCCAATTCCTTGGTGTACAACTCACTAATTTAGATAATAATCCCCTAATTTCTCAGGCTAATTTAGAGTTAAACCAAACATTCTAAGTTTGTTAATTCAAAAACCACAATTTATAATTACTTATTCCTAGTTAATTACTAAGTTGAATAATTGTCCTAGTTCAAATCATTAACTCACGTCCAATAATCCATACTCATCTAAGGTTAATTTGTGCGCTCTTCAACACCAAAAAAAATAATGAACACAAGAACAATTAAAGAATGATTGTAGCATAAAAACATTCAAATATTCTCAAACAGGCATATGATCCAACAGAGTATTATCAGGTTCATCTCAAAGGACCTAATCAAGAATAACTTAATTACTCATATTGCAATTAAGAATTACTATGAGTTGATACGAAATATACTTTAAAATCAATGGAAAATAGGCTCTCAATGACTTCAATACTCTCCAAAATCGCCCACAAAAGCTCCTTAACTGTCACTTTCTCTCTTGAGTTCGTAACCCTAAAAAAGATCTCCATTTTTTCTATTTAAAGCTGCAAAAGTGTGTCAGGATTTTTGCGTCATAGCCACCGCGTCGAAAAGCATCCCAATTGCAATATTGCTTCGTCGCACCCACGATGAAAACACAACGGTTGTGAAAAACCAATGGCAAAACTTGCTTTTTGCTTCCTTTTTCTTCTAATTTTCACTAAGTTCACTTTTCTCACTCTTTTGCGATTTTGTTCAATTGAATTTTAATCATTTTCCACTGTTTCCGTTGAAATTACTCGCCAATATTACGTAATGAAGGAGTATCATCACAACTCCCATCTCTTATTATTTTAAATTAATACTAGTTCTTCATCCGTTGCACATATCCATATAGGATCCTTAAATGAAACATCTACACTCACTAGCTCAACATCTGCTGATAAAGCAAGATGAACATTACTTCATTATATGAAGTGATTTTACAATCTTGAATTTATAGATGTGTGTTTCTTTGTCTATGGTATCTTCTTGGATCAATTTGAGAAGGTGTTTCATTGTTTCCATTTAACTCAAAAGAGTTACTCTCATTGAGTCATTCTTCATATTATTGTACCAATGTCAACATTCCTTCATCTTATTAATGACTGCATTAATAACAATGTATATCACAAAGTACACACCACTTAAATAAAATCTAGGCTACCCATCACACGAGACAATTGAGAAACACTTCAACGATATACTAAACCTTAAAAACACTATAATTTCTCCTAAGACAGCAAGAAAACACCTCCTACTACTAAAAAACTCAGTCACAACAACACCAAACTCTTCCATTAAAATCATGATATCCAAGTATCATCCATTAGATGGGTAAAAAAAGCATCATCCATTAGAACTCCTTACATATCATAATTAAAGAGGTTAATACTTATAAACAAATGAAAAGATTTAAAAATATATTATTTCAATTTTCAAACACATTTGTTAATCAGATTTAATATCAGAAAGTACCTCATTTAATTATGGGATATGAGTCATTTCTAAAAATATATCAAATATATTAACATAGTACAGTTTGATTTGGTTTGCAAAATACAAACCACAAATCAAACCGAATCACACAATTTTCTTAAAATATGACTCAAATACATAATAACCAAATGTTATTTTTTTTGGTTTCCATTTGATTTGGTTTGATTAACCGTCTTCTATTAGACGATTTCAATTTTAACTAACAATTTCCTAACTATCTTAATAGCACTCTAACTGTTATGACCAATGGATAACAAAATTTTAAAACCAAAACAAACTTAATTACTTGTAAATGAAGTTATCTAGAATGATAATTAGAATTAACTAGTTTTCAACAAGCCCTGCGCAACAAGGTCATGTAATTTTTTTTATAATACAAAATTGAGACAAACATATTAAAAGTTATGTATCCTTGATATTTATGATCTATTTTGAAAGGAAACAAAACCTTACATGTAAAGTTGACACCAATTTTTTTTTTCATATTATTATTTTTTAAAATTTTATTTATAAACATATTTCAGATTCAAATTTAAATTTTTATATAATTAGTAAAATACATGTGCCTACACACAAGTATTGATATAGTAGATGTATTTGTTTCTAAAATGTAATAAAAATGAAATAAAAAAAATAAAGTTGTGTAACCAAAAGAGTTTATTATTTTTAAAAGAGATAGTAAATTAGTGCCTATAAATTTTTTCGTATATAAAAATATTTGAATCAACCGTATATTTTCCCTTATATATCACTATTTTTTTTCATATTAGGAGACTTGTTTCCGTTATTATTAAATATTTTGATCAGTAGCTTCATTTTCCCTTTTTCATATGATTTACATATTAGGAGAAAATAAATTTTAGTAGCTTCATTTTCCCTTTTTCATATGATTTACATATTAGGAGAAAATAAATTTTATTAAAATTTTAAATAAATATATTTTTCCTAATATTTATATTGAATTGTTTACACAAAAAGTGTGAAACATGTATTTTGCTATGGCTAGGTCTTGAACCCATATCCAAATCTATGATATTCATGAATGTTACCACTAAGCTACTTTATTAAACATGCATTTTGATTCTGTTCACATCAATACGATTTCATTTTTACTGATTATTATGCTTTATTATTTAATCTTTGAATTAAATTTATGCAAAAAAATAAAATTGATTTATAATATTATTATTTTGTTAAGCAATTATATAATAGATCTTATTTATTTATTTTTGTTCTCTCATATAATTGAGTTACTATGTCTAGTGATCGTTATAATTTTGATTAATTTGGATTAGCCACAACATCCTAAAATTAATTGAGATTTTTTTTTTTTAAGTTTTGAGATCACATAAATTATTATACATAAAATTGTAATTTAATATACGTGGTATAATGAATTTTATCCTACAGGAATTTCTATTATATTTGTATGATTAATTGGGATAAAATGTCAAAATATTTTCATAACTTGCCCACAGGAATTATGAATTGGTACATAATTTGATAGTTTTATCATAAAGTATTAATTTTGGATAGAAAAACAAAATTATATCATGCACGTAAAGTGTGAGGTTTGAAAAATCTATCGTAATTTTTTTTTTTTAATCTTATTACATTAAAATTTAGTCCACAGGTAATTTTTATGTTGCAAGATTTATTTTATGGTATGCTTATATTGATAATACATACAATTTGGATAATATTTATGCCTCAAACTTTAACATCAATTTTGTTTATCTTTTTAGCTTCTCAACCTGCTAATTTTTCTAATATTCGATGTGATATTCCCGAGCTCAGAGGAGATAACTATAAGGCGTGGAAGGAAAGAATTCTCCTCCATCTAGGATGGATGGACATAGATTATGCTATTAGGAAAGAAGAACCACCTACAATTACAGATGAAAGTACTCCAGCTGCAATCACACTATATGAGCGGTGGGAGAGATCCAACCGACTCAGTATGATGTTCATTAAGACTAAGGTCACAGGTGGAATACGTGGTTCTGTCGATCAACATGAGAATGTCTGTGATTTGCTGAAAGCCATTGACGATCAGTTCGTCACTTCTGAAAAGGCTTTGGCAAGCACATTAATTATGAAATTTTCCTCCTACCGACTCACCAGTGTGAAAGGTGTGCGTGAGCACATAATGAAAATGTGAGACATTTCAGCTCAACTTAAGAAACTTGAGGTTGATATGTCTGACTCCTTCCTGGTGCACTATATTCTGAACTCTCTTCCGTCTGAGTATGAGCCTTTTAAGATCTCCTACAATACACATAAAGACAAATGGTCAATCAATGAATTAATGACCATGTGTGTTCAGGAAGAAGAAAGGCTTGTAATGTAACAGAGTGAGAGAGCATTGCTGACAAGCACTCGCGGGAAGAACAAAGCTTTCAAAACTGATAAGTCACAAGCCAATCAGAAAGGGAAATTCAAAATACCACCGCAAGGTGATATCAAGAAAGAAGCAAAGTGTTACTTCTGTAAAAAGGGAGGACACATGAAGAAGGAATTCCCTGGATTCAAAGAATGGCTTGAGAAGAAAGGTAATTTATTCTCATTTGTTTGTTATGAATCTAATATGACCGATGTTAATATTAACACCTGGTGGATTGATTCTGGATCAACAATCCATATAACAAATTCCTTACAGGGTATACAAAACTTAAGGAAGCCAGTGGGAAGTGAGCAGACTGTCCTATCAGGAAGAAGGATGGCCTCACATGTGGAAGCTATTGGAACTTGCAATTTAATTTTGAATAATGGTTTTGTTTTGAAATTAGAAAAGACCTTTTATGTACCAAGTTTCTCACAAAACTTAATTTCAGTTTCTAGACTTGTACCTTTTGGATATTCCTTTAATTTTAAAGACACCTTGTTTGAATTATTTTATAATTCGGAGTGTGTTGGGAATGATATATTGTCAGATGGTCTTTATCGTATTAATTTACAAATCGAATCTATTTATAGTTCAATGCATGTTCAAACTGGCACTAAGCGGTGTAATGTTAATGAGAATTCTTCTATGTTATGGCATCGGAGATTAGGACATATCTCCATAGAGAGAATTAAAAGGTTAGTAAAAGATGGGGTACTTAATACTCTAGATTTTGCTGACTTTGAAACTTGTGTTGATTGCATTAAGGGAAAGCAGACCAACATGTCTAAGAAAGGTGCCAATAGAAGTTCAAGTATATTAGAAATAATTCATACATACATATGTTGTCCTGATATGGATGCACATGGTCAGAAATATTTCGTCACTTTCATAGATGATTACTCACGATATATGAATATTTATTTGCTTAACAATAAATATGAAACATTGGATGCCTTCAAAGTCTTTAAGGCTGAAGTTGAGAACCAGTGTGGAAAATAAATAAAGATAGTGAGATCAGATCAGGGTGGTGAATACTATGGTAGATACACTGAGAGTGAACAAGCACCTGGTCTATTTGCTAAGTTTCTTCAAGAACATGGGATTGTTGCCAATACACCATGCCCGGTTCTCCGAACCAAAATGGTGTTGCAGAAAGAAGAAACCGAACATTATTGAATATGGTGTGGAGTATGCTTAGCAACTATAATCTTCCTAAATCATTGTGGAATGAAGCACTAAAGACGGCTGTGTATATTCTAAATCGGGTTCCATCCAAGGCTGTCCCAAAGACACCATTTGAGTTATTTAAAGGATGGAAGCCGAGTTTACGACATATGCACGTTTGGGGATGTCCGTCTGAGGTGAGGATTTGTAACCCACAAGAAAAGAAACTAGATCCGAGTACCATTAGTGGGTATTTCATTGGATATGCTGAAAGGTCTAAAGGTTATAGATTTTATTGTCAATCTCATACAACTAGGATTGTGGAGTCAAGAAATGCAAAGTTTCTTGAAAATCATTTGACTAGTAGGAGCGATCAAATCAAAAATTCATTTTCCATGCATGATCATATAGAGTATGAACCTTCCACTTCAAGTAATAGATTGGTTACTATTTACAACATCCCTCAAGTTCAAATGGATGTTAATCAACCAATCATCGAGACTCCACAAGCTACTGATGATCCAGTAAATCAAGTTGGTCATCAAGATGATGAACAATCAGTTGAACAACAAGACCCACAAGAAAATGGTGATCAAACATTAAGAAGATCTACTAGGACAAGAAAATCAGCCATTCCTAATGATTACATTGTGTATCTACAAGAATCTGATTATAATGTTGGAGCTGAGAATGATCCTGAGAGCTTTAGACAAGCCATGAGTTGCAAAGAGTCAAATTTGTGGTATGATGCCATGAATGATGAAATGAATTCCATGAAAAACAATGACGTATGAGATCTTGTAGAGTTACCTAATGGGGAAAAGGCCATTGGTTGTAAATGGGTCTTTAAAACCAAGAAAGATTCATTAGGCAACATTGAGAGATACAAGGCCAGACTCGTTGCTAAGGGATTTACTCAAAAGGAGGGAATCGATTACACTGATACTTTTTCTCCTATATCTAAGAAAGATTCTCTTCGTGTCATCTTGGCATTAGTTGCATATTTTGACCTTGAGTTGCATCAAATGGATGTGAAAATAGCCTTTCTTAATGGTGATTTAGAGGAGGAGGTTTATATGAAACAACCTGAAGGTTTCTCTTCTAATAGTGGTGAGCATTTGGTTTGCAAGCTTAAGAGATCCATATATGGTTTAAAACAAGCCTCTCGTCAATGGCATCTTAAATTCCATGAAACGATATCTTCATTTGGGTTTATTGAAAACCCCATGGATCAATGTTATACCAGAAGGTCAGTGGGAGTAAAATTTGTTTTCTCATTTTGTATGTGGATGACATACTACTTGCAATCAATGATAAATGTTTTCTACATGAGGTGAAACAATTCCTCTCTAAAAACTTTGATATGAAGGATATGGGTGAGGCATCTTATGTCATTGGCATTAAGATCCATAGAGATAGACTTCAAGGAATTTTGGGTCTATCACAAGAAACCTACATCAATAAAGTTTTAGAGAGATTTAGAATGAAAGATTGTTCACCAAGTGTTGCACCCATTGTCAAGGGCGATATATTTAATTTGAATCAATGCCCTAAGAATGATTTTGAGCTGGAACAAATGAAGAACATTCCGTATGCTTCTGTTGTTGGAAGTCTTATGTATGCTCAAGTATGCACAAGGCCCGACATTGCATTTGCTGTTGGAATCTTAGGAAGATATCTGAGTAATCCAGGTATGGATCACTGGAAAGCTGCAAAGAAGGTGTTGAGATATCTTAAAGGAACAAAAAGATTACATGCTAATGTATAGGCAGACGGACAATCTTGATGTGATCGACTATTCAGACTCCGACTTTGCTGGTTGTGTTGATTCTCACAAATCAACATCAGGATATATTTTTATGATGGCTGATGGAGCTATTTCATGGAGAAGTACTAAGCAAACCTTGGTTGCTACTTCTACTATGGAAGCCGAGTTTGTCTCCTGTTTTGAGGCTACTTCTCATGGTGTATGGCTTAAGAGTTTTATTTTTGGGCTTAGAATCATGGATTCTGTTTCTAAACCTCTGAAGACTTTTCGCGATAATTCAGCAGCTGTCTTTATGGCTAAGAACAATAAAAGTGAAAGTCGAAGCAAGCACATCGACATAAAGTATTTAGCCATTAGAGAAAGAGTTAAAGATAAAATAGTAGTTATTAATCACATTAGTACTGATTTAATGATCGCTGATCCTTTGACTAAGGGCATGCCACCAATAAAATTTAAGGATCATATAGAGAACATGGGACTCGGGTCCTCCTTATGATTGTATGCATACAGTTTATTAATAAAACTCTTATATTGTGATGTTTTCTTATTTTCATGCGCACATCAGTTTGAGAAAATATGTTACATCTGGACCAAGAGTAAACATTGGTTTATTCATCAAGTTAGTTACCACATTACATATATATACTTGAAAATAGACGTGTTGTAATACATAGATGAGACTACTCGCTTTAAGAGGGACTATCTCTATGATTCACATATTTATTTCTTGAGTAAGTTTTCCATAACTCATTCATGCCAATATCAGTTCTATGGACCAAGTGGGAGAATGTAATGGTTTCTTATTTTTATTATAATAAGTATTAATAATAAAAAACCAATTTAATGTGGTCCATAGTTTTGAGATTTTGGTTCTGAAAAGGGTATGATTTATTTTGGTTTTAATGTAAATTGATATGACCATTTAATTGGGTGGTAATGAGTTTTAATGACTTTAAATTCTTGATGGTAGAATCAAGTTTATAAATAGTCTTTGGTCCCCAAAGCTTTCTCTCATCACAAAAGAAATACACCATATATATTAAGAGAGCAAGAGCTTGGAAGAATCAAAGGCAGTGCACTCACAACACTGCAACAATGGTTGGAGGTAAAACCTCTAATTCTATTTTCGCATTTTGTTTTATTGATCTTGTTGTTCTTTTGTTATCAGGAACATATGATCAATATATATATTAATCTAACAAATATTCCACAAAATCTTACACTTGAGAGTAGGAAAAAGTAAGATTTCACATCAAACATTATACATTAGTTGAGTTGGTATTATATTTCTATATTTGTTTAAAGAAACATAAAATTAACAACAAAATATATATGCATATATTGAAGACGGTTTTACTATACTTGTTGGCAGACACAAGCCTAATGTAATGCCCTAGATGGACATCCAACTTGCTTTTATTAGTCAAACTCTCAAAACGAATTTCGTCCAAAGCTTATTGCACCAAAAATCAAATCCAAATGTAGTTATCGTAAATATGATGCTAAACCAAATGATGAAGAATCTTATAAATAATTAATTAATTTGTTATTTTTATTAGTAATTTAAGTTTGAATGTTTAGTAAGGTCCATTAGGTCAGAATACTCTATTTAAAGAGATGAACACTTATATATTATTAATCATAATATATTAAATTATTCAACTTTGATATGGTATTAGAAGCTCTCGTTTGAGAGGGTCTCGCTTCCGCATAAAAAACCCTAGCCGCCTAAATTGCGGTTCTTTGGTAAAAAACCTAGCCATTTTTCACTGTGGTACTATTCACCGTACTGTTTCAACTGTTCACAAGTACTATTCCTGACACTATTTCGTATTGTTCCCGTAACTGTTTCGTGTTGTCCCTCTAACATTATTTCACACTGTGTTATGATATTGTTTCACACTGTTTACAATACTGTTCTGACACAGTTCACCGCTATTTTTCACACTGTTCACATTGTTGTTCGTGGTACTACTCATCGTCGTTGTTTGAACATACACACATATCTCCATTGACTTCTCAACCCCGCACTCGCTTGTGGTTTTTTATACTTGTATTTATTTCTAAATTATTTCAATGGCTGACAGTAAAGATGAATAAAATGCGCACAAGTCTAAATTAGAATTACCTATTATTCCTCAGGTTTACAAATTGAATGAAAAAAATTCTTTAAAGTGGTCTCAACTC
Organism: Lathyrus oleraceus; assembly: GCF_024323335.1. Lineage (NCBI taxonomy): Eukaryota > Viridiplantae > Streptophyta > Magnoliopsida > Fabales > Fabaceae > Lathyrus > Lathyrus oleraceus. Next base: position 229,157,383 of record NC_066583.1, read on the forward strand.
GTGAAAACGATCTTGAAAGGTAAAGGAAAAGCAAAACACATTATAGATGCACCTTCCAAAGAGACGAATCCCAAATTTGACAAGTGGGATACATAAGATTCAGCGATCATTTCATGGTTATGGGCTTCAATGACTCCAGAAATTAGTGACACTTGCATGTTCCTAAGTACGACAAAGATATTTGGAAAGCATTAGAAGAAGCTTATTCTAAAGCCAAAGATGCTGCCCAAATATATGATGTGAAAGTGAAAACACTAGGAACTAAACAAGGTAACAAAACAATTTTAGACCTTTACAGAGTTATCAAAACCGAATGTAAAATAGATGCAATAAAACATAAGGAGTACATTGAGCAAGATAGAGCCTACAACTTTCTGGTAGGATTCAACTATGATTTTGACCATGTTAGAGTACAAATTCTTGGAAAAGAAAAAGCACCGAACATTAATGATGTAGTGTCTATAGTGAGGAGTGGAGAAAGTATAAGGGAATTAATGTTGACACCAGCATCTGTGGAAAGCTAAAAAATGCTAGTTGAGAAGAATTCAACCATGTTAGTTTATCAGAAGAAATTGGGAGAAACATATGTCGAGAAGAAGGGCGAATGCGTGTGGTGTACTTATTGCAACAAGCCTCGTCATACTCGAGAAAAATGTTGGAAATTGATTGGTCGGCCTCCTAATATAGAGTGAGGACAAAAAAGACTTATCCAGAAAGGGAGGACATGCACACATGGCTTGAAGTACTAGTGGAGATAATCTAGAAGGAGGGGTGAACCTTAACCTAAATGAAGTAGAAAAGGTGAGTGTCACACCTCGAAAAATGAGCACACGACACTCATAAAGTGTAATCGCACGCTCGTGGGATGGACCAAACAGAAGAGCCACCAAACTTTATTTATTTCCAAAGAGGGAAAGGGAAAATATCTATAAAACCCCTAAAAGAAAGGATAAGATATGGTCATCATAACCAATATCAGGGTTCGGGAGTCGGTTACGTAAGGGGAATGTATTAGCACCCCTCACGTCCGTTGTACTCAACGGGAACCATTTAGTTAGTTTCAAATGAAAGTTAGCTTGTGTTAGTTTCTAATCTTCTACTTATTTGGGATAGAAAAAAGAGAGAAGAAAAGTTTTTAAGAATTTTTATTAACGAGAAAGGACCTAAAAAGGTTTTTATTATTAGGGGGCACAAAAAAACTAAACCTATTTTTTTTTATGAATGAGTCTGACAAGATTTCGTAATCCTACTCTTACGTATCTCCTGGTGTAGTAGAGAATTCAAGACTTACATAGTTTTGGATAGAAAATGTTTGTTTGTTGGTCGATTTTAGCAAAAACTATTTTGTATTAATCGACGAAAAACATTATTTTACCAAAAATAGGTGAGGAGCGAACGTTTGCATCACATTGAATGGATTTACAAATCAACATTCACGGGAAAACATCACCTATCTCAACTCAACAATTATGTATGAAGCATTGTTTTGCATAATCTTAAGACAAGATGTCTTTCATTTATAAAAAGATTTTTGAGATCACACGACAACGAGAAAAAAAGAGTTTGATTGGTTGGATGTATTTTATAGGTGAATGACGAATATTTGATGAGAACGAGACATAAGCCTCAGGATCAACCAATCAGGGTTCCACCAAAATGCTAGACTTCAATGATCCTTTTTTATTCAAAGTATTTAAGAATATTGTTTGATGGACAACGAACACTTGATAAAAATCAATTGTTCAAAGAGTTACGCCAAAATGCTTGATCCCAACAATCCTTATTTTGTCCAAGTTGACTTAAGTGTTTTAGGGACAAAAGAAATGAATGAACGGTTAACCCAAAACGCGAGGCTCGGGACCGATCACTCGAGGGTTCCCACCAGAATGCTAGATTCCAATGGTCCTCTTCTTTCGAGTTATTTGAAAAAAGGTTTTAATATTTTAATTTAAATGATAAAGCGTTTGAATCGGGATAAGAAACAAATTAATCAGATTAAAAGGTATAACTTAGGGTATGACCGAAGTTTAATAAATTAGTCATAACTTCTATTCTATTAATTAATCAACATCATTACTAGATATTTATTTAATTATTTATTCGTAATATTCTAATAATAATGAATAAAACTACAAAGAAATCAACATTAGTTGAAAATAATAATTTTATAATTATTCAAACATTTAGACAAAATATAGTAAGAAATAAAGGTGGAGAAAAATAAAATTATATTCTTTTTATGTCTAGTTAAATGAAGTGATAAAATAAGACCAACTTAATATTAGACATATGCATATTCTTTTACTAAAAAAAAAGTTTGGTGATAAAAAAAAATTAAATACTTTAAAAAAAAAAACCTAGTTAAAATAAAAATAACAAAAGAAAATAAATTAAACCTATCTCTTTTATTTTTATTTTTTCTAACATAGTTTAAAAATTCATAATAAAAATAACTAAATTAACTCATTTTTTTATATTTTTATAACATGATCTAAAATAATAAAAGAAAATAACTGAAATAACTTTTTTTGTGATTTTTATAAAATGATCTAAAATAATAAAAGAAAAAAAATGAAATAATATTTTTTATGATTTTTATGACATGCTCTAAAATAATAAAAAAAATGAAATAAATTTATATTAACATAATCTAAAATAATAAAATAAAATAAATAAAATAAATTTTATTGTGATTTTTATAACATGATCTAAAATAATAAAAGAAAATAAATGAAATAACATTTTTTATGATTTTTATGACATAATCTAAAAATAATAAAATAAAATGAATGCTAAACTTAACTTTTTTTTATATTTTTATAACTTAATTTAAAAAAAAACAACAAAAGAAAATAAAATAAGATGAAATAATATAAAATGGGCAAAGGAAAAGAGTGAAAGCCTATTGGGGGAGGCTGAACGCGGGTCAGGAGGTCCAGAATGGGCCTCAACCGACCAATTCGGTTTGCTTATTATAGCGGGGTTTTCGTTACCTTTAGGTTTATTGACTAAACCAAAAGTCAACATACAATTTGAGTCGCCACCTCACTTTTATTTGTCCAAAGGAAAGGCTAAAAAGCGAACAAAAGACAAGTAAGAAGTATTCTAAGGGAACCCTTTTTGCAAATATGTGTTGTAGGTTGGTATTTGTGAAAAGATTTGAACAAAAGATCGGGGGGATGAGAAGAGAATAAATTGTATTTACAAATTTTGTTGTTTGAATAGATGAACCCATTGCCTACGTACCATCACAAAGGATGATCAAAACCTCGTAGTTCGGGGTAAAAATTTCAAAGATTGGTGAATTGATTTTAATCAAAAGCCTTAAGGTCTTTTGTTATCAAAGGGAGAAAACTCAACCTAAACCAACAATCCACCATGTGAGGAAGACTTCAACATGCTAGTAAGGGGTTAACCTTATAATAAGCATGGAAGGCTTATAATCCAACACTAAGGATGAGGTGAGATTCACATCAACCACTATGATAACTCAAACTTATGACTAATGTTTTTGAAAAGGTTTTAACAAGTGGTCATTGGAACCACAAAACAACTTGAAATGGGTTATATTTACAAGTTAGATTTATTTACAAAAAGGAGGTCAAAGTTGAATTAAAGTTTATTTACAAATGAGTATTTATGAAAATGGTTTTGAAAAGTCAAAGGCTTAAGGCCTAGGTTTCTAATTTGAAACAAAGTCAAAGTTTTGAAAATGATTTAGCCTTGGTTAGAGTGGGGAGAAGAGAGAAGGGTTATTCCTAAAGCATACAAAGATAATAGGGGAAAGAAAAACCCTTGGAGTTCCTTTTCTTGGAGTCATAGAGATGACTCAAGATGCTCATTTCCTTTGGACTTAGCACACAAACAAGCAATCAATAATTGAATTCAAGCTCCTAGGATCTCCATTTGGCTTGACTCTTAACTTGGTTACTCATGACAATGGTCCTCTTTTCACAATCTTAAGATGAGATCCCTATCACACAAAAGCAAACATCAAAAAGCTCACAACACAATAAAGGGAATGGACAAAGAATAAGTTTGGAGGAGAAGTCATTTGAGGTCAACTTTGAATTTTAGCATTCTAAAGGCATGAGGCCTAATTGCTCTTCAACATATTTTGCATTCTAAAGGCATGAGGCCTAGTTCCTCTTGAACTCCTTTAAGCATGGGTAAATCCTAATTCTAAGTCCTTTCTACTTTTGCATTTGGGTTCAAATCAAAACAAGCACAAACAACACAACATAGCAATATAATAATGGGCTCAAATGAGCAAAAGAAAAATGATATAAACATAAAATATGTGCTCAAGTGAGCAAAGATGAAAAGTAAGATGAATAATGAACAAGAAATAAATGACATTAAAAGTAAATGGCAAGAAATTAAAAGCTCAAATTAAAGTTAGTAGTTAGTAAGGTTATGTTAGCTTGTCATAAGACAATGTAGCGCTATGTTAAGCAATCGTAAGTGGACTAATGTAGTAGTCACACCTATCTGAGGCCGGTCAATAAGAATATAGGTAAAGAACACAAGTTAGAGGTCATCACTAGTAAGCCAAGCTCCATAAACTTGCCATGCCAAACAAAAGGAGAAGGGCCTTGTATTGACTTTTGGTTATTTGCTTGACCAAGAAGCATCCTATCTTTGACAAAAAATAACTCACTTGATCATGGATCAAGTTGAGTTTGGTTTGGATCAAAGAAGATTAAACTTCTCATTTGTCAAGACCAACCTCAAGACTTTAACTCATTGGCCATTGATGGAAAGAAAGGGATGAAGATGAAAGGGAAGGGGTAAGAAGTCAACAAACAAACCCAATTGATCAAGGGATAACTCATCTTTGATCAAATTCATTCATCTTTCTAAGTGATGATCCATAAGGACTTTCAAACCACAAGATCCAATGAATTTGATTAAAGTTGAATCAATTCAACCTCAATCAACACCAAACAGAAGAGAAATGAAGATAACAAGTCAAGAAGTCAATGATATTTTTTTGGTATTTTTTGAATTAAAAGAAAATACAAATAAAAAATAAACAAACCAAATTGAACCTCAAATTCAATTCAAATCAACTTCAAAAAGTCCAATTAAATTCTCATAGGTTCAACATAGTCAAACAAACTTTGACTAATTTCCTCACAAATTTTTGAAATCAGAAAGTAATTAAAAACAATTAAAAATAGCATAATATGAATTAAATCTCAAATAATCTCAAAACAATCAAGAAATTGTTGAGACTATTTTTCATTGACTTATCATGATCCATAGATGCTATGAAAATATTTTTGTATTTTTCAAAAGTCAGAAAGTATTTTAAAATGAATTAAAACCATTAAAAACCAAATAATTCATAAAAAATATCAAATGAAGCCATAAAAATTAATTAAAAATCAAAACATGAAACTAGATTTTTCAAGAAATTTTTTAGAGTTGGTCTCATATTTTTATGACTTCAAATGAATTTTTAATGATTTTTTGAAAATGAAATGAATTAACAGAAAATAAATGGAAATGAAAATAAGCGAAAAAGCCACAGCCATCTGATCCACATTCATTAATTGACGTGGCACTTGGCACGGTTCAAATCTGATGGCGCACGACACATCCAAATCAAACGCGACACATCATGAATTAAAATAAGTAATTAAAATGAATGAACATGATTAGATCGTGGCATGGAGATCCAAGGGCCCTAGCGCGCACACGTGGTGGTGGTGGTGGAAACCACCATCTTCTCCGGTGAAGCAACAAATTCCGGCCACCAGTTGCAGAAAATAAATCTTAACCAAAACGAAAAACAAGGCCATGGAAATAAAGCTCTAGTGATGGAGATCATCACTGTACCGATGGATCTCCCTCACTCTTCCTATTTTGAGAGAAATGTGAAGGAGAAAATCATGGTGTCCACACGGATTGCTCATGAAATGAAGAATTGAAAGCACCAAAGGCTTTCCTCAAGTATGAGAACTTCAGAAAACCACAGAAACACAAGAATTCTACATTGAATTAAGAGTTCTAGATCCAAAAAGTTTGAGATTATACCTCTGAATTGATGAACTTCTGGCCACAAATTCTCCAAGATCCTTGCTCCTCTTTGATCTATGAATGTAATGGAAGTGGTATGCTAAGGAATTTGGCTTTAAAACTCAGCTAATGATGCTGAATTTAAAGCTCGAAATATTGAAGAAAAGTGATTAATTCCTTTAGTGATGGCTATGGTTTCACTTCTGCAGCACTTGGGATCTCTAAAAGGTTAACAAATGAAGCTCATGAAGGTGTTATTTATAGCTGAATGTGGTTGTGCATCACACTTTGTTCATGTGCATGAGAATTTGAAATTGCATTGCATGGGCCTTTGTGGGTGTCTGGGAGGCCCAATGATGGCTGAAGGATCTTGTTGAGTTCATGCTGAAGGCATTTGCACGTGCACCTTGGACTGAAGCAAGCTTGCAATTAAAGTTTCACCATAAAATATTAAAATGCACCTAACTGAAAAGAATTTCGAATCTCCCAAATTGTGAATCCAAAAGACTAATGTGAGTAATGGTTGGAAAGCCCTTGAAATAAGGAACAAAAGCCATGTTGGTAAAAAATCATTTGGCATGTGCAAATTGATGAAAACTGGTTGGGAAAATCCAAGTACAAAACATGTTCAAATCATTTTGAAAAAGTTCACCAAAAACAAGCTTATTCAGACCCCTTTGTCTTCATGTTACAATCTTCAAATGAAAACACCTCCAACACCAAAGTTGTAGATCCTTTCAAGGTAGTAAATCTAGAATCATAGTTTGCATAATTTGGATTTTCTATGACAAAGTTATGGGCATTTGAAGTTGGGTACTTTTTCAAATTTAATGAATTAAGTCCAAGATGACCTATAATGTTTTGCATTATCACATGTATTTATTTTAAGATTATGAAATTTTGTCCAACATAACATTTGAAGAAGACATCTCAATATTTCCAATTCATTTTGTCTCACCTCAAAATTATAAAACTTAAAGAAGTTATGCTCTTGGTAAGTTGACCCAAAATTAGGGTTTCAGTCAAAATGACCTATAATGTTTTGAAATGAATGATGACCTCCCAAGCTTCAAATGGATTTTTTATGAACATTAAAGTTGTTCATATGGTTCTTAAGAATATGTTTTCTCTAGGGGTTATCTTCATTTGACAAATACATCAAAAGTTGTGTCTCATTGATCCTCAGCTTGGTCAGATGACTTGACTGGCAAACCTTTCAAGGCCAAACTTCGAATCTTGATGAATAAATGATTGAGAGGCCTCAAATAGGATCATATATGCATAAAATGATGAATTAAAGAACTTCCCTTGATTAAATTTGGTCAGAGGTTGAGATTGCTTCATGGGCAAGACACAGTCAAAGCATAGTGAAATTAGGGTTTCCTTGGGAAACAATCTTCAAGCCCTTTGGGTTATTTTGATCAAATTGGCAAATTGAGATACTTGGGAGACAAAAATGATGATTAGGAGCTTTATGGACCATTGTCCTACTTTTTCTCATCTTCATCTAGCCATTGCATTGGGCTTAGGAGCCTCCTAGAAGCATTGTGGAGCACATGATCACTTGAGCTTCAAAACAAAAAGAGTTAGTGACATATTTTGTGATTTTGGTTAGTAATCAAATAAGAAAAGCAATAATATACAATAAAAGCATGCTTGGTGGTCTCAAAACACTCAAACAAGTCATAACCCTAGGGTTAAGGAGCCAAACATGCTATGATCATTGAGGTAATGCACTTGTGCAATAACTTGATGCCATGAGGGATCTTAGGGTAAAAATTGGGGTCTTACAGATGCCCCTATTTAAGGTCGTTCTAGCCAGAGATATGAAGGTTAAAATCTTCGTCTCGACGAGATAGAATGAGCTTAAATAAAACAGAGAGACGAATTTTGGTCCCTAAGAGACCTCATGATGCAAATGTATGTATGCAAAATAAAATCTTCATGGTGAATAATTGCCACAAAGAAAAAGAAGTTGGGATAAACTGAAAGTCCATAGGAGTAACACACTCACTAGGGAGACAAAGACTCTGGGGGAAATAAGGTAAAAATGCGTGAGCAGGTCACGACTTGAAAACTTGCTGGGAGACACGAAGGGATCCCACGAAAATAAATCGATGGAAAGACTCGAGCTGACGCAAAGATGCATGTATTGGGGAATACACCAATACAGAAAAACTATCCACAAAGGATACATCGGATAAAAAAAATCCGGACTCAGACAGGGATGTCCACAAAGGACTCCGCTGAGGAAGAAAACAACGAGATATTACCGGTTACTGGGTAATAAACTCAAAGAGAGACATGTTATCAAAACACCAGTTCCTGGGTGAGAGAACAACACACTCGGGGAGAAAGAATATCTAAGACCGGTATAAGGGTGAACGATATCAATCATCCGAAACATCTGAGGAGGACCCAAAAGGCACATCTCAACTCAGGAAAATATGACTCCACAAGGGACAAAAAGTCATAATAGGGAGCAGAAGGAAGGAACACCAGGGATACCGGTTACTGGGCATATAATAGGTGACCAACCAGGTGTGAATTGGGAATATATCCAAGACACTCATCATCCGAAAGGAGGGATGAAAAAGCAAACTCGACTTATAGGATGGACATTCGATTCGACAAGGAAATACGAATCTTACTCGACTGGGGAAGAAAAAGACTTCGAATGAAGAGCGCATGATATATATATTATCTACTACCGTTATAAATGTAGATAACATACTCGCATGGAAGATTATCCACAACCGGTTACTGGGTTAATAAAGGATAAATCGACCGAAAAGAAAGGACATCGGGATACCGGTTACTGGGTATAAAATGATGACCAATCAAAAGGAGAAACAATCATTACCAAATAAGGGTAAATGAAAGACGACTCGCCGGGGATAAATTGCCTGACAAAAGCAATTATCCAAGAGATATATCACCGGTTATTGGGTGGTATACTCAAAAATGAAGGAATATCAATACCGGTTACTGCGTAAAGATAACCAACAAAGAGGGGATTACATCTACCGGTTACTGGGTAGAAAACCACAGAAATAGGACTTACAACTATCAGTTACTGGGTAGAAGGCCACAAAATCCGCTGGGGAAAGGATGAACAATTACTGGTTACTGAACAATTGAACCACCGAAACCACAGGGAACTGTAGGGGATAGCAAGAAAGGAAAATCAATCTAGGAACAAACTAAAAATACACAATCAAACAAGACTCAACCTGATGAGGATATAACTCAGGGGAGTAATTTCATCCCGATACACGACTGGGAAGGAAACTGAAATAATAATCATCCACGAGGACATAACTCAGTGGGGAAGAAAGAAGGAAAGATAAACACTTTCTGCCTATGGGGCTGACTCTATATGGAGAGATCAGACACAAATGTCTGTTTGGGGAAGAACATTTCACCAATAGCAGGAGACAACAAGCAAAGATATATGGCAAAGAATGCGTCATGGATATCTGAATGCCATGATTATGCATGTATATGCATGATTTGTGTATGATTAAGGTTGACAAACAGACATATCTAACACGAACAAGTCCAAGAATCACGAACAGACACTCGTCAAACGTCTCGACAAGAAGGGCGAAGCCTACTGGAGAACTTCGCTTGGGAACAACCCGAGCAGGATGAAAATAAATCATCGAGGATATCAAACCCTATCCCAAAGTTACACTCATTGAGGATATAAAGAAGATGTATTCAGGAGCAGCGAAAGAAGATGATCAAACAGAAGACCCAACTCTGATGGGGATCGTCTCTGGCATAAGAATGAATAAAGGAAGACTTTAACCATAGCTGGGAATAGCCAAAGTCAAAGCTTCCAACTGCAGGAGATAACACTCTGCACAGGAGAAGAAGCTCTACCATGGGGAACAACCACCAACCAGATGTACATCAATAAAAACACTCCCTTCTATCTGCCGGAGAGGAAACTCTGCAAAGGGGAAAATAGCATATTGCTCCACTGGGGAAGGATATAAACGTCTTCACCACCAACTCTGAATGCTAGAAGAAATCTTTAGACTCGGAGGAGATATAAACATCAAAATCGGATCAGGCAACCCTACTGGGGACAAGCTGTAAATGCTCTCGAGAGAACTACCCTGGCTGGGGAAATTGGAAATGATTCCTCCATCGACAAGCGACATAATGGGGATACTCCACTGGAGATTCTTATTCAGGCTGGGAAAGATAATCTTCCTCGTGAGTAGAAAGTCTGGATAAAGAGACAAGGAATATTCTCCACTTAAAGCATATCAACTTTTATCAATCTATAAGGGATTTTAGGTCAGTCCACACAAGGGATGACAACCATATAATTGATAAAACACAAATGCTAGTGCCAGACTCTCTGGGAAGCTGATGATGTATTATTCTTTCTACGCTCGCCGGGGAGACAACTTGAATACTGATGAAGAGGATATAAGAATGCCAAAATATGAACAAATGTCTTACCCTTTGATGATCGTACTATCCTTGGGAAAGCACTGAGGACATCCCACTTATCCTTTCAGTCATTGTGAATGTTCATTTTGTTTAAAACAGTTTATTTATGAAAACTTTATTTGTTTAAAACAATGATATTCATCAATTAAAACATGTAAACGTTTGTTAAACAGAAACAAATAAGAGTGCAAGAATTGGATAAAGGCCCAAATTTATTTAAGAGAATGGTAGCCCGCAAATGGCGAGACTCCATGGATCTTTACAAATTTGAAATTGGTGATATACATGGAAAAGGGCTACATTGAACATAATGACCGTTTCTCCACCAACTCTAAATCCACTGTATTCGAGACTTTAGTTGATGATGACTGAGCGAGAATCTTTGACAGATGACAAATTCTAGAACAAAGTCTTGTTAGGATGCAGTTACTTGCCAAATCCTTAATTTTTGCCTAGATTGCCCCAGGGTGAGGTACTCAATCTAGCGGGATATATATTCTTTTTTTTATGACTCTAAATTTTGCCTGGACCGCCCTTTCGGGTTTTCAATCCACCGAGACGCTCATTTTTGCCTAAGCCGCCCTTTCGGGTTTTCAACTTAGCGAGTTATTCTATTTTTTTATTTTTAGGCGAAGTATTTCTTGACTGCATCTGAATTCATAGGACAAGTGAAATCCTCCCCATCCATAGTTGTGAGCAACAAAGCACCGCCTGAAAAGGCTCTCTTGACAATGTATGAACCTTCATAGTTTGGAGTCCACTTGCCCCTGGAATCGAGCGCGAAAGACAAGACTTTCTTGAGTACGAGGTCACCTTCTCGGAACACATGAGGCTTGACCTTCTCATCAAAATCTTTCTTCATCCTTTGCTGATACAACTGACCATGACACATGGCAGTTAATCTATTCTCTTCAATCAAATTCAGTTGGTCATAACGACTCTGAATCCATTCAACCTCAGCCAACTTGGCTTCCATCAAGACTCTTATTGATGGGATCTCGACCTCCACGGGGAGCACAACCTCCATGCCATATACAAGGGAGAAAAGGGTTGCCCCTGTTGAAGTGAGGAGGAATGTACGATAGCCATGCAAAGCAAATGACAGCATCTCATGCCAATCTTTGTACGTGACAACCATCTTCTGAATAATCTTCTTGATGTTCTTGTTAGCAGCTTCAACAACCCCATTCATCTTGGGTCTATAGGGAGAAGAATTATGATGCACAATCTTGAACTCGCTACACAGCTTTTTCATCATCTTATTGTTCAAGTTAATCCATTATCAGTAATGATCTTATCTGGCACACCATATCGGCATATGAGTTGGTGCTTGATAAACTTCACAGCCACTTGCCTGGTCACATTTGCATATGATGCCGCTTCAACCCATTTAGTAAAGTAATCAATGGCTACGAGAATAAAACGGTGACCGTTTGACGCCTTAGGCTCAACCATGCCAATCATGTCAATTCCCCACATGGAGAAAGGCCATGGTGAGGAAATAACATTCAGAAGTGTCGGGGGAACATGAATCTTATCCGCATAAATCTGACACTTGTGGCATCTCTTCACAAACTTGCAGCAATCAGACTCCATTGTCAGCCAATAGTAGCTTGCTCTCAACATATTTTTCGCCATGGCATGTCCATTGGAATGAGTACCAAATGAACCCTCATGGACTTCAGTCATCAACAGGTCTGCTTCGTGTCTATCCACGCATCTGAGCAGAACCATGTCAAAATTCCTCTTGTAAAGCACATCATCAAAGTCTTCTTATCTTTAACAGATGCCCCAGGCGGGTAAGTCTGACTTTGAAGAAAACACTTGATATCATAATACCACGGCTTATCATCTTTCACCTCCTCAACTGTAAACACGTGAGCTGGTTTATCCAAGCGCATCACGGTAATATTTGGGACTTCATTCCAATAATTGACAACAATAATTGAAGCAAGCGTAGCGAGAGCATCCGCCATCTGATTCTCGTCTCGAGGAATATGATGAAAGTCAACTTTAGTAAAGAAATTTGAAATCCTCCTCGCATAATCTCTATATGGGATGAGGCTAGGCTGATTCGTGTCCCATTCACCCTTAATCTGATTAACAACAAGGGCCGAATCTCCATAAACATCAAGAGGTTTGATCCTAAGATCAATACATTCTTCCAAACCCATAATACAAGCCTCATACTCCGCCATATTATTCGTGCATTTGAAAGTTAGCATTGCTGTAAAAGGAAAATGTGTGCTTTGAGGAGTAATAATCACTGCCCCAATACCATTTCCATACTGATTGACAACACCATCGAACACCATACCCCATCGGGAACCAGGCTCTGGCCCTTCATCGAGTGTAGGCTCATCACAATATTTCATTTTCAAATACAAAATCTCCTCATCAGGGAAGTCATATTGCACAGACTGATAATCTTCAATTGGTTGATGCGTCAAATGGTCAGCCAAGATACTACCTTCAATAGCTTTTTGAGCTCGATAATCAATATCATACTCAGATAACAACATCTGCTAATGGGAAATTCTCCTAGTTAAAGCAGGCTTCTCAAAGATATACTTGATCATATCCATTTTGGATATCAACCAAGTTGTATGATTCAACATATACTGGCGTAAACGCTTAGCAGCCCAAGCCAAAACGTAACATGTCTTCTCAAGCATTGAGTACCGAGACTCACAGTCGGTGAACTTCTTACTCAAGTAGTATATTACATATTCTTTCTTTCCTGATTCATCTTGCTGACCAAGGACACAACCCATGGAATCATCAAGCACGGTCAAGTACATAATCAATGGTCTCCCTTCAACAGGAGGAGACAGGATCGGAAGCTCGGACAAATACTCTTTGATACTGTCAAAGGCTTTTTGGCAATCCTCGGTCCAATCATGACGCTGATCTTTCTGGAGGAGCTTGAATATAGGCGCACATGTGGCAATCATGTGGGATATAAATCTCGAAATGTAATTCAAGCGGCCAAGAAAACCTCGGACTTGCTTCTCAGTTTTGGGCGCATGCATCTCTTGTATTGCTTTGACCTTGGCAGGATCAACCTTAATACCTCTCTCACTGACAATAAAGCTCAATAACTTGTCGGAACAGACTCCAAATGTACACTTGTCCGGGTTCAAACGAAGTTTGCACTTCCTCTGACGCTGGAAAAGCTTCAACAAGTGTTCTACATGTTCAACTTCCGTTTTCGAATTTGCAATCATATCATCGACATACACCTCGATCTCCTTGTGCATCATGTCATGAAATAAGGTAGTCATAGCACGTTGATACGTGGCTCCGGCATTCTTCAAACCGAAGGGCATCACTCGATAACATAATGTTCCCCAAGGCGTGATGAATGTTATCTTCTCTATATCCTCGGGTGCCATTTTAATCTGATTATAACCGGAAAATCCGTCCATAAATGAAAAGACATTGAATTTAGCTGTATTGTCTACCAACATATCAATTTGTCGTAGAGGGAAATCATCTTCCGGACAAGCTTTATTCAAGTCACGGTAATCCACACACATTCTGACTTTTCCATCTTTCTTAGGTACAGGCACAATATTGGCCACCCATTGAGGATATGTAGAAGTCACCAGAAACCCCACATCAATTTACTTCTGAACTTCTTCTTTAATCTTCACTGCCATATCAGGATGAGTTCTTTTGAACTTTTGCTTCACAGGCACACACCCAGGCTTCAACGGCAAGAAATGTTGCATGATATCAGTATCTAGACCAGGCATGTCTTCATACGACCAGACAAAGACATCAATATATTCTCGTAGAAACTCAATCATCCCCTTCTTAACAAACTCTTCAAGGAGTTCCCCAATCTTCACTTCACGAATGCAGTCTTCAGACCCCAAGTTAACTGTTTCCAGATTCTCAAGATGTGGCTGAATGATCTTCTCCTCGGGCTCAAGCAGACGGGTAATCTCATCAGGAATCTCTTCAACATCGTCTTCTTCTGCCTCAAATACAGGTGTAAGACCCCAATTTTGGCCCTAAGATCCCTCATGGCCCATATCATATCATATCATGGCCTCAAGGATCATTGCATGCCCTAGCTTCCCTCCTAGTGGGTAGGTTGCTTTGTGAGTGTGGTTCTTGATCACCAAGCATGCTTTGCATTTGTATATCTTTGATTTTCATATTTTTACTAACCAAAAAGTACAAAAGTATTGTCATTCTAACCATGTTACTTGCAGCTGAAGCAATCATCAGCAATTAGGTCAAAGTCAGTCATTGGTCAGTCAAAGCATTGGATGGTGGCCATTCTTGCAGAATTTGGACACCATGATCAATAATCAAGAGTTCATATAACTTGGGACATCATTTGGAATCAAGACCTCAAGGAATTAGGGTTTGGAATTCATCAGAAGGTGCTTCAGTCAAGCAAAACCCTAGAAAGTCAAACTTGGTCAACTGTCCATTTAATCAGTGATTTGGTGATGGGATTTGGTCTGAGAGGTCTCATTCATGTTTATACAAGCCTCATATATCATGTCAAGCATCCACAGTGAAGAAAATAAAGTCAGACAGGAAATTTCCAGAAATAGAAAGTTGACCTGTAATTCAAATTTGCCAAAAATGGAAACTTCTTGATCTTAAACTTACATCATGATACAAGCTTCAAATGAATTTTTTCCCAACATGAAAGTTGAAGATCTTGTTCTCCCATTTTCAAAAAGTCCAAGAACTCTCAATTCCCATGTATGGTTGTCAAGATATGATCAAATCATTTTCACAAAATCTTGAACTTCAAAAGGCCATATCTCTCAAACCATTTGGCCAATTTTGGTGGGGCTTTTTCCTACAAACCACATTTCATCTCCTCTTTCCAAAAATATAAATTTCATGAGCCAAAACATTGCCAATCAAAATGGCACTTTTGAACCTAGCATGTTTAAAATTCAAGTGAGGTGCAATGTTGACTTTTTGAAATAGCCATTTTTAACACTTTTGGTCATTTGGAATTGTTTTGGAATGTCATTTGAAGCTTGCACAAGGCCCAATTCGTGCAGAATTACACACCCTCCTTACCACTTGTTGGAGATTAGCAAGTTTAGCATTTGTTGTCATTTGAGCAAAGCTTGATTAGCACATCATTAACCAACATAAAACAGACCATATAAGACTCATTTTCTGCCAATTGGTAAACCCTAGCAGCCTCTAACACGACAGAAACTCTCATTCTCTCTCATTTTGCATTTTTCACAACTTGGTATTTCTGACCAAAAACTCAAGAGACTTGAGCATCCCGTGTTTGCTTCATCATCTGGCCAACATTGTAAGCTCATTTCAAGCATAAAATACCAACTGTAGCTGCAGCATCTTGTTCTGTTTTTCAAAGGACCCTTCAATGGCAAATCGAGATTTGGACCTTTTCAAGCATCGTTGAGCTGAAGTGTTTCAAGCATCCATCATTTCCAACCCTAATCTTCATCTGTTTCAAGCTAAGGCACTCAAAACAACACTGTTTCACAAGTTTCTTCATAACCAAGTAAGATTTCGACTCTCTTTTTTCTCCAATCCATGCTATGTTTAGGATAGATCTCTCTTGGCTGATTCTAATGAACTATAGATTGCATGAAATGGTTGAGTATTGAGTGAAATATCTGGAAATGAAATTTGTTGTTCATGATGATTTTTTGCTCGATTCATGTTATCCAGTTGGATTCAATGCAAATGATGTTTGGAATATGCATGCTGGATGTTTGTTGTTCGATTGCCATGATTATTTGTTGTTTCTGGGCATGTTGGTTTCCCACGATTTTTGGAGAAGATGAATATGTGGTCTACTGTAGCAAACCCTAAATAATTTTCCAGAAATTTGGTTTGCACGTATTTGCTGCATTCTGTTTACTGTTCCATTGAGCAACCAATTACAACATTTCATGTGTCCATTTAAAACGTTGCGTTTTGATAAGTGAGGGTGATAATCACAAAAATGCCACTCGGTCAATGTTGACCTACTAAACCATGTCATATTGTTCAATGTTCATTCCAAATTGATGCTCAACTTCTAAAAATCATTTCTCATTCATTTCAACTCCAAAAATCATGAAATTTTTTCCATCATATTCACATGAATGTCTATTATTTTATCATGATTTTTGCTGAATTTTTGGTTGGCTGGATTTTAAATGGTATTAGGTTTCTTAACATGTATGCATATTTGATACCTTTTGCCAAAACCATTGTGAAATTGTGATGATGCATCCATTTGATCTGAAATTTTTTGTGCTTAATCTACACTCATTCATGTTTGTTTCGATGTAGAGTTCTTGAATTTATCATATGTGGTTTGTGAGATATGAATTTTGGAAGTAGGGTGTGACAATTTGTGTCACACCAATGATGTGCAATTTCATGATTTTTGTTGACATGCTTCCTGACTCCCAATTAATGTGAAATTTTGCATGAACCTTCTCTTATGTGTCTAGTTGACTTGTGATTTTTCCTGGAATTAATTGTGGCATTTCCTAATTGTTTGAGATTTTATCCCCTGTTTGACCAAAATGTTGACTTTGTGTGACACCTCTTGCCAAATCCTTTGTGAAATTCTCATATCTTATTGGATGATCATGAAATTTTACATGTGCATACTAGACATCTTGAGCTTTGCATTGGTGTTGATCCCATCCATTTCTCATCTGTTTTCATTTAGTTATGATTTTTTGAAGTTGATACATGTATGTTTGACTTTTTTGTGCATGCTTGGAATTGTTTTGACTTCCTGATTTTAATTGACCATCTTCCCATGATCCAATTGAGCTGAAATTTTATATGTATGCCATGTTATGGATTGTGATTGACCCTGAATTATTTGATAATTTTTGGAATTGACTATGTTTGGTTTTGAGCTAAGTCTTGCTGTTGACTTCATTGAGCATATTCAAATTTGCTTTGACTTCATGATTTTCATTGACTGCCTTCCACTTGTCCAATTGTGATGAAATTTTACATGATTACCATGCTAGGTGTTAGGATTGATCATGAATTATTTGGTGATTTTTGAAAATGTTTGAGTTGACTTTTGATGCAAGTCTTGCTGTTGACTTCTATGAGCTTTCATTTGCCATGCTTTGACTTCCTTTGCTTATGAAATGATGATGATGCATGATATGAATGTGGGACCAATTGAGTTTGCTTCTTAAATGTTTTAACTTGATTTTGGTTGACTATCCCTTGCTGTTTTGACTTTCTCTTCTCATTTTGACCCTAGGCTTGTCCTAGTGGTCCTGTTGCTTATGTTTGAGCTCACTGTTTCAGGTTAAGCACAAATGCTTCAAAGAGAACAATCTAATGTGATTAAGCTTGATTGTTTATCATGAGATAATCTTTGTTTTGTAGGTTGCTTGGCTCATAAGCCTTGTGCCTTGTGCTTTGCACATTTGCTTATCTGTTTTGACTGTTTCCATTTGGCTTTAACTATTGAACTGTGTACTGACTTGTTTGACTATTTCAGGTACCATTAGTTGCTTAGTTCTTTGAACTTGCTTTGCTTTGCTATTTAGCAATTTGCTTTGAGGTATAATTCCTTTTTCTTCATGTAGTCTGGAAGACCTGGCCTGTTACTTGGCCAGGCAACTGTCTGAAGTCCTCCTTAAGAGGCAATGCTTGTGTGTGTTTAATTTTGTCCCAAGCAGGAAAAGTCCTTCAAGTAAGGCAATTGGTAGATCAAAGGGATAAGCAACCTATCCCCTACTATTCAGTGAGTCTTCTCCTTGCTCCCATTACATGGTTGTAGCATTGAGATCAAAACCCAAGATCTATAGAGTCAATAATGTGGAGAGAGTTCCTACTTTCTGAACTCCCACACCTTCTAACATTCAAATGCTCTCCCTGACCAGGGATAAGAGCAATGAGGCACACCCCTCATCTCCTTTCATCTGCTTCACCTTAGCCCCTCAATGGCAAGGTTAAGAGCAAATCTTTTACCCTATTCCAGTTGGCCTCAGTGCCTAACCCTCTTGTATGAGCCTCTTTGTTTGGTTATAGAGTGTGCTGTTTGATTCTCATTGATTGATTACTTCATATGCACATGTTTGCTTGTATGCTTCATGCATTTATCATCATCATTAACTGCTCATTAATGCACAATCATCTCATTTGTCTTTGTGACATTATCATTGTTGTTTACCCATTGAGGACAATTGTAAGACCATTCATTGGCCATTGCTCCTATGATATGGAAGTGAGTTGTAAGACCATTTCATTGGCCACTCATCTCATCTTTGCCTGATGCATTTGTTGATTGTATGTGAGGTTGCAATTGTAAGTCCCTGCAAGTTGGCATTTGTATTCCTAGGACCATACTGTGGAGGTTAGAGTAAGCCCAGACAGATTGGCATCTGACATCCATGTTTTGCTTTTGTTTGTTTATGTGAGGATGCAACTGTAAGTCCCTGCAAGTTGGCATTTGCTTTCCTATGATCATATGTTGGATATTGGTATAAGTCCAGACAGATTGGCATCCGGTATCCAAGTTCCATTTCTGTTTTAGGAGATTGGTGTAAATCCATCTATTGGTATCCGGTATCCACCTTTTGTTTCTTTGTTTGAGGAGATTAGTGTAAGACCATTGAGTGGCATCTGATATCCAGTTTTATTTTAGGAGATTGGTATAAGCCCAGTGATTGGCATCCGGTATCCGCTTTTTGGATTTCTTCCTTGTTTGTTTGTTATTATCCATTGCTATTCCAAAGGACACACTTGAATCATCCTCTATATGATTTCAAGAAGTGAACCTTCTAAGAAGTTTTACAATCCATCTTCATCCATTCATCCCCATTATGTCCTAAACCTTTTCACATTTTGATTTCAAACTTGACATAGATATTGTGCAAACATCTTCATGTTTTCAAACTAAAAACCTGGACCCAAGTCCTTGACTTTTTTCAAACTCATTTCATAATACTTCTTTTGAATCGATCTTAATCATACTTTGACTTTACTTTCATAAATCACAATCAATTAACTTCACTCATTCACTCGTTTTGGCTTTGTCCATTGTTAATCTTTTCATGCATTAGCCATAGGTTTCAATTATCATTGTGGTTGATGTAAATCTTGCCTATCCTTAGTGAGTCGACAGTAAGACTTCCGTACTGAAAACAGGGCTAACCCCTCTAGTACGTCGAAGCTATCCTCGCATGGTGGATGTTGGTTTTGGTCGAGTTTTCTCCCATTGATAATGAAAAGCCTCAGTGCTTGTGTTTAAAATTGAATCCACCAATTTTTGGAAATCTTTTAGCCGAACTACGGCGTTTTGATCCTTACCTTTGATGGAAGGTACGTAGGCAGCGGGTTCATCCGTTCAAACCCAATAAAAATTGTATATTCTTTTCTCATCATCCCAATCATGTTTGCACAATAAATATTTCATAACAAATAACAATTTTATACAACAAGTGTGAAAAGGGCTCCCTAGGAGTACCTAGGACGTAGTGGGTGCCTAACACCTTCCCATTGCGTAATTTACCCTTTACCCAGACTCTCTGATCTTTTTATTAGTTTTCTACGTGTAAAACTTCTTAGGCTTTTGTTCGCTTTTTAGCCAGTCCTTTGGATAAATAAAAGTGCGGTGGCGACTCGAAATTTCATTGTATGCTTTGCTTATGGTTTAATCGATAAATCATATAGCGACGAATACACCGCTACAGAAAAGTGGCGACTCTGCTGGGGAATATCCTTGGTGGTATTGCCTACTTTTCACCCTTGTTGTGCTATATTGTTATGTGTTATATGACATATTTTTGTACAATTTGGGATAACTGTATTGATTGTAATGTGTGAATTGCTTGATATACAATTGCTGTTTGCTTTGGTGATCTGTGAGATGAGTTCTATACCCGAACTCGAGTGCACTCTAGGATAGGAGAATGGCATAGTCTTGTTGACTGGTGTGGAGTATTACTTAGCCAGTTGACTTGCGAGGCCATTCACTTGGTGGAGGTCATGTCGAACTAATACTGTCACACAAGTTATTTGTGGTTAGGCATTATTCTTTCAATCATGTGCCGCAGAAGCCAAGGACCTTAGTTTACCAAACCCATCTTGGCCTATTTTTTAGGACCGTAGTGCGGAGGTCGTTCAGATGTGAGTTCTGATACGATTGTCACGCGATACTACACTCATAAGAGTTTCTCTTGAGAATATTCTTGGAATACGAGTATTCGTTCCTCCGATAATATTCGAAAGATGGAACGATGATTATGGGAACCTCTGATAGAACATGTCTGGCAGGTTTAAACCCTAGTACACTCCCTTTGGGTGGTTCTTAACCGAGACTCCATGCTCGTGACTCTCAACAAACCCGTGATTCGTGGTTGAGTCATTCAAACATTGTTAATATCAATGGATCCCGGATCAGGTGTAAAACCTAAAATCCACCAAAGCGGCTGGTTGATATTAAGAATGTCTGAACCGGTTCATGTACCGTTAATATCAATGGAACTTGGGTGTCGATAAGGTGAAAACCTAAATCCACCAAGATGGATGATTGATATTAGGGATACAATGAGCTTTCCCACGACCTTTGTTTGGTGTGCTTTGTTTGATCCTTGAGTGTGTTTGTTGCATTCATGCATTCACGCATTCATCCGCATCCATATCATCAGAAAAAAAGGAAAATTTTCAAGGAACTTAAAGGGTTTATTTGCAAAATTTTCAGACATGGAAAGACCAAAGAGGCATACAAAGAAGTACAGCTTCAAACAGCCTGATATAAAAGAGTTAAGGAATCTGACATCATATGTATTAGATCCCTTGGGTTTCAAAGCTCGCTATGGGAAGCTTCTGCCTCTGCTCACCACTCAGGTTGATGAAGGGTTGATGAGTACTCTGGCTCAGTTCTACGATCCGTTGCATCATTGCTTCTTATTTCCGGACTTCCAGCTGTTGCCGACTTTGGAGGAATATTCTCATCTCATTGGGATTCCAATTCTGGATCAAGTGCCGTTCAGTGGCTTAGAGGATATTCCATCTGCTCGAGAGATTGCTAGTCTGTTGCACATAGATGAAGATCTGATTAGAGCTAATCTGACTACCAAAGGCGGAATTCAAGGTTTTCCTTCCGAGTTCCTCATTGCCCAAGCTACCTTCTATGGGAAAGCCATGAGTGAGGATGCCTTTGAGGCTCTATTTGTGCTGCTCATCTATGGATTGGTGCTGTTTCCCAACTTCGACAAGTTCGTGGACATGAATGCCATTAGGATCTTTTCAGTTCTTAATCCAGTTCCGACTTTGTTGGGCGATGCTTATGTCTCCTTGCACCTGAGAAATATGAAGAATGGAGGAGTTATTGTCTGCTGTTTACCCCTGCTGTACAAGTGGTTTATTTCGCACTTGCCGCAGACAGTTGCTTTCAAGGAGAACAAGGGATGTCTACGGTGGTCTCAGAGACTCATGTCTCTCACCAATGATGATATCACCTGGTATGATCGCGTGTATGATACCGTCCAGATCATCGATTATTATGGTGAGTTCCCTAATGTGCCTCTTCTTGGTACATGTGGTGGGATTACCTACAATCCTATTCTTGCACGTCGTCAGCTTGGGTTCCCCCTGAAGGATAAACCTAATAGCATTCTGTTAGAAGGTGTGTTCTTCCAGGAGGGTAAAGATCCCCAAGGCCTGAAAGCCAGATTTGTCCGTGCATGGCGCAGTATTCACAAGAAGAGTAGGAATGAATTGGGTCCGAAGAACTGCATTGCTTTGGAGCCATACACCTTTTGGGTCAGACAGAGAGCTGCTACCTACTTGATGCCGTATGATCATCCGAGACCTACACTATTGGATGTGGCTGGGCCTTCAACCCTCCCTACCCAACGTGTAGAGGAGTTGAGAGAAGAAGACCTTTCGCGTGCTTGGATCCGTGAAAGAGAGGAATTGCTGCAGCAGCTCAAGGAGAAGGATGCTATGATTGAATTTCTCGAGCACCGAGTGATCGACGATCCAAACGACACTTGGACTTCTCTGCTTCCTCAGTCTTCCAAATTCTGGAAAAGGAAGTATGATCGACTTGCAAAGGAGAAAGCTGATATGGAGGCTGCCTATGAGAGAGAGATCAAGAAGCTGTGCACTTCTCGTCCTCCAGCATCCCGAGCTTCTAGGGATCCATAGGATGTCATTTACCTCTTCTCTTTGTAATGAATCAAAAATGCTGTATTTCTTTGTTTTGATATATTGAATGAAATATTTTCCATGAAAAATTAAAATGTTTAAATATTCAAAATATTGCAAATAATACCCTAAGGGTTCCTTGAAAAAAAAGCATTTGCACAAGCATTTCATGCATCATTCTTGCATAAGCAGGTACTCCTTTTCTGGTCTTCTTGTCCTAACCTTGTGCTCTTCATTTATTTTGAAGACAAGCTGACTCACCGGTATTATACGAGAGTCAACTCTGCCAGAGTCATGGAGCAATTGGAACAAGAGAACAGAGAATTGAAGGAAGAGGTCGCCAGACTTGGCGCTTTGATGGAGCAACTCCTCGCTGCTCAGAATCAACCTACTCCGACGCCTGCAACTCCTGTTCAGCGGACGGTTATATCAGAAGTCGCTACTTCAACGGTGCCAGTCAGTGCCCATCAACCCAATGCCATGCCTCCCGGTTTTCCTTGGGGGATGCCTCCGGGCTTCATGCCTGATCTGCCAGCTCCAACATTTGTTCACATGCCGGCATCTAGCCCGGTCCCTGTTCCCGCTCCTCCTGTCGTGCATACCATGCCTAGGGTAGACGACACCATCTATCACTCTGAAGCTTCTGAGGGCTCAGATGTTCACGAGAAGATGGACGCAATGAACGATCAATTCCTTGAGCTGAGAAAGGAATTGAGGACTCTCCGTGGCAAAGATCTCTTCGGCAAGTCTGCAGCCGAACTCTGCCTAGTTCCCGGTGTCAAAATACCAATCAAGTTCAAGGTCCCAGACTTTGAAAAATACAAGGGGAACACCTGTCCACTCGCTCACCTGGTCATGTACGCCAGGAAGATGTCAACACAGACTGATAATGATCAACTCCTGATTCATTATTTCCAAGATAGTCTGTCTGGTGCCGCGCTCAGATGGTACATGAGCCTGGACAGTGTCAACATCCGATCTTTCAACGACCTTGGCGAAGCTTTCGTCAAGCAATACAAGTACAATGTCGATATGGCGCCTGACCGAGATCAACTCAGGTCCATGTCACAGAAAGATAAGGAATCGTTCAAGGAGTACGCCCAGAGATGGCGTGAGCTGGCAGCTCAAATCACCCCACCGTTGGAAGAGAAAGAGATGACCAAGATTTTTCTGAAGACTCTTGGCTCATTTTACTATGAACGAATGGTGGCAAGCGCTCCCTCTGACTTCACCGAGATGGTGAACATGGGGATGCGTCTTGAAGAAGGTGTCCGCGAGGGACGGTTAGCGAAAGATGATGGTTCTTCCTCTAAGCGATATGGAGCGTTTAAGAGGAAAGAAGGGGAAGCACATGCCGTGCAATCTCAGCCGAAGCATAGAAAACCCTCTGTTCAGAGGAAGCCTGCACGACATACCAGTCATCAGCACCAGGTGGCTCACGTAGCGCCTGTTTTCAAGGACAATACTCCTCAACGTCAGCAATATCAACCGCAACAGTATCAGCATCAACAACAGTATCAGCAACCACAGTATCAGCAACAATCTCGTCCACAGCAACAGGCTTACCAGCCTCGTGGGAGTACGAGTAATCAAGCAAACATGGGTTATGAAAGGAAGAAGATCAGTTTTGATCCGATTCCTATGTCTTATGCGGAGTTATATCCCTCTCTAATAGAGCGGAAGTTGGTTTCTCCGAGAGATCCTCCGGCTATACTTGTCAACCCTCAGTGGTGGTATAAGCCTGACCTGCATTGTGTCTATCACTCTGGCGCTCCGGGCCATGACATTGAAAATTGTTTCCAGCTGAAGACTAAGGTGCAAGACCTTATGAGAAGTGGAATTCTGAGTTTTGAAGACTCAAATCCGAACGTCACCAGGAACCCATTGCCTTCGCATGGGAAATCTGTGAACATGATTCAGGAGTGCCTTGGGAAGTACAAGGTTAAGTATGTCAGCCACATCAGGCAGTCGTTGGTTGATTTACATAAGATGCTGTGTCAGTACAGCTATTTGGAGCATAACCACGACAAGTGCCGTGTTTGTTCGGTTAATCGCTTGGGTTGCGACCGGGTCCGCAAAGAGCTTCAACAGTTGTTGAATGAGGGTACCATTGAGATTCTCCAGAATCGCAATGTTGATGAAGCCGAACCTGAGGTGAATGTCATATCACCAGTGTTCAAGCTGCCCGAGCCTGTTGTTATTCGCTACAATAGCAACAAGTCGAAGGCTTCACCTTCTTTGATCATCAAACCGGCAGGCCCTGTGCCTTATACATCTGATCGAGCTGTGCCATTCCGGTACAATCCTGTTGCTGTCCAAGATGGAGTAGAGGTTCCTTTGCCTTCAACTTCTGTGACCACTGTTGCTGATGTCAGTGGGTTGACCCGAAGTGGTCGTGTATTTTCTGCGCCTCCAAAGGCTACTGTTTCTGATACTGTTGAGCACCCTGTGGGGACCGTTGTGAATGTTCAGAATCTGACACTTGATGTCGCTAAACCCTCCTCATCCGTACAAAAGACTCCTGTTTCTTCAGTTGGCCCAAATGGCATTGTTGATGAAGAATCTGATGAGATGCTGAGGCTCATCAGAAAGAGTGAGTACAATATTGTAGACCAGCTTCTACACACGCCCTCCAAGATCTCTATTCTTTCTCTACTGCTGAATTCAGAACCTCATAGGGAGTCTCTGCAGAAAGTCTTGGATCTGGCGTATGTTGATCACGACGTCACCCTTGAGCAATTTGATAGTATAGTTGCAAACATTACCGCTTGCAACACTTTGAGCTTTTGTGACGCTGATCTCCCTGAGGAGGGAAGAGACCACAACATGGCTTTACACATATCCATGAATTGCAAATCTGATGCAATGTCCAATATGTTGGTGGACACTGGATCTTCTCTTAATGTATTGCCAAAATCCACACTCTCTCGTCTGTCATATCAAGGTCCTCCTATGAGGCAGAGTGGGGTTGTTGTGAAGGCTTTTGATGGGTCGCGCAAGACCGTGATTGGGGAAGTTGATCTCCCAATCAAGATAGGACCAAGTGATTTCCAAGTTACTTTTCAAGTAATGGATATCCACCCATCTTATAGCTGCCTCTTAGGCAGACCATGGATTCACGAGGCTGGCGCCGTGACATCCACCCTACACCAGAAGCTGAAGTTTGTCAAAAACAAGAAATTGGTTGTAGTAGGGGGAGAAAAGGCTCTCCTGGTTAGCCATCTGTCTTCTTTCTCGTACATTGACGCAGAGGATGAAGTTGGAACTCAGTTCCAAGCTTTATCTATTGATGAACCAATCGAGAAGAAGTCCCCTTCATTCACTTCCTACCGAGATGCTAAGCTGGCCATTGAATGTGGTGCAGTCGCTGGATTAGGGAAAGTGCTTGAACTTGAAGATAACCGATCCCGGGCTGGCATTGGCTATGGTTCTGGGGCATGCAATGAGCAAGGTCTGTTCACAAGTGGAGGATTCATCCATGCTGATCAACCTGCAGAAGAGGAAGCTGCTGCTATCATTGAAGAAGAAGATGCAGAATACTTGAACAATTTTGTTATTCCTGGTGGTGTCTGCCACAATTGGGTCGCTGTGGATGTTCCTACAGTTATCCATAGATCAGAGTAAATTGTTCACTTTGTTTAAAACCCTTCTCCCATGCCAAAAGGAGAAGTGATGACATTGTTGGCAAAGCATATATACAATGATATTTTCATTCAATTAATTGCATTGTTTAAACATTTGTTTTTCCTTTGTTTTCACTTTTTGCTTTCTGCATGAAATCAGTGATCACAAAAAAAAACCCATAAAAAGCAAAAATAAAAGCAAACATTTTTCATTTGCATAATGATTTGCTTTGTTTAAATTCTGAAGTTTTTCTTTAACCAAAATCATTATGCAGGTTGATCCTAAAACCCATTGAACATAATGATCCAACGCCATCTCCCAATTTTGAATTCCCTGTATTTGAGGCAGAGGAAGATGACGTTGAAGAGATTCCTGATGAGATTACCCGTCTCCTTGAGCACGAAGAGAAGATCATTCAGCCGCATCTCGAAGACTTGGAAACAGTCAACTTGGGATCTGAGGATTGTGTTCGTCTGGTGAAGATTAGGGCGCTTCTTGAAGAGTCTGTCAAGGAAGATTTGATCAGCTTGCTACGAGAATATTCAGATATCTTTGCTTGGTCCTATGAAGATATGCCGGGTTTAGATACAGATATTGTGCAACATTTCCTGCCTTTGAAGCCTGAGTGCGTGCCTGTGAAGCAGAAGCTCAGAAGAACTCATCCAGATATGGCAGTGAAGATCAAAGAGGAAGTTCAGAAGCAAATTGATGCGGGGTTTCTGGTGACTTCTACATATCCTCAATGGGTGGCCAATATTGTGCCTGTTCCTAAGAAGGACGGAAAAGTCCGTATGTGCGTTGACTACAGAGATTTGAATAAAGCTAGTCCCAAAGACGATTTTCCTCTACCACACATTGACATGTTGGTAGACAATACAGCCAAATTCAAAGTCTTTTCCTTTATGGACGGATTTTCCGGATATAATCAAATCAAGATGGCACCAGAGGATATGGAGAAGACAACATTCATCACACCTTGGGGAACATTCTGTTATCGAGTGATGCCCTTCGGTTTGAAGAACGCCGGAGCCACGTATCAACGAGCTATGACTACCTTGTTCCATGATATGATGCACAAGGAGATAGAAGTCTATGTTGATGATATGATTGCTAAGTCCCGAACGGAAGTGGAGCATATTGACCATTTGTTGAAGCTTTTCCAGCGTTTGAGGAAGTTCAAACTTCGTCTGAATCCGAACAAATGTACCTTTGGAGTCCGTTCCGGCAAGTTGTTGGGTTTTGTGGTAAGTGAAAGAGGTATTGAGGTTGATCCTGCAAAGGTCAAAGCAATACAAGAGATGCCTGCACCCAAAACTGAGAAGCAAGTTCGAGGTTTTCTTGGCCGCTTGAACTACATTTCCAGATTTATATCCCACATGACTGCCACATGTGCGCCGATATTCAAGCTCCTCCGGAAAGCTCAGTCTCATGATTGGACCGAGGATTGCCAGAAAGCTTTCGACAGTATCAAAGATTATCTGTCCGAACCTCCGATTTTGTCTCCGCCTGTGGAAGGAAGACCTCTGATTATGTACTTAACAGTTCTTGAAGACTCGATGGGTTGTGTACTCGGTCAACAAGATGAATCAGGGAAGAAGGAATTCGCTATATACTACCTCAGTAAGAAGTTTACTGATTGTGAGTCTCGGTACTCTATGCTTGAGAAGACGTGCTGTGCTTTAGCTTGGGCTGCTAAGCGTTTGCGCCAGTACATGATTAATCATACAACTTGGTTGATATCCAGAATGGATCCAATTAAGTATATCTTCGAGAAGCCTGCTTTAACTGGGAGGATTGCCCGTTGGCAGATGTTGTTGTCTGAGTATGATATCGAGTATCGAGCTCAGAAAGCTATCAAAGGTAGTATCTTGGCTGACCATCTAGCGCACCAGCCAATTGAAGATCATCAGTCTGTTCAGTATGACTTCCCGGACGAGGAAATTCTGTATTTGAAGATGAAAGATTGCGATGAGCCTACACTTGATGAAGGTCCAGAACCTGGTTCCAGATGGACGATGGTGTTTGATGGCGCTGTTAATCAATATGGAAATGGAATTGGGGCAGTGATCATTACTCCTCAAGGTTCACACATTCCGTTTACAGCAAGGCTAACTTTCAAATGCACGAATAACATGGCAGAGTACGAAGCCTGTATAATGGGACTTGAAGAATGCATTGATTTAAGAATCAAGTATCTTGATGTCTATGGTGATTCAACCTTGGTTGTCAATCAGATCAAGGGTGAATGGGAGACGAATCAGCCAGGTCTCATCCCATACAGAGATTATGCAAGGAGAATTTCAACTTTCTTCACGGAAGTTGAATTTTATCATATTCCTCGAGAGGATAATCGGATGGCAGATGCCCTTGCAACGCTTGCCTCCATGATAGTAGTCAGATGGTGGAATGATGTTCCCAATATTACTGTGATGCGCTTGGACAGACCAGCTCACATATTTGCAATCGAAGAAGTGAAAGATGACAAGCCTTGGTATTTTGATATCAAGAATTTCCTCCAGAACCAGGTCTACCCGCCTGGGGCATCTGTGAAAGATAGGAAAGCTTTGAGAAGATTGTCAGGCAGTTTCTACCTCAGTGGTGAAGTGCTGTACAAGAGAAATTTTGATATGGTTTTGCTCAGATGCGTGGATAGACACGAAGCAAACCTGTTAATGACTGAGGTCCATGAGGGTTCATTTGGTACTCATTCCAATGGACATGCCATGGCTAAGAAGATGTTGAGAGCAGGCTACTATTGGCTGACAATGGAGTCTGACTGTTGCAAGTATGTGAAGAAATGTCACAAGTGTCAAATTTATGCGGATAAGATTCATATTCCTCCGACACTCCTGAGTGTGATTTCATCACCATGGCCTTTCTCTATGTGGGGAATCGACATGATCGGCATGATTGAGCCGAAAGCGTCCAACGGACATCGGTTTATTCTCGTAGCCATTGACTACTTCACCAAATGGGTTGAAGCCGCTTCGTACGCGAACGTAACCAGACAGGTGGTTGTGAAGTTTATCAAAAATCAGCTGATTTGCCGTTATGGTGTGCCAGAGAGGATCATTACTGATAATGGATCCAATCTGAACAACAAGATGATGGATGAGTTGTGCGCTGAATTCAAGATCGCACACCATAATTCCTCTCCCTACAGACCTAAGATGAATGGGGCTGTTGAAGCTGCTAACAAAAATATCAAGAAGATTATCCAGAAGATGACTGTCACCTACAAAGATTGGCATGAGATGCTGCCATTTGCTTTGCATGGATATCGTACGTCTGTACGCACTTCAACAGGGGCAACCCCTTTCTCTCTTGTTTATGGCATGGAAGCCGTTCTCCCAGTAGAGGTGGAGATCCCATCAATACGAGTCTTGATGGAAGCCAAGTTGACTGATGCTGAATGGATTCAGAGTCGTTACGACCAATTGAATTTGGTTGAAGAGAAGCGGTTAACTGCCATGTGCCATGGTCAGTTATATCAGCAGAGAATGAAGAAAGCATTTGATAAGAAGGTCAAGCCTCGTGTGTTCCGAGAAGGTGACCTCGTGCTCAAGAAAGTTTTATCTTTCGCGCCCGATTCCAGGGGCAAGTGGACTCCAAACTACGAGGGTCCATATGTTGTTAAGAGAGCCTTTTCAGGCGGTGCTTTGATGCTTACAACAATGGATGGGGAGGATTTCACTCGTCCTGTGAATTCAGATGCAGTCAAGAGATACTTTGCCTAAAAATGAAAAAAAGTATATGCAAATGAAAAAACAGAATAGCTCGCTAAGTTGAAAACCCGAAAGGGCGGCTTAGGCAAAAATGAGCGTCTCGGTGGAGAACCCGCAAGGGTAATCCAGGCAAAAATTAGAGACTTGAAAAAAAGAATATTTGCATCCCGCTAGATTGAGTACCTCAACCTGGGGCAATCTAGGCAAAAAATTAGGGATTTGGCAAGTAACTGCATCCCGACAAAACTTTCTGGTTCACCAGTCGTCATTTCGTCAGAAGATTCTCGATTCGTCATCAACCGAAGCTTCGGATACATCGAGATTCAAATTGGTAGAGAAAGGATCATTATGTTCAATGTAGACCTCTTCCAATATATATCACTGATTTCAAATTTGTACAGATCTATGGAGTCTTGCCATTTGCAGACTACCATTCCATCAAATCAATTTGAGCTTTTTATCCAATTATTTGCACTCTTATTTGTTTCAATTCAACAAATGTTTTGCATGTTTTAAATTGATAAAATGTCATTGTTTTAAACAAATCAAATTTTTCAAAATTTACTGTTTTAAACAAAGTGAACATTCACAAGATTGAAAGGATACTCAAGAATATCTCAGTGCTCTCCCGAGGGTGGCATGATTACCAACAGGTAAGACATTTGTTCATATTCCTGGCATGGTTGTATCTTCTTTCTTCAGATCTTTGTTGGGGTTGTTCCTCAAACAGAGTTGTTGTTGGGGTTGTTCCCCAGTATAGTCGCAAGCAGAGTGTTGTTGAAGACTTCGTTTTCTCCAGCAGCAGTTTTCCCAGCATGGGTGCTTTCTTGTGAAGTTTCGGCGGTTGATGGTTTGTCATCTTGGTGCCCCGTCACTTTCTCCAGTGGGTCGCCTGCCCCAGACTTTATTTGCATCCTCAGCACAGTCATGAGTATAGCTGTTGATTGATATTCCCCTCGGATTTGCGAACAGAGTCGTTGTCACTCTTCCCAGTGCAGTTGCCAGCGGAATTGACTGTCTCCTCAGCACGATCGCTTTCTTTTTAAAGACTTGGTAAGTCAGTGGTTTGATACCCGGTACTTTACCCTTTCCCCGGCGAAGTCGTCTGCGGAATTGTTGCTATCTCTCCATCAGAGTTTGTCTCTTCAATAGAGCAGGATTTATTTTCCTATTCAGTGGTTGATTGGGTTGATGTCCCAGTATTTCAACCACCTTTTCCTCAGCGTAGTCTGCAGAATGTTTGTTGTGGCAGTTTCGCCTGTTGAATACTCCTTCAATCCCCAGTATGTTTGGATGATGGCTCTAGCCTCCAGAGAACGGATTAATTTCCTGACTGTTTGTGATCCCCAGTAGAGTGGCTTGTATCGCAGAATCTACTTGTTGTGATCAGTTTGCTATGTATATTCTCCCCAAGTGGAGTGGTTCGTTGCAGAATCTACTTGTTTGATCTGTCCTCCCTCAGTGGTTTGTTCCCCAAGAGAGTAGCCGACAGTTTTCCCCAGTAGAGTTGCTTATGCAGTTAGATTCTATTTGGATGATATCATTCTCCCTCGGTGGGTTATTCCCCAGCGGAGTTATGTGGAGTTGCTTCTTCAGCAGTTTGTGCTTGTGCAACGCACCTTTTTGTTTCTCAGTTGACACTGGGATCCCCTGCAGATATCTTGGGTTCTTCTCTTGTTCCCCTACAGATTTGTCTTGGTGGCTGTCTTTGCCTGTTGTGACTTTCTGTACCCTGATCGGGTTGTTTCTTGATATCTCCGACCCTCTGCTTCTTCAGCAGTACCCGCAGATCTTTGCTTCTCAGCATATAGATCTCCGCAGATTGGCTCTCCAGCTGGTTTTTCCCCTGGAAGTATAATACCGGACGTTTGGTTCCTGGACCTGTTCGTGTTAGAATTGTCTGTTTTGTCAGCATTCATCAAACATAAATCACGCATATTCATGCATATTCATAAAAATTCAGATATTCATGTCGCATTTCTCGCCATATATCTTTTGTTTGTCGTGTCTCCTGCTATGGTGATAAAGATCTCTTTACAGATCTCCCCAAGCAGATGTCGGGTGTTATAAATCTCTCCATATAGAGTCAACCCCATCAGCAGAAAATATTGTCTTTCCTCCTGCAGTTCCCCACTGAGATATATCCTCGCGGATGACGGTTTCTTCCGTTTCCTCCCAACACATATATTGGGATGGATTTTCCTATTTGAGTTATATCCTCATTAGGACGTGTCTTGATTCAGTCTGTCTTTTCGGATCATTCCCGAATTGGCTATTTGTCAAATGTCTTGTGCTTCCCAGTGGGTTGTTCCCCAGCGGAATGTTTTTGGGCCTCTACCTACAAACCGGTAGTTATAAGTCCTATTTTCCCTGGCTTTCTTGACAGAATTTGTGGTTATACACCTTTTATTCTCCAGCCAGAGTTTTGGTTTTCTACCTACTACCCGGTAGTTATAAATCCTATTTTCCTGCTCTTCAGCAGTTTGTGGTTTGTTATAAACCTTATCTTGGTTTCCCGTGCGGATTTGTGATTTATTCTATCCCCACGCGGAGTTGTTGGTCTTCTACCCCGTATTCGGTAGATGTAAACCCTAATTTTGTGGTCACCTCCACATCTTTTGGCCCTCTGCCTACAAACCAGCAGTCGTAAGTCCTATCTTTGCGGTTTTTCTACCTACAAACCGGTAGTTATAAACCCCGTTTTCTCCACTTGCAGGGTTAATTTTGTTGTTCATCCCAGCCAATGACAATTTCCCTTGTGGGTTATCTTCATCTAGTTCTTGATGTTGATTTTCCTTTGCTTGGATAAGTTGCTCAGATCAACACTTATATCCCCAACAAGTCTTTTGTGGATAATTGCCGTATGCTAGCAATTTTATCCCCAGCGGGTCCTTTCACCTTGTGTCAGTGATTATGTTCCCCGGATCGTTGATTCTCATCAATGTATCCTCAGCGAGTCTTCTTTCATTTACCCTTTTTGTTGGTAATGTCTGTTGCTCCTTTTGATTGGTCATCATTATATACCTATTCTGGTATCCCGATGCCTTTCTTTTCGGATTTTATCCTATAAACAACCCAGTAACCGGTTCAGGATAATTTTCCTTTCGAGTATATTATTCACGGTCTGCCGGTAATGAATAATATGTCTCATGCGCTCTTTAGTTGGAATCCTTTGTTGATTTTCCCCAGCTGAGCAAGATTCGTATTCTTTGTAGAATCGAATATCCATCCTTTAACCAGTTTGTGTTTTGGATGATGAGTGTTTTGGAAGTGAAATCCAATTCACGTTTTCGGTAGATCACCTATTATATACCCAGTAACCGGTATCTCTGGTGTTTCTTACCATGCGAGTTTATTATCTACGTTCTGACGGTAATAGATAATACATCTCATGCGAGTACTCTTATCCACGGTCTGCCGGTAATGGATATTGTATCTCATGCACTCTTTGGGTTTGTGTCCCCATTCGAGTAAGATTCGTATTCTCTGTAGAATCGAATATCCATCCTATAAACAAGTCTGCTGTTCTAGCTTTCTTCAGGATGATGAGTGTTTTGGAAGTGAAAACCAATTCACGTCTTCGGATCTTATCCTATAAACAACCCAGTAACCGGTTCAGGATAATCTTCCATGCGAGTATATTATTCACGGTCTGCCGGTAATGAATAATATGTCTCATGCGCTCTTTGGTCGGAATCCTTCGTTGATCTTCCCCAGTCGAGTAAGATTCGTATTCCTTGTGGAATCGAATGTCCATCCTTTAAACAAGTCTGCTGTTCTAGCTTTCTTCAGGGTGATGAGTGTTTTGGAACACACACCAATTCACGTTTTTTTGTCCATCCTATAAACAAGTCTGCTGTTCTAGCTTTCTTCAGGGTGATGAGTGTTTTGGAACACACACCAATTCACGTTTTTTTGTCCATCCTATAAACAAGTCTGCTGTTCTAGCTTTCTTCAGGGTGATGAGTGTTTTGGAACACAAACCAATTCACGATTTCGGATCTTATCCTACAAACAACCTACAACCCGGTTCAGGATAACTTTCCATGCGAGTACATTATCTACGTTTTGACGGCTATAGATAATATATCTCATGCACTCTCTTGTCGAACACTTTGTTTGTTTCCCCAACTGAGTAAGATTTGCATTCTTCATAGAATCAAATATCCATCCTATAAACAAGTTTGCTTTCGCTCTCTTCAGGATGATGAGTGTTTTGGAACACACACCAATTCACGTCCTTGGTCGGTCACCTGTTACATACCTACAACCCGGTATCCTTGGTGTTCCTTCCTGTTTTTTGCTACCCTTATACCCGGTAACATCTCTTTTCTTTGGTGCTTCCTTAGTGAAGTTTCCTTTTGCTTCTCCCCAGGAGTCAGCTTATATCTCTCCAATGGATTTATTTTCCATTTGGAAATCTTTTCCCCAGTGTGAGTCCTTCACTCCCCAGTGAGTTCTCCAGTCTGTTTTCTGTTTTTCCTCCTAATCAGAGTCGTGTCTTGTTCACGCTGTGTCAGTTGTGTATCCCCAACTAGAGTCTTGTTAGAGTCTCTGTTCCTGGTGAGTGTATTACTCCGATGGATCGTCTTTTCTTCTGTGTGAATCATATTCCCCACAGAACTTGTGTCTTTTGCATGCATACATTTGCATCATGAGGTCTCTTAGGGACCAAAATTTGTCTCATTATTGTTATTTAAGCCCATTCTACCGCGTCAAGATGAAGATTTCTAAACTTCACTTCTCCGGCTAGAATGACCTTAAATAGGGGCATCTGTAAGACCCCAATTTTGGCCCTAAGATCCCTCATGGCCCATATCATATCATATCATGGCCTCAAGGATCATTGCATGCCCTAGCTTCCCTCCTAGTGGGTAGGTTGCTTTGTGAGTGTGGTTCTTGATCACCAAGCATGCTTTGCATTTGTATATCTTTGCTTTTCATATGTTTACTAACCAAAAAGTACAAAAGTATTGTCATTCTAACCATGTTACTTGCAGCTGAAGCAATCATCAGCAATTAGGTCAAAGTCAGTCATTGGTCAGTCAAAGCATTGGATGGTGGCCATTCTTGCAGAATTTGGACACCATGATCAATAATCAAGAGTTCATATAACTTGGGACATCATTTGGAATCAAGACCTCAAGGAATTAGGGTTTGGAATTCATCAGAAGGTGCTTCAGTCAAGCAAAACCCTAGAAAGTCAAACTTGGTCAACTGTCCATTTAATCAGTGATTTGGTGACGGGATTTGGTCTGAGAGGTCTCATTCATGTTTATACAAGCCTCATATATCATGTCAAGCATCCACAGTGAAGAAAATAAAGTCAGACAGGAAATTTCCAGAAATAGAAAGTTGACCTGTAATTCAAATTTGCCAAAAATGGAAACTTCTTGATCTTAAACTTACATCATGATACAAGCTTCAAATGAATTGTTTCCCAACATGAAAGTTGAAGATCTTGTTCTCCCATTTTCAAAAAGTCCAAGAACTCTCAATTCCCATGTATGGTTGTCAAGATATGATCAAATCATTTTCACAAAATCTTGAACTTCAAAAGGCCATATCTCTCAAACCATTTGGCCAATTTTGGTGGGGCTTTTTCCTACAAACCACATTTCATCTCCTCTTTCCAAAAATATAAATTTCATGAGCCAAAACATTGCCAATCAAAATGGCACTTTTGAACCTAGCATGTTTAAAATTCAAGTGAGGTGCAATGTTGACTTTTTGAAATAGCCATTTTTAACACTTTTGGTCATTTGGAATTGTTTTGGAATGTCATTTGAAGCTTGCACAAGGCCCAATTCGTGCAGAATTACACACCCTCCTTACCACTTGTTGGAGATTAGCAAGTTTAGCATTTGTTGTCATTTGAGCAAAGCTTGATTAGCACATCATTAACCAACATAAAACAGACCATATAAGACTCATTTTCTGCCAATTGGTAAACCCTAGCAGCCTCTAACACGACAGAAACTCTCATTCTCTCTCATTTTGC
Source organism: Lathyrus oleraceus (assembly GCF_024323335.1). Lineage (NCBI taxonomy): Eukaryota > Viridiplantae > Streptophyta > Magnoliopsida > Fabales > Fabaceae > Lathyrus > Lathyrus oleraceus. The sequence continues at coordinate 229,193,371 of NC_066583.1, forward strand.
ATTTTTCACAACTTGGTATTTCTGACCAAAAACTCAAGAGACTTGAGCATCCCGTGTTTGCTTCATCATCTGGCCAACATTGTAAGCTCATTTCAAGCATAAAATACCAACTGTAGCTGCAGCATCTTGTTCTGTTTTTCAAAGGACCCTTCAATGGCAAATCGAGATTTGGACCTTTTCAAGCATCGTTGAGCTGAAGTGTTTCAAGCATCCATCATTTCCAACCCTAATCTTCATCTGTTTCAAGCTAAGGCACTCAAAACAACACTGTTTCACAAGTTTCTTCATAACCAAGTAAGATTTCGACTCTCTTTTTTCTCCAATCCATGCTATGTTTAGGATAGATCTCTCTTGGCTGATTCTAATGAACTATAGATTGCATGAAATGGTTGAGTATTGAGTGAAATATCTGGAAATGAAATTTGTTGTTCATGATGATTTTTTGCTCGATTCATGTTATCCAGTTGGATTCAATGCAAATGATGTTTGGAATATGCATGCTGGATGTTTGTTGTTTCGATTGCCATGATTATTTGTTGTTTCTGGGCATGTTGGTTTCCCACGATTTTTGGAGAAGATGAATATGTGGTCTACTGTAGCAAACCCTAAATAATTTTCCAGAAATTTGGTTTGCACGTATTTGCTGCATTCTGTTTACTGTTCCATTGAGCAACCAATTACAACATTTCATGTGTCCATTTAAAACGTTGCGTTTTGATAAGTGAGGGTGATAATCACAAAAATGCCACTCAGTCAATGTTGACCTACTAAACCATGTCATATTGTTCAATGTTCATTCCAAATTGATGCTCAACTTCTAAAAATCATTTCTCATTCATTTCAACTCCAAAAATCATGAAATTTTTTCCATCATATTCACATGAATGTCTATTATTTTATCATGATTTTTGCTGAATTTTTGGTTGGCTGGATTTTAAATGGTATTAGGTTTCTTAACATGTATGCATATTTGATACCTTTTGCCAAAACCATTGTGAAATTGTGATGATGCATCCATTTGATCTGAAATTTTTTGTGCTTAATCTACACTCATTCATGTTTGTTTCGATGTAGAGTTCTTGAATTTATCATATGTGGTTTGTGAGATATGAATTTTGGAAGTAGGGTGTGACAATTTGTGTCACACCAATGATGTGCAATTTCATGATTTTTGTTGACATGCTTCCTGACTCCCAATTAATGTGAAATTTTGCATGAACCTTCTATTATGTGTCTAGTTGACTTGTGATTTTTCCTGGAATTAATTGTGGCATTTCCTAATTGTTTGAGATTTTATCCCCTGTTTGACCAAAATGTTGACTTTGTGTGACACCTCTTGCCAAATCCTTTGTGAAATTCTCATATCTTATTGGATGATCATGAAATTTTACATGTGCATACTAGACATCTTGAGCTTTGCATTGGTGTTGATCCCATCCATTTCTCATCTGTTTTCATTTAGTTATGATTTTTTGAAGTTGATACATGTATGTTTGACTTTTTTGTGCATGCTTGGAATTGTTTTGACTTCCTGATTTTAATTGACCATCTTCCCATGATCCAATTGAGCTGAAATTTTATATGTATTCCATGTTATGGATTGTGATTGACCCTGAATTATTTGATAATTTTTGGAATTGACTATGTTTGGTTTTGAGCTAAGTCTTGCTGTTGACTTCATTGAGCATATTCAAATTTGCTTTGACTTCATGATTTTCATTGACTGCCTTCCACTTGTCCAATTGTGATGAAATTTTACATGCTTACCATGCTAGGTGTTAGGATTGATCATGAATTATTTGGTGATTTTTGAAAATGTTTGAGTTGACTTTTGATGCAAGTCTTGCTGTTGACTTCTATGAGCTTTCATTTGCCATGCTTTGACTTCCTTTGCTTATGAAATGATGATGATGCATGATATGAATGTGGGACCAATTGAGTTTGCTTCTTAAATGTTTTAACTTGATTTTGGTTGACTATCCCTTGCTGTTTTGACTTTCTCATCTCATTTTGACCCTAGGCTTGTCCTAGTGGTCCTGTTGCTTATGTTTGAGCTCACTGTTTCAGGTTAAGCACAAATGCTTCAAAGAGAACAATCTAATGTGATTAAGCTTGATTGTTTATCATGAGATAATCTTTGTTTTGTAGGTTGCTTGGCTCATAAGCCTTGTGCCTTGTGCTTTGCACATTTGCTTATCTGTTTTGACTGTTTCCATTTGGCTTTAACTATTGAACTGTGTACTGACTTGTTTGACTATTTCAGGTACCATTAGTTGCTTAGTTCTTTGAACTTGCTTTGCTTTGCTATTTAGCAATTTGCTTTGAGGTATAATTCCTTTTTCTTCATGTAGTCTGGAAGACCTGGCCTGTTACTTGGCCAGGCAACTGTCTGAAGTCCTCCTTAAGAGGCAATGCTTGTGTGTGTTTAATTTTGTCCCAAGCAGGAAAAGTCCTTCAAGTAAGGCAATTGGTAGATCAAAGGGATAAGCAACCTATCCCCTACTATTCAGTGAGTCTTCTCCTTGCTCCCATTACATGGTTGTAGCATTGAGATCAAAACCCAAGATCTATAGAGTCAATAATGTGGAGAGAGTTCCTACTTTCTGAACTCCCACACCTTCTAACATTCAAATGCTCTCCCTGACCAGGGATAAGAGCAATGAGGCACACCCCTCATCTCCTTTCATCTGCTTCACCTTAGCCCCTCAATGGCAAGGTTAAGAGCAAATCTTTTACCCTATTCCAGTTGGCCTCAGTGCCTAACCCTCTTGTATGAGCCTCTTTGTTTGGTTATAGAGTGTGCTGTTTGATTCTCATTGATTGATTGATTACTTCATATGCACATGTTTGCTTGTATGCTTCATGCATTTATCATCATCATTAACTGCTCATTAATGCACAATCATCTCATTTGTCTTTGTGACATTATCATTGTTGTTTACCCATTGAGGACAATTGTAAGACCATCCATTGGCCATTGCTCCTATGATATGGAAGTGAGTTGTAAGACCATTTCATTGGCCACTCATCTCATCTTTGCCTGATGCATTTGTTGATTGTATGTGAGGTTGCAATTGTAAGTCCCTGCAAGTTGGCATTTGTATTCCTAGGACCATACTGTGGAGGTTAGAGTAAGCCCAGACAGATTGGCATCTGACATCCATGTTTTGCTTTTGTTTGTTTATGTGAGGATGCAACTGTAAGTCCCTGCAAGTTGGCATTTGCTTTCCTATGATCATATGTTGGATATTGGTATAAGTCCAGACAGATTGGCATCCGGTATCCAAGTTCCATTTCTGTTTTAGGAGATTGGTGTAAATCCATCTATTGGTATCCGGTATCCACCTTTTGTTTCTTTGTTTGAGGAGATTAGTGTAAGACCATTGAGTGGCATCTGATATCCAGTTTTATTTTAGGAGATTGGTATAAGCCCAGTGATTGGCATCCGGTATCCGCTTTTTGGATTTCTTCCTTGTTTGTTTGTTATTATCCATTGCTATTCCAAAGGACACACTTGAATCATCCTCTATATGATTTCAAGAAGTGAACCTTCTAAGAAGTTTTACAATCCATCTTCATCCATTCATCCCCATTATGTCCTAAACCTTTTCACATTTTGATTTCAAACTTGACATAGATATTGTGCAAACATCTTCATGTTTTCAAACTAAAAACCTGGACCCAAGTCCTTGACTTTTTTCAAACTCATTTCATAATACTTCTTTTGAATCGATCTTAATCATACTTTGACTTTACTTTCATAAATCACAATCAATTAACTTCACTCATTCACTCGTTTTGGCTTTGTCCATTGTTAATCTTTTCATGCATTAGCCATAGGTTTCAATTATCATTGTGGTTGATGTAAATCTTGCCTATCCTTAGTGAGTCGACAGTAAGACTTCCGTACTGAAAACAGGGCTAACCCCTCTATTACGTCGAAGCTATCCTCGCATGGTGGATGTTGGTTTTGGTCGAGTTTTCTCCCATTGATAATGAAAAGCCTCAGTGCTTGTGTTTAAAATTGAATCCACCAATTTTTGGAAATCTTTTAGCCGAACTACGGCGTTTTGATCCTTACCTTTGATGGAAGGTACGTAGGCAGCGGGTTCATCCGTTCAAACCCAATAAAAATTGTATATTCTTTTCTCATCATCCCAATCATGTTTGCACAATAAATATTTCATAACAAATAACAATTTTATACAACAAGTGTGAAAAGGGCTCCCTAGGAGTACCTAGGACGTAGTGGGTGCCTAACACCTTCCCATTGCGTAATTTACCCCTTACCCAGACTCTCTGATCGTTTTATTAGTTTTCTACGTGTAAAACTTCTTAGGCTTTTGTTCGCTTTTTAGCCAGTCCTTTGGATAAATAAAAGTGCGGTGGCGACTCGAAATTTCATTGTATGCTTTGCTTATGGTTTAATCGATAAATCATATAGCGACGAATACACCGCTACAACAGGGAACTCAAAGTTGGGAGATGGTGTTTGATCATTATGTTCAATGGGTTTGGTCAACCTGCATAATGATTTTGAGTATAAAAGAGATTTCAGAATTCAAACAAGGCAAATTATTATGCAGATGAAAAGATTGATTTTATTCTCTTTTTTAGGGTTTTATGGTGATCACCAATTTCATGCGAAAAGCAAAAATGAAAAATAATTTGGAAAACAAACATTTAACATGCAATTATTGAATGAATATCATTGTATTAATCAATTATGCCAACAATATCTTCACTTCTCCTTTTGGCATGGGAGAAGGGTTTTTAAACAAAATGAACATATCACGTTGACTTATGGATAATTGTTGGAATATCAACAACGACCCAATTATTACAGATTCCGCCAGGTATGACAAAATTTTCGAGGTCTTCCTCTTCATCTTCTTCAACGATGGCAGCAACTTCTTGATCTTCAACGGTGTGGATGAAACCTCCACTCTGAAATAACCCATGATCATTAGAAACACCGGAAGAATACCTTATACCAGCCCAAGACTTATTATCCTCCATCTTTATCATTTTCCCCAAACCATCAGTTGCACCATTCTCAATGGCCAACTTCGCGTCATTATAGGAGACAAATGAAGAAAGTCCTTTCCTAGAAGGCTCAGCAAGAGATAAGGCTTGGAACGGAGTTCCAACCTCATCCTTAACATCAATGTAGGAAAAGGAAGATAAATGGCTGACCAAGAGAGCCTTATCTCCCCCTATCACCACCAACTTTTTGTTCTTGACGAACTTCAACTTTTGGTGTATGGTGGATGTTACGACACCTTCCTCGTGAATCCATGGTCTACCAAGCAAACAGCTGTATGACAAATGTATATCCATAACTTGGAAAGTGATATGGAAATCACTAGGTCCAATCTTGATCGGGAGGTCTAATTCACCAATCACTGTCTTGTGCGATCCATCAAAAGCTTTTACTACCACTCCACTCTGCCTCATGGGAGGCCCCTGATATGAAAGTTTGGCAAGAGTGGACTTTGGCAATACATTAAGTGATGACCCTGTCACCAACATATTGTACATGGCATCGTCTTCACAATTCATAGAGATATGTAAAGCCAAATTGTGGTCTTTTCCCTCCTTGGGAAGATCATCATCACATAAGCTCAAATTATTGCAGGCAGTTATATTTGCAACAATGCTATCAAACTGCTCAATCGTGACATCGTGATCCACGTATGCCACGTCCAACACCCTTTGCAGCGCTTCACGGCGTGGCTCTGAATTCATCAACAAAGATAGGACAAATATCTTTGATGGAGTTTGAAGCAACTGCTCCACGACATTGTACTCACTCCTCTTGATGAGCCTTAACATCTCATCACCATCCTCTCTCAAAATGCCAGACTGGCCAACCAGGGTAGGAGCTTTATCACTTTTGACAATAACAGGGTCAACACCCTTCACAATAGGAATAAAATGATTCAAAGAAGAAGTCCCCATAGGACCAGCAGGACTGACAACATCTCTCTTCACGACGTCTTCATGGGATTTCGGCTGAGTCGAGAAAACACGACCATTACGGGTCACTCCACTGACATTGGAAATGCTTACAACAGAGGTTGAGGGAAACGACACCTCCTTCCCATCTTCCAACATAAAAGCATTATAACGGTACGAGACCGCTTTATCTGGCACATACGGGACAGGGCCCGATGGCTTGATCACAAGAGTTGGCACCACCTTCTTCTTGCTGCCATCATACTTAATGACAACAAGATCAGGAATCTTGAACACGAGAGTAATAACATCAACCTCATCCTCATTACGATTCTGAAGTATCTCGATCATCCATTGGTCTAACATCTCTTGGATGTCCTTTCTTACTTTACGGCATCCTCTTTCATTGACAGTGCACTCATGGCACCTATCATGATCATGCTCATAATGACTGTGCTCACACAACAGCCTATGTATCTCTACCAAGGACTGCCTTATGTCATTCACATAAAGGACTTTATATTTACCAGGGCACCCCTGAACCATATTGACAACTGCCTTCCCATGCTCGGGCAATGGGTTCTTCTTGACATTCGGGCCTACATCCTCAAAGAATAGTGTCTCACTCCTCACAAGGTCTTGCACCTTGGTCTTCAATGGAAAACAATTCTCCACGTCATGTCCGGGAGCACCGTAATGATACACACATTGAAGTTCAGGCTTATACCACCATTGAAGATTGGCTGGCACAGCAGGAGGATCTCGTGGAGTTATCAACTTCCTATCAATTAAGGAAGGATACAATTCAGCATAGGTCATAGGAATTGGGTCAAAAGTCACCCTCTTCCTCTCATAGTTGTTGGTGCTGGTGTTGTTATTGTTGCGAGGCTGGTAAGCCTGTTGTTGTTGACGATGTTGTTGTTGTGGTTGTTGAGCTTCTCTGAAAGCAGGTGCTATATGAGCCACCTGGTGTTGGTTGACAGCTGGTCGGACTTCCTTCCTCCTCACAGAGGGCCTTCTTTTATTATGGGAAGAAACAACATGAGTCTCCCCTTCCTTCTTCCTGGAAAATCCTCCATACTTCTTTGCTGAATTATCCTCACGGGACAGACGTCCTTCACGGACTCCCTCTGCTAGCCTCATCCCCATATTTACCATTTCGGTAAAGTCTGAGGGAGCACTAGCAATCATGCGCTCATAGTAGAAAGAGCTCAAAGTCTTCAGAAAGTTCTTTGTCATCTCCTTCTCCTCCAAGGGTGGCACTATCTGAGCTGCCAATTCTCTCCACCTCTGAGCGTATTCCTTGAAGGTCTCCTTGTCTTTTTGGGACATCGCCCTCAACTGATCTCTGTCTGGAGCCATGTCCATGTTGTATTTATACTGTTTCACAAACGCCTCTCCTAGATCATTGAAAGTGCGGATGCTTGCACTCTCTAGCCCCATATACCAACGGAGCGTAACACTTGTCAGGTTGTCCTGAAAATAGTGAATTAACAGTTGATCATTATCTGTCTGGGTTGACATCTTGCGAGCATACATCACAAGATGACTGAGTGGACACGTGTTTCCCTTATACTTCTCAAAGTCAGGCACTTTGAATTTGACTGGGATTTTCACATTGGGCACCAAGCATAGTTCATCGACACTCTTCCCAAACAGATCTTTGCCTCTCAGCGTCTTCAGTTCCTTGCACAGCTCAAGGAATTGGTCCTTCATCTCATCCATCTTCTCATAAATGTCTGGGCCCTCAGATGGCTCAGAATGTTAGATGATGTCTTCAACATGCGACAAAGTGTGCACAACGGGAGGTGGAACAAACAGGACCGGGCTAGATGGAGGCATAGAAGCAAAAGTGGGAGCGAAACCCTCTGGCACGAAGTTGGATGGCATTCCCTAAGGGAACCCAGCAGGCAGACTAGGAGCGAAGTGGGCGGTGGCAGCAGGCACTGTTGAGGTAACCACTTCGGAGATGACTGTCCTCGTGGGAGGAGTTGCAGGAGTTGGAGAGGCTTGACTCTGAGCGGCAAGAACTGACTCCATCATGGCGGTCAGCCTGGCAATCTCCTCTTTCAGATCTCGGTTCTCTTGCTCAAGGTGTTCCATGATCTTCTGATGATTAGCTCTGGTGTTGTACCGGTGCATAAGCTTGTTTTCAAAATAAATAAAGAGCAAAGAGCTAGACCACTGCATCAAGAGTTCGGAACTAAAACCTGCTTATGCATATGATGCATGCAATACTCGTGCATATGATTTTTTTTTATCAGAGGAACTTTATAAGGATCTATTTGCAAATGTTTTGAAAATGTTGAACTTTTTAAGACATATGTGGAATACTCATAGCAATATAATATTTGGAAACTTTTTTACACCAAAGAAGTAGTACAGTCTCGGTAACCAAATACAATACAAGAGAAAAGGAGAATAAACATCCTATGGAGCCCTAGAAACAGTCGTCCAAAGCCTTTGAGATCGGAAGATATGTCGCATGAAACCTCTTCACCTCTCTCTCATAAGCTGCTTCCATGCCGGCCTTCTCCTTGGCAAGCTAATCATATCTCTTCTTCCAAAACCTAGACGAGTGAGGTAGGAGAGAAGTAACCACGTCATCGGGCTCATCGATAACCTGATGCTCTAGAAACTCTATCATTGCATCCTTATCCTTGAGCCGCTGAAGAAGCTCCTCACGCTCACGAACCCAAGCACGCAAACGGTCTTCGTCCCTCAACTCCTCTACTCCTTGATTAGGGAGGGTTGAAGGCCCAACCATAACCATAGAGGTAGGTCTCGGATACTTGTACGACATGCGGTACTCGAGGGCTCTCTTCCTTACCCAAGAAGTGTAAGGCTCCAAAGAAACACAATTCTTCGGACCAAGCTCATTCCTCCCTTTCCTATGAACCTTGCGCCAGGCGCGGACCATCCTATCCTTCAAGTTTTGGGGATCTTTACCCTCTTGAAAGAATAAGCCTTCCAACGAAATGTTGTTAGGTTTATCCTTTAAGGGGAACCCAAGCTGACGGCGAGCCAAAGTAGGGTTGTAGTTAATTCCACCACATGTACCAAGAAGAGGTACATTGGAGAACTCACCACAAGAATCAATAATCTTCACGCCATCATAAACATGATTATACCAAGAGATATCATCATTAGTGAGAGACATAAGTCTCGTGGACCACCGTAGACATCCCTTGTTCTCCTTGAAGGCAAGCATCTGAGGCAAGTGCAAAATAAACCACTTGTACAATAGAGGCAGACAACACATAATGGAACCACCACCCTTCGCATTCCTCATATGCAAAGAGAAATAAGTGTCACCCAACAGAGTCAGAACGGGATTAAGAGAAGAGAAAATCCTAATAGCGTTCACATCCATGAAGTTGTCGATGTTGGGAAATAACACTAGCCCATAGATGAGGAGTACAAATATGGCTTCAAAAGCTTCCTTACTCATGGCCTTCCCAAACAAGGTAGCTTTGGCAATCAGAAAATCAGACGGGAGACCTGGAATTCCACCTTTGGTAGTCATATTAGCAACAATGTCGGATACCTCCACATGAAGCATGTCAGCAATCTCTTGAGAAGACAGAATCTTCTCCAAACCACTAAACGGAAACCGGTCAAGAATAGGTATACCCACATGATAAGCATACTCCTCTAGTGTAGGCAAAAGCTGGAAATCCGGAAAAGTGAAGCACCAATATAGAGGATCATAGAACTGCACCAATACACTCATCAGACCCTCATCCATCTCGGTAGAAAGAATAGATAGAAGCTTCCCATGGCGAGCTTTGAACTCCAAGGGCTCTAATACATAAGATGTCAGACACCTTAACTCTTTCAAGTCGAGTTGTCTGAAACTGTACTTCTTCATATTCCTTCTTTGCTTATCCATGTCTGAAAATTTGCAAATAGACCTCTTAAGTTCCTTGTAAAATCTTATTGTTGATGTCATGAATGCGGATGAAGGCATGGATGCATGAATGCAACAAACACACTCAAGGATCAAGCAAGTCACACCACACAAAGGTCACGGGATGGCTCAAGTCATCGTCAACATCAATCATCCGTTTTGGTGGATTATAGTTTACACCTTATCAACACCCAAGTTCCATTGATATTGAGGATATACGAGAACGGATCAACCGCGAATCATGGGTTTTTTGTAAGTCACGAGCATGGAGTCTTGGTTAAGACCACCCAACGGGAGTGTACTATGGTTAAACCTGACAATCATGTTCTAAAGGGTTCCCATAGTCATCATCCCATCTTTCGGACATTATCGGATAAAACGACTACTCGTCCTCAAAAAATATTCTCAAGAGAGACTCTTATGAGTGTAGTATCGCGTAACAATCGTATCAAGTCTTACACTTGAACGACATTTGCACTACGTCCTAAAATAGGCCAAGACGGGCTAGGTATCTAAGGTCCTTGGCTTCTAGGGTCTATATTGGAAAGAGTAATGCCTAACCACGACTAATCGTGTGACATTAGTGATCCCAATAAAAACCTCCACCAAGTGAATGGACTTGCAAGTTAACTTGTTAAGGAATAACTCCACACAAGTCAACAAGACTATATCATTCTCCTATCATAAGTGCACTCGAGTTCAGGTATAGAACTCATCTCACAAGAAACCACCAAGCATACAAGCAATTAATATATCAAGCAATTCATACCTTACAAACAATACATTCATCCCAAATTTGCACAAAAATATGCCACAAATAAATATAAGCATACAACACGTACAAGCAAAAAGTAGGCTAAACCCACTGGAGTATTTTTCCCTAGCAGAGTCGCCACTTTTCTGTAGCGGGGTTTTCGTTACCTTTAGGTTTATTGACTAAACCAAAAGTCAACATACAATTCGAGTCGCCACCGCACTTTTATTTGTCCAAAGGAAAGGCTAAAAAGCGAACAAAAGCCAAGTAAGAAGTTTTTCAAATCAAAAACTAATAAAAATGTCAGAGATCTAGCTAAGGGGATTGGTTATGAAATGGGAAGGTTTTATGCACCCAAAACATCCTTAGTATTCTAAGGGAACCCTTTTTGCAAATATGTGTTGTAGGTTGGTATTTGTGAAAAGATTTGAACAAAAGACTGGGGGGATGAGAAGAGAATAGATTGTATTTACAAATTTTGTTGTTTGAATGGATGAACCCATTGCCTACGTACCATCACAAAGGAGGATCAAACCCTCGTAGTTCGGGGTAAAAATTTCAAAGATTGGTGAATTGATTTTAATCAAAAGCCTTAAGGTCTTTTGTTATCAAAGGGATAAAACTCAACCTAAACCAACAATCCACCATGTGAGGAAGGCTTCAACATGCTAGTAAGGGGTTAACCTTAAGCATGGAAGGCTTATAATCCAACACTAAGGATGAGGTGAGATTCACATTAACCACTATGATAACTCAAACCTATGACTAATGTTTTTGAAAAGGTTTTAACAAGTGGTCATTGGAACCAGAAAACAACTTGAAATGGGTTATATTTACAAGTTAGATTTATTTACAAAAAGGAGGTCAAAGTTGAATTAAAGTTTATTTACAAATGAGTATTTATGAAAATGGTTTTGAAAAGTCAAAGGCTTAAGGCCTAGGTTTCTAATTTGAAACAAAGTCAAAGTTTTGAAAATTATTTTTGGCTTGGTTAGAGTGGGGAGAAAAGAGAAGGGCTATTCCTAAAGCATACAAAGATAAGAGGGGAAAGAAAAACCCTTGGAGTTCCTTTTCTTGGAGTCATATAGATGACTCAAGATGCTCCTTTCCTTTGGACTTAGTACACAAACAAGCAATCAGTAATTGAATTCAAGCTCCTAGGATCTCCATTTGGCTTGGCTCTTAACTTGGCTACTCACGAAAATGTTCCTCTTTTCACAATCTTAAGATGGGATCCTTATCACACAAAAGCAAACATCAAAAAGCTCACAACACAATAAAGGGAATAGACAAAGAATAAGTTTGGAGGATAAGTCCTTTGAGGTCAACTTTGAATTTTAGCATTCTAAAGGCATGAAGCCTAGTTGCTCTTCAACATATTTTGCATTCTAAAGGCATGAGACCTAGTTGCTCTTGAACTCCTTTAAGCATGGGTAAATCCTAATTCTAAGTCCTTTCTCCTTTTGCATTTGGGTTCAAATTAAAACAAGCACAAATAACATAACATAGCAATATAATAATGGGCTCAAATGAGCAAAATAAAAATGACATAAACATAAAATATGTGCTCAAGTGAGCAAAGATTAAAAGCAAAATGAATAATGAGCAAGAAATAAATGACATTAAAAGTAAATGGCAAGAAACTAAAAGCTCAAATTAAAGTTAGTAGTTAGTAAGGTTATGTTAGCTTGTCATAAGACAATGTAGCGCCATGTTAAGCAATCGTAAGTGGACTAATGTAGTAGTCACACCTATCTGAGGCCGGTCAATAAGAATATAGGCAAAGAACACAAGTTAGAGGTCATGACTAGTAAGCTAAGCTCTATAAACTTGCCATGCCAAACAAAAGGGGAAGGGCCTTGTATTGACTTTTGGTTATTTGCTTGACCAAGAAGCGACCTATCTTTGACACAAAATAACTCACTTGATCATGGATCAAGTTGAGTTTGGTTTGGATCAAAGAAGGTTAAACTTCTCATTTGTCAAGACCAACCTCAAGACTTTAACTCATTGGCCATTGATGGAAAGAAAGGGATGAAGATGAAAGGGAAGGGGTAAGAAGTCAACAAACAAACCCAATTGATCAAGGGATAACTCATCTTTGGTCAAATTCATTCATCTTTCTAAGTGATGATCCATAAGGACTTTCAAACCACAAGATCCAATGAATTTGATTAAAGTTGAATCAATTCAACCTCAATCAACACCAAACAGAAGAGAATTGAAGATAACAAGTCAAGAAGTCAATGATATTTTTTTGGTATTTTTTGAATTAAAAGAAAATATAAATAAAAAATAGACAAACCAAATTGAACCTCAAATTCAATTCAAATCAACTTCAAAAAGTCCAATTAAATTCTCATAGGTTTAACATAGTCAAACAAACTTTGACTAATTTCCTCATAAATTTTTGAAATCAGAAAGTAATTAAAAACAGTTAAAAACAATTAAAAATAGCATAATATGAATTAAAATCTCAAATAATCTCAAAACAATCAAGAAATTATTGAGACTATTTTTCATTGACTTATCATGATCCATAGATGCTATGAAAATATTTTTGTATTTTTCAAAAGTCAGAAAGTATTTTAAAATGAATTAAAACCATTAAAAACCAAATAATTCTTAAAAAATATCAAATGAAGTCACAAAAATAATTAAAAATCAAAATATGAAACTAGGTTTTTTAAGAAAATTTTGCGAGTTGGTCTCATATTTTTATGACTTCAAATGAATTTTTAATGAATTGTTGAAAATGAAATGAATTAATAGAAAATAAATGGAAAATGAAAATAAGCGAAAAAGCCACAGCCATCTGATCCACATTCATTAATTAACGTGGCACTTGGCACGGTTCAAATCTGATGGCGCACGATACATCCAAGTCAAACGCGACACATCATGAATTAAAATAAGTAATTAAAATGAATGAACATGATTAGATCGTGGCATGGAGATCCAAGGGCCCTAGCGTGCACACGTGGTGGTGGTGGTGGAAACCACCATCTTCTCCGGCGAAGCAACAAATTCCGGCCACCAGTTGCAGAAAATAAATCTTAATCAAAATGAAAAACAAGGCCATGGAAATAAAGCTCTAGTGATGGAGATCATCACTGTACCAATGGATCTCCCTCACTCTTCCTATATTGAGAGAAATATGAAGGAGAAAATCATGGTGTCCACACGGATTGCTCATGAAATGAAGAATTGAAAGCACCAAAGGCTTGCCTCAAGTATGAGGACTTCAGAAAACCACAGAAACACAAGAATGCTACATTGAATTAAGAGTTCTAGATCCAAAAAGTTTGAGATTACACCTCTGAATTGATGAACTTCTGGCCATGAATTCTCCAAGATCCTTGCTCCTCTTTGATCTATGAATGCAATGGAAGTGATAGGCCAAGGAATTTGACTTTAAAACTCAGCTAATGATGCTGAATTTCAAGCTCGAAAATTTGAAGAAAAGTGATTAATTCCTTTAGTGATGGCTATGGTTTCACTTCTGTAGTACTTGGGATCTCCAAAAGGTTAACAATTGAAGCTCATGAAGGTGTTATTTATAGCTGAATGTGGCTGTGCATCACACTTTGTTCATGTGCATGAGAATTTGAAATTGTATTGCATGGGCCTTTATGGGCGTGTGGAAGGACCAATGATAGATGAAGGATCTTGCTGAGTTCATGCAGAAGGCATTTGGACATGCACCTTGGACTGAAGCAAGCTTGCAATTCAAGTTTCACCATAAAATATTAAAATGCACCTAACTGAAAAGAATTTTGAATCTCCCAAATGGTGAATCCAAAAGACTAATGTGAGTAATGGTTGGAAAGCCTTTGAGATAAGGAACAAAAGTCATGTTGGACAAAAAATCATTTGGAATGTGGAAATTGATGAAAACTGGATGGGAAAATCAAAGTATAAAACATGTTCAAATCATTTTGAAAAAGTTCACCCAAAACAAGCTAATTCAAACCCCTTTGTCTTCATGTTACAAGCTTCAAATGAAAAACCTCCAACATAAAAGTTGTATATGTTGGTGTAAGCCCTAGAGGCCAATACTTTTGGTACTTGTATCGAATTATTTATTAATAATAAAAGGCATTTTTCTTTATTATGTTTGTTTAATAAAGTCCCTGGAATAGATAGTCCATTTAATGTATCAAGTATGACTTAATCATGAGATCACATTAAACATAAGGACACTATTCTTAAAGTGTCCGTAGTCAAGCTTTATTATGAAATGGGATAACATTAAAGCATGGAGACTATTATGTTTGTAGACTGATGATCACGTCTCATGGATCATGGATAAAGAGTTATCAAGTCTTAAACATAGGTATGAATATTAAGAGTAATATTCATACTGGATTGACCCGCTATGAGAATACTATATAGAAAGTTATGCAAAGTGTCATAAGTTATTCTCATGGTGATAATAGTGTATACCACTCTTCGACCTGAAACCACGATGGATCCTACATGTAGAGTCGAGTGCTTTATTGCTGATCCAACGTTGTCCGTAACTGGATAACCATAAAGGCAGTTGATAGGTACTCCACGAAGCATGCTGAGGGACATGAGTGTCCTAGATGGAATTTGCCAATCCTGCTTAACAGGATAAATGTCTATGGGCCCAATATTGAACTGGACAAGGGTGACATGGTCTATACCTTGTGTTCAATATAGACATAAGGGCAAAGGGGTAATTATACACATAATTATTATCACAGGAGGTTTTGTCAGATCACATGACATTTTCGTGACTTGGGTAGCAGTGATGTGTTGCTAGATACCGCTCACTGTTTATTATGTTAAATGCATGATTTAATATAATTGCCAACGCCGCGAAAACCTATAGGGTCACACACAAAGGACGGATTGATGAGAGATAGAATAATTAAGGAACATCGTAAGGTACGGTGTACTTAAGAAGAATACGAAATATGGTAAAGTACCAAATACTTAAGTGATTTTGGCATATTCTGAGATATGGGCCAAAATGCACTTAAGTGGGCTTTTTGGCTTGAAGCCCACACAAGTGGTTCTATAAATAGAACCCCTTGGGTAGAAGCATTTACACTCCAGACAACACAACTGAAGAGTTGGAATTTCGTATATCTCTCTCTCTCACTCAAAGCCTTCACTCACAAACAGCTAGCACTGCGATTGAAGGAATCCGTTCGTGTGGACTGAGTAGAGACGTTGTCATCGTTCAACGTTCGTGATCGCCCCGTGGATCTGTATCAAAGGTTGATCATTGTCAGAGATTTGCACCAAAGGTTTGAATCTCCACAAGAGGTAACGATTCTATCACTGATCATGCTCATTCGTAAGGATCATTAAAGGAGAAATTTTTTAAATTCCGCTGCGCCTTGGATGGCAATTCTCCTTCAGTATATCCTTTCAAGATAGTCAATATAGACTCAAAGTTTGCATCATTTGGATTTTCTACGACAAAGTTATGGGCATTTGAAGTTGGGTACTTTTTCAAATTCAATGAATTAGGTCCAAGATGACCTATAATGTTTTACATTATCATATGTATTTATTTTAAGATTATGAAATTTTGTCCAACATAATATTTTAAGTACACATCTCAAGCTTTCCAATTCATTTGGTCTCACGTCAAAATTATAAAAATTAAAGAAGTTATGCCCTTGGTAAGTTGACCTAAAATTAGGGTTTCAGTCAAAATGACCTATAATGTTTCAAAATGAATGATGACCTTCCAAGCTCCAAATGTATTTTTGATGAAAACTAAAGTTGTTCATATGGTTCTTAAGAACATGTTTTCTCTAGGTATCATCTTCATTTGACAAATACATCAAAAATTATGTCTCATTGCTCCTCAACTTAGTCAGATGACTTGACTGGTCAACCTTTCAAGGCCAAACTTCCAATCTTGATGAATAAATGATTGAGAGGCCTCAAATAGGCTCATATATGCATAAAATGATGAATTAAAGAACTTCCCTTGATTAAATTTGGTCAGAGGCTGAGATTGCTTCATGGGCAAGGCAAAGTCAAAGCACAGTGAAATTAGGGTTTCCTTGGGAAACAATCTTCAAGCCCTTTGGGTTGTTTTGATCAAATTAGAAAATTGAGATACTTGGGAGACATATATGTTGATTAGGATCTTTTTGGACCATTTTCATGCTTTTTCTCATCTTCATCTAGCCATTCCATTGGGCTTAGGAGCCTCCTATGAGCATTGTGGAGCACATGATCACTTGAGCTTCAAAACAAAAAGAGTTAGTGACATATTTTGTGCTTTTGGTTAGTAATCAAATAAGAAAAGCAATAATATAGAATACAAGCATGCTTGGTGGTCTCAAAACACTCAAACAAGTCCCAACCCTAGGGTTAAGGAGCCAAACATGCTATGATCCTTAAGGTAATGCACTTGTGCAATAACATGATGCCATGAGGGATCTTAGGGTCAAAATTGGGGTCTTACACTTATCACACTTGGGAACCCTAATTTTCTACATAGTCGCTCCCTTCCTCTTTACTGGTACAAATGTATTGATCAAAACAATGAATGCTCTCTATTAATAGAGTAAACAACTAGTGCATGAGGGAACTACATGAAAATGATTCAAAATATTAAATGATAATGTTAATGATATTAAAAAAGATTAAAAGGGAAAAATAAAATGTGGTCAACATGTCATTATTTCTATTAAACAAAAAAAAGGGAAATGGAAAAAGACACGGTCAAATGGAGAGCGAAAAAACATATCTCTCTCTTTGATCTATCGTTCTCCACCCTCTCACTATCTCAGTTCTGATCATTGATCCCCTTCATCTTCCTCAAGATAAACATTGTTTTGAAAAAAAAACAAAGAAATAAAAATACATGTTCTAAAAAATCTAACCGCATGTTCTTACTCTCAACATTAAAATCCTCTACGATTTGAACTAAACGAAAAAAAAACAAATTGCAAAAATTGAAACTTCAGCAAGGTGGAACATACGATGCGAAAAAACGGAAGCAAATCAATCACCACAACAAGCAAATAGAGAATATGGGGAAGTAAGCGTATCAGGCGAGCAAAAAAAGAAAAAATACAATTCTAATAAATTCGTTACCCTAATCCCCAACATCCATGACGATTCATTCATGTTTTTCTAATACAAATGCAAGGGAAAAAACGTAAGTAGAAAGGAGTGATAACGAGTTCAACAATCTACCTCAAAAGATCTACTTGAATGTTCAAGTAATTTGTTATGCTCCTTCTCTTGCTTGTTGCAAAAAAAAATCTGGACTTTTCCTTTTGTTTGTGTATATTCCTTGCTTGTTTTTTGAGTTTAGCCACTAAGTTTTTTCGAATTCTTTTGATGATTGCTAGATTTTTATGTTCATCAAATTTTGATATCCGTTCTTATTAGGGGCTACTACCTCTTTATATTGTGATTTTTTTTAGGATTTATGCTGTTGTTGTATGACACAAAAGTAATGAAATTATTCAACCTTTTTTATGCCAATAAATGTTTTAACAATTTACTGAAAGATCTGCTATGCTGATGTTTTGGTGCAACCTGCACGTTGCGTTCCACCTTGACTTAGAAAATGTGTTATATCTATGCTAACTTTCTTCTATGCTTCTGCATCTAGGTATGTACAAGACAAAACTCTCCACTCCAAGGAAATCAAAGGTGGAGGAAAAACCAAGAAGCAAACGAATTCATCAAAAAATATAAATTGAGGGTCCCCACTCATTCGACATTATTCCCTCATTGTGTAACTTGGTTACCGTAAAAAAATAAAATAGATGTGGCTTAAGCCTTCCTTATTTTTCTTTAGTGATGTAAAAAAGGGTAGAATAAAAATGTAATTTATTTTTGAACTTTAAATGTAAAAAAAAAGAGTGTAAAATAAAATGTTAATTAAAAACAAAATATCAATTTAAATGTAAAATAAAAATGTGGATTTGAATTTTAAATGTAAATGAAAAGGTGAATTTAAATGTACATACAAAATGTGAACTTAAATAAAAATGTGAATTTGCTATTATTTCCAACTAATATGAAAAACTCTTGCTAGAACAAGAATAAAACCAAGGCAAAACTAAATAACACTTAATTTATTTTGAAAAAAAGAAAGCAAAGACAAAGCTAAACTTTTGGTGTAAAATTAGGGCTGGAAATGAACCAAACCAACTCGAAAATAGTTCGAGACTCGATTCGATAATTAATTCGTTGGACTTGGTTCATGAACCAAATGAGTCGAACTTGAACTCAAAACTAAGTTCGTAAAATAAATGAGCTGAAATTGAGCTATGTATAGTTCGACTCGTTAGGTTCATGAGTCGACTCGGTTATATATATATATATATATATATATATATATATATATATATATATATATATATATATATATATATATATATATATATAATATTTTTAAATCATATATCTCAATAGTATCATTTAAAAAAATAATGTATAGATTTTAACCTTTATTTATAGAAGTAATTGATTTAGCATAGCATACCATGATCATGTTGTGTTGGTATTCTGATATATGAATTTAATTGGCTTAAAAATTATCCTCTTCCATCTTGCAGGTTATCCTTTCCTTACTAGCTATGACATTAAATCAGTTGACAGTTGGTGGTGTAATGAAGATTGAAGTTGAATAATCATTTTGTGATGGGAATGTATCAATTTCTAATAGTTTTTGTTGTACTATTTTATTATATTTGTATTAGTTTTTGAGACAAACTTAAACTCAAAAAGAATAGTTTTTGAATTAGACTTTTAAATTTATCTCTTGAAAGCTTTATTTTGTTTTAATATTTTCCCTTTAAAAAGAATAATTTAAAATGTCAAATATAATAAAAAAATTTAAACTTTAAAAAATGACTTTTTAGTCCGTGAAGTAAACAAACTGAACCTAACGAACTGAACCTAACGAGTTGAACCGAGTTGTTCAAGAACTTAAAACGAGCGAGTTCGAGCTTAAAAAAAAGTTCGTGTTGAACTCGAGTCGAGTTTCGAGCTAAACCAATTCTTATCGAGTCGAGTCGATCTGACGACGGGTTCGACTCGACTCGACTCATTTCCAGCGCTATGTAAAATGCAAATTTAACTTCTAAACATCCATACCTAATATAATACAAAGTAAATGTCAATTATGGGTGTATTCATGAATGAATGATGATTTGGCTATAAATGATTTTAAAAAATAATAATAAAAAAATCCAAAACACCTAATGAAAGTCCTAATAAACCTAACAAAGTTTAAGTGGAAAACAAAACTAATGTATGAGTATGGGTATGTAATGGACTCGTCAGATCAAACAAATCAATCACGCTGAATGGATAAAGATAATGAGATGCAGATGGATAAATGCAGATGAATGAGGCACAAATGAGTAGTTGCAGACAAATGAACATGAATGGATAAATGCAGATGAATTAGGTGGGGCAAAATTTAGGGTATGACAGTGAGATCTCTCCTTAGTAAGTTGTATAAACCAACAAGTAATTGTTCTTTAACACGTCCATGTACGTTTCTATTATCTTTTCCATTTGGCAATTCTCCATTTTTCGTGCGGACTTAATGCCTCAGATATACCCTTTAAACACTACCTGATACTAGATTCTGGAGCCACTAACCATATGAAGCAGTTACCCACATACTTCTCTATCTATTCACCTTGCCCCAGTAACAAAAAAATATCCATTGCAGATGGTACCTTTACAACTGTAGCAGATGAAGGAACAATTAAACTTAATTCATCCATGACTCTTAACAACGTCCTTCATATCTCAAAAATGACTACTAGCCTAATTTCCATACATAAACTCACAAAATACTTTTCATGTAATGTTATTTTTTATAATAACTCTTGTGTTTTTCAGGATAAGATTTCTGGGAGGACGATTGGAAGTGCTAGAGAATGGAATGATCTTTACTACTTGGATAACAAAGATTCAAGCCCATATTTTCTCAGTAGCAATTCGTTTTTGTCAGAACCAATAAAGACCAATAGGGAGAACATCAAGTCAGTCTGCCTCTGAGGGGTCTGCTGCCGTTGAGGGTGCTGCTGAGGTGAAGGCCGAAAGGGACTCCTATGTGGTTGCGACTGCTGAGAAACTGGTACTCCTAACTGAACTAGAGTCTCCATCCCAAGGTACTTGTAACGACCATAATGAGGAGTCACTGGCTCTCTTGAGAATCAATCCTGGAATCGCTGAGCAGTCGCCCATATGTGACCCTAGTGAGTCAAGTAGCATTGAGGCGCCCCCATGTGTGCAGACATATCATGCATAAAACAAAACTGGGTCATACGGTCAACGTGTGTCTGTGAGTCCTCGTCCTCAATAGTCGGAGTTTCCCTCGACACTTCATGAGACGTATCCTGCCTAGGTGGATCACTAGGTCATGTCTCAGATGCATGTGGACGCCTAAGTGGTGTTTGGTCCTCTTTCATAACAACAACAGTCTTCTCCTTCATCCAAGAAGGATCCAAATAATGGGTTGGTCTCAACATCTGCCTCCCATCCAAGTCCTCTATCCCCGCCTTTTGACATAATAACAATATCACAGTAACGTGCCCACTGACTTCTTTTGTGATTGAGCAATCTCGTCCATGTCACCAACGATGATTCTTCCTATGTTGACAGGTTTATTCTTAAGAAAAAAGTACAGTGCCAAGGCTCTCTCAGCAATCAAGTCAGATCCACTCTGGTTTGTATCTAGAGCGTGATGAATGTAATAGGCCCATGCCTTAGGAATCCGGGACAATTCCACAATGAGAATTTTAGATGAAGTCCACTTTGATGTTCCCTTCCAATCTTTACTTGGTCGGGCTAACAACTGACACATCTCCTCAAATGGCCATCCAGATCGATCGGACCGCTTCATGATGGGAAAACTGTAATGGGACTCCCGAAATTTGCATTTGAGTACCCTGTTGATGTTCTACCAATCATAATTAATTTTCTTACCACGAACCCATGGCACCAACTGAGTAACATCAGCAGACTCGTCATCAAGTGCTCTATAAGGATTGGCATAAAATTCCAGCATCAATTCTCTTGCTACCGGTTGGATATGGGAATTGAGATGAGTATGTTTTTGCTTCTTAAGCATAATAGTTGCTTTTGGAAGTTCATCAGGTTTAAGGATACACACTTTCTCTTCAATGACCTTTCATTCTAAGATGGCTCTGTAACTTTGAGAATGTGCATCACATGTGAACCTTTGATATTACTCAGATGGAGAAGCCATTGGGGTTGAAAGATTTGATACCAGTGAAGAAACTATGAAAATCTGGACAGTCAAAGAAGAACGAACAGAGAAACAAAGTGATACACAATTGTTTGCGTAATAGAAATTGGAAAAATGACAACAACAGTACTAAGAAAGTAATTAAACATGGAAAAAAAGGGCATACGCGTAAGATACGCGTAAAAGGATGGCGTTACGCATATGCTACGAGCAATTTTCAGTTGAAAATTTGCAGATCGCGTAACAGATCATGTATGGCTACCATTACGCGTACATTATGCGTATTGACACAATTTATGCGTAACACCAGATCTCGTATGGGCTCCTTACGCGTAGGCTACGTACTTCAGCAGGGATGCACCATTTTTGCATGCCCATACGCGTAATGCTTAGTGAGTTACGCGTATGGGCAAGACATGTGACTTTTTCAAAAAATTCCACTGTTCAAAATTTTCTAAGTCCTTTTCTGCAGACCTGGCTTGCCACTGATGCAACATGACTCAAAACAAGAAATAAACACCAAACATAATTTAAAAGAAGCAGATACCTCATTGGGTTTCCTCCTAAGAAGCACTTTTTAACGTCCATAGCTCGACGAATTACCATTCTACCCTCCGAGTTGAACAACTTCTACCAAGCCACTTTCTTGTCCTTGGTAGTACAGTTTCAGTCTTTGTCTGTTGACCTTGAAAGTGTCCCTATTCTTATCATTTTTCAGCTCTATTGCTCTATGAGGGAACACTTTGTGAACCACAAATGGTCCAAACCCTCGAGACTTCAACTTTCCAGGAAACAACTTCAACCTGGAATTAAAAAGCAACACCAACTATCCTTCCTAAAATTACTTTCTCTGGATCTTTTGATCATGCCATTTTTTTGTTTGTTCTTTATAAGATTTGGCATTCTGATAAGCTAGATTCTTAAATTCTTCTAACTCGTGGAGTTGGAGAATTCAGGATTCACCAGCTTTTGAAAGATCGTAGTTAAGGAATTTAGAAGCCCAAAATGCTTTGTGCTCTAACTCGAGCGGTAAATGACACATTTTTCCATAAAATAAATGATATAGAGACATACCTATGGGTGTTTTAAATGCAGTTTTGTATGCCCAGTGCATCATCCAACTTTATTGGCTAGTCCTTTCGAGAAGCACTAACAGTCTTTTCAAGGATTTGCTTTATTTGCCTATTCGACACTTAAATTTGCCCACTCGTCTGAGGGTGATAAGGAGTGGCAATCTTGTGCTTAACATTATATTTTTTCAACAGATTTTCCATCAACTTGTTTAAAAAATGGGTGCCTCCATCACTGATCAATGCTCTTGGTACCCTAAACCATGAGAAATATACAGTTTCTAAGAAAGTTCACCATCACTTTAGCATCATTAGTGGGTAATACTATAACTTTTACCCATTTTGAAACAGAGTCCACTGCAACTAGGATGCAACTATTCCCAAAAGATGGTGGAAAAGGTTTCATGAAATCTATCCCCCATACATCAAACAACTCTACCTCCAACATGGAATTCTGAGGCATCTAATTCCTTTTTGATATATTACCCGTCCTTTGACATCTGTCACATTCTCGAACTATGTAATGAGCGTCCTTGAATAGAGTGGGCCAATATAAGCTTGAATGGAGAGCTTTTCTGCTATCCTATCTCCACTAAAGTGTCATCCATACTCTGAATCATGACAAGCTTTCAGTATATCTCTCTGCTCTTCTTCTGAAACACATCTTCTTATCAACCCATCCACTCCCCTTTTGTACAGGAATGAGTCATACCACATATACAACTTGCAATCATGTAAAAATGTTTTCTTCTTGTTATAATCAAAATCATCAGGTATTGCCCCACCAACCTAATAATTTGCATAGTCTGCAAACCATGGAACACCAGTAATTTCCAAGATCCATTCATTAGCAAATGCATCCTGAATTGGGTGTTCCTATTCTGCTTTCTTAATTAGGGACATGCGGGACAAGTGATTTGTAGCTGTATTCTCACAGTCATTTTTATCTCGGATTTCGAGATCAAATTCTTGAAGAAGGAGTATCCATCTCAACAGTATGGGCTTTAATTCCTATTTAGAAAACAAATACTTTAAAACAGCATGGTCAGTATAAACAATAATCTTAGACCCTAGCAAATACGATCTGAATTTGTCAAAAGCATAGACAACGACCAACAACTCCTTTTCGGTAGTTTCATAATTCATCTGGGTCGAGTTAAGGACATGACTAGCATAGTAAATCACATGCAAAAGTTTGTCCGTCCTTTGTCCTAAAAAAGCCCTCATAACAATGTCACTGGTATCACACATAATCTCAAAAGGGAGAGACCAATATGGGGCTATCACAATATGGGAAGAAACCAACTTACTTTTCAAAGTCTCAAATGCCACCCTAAACTCATTATCAAAAATAAATGGCTTGTCCTTAACAAGGATATTTGTCAAGGGTTTGGCAACTTTGGAAAAATCCCTTATGAACCTACGATACAAACCTGCATGTCCTAAGAAACTACTTATCCCCTTTTCATTCATTGGGGTGGGAGATTGGCAATCACCTCCACTTTTGCTTTGTCAAATTCAATCCCCTTGTGGGAAATTTTATGACCCATCACTAGACCTTCCTGTGCCATGAAATGGAATTTCTCCCAATTAAGGATAAGGTTAGTTTTCTGGCACCTTTCTAAAACAAGAGACAAGTAAGTTAAACAATTATCAAAAGAATATCCAAAAATAGAAAAATCACCCATAAACACCTCCATATGCTTTTCAAGCATGTTGGCAAATATAGATGTCATACATCTTTGAAAAGTGGCAGTGGCGTTGCACAATCCAAATAGAATCCTTCTATAGGCAAAGATACCATAAGGACACGTGAACACTGTCTTCTCCTGATCTTCCAAGGCTACAACAATCTGGTTATACCTCGAATATCCATCTAGAAAGTAATTGTACTCATGACCTACAAGTCTCTCCAACATCTAGTCAATAAAAGGGAGAGGAAAATGATCTTTCCTTATGGCAGTGTTGAGCCTCCTATAATCAATACACACTCTCCAACTTATTACTGTGCGAGTGGGAATCAATTCATTTTTCTCATTTTGAATCACCATTGTTCCTCCCTTCTTTGGTACCACATGTACTGGACTCACCCATGAACTGTAAAAAATAGGGTAAATTAGCCCTGCATCCAACTGTTGGTGTAAGTTCTAGAGGCCAATACTTTTGGTACTTGTATCGAATTATTTATTAATAATAAAAGGATTTTTCTTTATTATGTTTGTCTAATAAAGTCCCTAGAATAGATAGTCCGTTTAATGTATCAAGTGTGACTTAATCATGAGATCACATTAAACATAAGAACACTATTCTTAAAGTATCCATAGTCGAGCTTTATTGTGAAGTGGGATAACATTAAAGCATTAAGACTATTATGTATATAGACTGATGATCACATCTCATGGATCATGGATAAGGAGTTATCAAGTCTTAAACATAGGTATGGATAGTAAGAGTAATATTTATACTGGATTGACCCGCTATGAGAATACTCTATAGAATGTTATGCAAAGTGTCATAAGTTATTCTCATGGTGATAATGGTGTATACCACCCTTCGACCTGAAACCACTATGGACCCTAGATGTAGAGTCAAGTGCCTTATTGCTGATCAAACATTGTCCGTAACTGGATGAACATAAAGACAATTGATGGGTACTTTACGAAGCATGCTAAGGGACATGAGTAACCTAGATGGAATTTTCCCATCCTGCGTAACAGGATAAATGTCTATGGGCCCAATATTGAACTGGACAAGGATGACACGGCCTATGCCTTGTGTTCAATATAGATATAAGGGCAAAAGGGTAATTCTACACATAAGTATTATCACAAAAGGATTTGTCAGATCACATGACATTTTCGTGTCTTGGGTAGCAGTGATGTGTTGCTAGATACCGTTTGTAGCGGGGTATTCGTTACCATTAGAGATATTGACTAAATCTAAGGCAAACCATACAAGTCGAGTCACCACCGCACTTCTATTTATCCAAAGGAATGGTTAGAAAGCGAACAAAAACCTAAAAGTTTTATCGAATCAAAAACTAGTAAAAAGTCAGAGATCTGGGTAAAGGGGTTGATTATGCAATGGGAAGGTTTTAAGCACCCAAAACATCCTAGGTACTCCTAGGGAGCCCTTTTCATACTTGTTGTAAGGTTGGTATTTTGTGAAAATTTATTTGTGCAAACATGATTGAAGAGATGAGAAGAGAATGTACAAGTTATTTACATTTTGTGTTTGAATGGATAAACCCATTGCCTACGTACCATCTTAAAAAAAAGATTAGGATCAAAACCTCGTAGTTCGGGGTAAAAATCTCAAAATGAGTTGGTGAATTGATTGGTCCAAAAGCCTTAAGGTCTTTTGTTATCCAAGGGAGAAAACTCAACCTAAAACCACAAATCCACCATGTGAGGATATCTTCAACATGCTAGTGAGGGGTTAACCCTATAATAAGCATGGAAGACTCATTGTCCATCATTAAGGATATAGGTGAGCATTACATCTACCTCAAGGATAAGGGATAAGAAACAAGACCACAAATGGAGTTCCTCTCTTGAGATCATATTGATGATCCAAGTAGCTCCCATCCTTTGGAATATACAAGCAAGATAATAGTAAGCTCAAGCAATCGACAATCAATTAAGCTCTTGGCAAGTTCCTCAATGGCCCTTGGATCTCTCTCTCTTAGAAGCTCATGGAAATGGTTTCTCTCTTAGGCTCAATGTTGGAATCCCTAGCACAAGAACACACACATCAAAAAAAAAGTTCTATCAACAAACAAAAGAATGAACAAGAAGGAGTTTAGAAATTGGTCCTTTCAAAGTCCTCTTCAACATTTATAGCATTCTAAAGGCCCAATGCCTAGTTGCTCTTTGACTCCAAATTTGCATAGGGAAAGTCCTAAAGTCTAAGTCCAATTGTTCATTTCTTTGCATTTGGTCCACAACAATCAAAACAAAACACAAGCACAATAACATAAACATGTGCTCAAGTGAGCAAAGAGAAAAAGCAAATGAATAATATGTACAAGAATAGTAAATTGCATAAATGTAAAGAGCAAAAGGTAAATGTTAATAGTTAATGATTAGTGTTAGTGGTTAGTGTGCCATAAGGAAAATTTAGCGCTATGTTAAGCAATTGTAATTGGACTTATGTAGAAGTCACAACTATCTGAGGCCGTTCAATAATAATGTAGGCAACAACACAAGTTAGAAGTCTTGATTAGTGAACCAAATTCCAACAACTTGCCATGCCAAAAAGAAGATGAGAAATGATATTGTATTGGTTTAAGTCCTTTGCATGATTTAGAAAGCAATCTATCCTTAATGCAAAGCCATTCACTTGATCATTTGATCAAGATGAATTAAATTTGAATCAAGGAAGATTAAACCTCCATAATCAATGCTAACTTATCAACCTTTAACTCATGGATCAAAAAGAAGAAAAGAAGAAGAAGAAGAATGGATAATGGAAATGAAGAAAATAAAGTGCATTAAGTGAAAATGGAATGTACCAATTCACAAATGTTGACCAAAGATAGGGAAGATCAAGGTCAAACCATCAAAGAAAGAAGTGAGATGAAGATTGGAGGTCAAGAAATGAACAAAATATTTTTGGCATTTTTAATATTTGAAAATAAACTTGAATTAAAATATTAAAGAAAGGTCAAACTTCAAATTCACTTCAAATCAACTTTGAAAAGTCCAAGTGAATTATCCCAAGTTCAACAAGGTCAAACAAAGTTTGACAAAAAAATTCAGCATTTTTAAAGGTCAGAAACTATTTTTAATCAATTAAAAATGAAGAAAAATAACCTAATTGAACTAAAATCTCAAATAAATCTCGAATCAATTAATAAATTGATGAGAATATTTTTCATAGATCCATCATAATTCAAAGAAGTTAGAAAAATAATTTTGTATTTTTTGAATATCAAAAACTATTTAAAATGAATTAAAAATGACCAGAAAAGAGAAAACTATTAAAAAATAGCAAATGATAAAATAAAAAATATTAAAAATCATTTTTAGAAACTAGAAATTAAAAGAGAAATAATGCAATTGGTCCCATATTTTTTGGACCAATAATAAAAGAGATATGAATTTTTAAAAATGAGATAGAATTTAAAAATAAAATGGAAAATTCAGAAATTAGAAAAAACCACGTGCGTTGGATGGATCCTCATTAATTGACGTGGAGGATCTAATGGCAATGAGCTGCGCGCGCACCATAGTCCAAGGTCAATGAGAAACATAATGAATTAAATAAAGTCAAAAGATCTGATGGCTATGATATAAACTAGAGATCAGATCCAAGGGCTCACAATTGATCTGGCAATGAGACGGTGGCCAGCGCCACCGTCTTCTCCGGTGAGCTCCGGTGGAGACCAAAAATTGCAGAGTTTCAAACGTGCATCAAAATGCACGATCCAAGCACCATTCGAAAGGTGAAGTGATGTACATCACTCCTATGCCACTCAATTCCACTCTAGATTCCTATTGAGAGAGAAATCAGAGATGGAAGTTTGGTGGTGTTCAACTGAACTTGCTCGATTTCAACAATTAAGCACACAATAATGACGCCTCTATAGAAAGGACTTCAGACAACACAATATCAAGGCAAATGGAGCAAAGTATAAGGAGATTCGAAGCAAAAATCAGTTGATCAAAACCTTTGGATTATGAAGAATAGAGTCACTCTCTTTGGTTCCTTTTGCAAACAGAAGCTTCAATAGATCAAATGATGAAGGTCTAGGAACTTTAGATCTGAAAATTCAACCAAATGCAATTGAATTTCAGATATGAATTTTTGGAGAAAAAGAGAGTTGTTCCTTTAGGTATGGCTAGGGATTCAATCTTGCAGCATTTCAGGCGCCTTCAGGTTGGAGAATTGTGAAGGTAAGGCATGGTATTTATAGATGGAGAGAGCTGAATGCATGAGCTAACTCGTGTGCATGGCAAATGGATTTTGCATTGCATGGGCTTGTGTGATCATGTGGAAGGCCCAATGAAGGCTGAAACAACCTGCTGAGTTCATGTGAAATGCAAATGGGCGTGTACATCAAGTGTAATAAGCTCATGCATGGCAATTGTTGAATTTCATAAAATGCACTTAATTCTTCATGTCTTCGAAAATGATGCTTCCAAACTCCAAATGCAACCTTATGAGTAATGGTTAGAAAGCTTGTTGCATAAGGAACAAATGATATGTTGATCAAAAATCCAATTGGGCCTTGGAAATTAGTGAAATTTGAGCTTGAAGTGTAGGGTGCAAAACATGCATAAGTGAACTTTCCAAATTTGGCCAATGTTCAAGCCCTTCTGTCTCAATGATGCAAGCTCCAAATGATAAAATCTTCAAAATGAAAGTTGTAGATATTTTCAAGGAAATCAATTGGGACTTAAATTTTGCATCATTTGGAGTTTTTATGAAGAAGTTATGGGCACTTGAAGTTGGACTTTTTTACATTTCAATGCATTTGGCCCAAAGTGACCTATAATGTTTTGCATTATCACATGTATTTCTTTTGAGATTTTGAAATTTTTCTCAACATAACATTTGAAGTAGACACAATAATATTTCCAATTAATTTGGTCCCACCTCAAAATCATGAAAAATTAATGAGTTATGTGCTTGGGAAGTTAACCCAAAATTAGGGTTTCAGTCAAAATGACCTATAATGTCTTGGAATGTATGATGACCTTCCAAGCTTCAAATAAAATTTTAATGAACATTAAAGTTGTTCATATTGTCCTTAAGAACATTTTTTCTCTTGGGGTCATCTCCATTTGACCAACACATGAAAAGTTAGGTCTCAGTGTATTTCAACATAGTCAGATGAATTTACTGATCAACTTCTCAAGTCCACAACTCATATCTTGATGAATTGATGATTGAGGACACTCAAATAAGTTCTAATATGCATGTAATAATTAATTAAAGAACTTCCCTTGATTGTATTTGACCATGGGCTGAGGTTGCTTCATGAGCAAGGCATTGTTGATGATCAGATGAATTAGGGTTTCCTTGGGAAACAAACCTCAAATCCCTTGACTTGCTTTGATAAAAAATGATGAATTGAGATACTTGGGAGGCATATTTGATGGATGAGAGCTTTGGGAACCATTACCATGCTTGATTTCATCTCCTTTTGACCTTTTCATTGCACAAAGGATCTCCTAGAAGCTTTTAGACCTTGTGATTGCTCAAGCTACAAACAAGAAATGTTAGTGACATATTTTTGTGCTTTTGGTTAGTAAATAAAATGAGAAAAGTAATGATATAAAATTCAAGCATGCTTGGTGATCTCAAACCACTCACAAGAGGTCCCACCCAAAGGCAAAGGGAACGAAGATGCTCATGATCCTTGAGGCTTTGCAAATGCAATGTTATGATGCCATGAGGGATCTTAGGGCCAAAATTGGGGTCTTACACCGCTCACTATTTATTATGTTAAATACATGATTTAATATAATTGCCAATGCCGCGAAAGCCTACAGGGTCACACACAAAAGGACGGATTGATGAGAGATAGAGTAACTAAGGAATACCGTAATGTACGGTGCACTTAAGTGAATTGTAGAACATCGTAAGGTACGATGTACTTAAGTAGAATATGAAATATGGTAAGGTACCACACGCTTAAGTGATTTTGGCATATTATAAGATATGGGCCACATACACCTGAGTGGGCTTTTCTTAGCTTGCAGCCCACACAAGTGGTTCTATAAATAGAACCCTTGTGTAGAAGCATTTGTGCAGTTGCAATTTCGTTTCTCTCTCTCACTCACTCAAAGCCTTCATTCGTAGCAGCTAGCACTGAGATTGAAGGAATCCGTTCGTGTGGACTGAGTAGAGGTGTTGTCATCGTTCAACGTTCGTGATCGCTCCGTAGGTCTGCATCAAAGGTTACAATCGCCACAAGAGGTAACGATTCTATCACTGATCATGCCCATTCGTAAGGATCACTAAAGGATAAATTTTAAATTCCGCTGCATTTTGGATCGCTCTTCTCCTTCACCAACAACTTCACCACTTATTTCCTCACAACTTCTTTCATTGTTGGAATCAACCTTCTTTGGGGCTGTACCACTGATTTGTGACTATCCTTCATCAGTATTTTATGCATGCATACTATGGGGCTAATTCCTTTAAAGTCTCCAATGGTCCATCCCATATCACTCTTGTATTTCTTCAGCACTTGTACCAATTTTTCCTCTTCTTTTGCATGTAACCTAGAACTTATTATAGAAGGATAAGTATTTCAAGCATCCAAAAAGACATACTTCAGATTTTCAGGTAATTGTTTTAATTTTGCACCTGTACCTGCTTCATCTTCCTTTTTTGTCTCGGTTCCCCGTGGAGCTCTTAAATCCTCCCACCGGCGTGGTTTGGATTTCAACCAAGGTGGTTGCACATCCAACAAGGCAAGCATTTCCTTCTCTCTTGCATCCTCATTATCCTCTATTTCTTGGGCGGACAAACTAAGAACTCTTTCCAAAGGCAACTTAGGGACTTGGCTCGGAATAACTTTTACTACCATTTTATCTATCACTTCCACTGCATTACTTGTCCCTATGTCTTCTTTGTGTTTCATGGTGCTTCTCACATCAATTTTTAGCTCTTTATCATAAACTTTGAGGGTCATGGTTCCTTCCTTAATGTCTATCACACATCTCCCTGTTTCTAGGAAAGATCTTCGTAGAATAAGAGGGATCTCTTCATCTTTAGGCATCTCAAGAATCACAAAATCAACAGGGAACACAAATTTATCTATCTTAACCAGAACATCTTCAACTACACCATAAGGTCTCTTCACTGAGTGATATGCAATTTGGAGTGTCGTCCTGGTATCTTGAATTGTTCTTATTCCCAACTTCCTGTAAATGGACAAAGGCATAAGACTCACACAAGCTCCCAAATCAATAAGTGCCTTTTTGAATGATCTATCTCCAATGGTGCATGGAATGGTGACAAAACCTCTATCTTTCTTTTTTACTGGGATCTTCATACCCCGCAAAATAGCACTATAAGTTTCAGTGTCAATGATGCATTTCTTGGAGATGATATCCTTCATGAATTTTGCATAGATGGGCATCGGCTCAAGTGCCTCAGAGAATGGAATGTTAATTTCTAACTTTCTGAAAATCTCTAAGAACTTCTCAAGTTTTTTTCTCATTTTGGCCTTTCTTCTTGTTCCTTGTAGGAAATGGGAGTTTGACGATATGTTTTGGTTCTATTGGTTTTTCTTTAACAACCTGTTTTGGTGTAACCTCTTCCTCCGTTGTGGTCTGATTTTCTTTGATTTCTACATCCACTTCGAGAAATTGGTCTTCTTCCTCAGGTTTGTCTTCAGGCATTTCAAGTGATTTCCCACTTCTCGTTGCCACTGCACTCACATTATTATGGTCTCTCAGATTTGTCACAATTGTACTAGGTAGGGAACCTTGTGCTTGAGAACTGGTTATTTATTTTGCTACCTGACCCATCTGAACCTCCATATTTTTGATAGAAGCAGTAGTGTTCCTTTGATTATTTCTGGTTTCTTGCTGGAATTGGGAACTTTGAGCTGCCATCTTTTTAATGGCAATTTCCCAATCGGACTTTTTGGGTGCTTGTTGTTGATATTGTTGTTGTGGTTGTTGGTATTGTGGTTGATACTATTGTTGTTGCTGTGGTCGATACTGTTGTTGCTGTGGTTGGTTCTGATACTTAATAGGGCCCTATTTTTGAACATTTCCTTGCTGATCTTTCCAAGAGAAATTTGGACGGTTTTTCCAGCCTGGATTATAAGTGTTAGAATAAGGGTTGTTCTGCTTCAGAAAATTTATTTCTTCAATTTATTGCGCAGTTGCAACATAGTGCATGGCAAAATGAGGTCCACCACAAATCTCATAATTAACAACTTGAACAGGTTGAACTTGGGCTATCGTTTGAGTACCTATATTCATCGCCTCAAGCCTTCTCTCAACTTCAAGAGCAACTTGGTCTTCCATCTTCACAACTTGATTTGCAAGTTTCAAATTGATCACACCCTCTAGTTTCTCATACTTCTATCATATAATTCTAGATGTTCATTTGCAGCAATGGCTTCTATGATCTTCTTGATACCAGTGGTTGTTGTAAAGTTGGTTGAGCCACCGGCAACTGTATCAATAAGTTGCTTAGTCTTCAATCAGATGCCATTTACAAACATTTGCATATGTTCAGTCTGATCCAAATTATGAGTAGGACAAGCAACCAGTAACCTTTTAAATCTATTATACGCATCACCTAGTGATTCCCCTTCCTTCTGCTTAAAATTCACAATATCATATCTTTTTCGAATATAAACAGAAGCAGGAAAGTACTCATTTAGAAAAGTTGTTTCCATATGTTCCCATGTAGTAATACTTCCAGCTAGCAATGAATAAAACCATTCTTCGGCGTCTTCAGGTAAAGTGAACGGGAACATTCTCAATTTTTTGCTTCTTTAGTATGCCCCTCAATCTTTAAAGTAGTGCTCATAGTAAGAAACCTTTGTAGATGTTTATTTGCATCTTCATTTAATTTCCCTATAAAAGCCGTCTTCTCAAGCTGACTGATGGTTGTTGGGTGCAATTGAAAATTTTGAACATTCACTAGTTGATTCACTATAGTCAAACGTCCCAATATGGTGCATTTGCTCCTCCATAATCCCCAAGAAGTCTTTCTTGTGGTTCAACCATAATTGGATCTCTCTCTCTCTCTCTCTCTCTCTCTCTCTCTCTCTCTCTCTCTCTCTCTCGGATTCTGTATCTGAGTGCTCATAAATTTCTGCTTCAGAAGTAGCCAACTTGTCTGAGCCTAGCGTGCAGAGTTTTTTCTGGTTCTACGTCAAAAGTAAAATTAGCTGAGGGCTTTCCTCGCATACAAAGATTAGTAATAACCAAAAATAGCCACAAAAATAAAGATAAAATTAAAAATTATAGCTGTAGAGCAACAAAATTTTAATTGAAATAGATATATGAACTCTATTATCTTTGGCAATCCCAGACAACGACGCCAAAAACTTGATCGATAAATTAGCAAGTGTACTAATCTGCCAATGTAGTAATAAAAATGGGAAATCCCCAGTATCGATCTCAATGACTGCTTGACGATACATAGTTCTGGATTAATTTCAACTAAACAAAAGCTTGGGGGTTTGGGGATAATTTGGTGAAATTATAAAGCAATTGCAAATAAAGTAAACGAAGTAATTGTACGGTTTAGACAAATATGAGTAGTATATGCTAGAGAAGTTGTATGATTCGATTTAGTAACAACTCTGAATTAACACTGCAACAACTAATTTTAACTAATTCATTACCGATTCTTTAGGGTGTTTTCTCCTAAGTCCTTAGGGAGAAAACCTTTAATCATCCAACCTAATTCCTATGTCCATAGAGAATTACATATGAAATTAAACATTCAACTATCAAGAATATTCCTGTTTCTATAGGGTATCCCTAGTCCTAGGTGATATCTGTAGGAGAATTACCATCCAAGGCGCAGCGGAATTTAAAATTTTCTCCATTTAGAGATCCTTACGAATGAGCATGATCAGTGATAGAATCGTTACCTCTTGTGGCGATCCAAACCTTTGGTGCAGATCTCTGATAATGATCAAAACCTTTGATACAGATCCACAGGGCGATCACGAACGTTGAACGATGACAACGTCTCTACTCAGTCCACACGAACGGATTCCTTCAATCGCAGTGCTAGCTGTTATGAATGAAGGCTTTGAGTGAGAGAGAGATACGAAATTCCAACTCTTCAGTTGTGTTTTCTGTCTCAGTGAGTTACAATGCTTCTACCCAAGGGGTTCTATTTATAGAACCACTTGTGTGGGCTTCAAGCCAAAATGCCCACTTAAGTGCATTTTGGCCCATATCTCATGATATGCCAAAATCACTTAAGTATTTGGTACCTTACCATATTTCGTATTCTACTTAAGTACACCGTACCTTACGATGTTCCTTAATTATTCTATCTCTCATCAATCCGTCCTTTGTGTGTGACCCTATAGGTTTTCGCGACGTTGGCAATTATATTAAATCACGCATTTAACATAATAAACAGTGAGCGGTATCTAGCAACACATCACTGCTACCCAAGTCACGAAAATGTCATGTGATCTGACAAAACCTCCTGTGATAATAATTATGTGTATAATTACCCCTTTGCCCTTATGTCTATATTGAACACAAGGTATAGACCGTGTCACCCTTGTCCAGTTCAATATTGGGCCCATAGACATTTATCCTGTTACGCAGGATGGGCAAATTCCATCTAGGACACTCATGTCCCTCAGCATGCTTTGTGGAGTACCCATCAACTGTCTTTATGGTTATCCAGTTACGGACAACGTTGGATCAGCAACAAAGCACTTGACTCTACATCTAGGATCCATAGTGGTTTCAGGTCGAAGAGTGGTATACACCATTATCACCATGAGAATAACTTATGGCACTTTGCATAACTTTCTATATAGTATTCTCATAGCGGGTCAATCCGGTATAAATATTACTCCTAATATTCATACCTATGTTTAAGACTTGATAACTCTTTATCCATGATCCATGAGATGTGATCATCAGCCTACAAACATAATAGTCTTAATGCTTTAATGTTATCCCACTTCACACTAAAACTCGACTACGGATACTTTAAGAATAGTGTCCTTATGTTTAATGTGTTCTCATGATTAAGTCACACTTAATACATTAAACAGACTATCTATTCCAGGGACTTTATTAATCAACCATAATAAAGAAAATGCCTTTTATTATTAATAAATAATTCGATACAAGTAGCAAAAGTATTGGCCTCTAGGGCTTACACCAACAATCTCCCACTAGCACTAGAGCCAATCAGACATACCCCGTATGCCCATTGATCTAGTATGGCCATCATGCTTCTGCTGCGCAAGAGGCTTTATCAGTGGGTCAACTATATTGTCAAGTGTAGGTACTTTACATATTTTCACATCTCCTCTATCTATTATCTCTCGAATGAGATGATAACGCCTAAGTATGTGTATGGATCGTTGGTGAGATCTAGGCTCCTTAGCTTGTGCGATAGCACCATTGTTATCACAATAGAGACCAATGGGATCCACAACGCTAGGGACTATGCCAAGTTCACTAATGAACTTCCTGATCCAAACAACTTCCTTTGCTGCACTTGAGGCAGCAATATACTCGGCCTCGGTTGTAGAATCAGCAACTGTATCTTGCTTCGAACTTTTCCAGCTCACAGCGCCACCGTTCAAGCAAAACACATAACTAGATTGCGATCTAAAGTCATCCTTATCTGTCTAGAAGCTAGCATCAGTGTAACCAATTACAGTCAACTCTTCCTGACCTCCATATATCAAGAATGATTCCTTAGTCCTTCTCAAGTACTTAAGGATATTCTTAACAGCTACCCAATGGGCATCACCAGGATCAGATTGGTACCTACTCGTTGCACTTAAAGCATACGAGACATCTGGTCGAGTACATAACATGGCATACATGATAGATCCTACTGCAGATGCATATGGAATCTTATTCATGCGTTCCCTTTCTTCCTTAGTTGAAGGGGATTGTGTTTTTGATAGACACATGCCATGTTGCATAGGTATGAATCCTTTCTTGGAATCATGCATATTAAAGCGTCTCAGCACTTTGTCTATGTATGTACTCTGACTTAGGCCAAGCAGTTTTTGTGATCTATCTCTATAGATTCTGATTCCTAATATATAGGCCGCTTCACCTAGGTCCTTCATAGAAAAGCATTTCCCCAACCAAGTCTTTACTTGTTGCAGGGTAGGGACATCGTTTCGAATGAGTAATATGTCATCTACATATAACACCAGGAACACGATCATGCTCCCACTAACCTTCTTGTAGACACAAGGCTCATCTTCGTTCTTGATGAATCCATATTGTTTTACCGTTTCATCAAAACGAAGATTCCAGTTTCTGGAAGCTTGCTTCAATCCATAGATTGATCTTTGTAGCTTACATATCTTATGGGCTTCTTCTGGTATGTCAAATCCTTCAGGCTGTGTCATGTACACATCCTCAAGAAGATTCCCATTAAGGAAAGCAGTTTTGACATCCATCTGCCATATTTCATAATCATGATATGCAGCGATAGCAAGTAAAATCCGAACAGATTTAAGCATTGCAACTGGTGAAAAGGTTTCATCATAGTCAACACCATGAATTTGTTTATATCCTTTTGCAACCAGTCTTGCCTTATAGGTATGTACCTTACCATCCATGTCAGTCTTCTTTTTGAAGACCCACTTGCATCCTATAGGATTAACTCCTACAGGAGGCTCTACCAAGTTCCAAACTTGGTTCGTGTACATGGAATCTATTTCGGAATTCATGGCCTCTAGCCACTTCTCAGACTCGGGACCAGTTATGGCCTCTTGGTAGGTCACATGCTCATCTTGATCCATGAGTAATACATCACCTTGATCTGTTATGAGATATCCATATCTCTCAGGTAGGTGACGTATCCTGCCTGACCTACGCTGGTCTTGTTCTACTTAAGCAGGTTGCTCTTCCACAACCATTTGTGTTTCCTGCTCTAATTCCTCCATAGGTGTATCGATGCTTTGTGATTCTTGAATTTCTTCAAGCTCTACTTTCCTCCCATTGGTTCCTTTGGAAATAAAATCCTTTTCTAGGAAAACTCCAGTTCGAGCGACAAACACTTTGCCCTCAGAAGGATTGTAGAAGTAATATCCTCTTGTTTCTTTAGGATATCCCACAAATAAGCATTTGTCAGATTTGGGCTCAAGCTTAATTGAAATTTGTAGTTTCACATAAACTTCGCAACCCCAAATCTTCATGTAAGACATATGTGGTTTCTCACCACTCCATATCTCATATGGTGTCTTATCAACCTTTTTGGATGGAACACGGTTAAGTGTGTAAGCTGCGGTCAACAGTGCATGTCCCCAAAAGGAGTTTGGAAGATCGACTTAACTCATCATGGATCGGACCATGTCCAACAGGGTTCGATTTCTTCTCTCAGACACACCATTCCATTGGGGTGTTCCAGGAGGAGTGAGTTGGGATAGGATCCCACACTCTTTCAGATGGTCATCAAACTCTAGGCTTAAATACTCACCACCTCGATCTGATCGAAGAGTTTTAATATTCTTACCCAGTTGGTTTTGTACTTCATTCTTGAATTCCTTGAACTTTTCAAAGGACTCTGATTTGTGTCTCATTAAATACACATAACCATATCTACTGAAATCATCAGTGAATGTGATGAAGTGCTGAAAACCTCCTCTGGCTGGTATGTTCAGTGGTCCACATACATCAGTATGTATGAGGGCCAAAAGATCATTAGCTCTTTCACCTTTTCCTTTGAATGGAGACTTTGTCATCTTTCCAATTAAACAAGATCTGCATGTCTCATATGATTCATAATCAAAAGAGTCCAACAATCCATCTTTATGGAGTTTGGAAATGCGTTTCTCATTTATGTGGCCTAATCGGCAATGCCAAAGGTAAGTTGGATTTAACTCATTAGGTTTCATCCTTTTAGTATTAATGTTATAAATTGACACTTCAAGATCAAGGACATATAATCCATTGTTCATTTGAGCAGTAGCATAGAATATATCATTCAAATAAATTGAACAACAATTGTTCTTTATTATGAATGAAAAACCGAACTTGTCCAAACAAGAAACGAAAATAATATTCCTGCTAATTGCTGGTACATAATAACAGTTCTCTAACTGAATTATTAAACCACTAGGTAAAGTCAATTCATAAGTTCCTACGGCTAAGGCAGCAACCTTTGCTCCATTGCCAACTCGTAGGTCGACTTCACCTTTTGCCAAATCTCTACTCCTTTTCAGTCCATGCACATTTGTACAAATGTGAGAACCGCATCCAGTATCTAATACCCATGATGCAGAAGTAGATAAATTAATTTCAATAACAAAAATACCTGAAGTTGGAGTCTCTACTCCATTCTTCCTATCTTCCAGGTACTTTGGGCCGTTCCTCTTCCAGTGTGCGGTCTTACCGCAATGGAAGCAGGTGCCTTCTTTTTCTATGCTTCCACTAGGCTTCAAAACAGCAATAGTGGGTTTGGGTTTGGCAACTTCCTTGCCTTTCCCTTTATCATGTTTGAGGACAATCCTCATGTCTTGGTACCAATCCAGAAAATTTGTCCCAGACAATTTTTCCTTGTCAAGGTTTGATCGCAATATGTTGTTAGAGGTGTTTGTTGTCATAGTAATCTACACAAGGATTAATGAAAATATAAGTATCATTGACATATTTAATTAGGCCTTTAATTAAACATGCTCCCACTATTTTATTGAAAACAAATGACCCTCATCATTTGATTTGGAAAATCCCGTTGGAAGATTTTCTAGTGGGTCGAGATCCATATTTCACTTCGTTCTAAGTCCGCGTAGGCGGATTACACAAAACTAGGTTATTTAGGTAGGAACTCCTTCCAATTGTATCTCATACAACTCTCGAAAATTTCAGTTGGGTGAATAACTCCTTATTCCAATCCATCATATGGATCATTCCCAACTCTTGCTTCTAAACATATATATAATCTTATTATAATTTGTTTAGTTAAGTTTGACCCATTGTTTTAACAGTTGGATATTACAATTATCCCATCGCACCTTACTAATATAGAACATGCACCTCGCGTAGGCGAAACCTACATTATTCGATACTAGTCTTGATGAGTGTTAAAACTTGGAAAGCTTAAAACTTAATATTTATTTTGAGGGAATTGCAATTTTTCTGATCTCACCGGCTTGTTTATCATATAAACCGTCTCTCACATGCATCAACATACATTCACATGCATCAACATGCATACATACATAATGAAACAGTTATGGCCCCTAGCGCAATTGTTCTCCCAAGCCAATGAGAGAACCTAAGCTAACCTACAACGATCTAAGCTTCTCCAAGCAAGATCTTCAAGGTTGTCCTCCTTTGGCACTGACTTCTTTGCTTTCTTCATATCATTACATTACATGAAAGAAACTTGTTTTACATACGAGGGAGTGAGATGAGAAAAGAAGTTACATTTGGGAGATTAAGAGAGAGGCACGACACGCCGGTCGTGCGTCTGATCCTCGATCCCTTGCACTTTCATACCTGTATTCAATACGCTACACATACCAAAAGTGTAAAAATATCCAAAATAAACTCAAACCAAGAAAATACTATCATGACACAAACTGACTCAAAAACTAAGGAATTCAGATCAAAATACTACAATTCACTTGGTTTCTTGTCACATAAATGGTAAAATTTCTAGCATAAATAATGACCTATCACCTATGTCATCCTTCGTTTAGAGTCATTAAGCAATTATTTCCTATTTTATTTAAAACATTATATGTTGAGAGTCTTCATTGTGAGGTGTGTGAGCTTGCTAAACACAAGTGTGTGCCTTTCTCTATTTGTAATAAAATGAGTACTTTTCCGGTTCATCTAGTTCATACAGATGTGTGAGGTCCATATAATATTCCAAATACTTCAGGTGCCCATTGGTTTATCACAATTATTGATGATTGTACTTGCGGTACTTGAGTCTACTTAGTTAAACAAAAATTAGAAGTTATTCATGTGGTTCATCAATTTCTCTATATGGTTAAAAATCAATTTGATACGAGTATTAAGGGGATTCAGTTTGATAATTA
This sequence comes from Lathyrus oleraceus, assembly GCF_024323335.1. Classification (NCBI taxonomy): domain Eukaryota; kingdom Viridiplantae; phylum Streptophyta; class Magnoliopsida; order Fabales; family Fabaceae; genus Lathyrus; species Lathyrus oleraceus. The sequence goes on from NC_066583.1 coordinate 229,234,009, forward strand.
CAAGGATGATTTTAATCATAATCTTAATTCTTTGTGTCAAAATGAAGGTATCATTCATGAGTCTTCATGTGTTAAAACACACCAATAAAATGGCATGGCTGAAAGAAAAAATAGGCATTTGTTAGACCAAACACGTGCTATGATATTTCAAAATAAAGTTCCCAATAAATATTAGGGCGAGGCAGTTTTAAATGCATCGTATCTCATAAATCGTTTGCCTTCTACTGCCTTGCTTCCAAAACTCATATGGAAGTCTTATCCTCGTTTTATCTTGATGTGTTTACCTCTAGTAACCTCACCCCTAAGATATTTGGGTGTACATCGTTCTTCCATATTCATAGTGATGGTAGAGGGAAACTTGATCCTAGAGCCTTAAGGTGTGTCTTTAAAGGTTATTCTTCCACCCAAAAAGGTTACAAATGTTATCATCCACCGTCTCACAAGTTCTTTGTCTCTCGAGACGTCACTTTCAATGAACAAGAAAGTGACTTCGTTCAAGCTCATCTTCAGTGGGAGAACATAAATAAGGAAGATGAGTCACTTATACTTCCTAACCTTACTCTCTGAACTGAACGTGATTTTGAAAAAGATCAAACTGATGTAAGATATGGGAAGAATTTAATATATACAATAAGGAAGACTATTCCTGAATCTACTCATATCCAAGAGTTTGACCCAACATTACATGAGGTAAATTCTAACTCTAGTGATTCAACTTCTGAATTTTCTCATGAATATGAACCATAATCCAATTCAACTCTACCACCACTACCATCACACTATCAAGATTTACATCTTTCAATTGCCCTTAGGAAAGATGCCAAAAACTATACCAAACAACCACTTTAACCTCTATCCAACTACCTAAGTTTGGAACATGTTTCACCTACCCATAAAGCCTTCATTACAAATATGAACACTATAAAACTACCTACCTCTCTATGTAAGGCATTATATGACAGAAAATGGAAACAAGTCATGGATTTAGAGATGGAGGCACTGGAAAAGAACAATACTTGGGAATTGGTTTCTTTACCAAATAGAAAGAAGCCTATAAGGTGCAAATGGGTATACATCTATTAAATACAAGGCATATGGATCGATTGAGAGGTACAAGGCAACATTGGTAGCCAAAGGATTCACTCAAACCTATGAAGTAGATTATTCAGAGACATTTGCTTTAGTTACAAAAATGAATACAGTTAGGGTGATATTATCTTTAGCAACTAACTGTAATTGGAACTTAAACCAATTCGATGTGAAGAATGCATTCCTTCATGGTGAACTTGAAGAAGAAATCTAGATGGATTTGCCTCTTAGGTTCCGTGAACATACTACCACCAACACCGTGTGCAAGTTAAAAAAAATATTTATATGGGTTAAAGCAATCACCACGAGCATGGTTTGGAAGATTCACTAAAGTTGTTATAGGTTTGGGCTTCAAACAAAGTCAAGGAGGTCATACCTTATTTATCAGACATTCTGAAACTGGGGGAGTAACTATGTTATTGGTATATGTGGATGATATTATAATCATAGGTAATGACGAGGAAGGACAATAATTATTGGATATACACTTAGCCGAGGAATTTGAGATTAAATCCTTGAGAAAACTGAAATACTTTCTGGGAATTGAAGTTGCCCACTCTAAGAAAGGAATTTTCATATCTCAACAGAAATACATTACTAGTATTCTACAGGAAACTGACAAGACAACATATAAGTCTGCAAGTACACTAGTTGATCCAAGTGTAAAGTTAAGAAATGCAAAAGAAGATATTGCGCTTGATAAGGAAATGTATCAGAGATTAGTCGAAAAACTTGTATACCTCTCAAATACTAGACCTGATGTTGCTTTTGCTGTTAGCTTAGTCAGCCAATTCGTGCACTGACCAAAATAGATTCAATTATAAGTTGTGCTCCGAATTTTACAATGTTTGAAAGGAACATCTGGTAGCGGAATTTTGTTTGAAAGAAATGAGAGTGTAGGTCTTGAAGAATATATCGATGCCGACTATGCAGGGTCAATTGTGGATAGGAGATTAACTACAAGTTATTGCACTTTTCTAGGTGGAAATCTTGTGCCTTGGAAAAGTAAGAAACAAAATGTAGTATCAAGATCTAGTGCTGAAACATAGTTCAGGGCAATGACACAAGGGATATGTGAGCTAATATGGATGAAATCAATCTTAGAAGATCCGAGGATAAAGTGCGATGAACCAGTGAGACTTTTTTGTGATAATAAGTTGGCATCATAGCTCATAATCCAGTGTAACATGATAGAACCAAACATATTGAAGTTGATAGACACTTCATTAAAAAAAAAATAGACAGTGGCCTTATTTGCACTTCATATGTGTCTTCCCAAGACAACCTTGCAGATCTTCTAACAAAAGGGCTTAACAACAATAACTTTGAAGAAATTGTTTTCAAGCTGGGAATGATAGATATATATTCACTAGCTTGAGGGGGAGTGTTATAAATAATTAATTAGTTTGTTATTTTTATTAGTAATTTAAGTTTGGATCTTTAGTAAGACCCTTTAGGTTAGAATACTCTATTTAAAGAGATTAGTATTTCTATATTCTTAATCATAATATATCAAATTATTCAGCTATGATAAAGAAAAAATCTTCAACGGAATTCTAAATTCATCAATAAAGAGAATCACATTTCTAGATATAATTATACCTCAACACCAATAAATTTAACAGAACGACCTAGTTTGCCACATGCAAAATACCAGTGTATTATATTTATTTTCTAAAGAGAATCAGATTTCTAGATATAATTATACCTCAAGACAGAAATGCACAAAACCTAAATATTTATTTTATAAAGTCATGAGAGTTTTAGCAGCAATAAACTGTCAAGAAAAAAAACTGAAAATACTATACCATAACAGTAAGTCATGAGAAACAAATGTATTGTAGTTCCATATTAAAGATCTAAAAAAGATGAAATTGGGAGAAAAGAGAGACTATGTGATGGGAGAAGGAAGACATAAGTGATAAAGTTGTGAAATAGTGAAGAACAATTTCAAAATGATCCAGCAATCAAAAACAAGACAAATGTTTGTTTGAAAACAGAAACAAGAATATAATTGAAAAATAGTTAGGATAGACAAAAAAAAAAAAACTCTTAAAATAATGAGATGGTGACCAAAGAAAAAAAAAGAAGCTAAAAAACATCTAATTTTTTTATATTATATCCTATTAAAAAATCTTTATATTTTTTTTATATCATTTTATTTTATTATTGACGTTGCGGTCAACATATTCCGAATTCAAATTTAGAATTTTATATAATATATCATTAAAGTCAAACCAAAAAACTCCAATTACAAATATTTTAAATATATTTTTAAATACAATACCCTATTTAAAAAACTTGATACTTTTTCTATATAAGATTATTTCCATTTTCAACAACATTAATTATTTATTCATATTTGTAAATCTTCTAGTCTTTTGAATGAAATATTGTACTATTTTAGAGATAGAGATAGTTAGCACTATCTATTAACCCTATTGAATAAAAAGATTGCACACACACATACATCTCTATCTAAGTTTTCTATTGAACAAAGTACACAACTTTATACAACGTGTGTACAACAACCAAGTGGATTGAAATGAGTAGTAGTTTGCACAAAGGTTCAAAAGAAGAAAGTTGAATAGAAAATGATATAAAAAATCCAACTCACACATGAAGACAAATACAACGTGGGTGCGTTGGGCATTTTTGATTTGCACATAAAAAAGATTGGTTTTTTATGTTGCCATTTGTTTTTAGGTAACGAATTTAACGTTGCCTTTTTTTGTCTTCAACCCCTTTGGAGAGAACGCCCCCAATATTCATAAACCTAGAATCCCTTCTAACAAAAGATCACCACTTTCAATTTTTCATGCCCAAAACATGATTTTTATCGTTCTTATCATAATGGCTTTGTAGCTGTTAAAGTTTTTTTGCAGGGTGCCAAGAAATTAGGTACATAAAAATTGCATTTTTTTAACTTTCCTTTGTTTGTTTACGTTACATTAATTGATCCTTTTTGATGTTTTCTATGATGTTTTTATTCTTCCTTATTTTATGCATGATCATCATCTTCAAGGTCAAGGCATTCATTGTATTTGGCATCTTGGCCCTGCAAAGATTGTTGAATTGTTCGTACAAGAACAATTTTTTTTTTTGGGTATCATTTTTATATTTGGGTGGTGAAAGTGGAAAATCATCATGGGGATGTCTTCTGACAATATTATAGGGCTTGTTTTGGCTCTATCTTCTAGCATTTTCATTGGTTCTAGCTATATAATTAAAAAAATGGGTCTTACAAAAGCTGGCAATAATGGAAATAGAGCAGGTTCGTTTTTTTTTCATCTGGGTTGTTCAAAGGTTTTAACTTTTCTTAATTTTTAACCGTTTTAATATTGTGTTGTGCTTTGATTTGATCAGCCTCAGGAGGGCATTCATATTTGTTAGAACCGCAGTGGTGGGCTGGAATGACTACAAGTTAGTGTTTTTCTATCTTATGGTGTTGGTTTATCACCTATGTACGTACACCAGAATCACGACAATCACGACACCGATAATAATTTGAAAAAATGAATAAATTAAACGTAATCACAAGTTTGGTGTTGGTGTCGGTTTCGGATACGGACACACCTTTTTTCAGAGGTGTCGATGCTATATAGTTTATTCCTATTGATTTTGAGTTGACGATGTTGAATCGTGTGCATAAATTATATATTTTTTGCAGTGATTGTTGGGGAAATAGCTAATTTTGCAGCTTATGCATTTGCACCTGCCATTCTTGTAACTCCTTTGGGAGCTTTAAGCATCATTTTTAGGTAAGCAACATAACACGGTGTTCTTGGTAACATATTGATGTGTCCGACTTCTATTCGGTTTAGTTTAGATGCATTCATGCAATGCGAGAAAAAGTTATATAACCTTGTATTGACGATGCAGTGCGGTGCTAGCTCACTTCATCTTGAAAGAGAGACTGCACATTTTTGGCATGCTTGGATGTGCTCTCTGTATGGTAGGGTCTACGACTATTGTTCTTCATGCACCGCGTGAGAGAGACATTCATTCTGTCAAGGAAGTATGGCAACTTGCTACAGAACCAGGTACTTTCTTAAGCCTTAATTTCTCGAGTTTAAGTGGGCTGCGTTAAGGTTTCTGGCTAAGATACTTTGTTTTTCCTCATGAATGAAACAGGTTTTATTGTATACTCTTGTTTGGTGGTGATACTGGTTTTAGTTCTTATTTTCGTTTTTGCGGAAAAATATGGAAAGACACATATGATTGTTTATGTTGGATTATGCTCTCTGACGGGCTCGATTACGGTACCGAATATGTTTCTAATTTCTCAATGCTAACATTTCATGAATTAATCAATGATCACAATCTTGATGATCCTAGTTTTTGCATTATAGGTTATGGGTGTGAAAGCAGTAGGAATAGCTTTGAAGCTTACATTTGAAGGGAAGAATCAATTTATTTACTTTCAGACGTGGTTCTTTACAATAATTGTCATAGGATGTTGTCTTATGCAAATCAACTACTTGAACAAGGTACGTATTATGGAGTATGGACCTCTGTAGCACCGACACCGACACTTGTGATTACGTTCATTTTATTCATTTTTTAAAAAATTATTATCGGTATCAACGTGTCGGTGTCGTGTCTGTTGTCTGTGTCTGTGCTTCATACGTATGGACACACCATGTTGTAGTGTAATGTTTCTTATTTAATTCGGGAAACTATGATTGCAGGCTCTAGATACCTTCAACACTACTGTCATATCACCGGTTTACTACGTCATGTTTACCTCATTAACCATAATTGCCAGCATAATCATGTTTAAGGTAACTTGTTATGCTTTTCTGTATTATTGGTAATTCACAATTGGATTGTCTCGTAAAGGTTATAAATCACGGTTAACAGTCGCGTCGGCTCTTCAAAATTCGTGGCCAAATACTTAAAATACAATTCTATTGATGGTTTTGATTATTATATCTGCAGGAATGGGACACACAAGATGCATCGCAGATCGTCACGGAGTTGTGCGGATTCGTGACAATTTTATCCGGAACATTTCTCCTTCACAAAACTCAGGATATGGGAAGCAAACCGACCGAAACTTCTGTTCCTTCAAGTCCGCACCTTCCTTACACAATTAAGTCACCAGACAGATCTGACATTTGAAGCATGATGCGAGCAGCACTTCTCTTTCACCTATGTTCGTTCCCTCTGAAGTTTAACATCCCAAGTCTGCTACTTTTTGGTTCTAAGCAGCTTGTGACATTTTCAAAAGATAGAAAGAAATATAAAAAAACATGTAAATGCGAATGATCAAATATCTTATGACTTAGGGGATATGATGTTTAGATTCTTTGTTAGATCAGAAGTGTTTCTCTCTGAACAAAATGGAAAATATGAATTGCCCAAAGTTCTAAAAATATATTTTTTCTATGCATTGTGCCATCACCTACTTGTAAACTTTTACGTATCATTTTATGTAAATAGTATTGAGAAGATCTAGAGAGAATTGACTATGAATTATTCCTATTGCTAATTAAAATGAATATAACTCACATACATTATATATCTACAAGTAAGAAAGAAAACAAAAACTAGCTATTACAAAACTAATGATTATGTTTCATATGTAGAAAATGTTGAATATATTAGAAATATGATCCATGCACTTAATACCTCAAGTCAATGGTTTTGATTGAGATTTGGGGCCAAAATTACTTATGAGTCATGAACGTTTAAGCTGTTGCTATCCCACTCTCTCAAGACTCGACAACACTAACTAACTACAACTAACTAACCAAGTATTATATTTTATGACAAATAACATATAAATTCATTTCTTCAGTGACTTGGTGCATGTTTGGTATTAGACCGACTTAAATTTAAGAATGCTAACCTTTTCTTTCAAAGAACCTTACCACTTATTTTGTCAAGGATTCTAACAAGATTAGACTATAGACATTATTGGATCGATTATGTCCATTTTGATGTTCCCTTTTCCCTTTTAGTCCATTCTATTACTCTCAAATGGATGAACTGCATTACTAAAAAGAAACTGGTTTGTTCGACAATTAGAAATGAATGTTCCAGTTTCTCGAAGGAATTAGAAATGATGAGAGTTGGATAACTGTTGATTTTGAATGGTGGCTTTGATCTCATTTACTACGGCGCAAGGTGGACCTGCATGATTAACACTCCAACGTCCAAGTTAGTTCAAGATTCAAGATGAGTAAAGTGAAATTGGAGATAAAAGATTGTGTACCTTTTCATGACATGTGAACTTGTGAGCAGTTTTTATATTTTGGGTCGAGTAGAGTAAGCTTGAGATGGATTACGCCTTGATCAATTGGGCCTGGGCGATACAAAACAGTTGTCCATAAGGCTTTGCTGAGTACTGAAGGAGTCGGGGAAATACTTAAGTATCATTGGCCGACCTCCATGTCGTAGTCTGGTGTGGAATAGAATTGAACCGCTTGAGATCCGTTTCTTGAGAAGTAATGGAGAACATGCGCATTTAATGCGTTTTTATCATTATGATGCTTCGTCACCCATTCTTGGCACATGCTATGACGTGACTAACTAAGGTGTGACGCAGTTCATAGAGTGCTTAAGTGCACTTGAGTCTAGCGTGTTTCCATGAGTGGAATTATAACCGTTGATCTTGTGATCTTTGTTCATACTTGATCCCGATTTTTCAACTGCCATTGCTTATAAGAAGAGTGAGTTGAATACTTAGAAGTTTTTCGTAACCTTTTAGCTTTCAAGCTTTCTCCCTTTATTCTTCTTCCTTGTCGATTTCCTATAACCATGTACCTTCCTAACTCAATCTTTTTCCTTCAGCATTCCCCTATTTCCTTAGTTAGGATAAGTATCAACATCGTTGTTTTAGCGAGCTATTCTGAGGTGAAAACCTCATCTGGGTCATCTTCCGATTCTTCTCACTATTCTCTAAGTAATGATCACATGGGATCAGAAATCACATGCATATCTGACGATTCTGACTCAGAAAGGGTATCCCCCAAGATAATTTTCATAATTAGAGTCTCATTCACTTCCATCTGGTCCATCAACTGTTTGATCCTTTAATTTGGATTGGGGAGATTTTCTGGGACAATTTTTATTGGTGAAGTCCCTCATGTTCGTGACTCATTCTATTTTCTATTATCTTCTTGCCGATCCTTTTTCCCCTTGTTGGGTTTTGTACCTAAAATATTGGTCAAAGATTCATTTCAACCTGTCTGCTTTCTCCTACTATACCAAGTCGAGTTCTCTCTCTCTCTCTGGACAAAGTGACGGTGAAGGAAGAAATGTACTCATGGTTTCAAGAGTTTGGCTATTAAGAAAGGTTTGACCCTAGCGAGGTTCCCCTAACAAACTGAGGAGAAGGAAGATTGATATTCACTCTATCTTGAGTGTAGTTAATTTTGAGGAGAGAAAGGAGACTTCATGTTTTTTTTTAAACATGTGTGATTGTATCTTGCAAATATCATGGACAAAGTACGTAAGCTGAATATGTTCTACCGCATTGCAGATGCAGTGAATACTCGTACTTCTGCTTCTTCCTCCACTCCTTTGGCGGTTACTGCTTCTGCTCCGACCCTGTCTCCTACCTCAGCTGTAGGAGCTTCGACTTATGTGCTAGATGTAGATCATTTGTTGGACGCTGCAACCATTTTACCGCTGGAGGAACCAACTTCACCTCTGACTTTGACTAAGAGGAATAGGGATTAGGGACAACAATCTCCTTGGGGTAAAACTTCTCTGAAATGAACTTGTGTCGTTGAGGAAAATGCTTAAGGGAAGGCGATTCCTTTTATAAAGATACCATACACTTTCTCTTCTTGGCTTCCACACACTATTGAGGGTTGTTGCTATTGTCTTGTCGTTGGTGGCAAGGATTCCTCGTTGTGGATCCAACATAGTTAATAGACTCGTGGGCAGCAGGGATTCCTTGTTGAGGATACATAATTTTTCATTGCCACTTGGGCGGCCTTGTTAAGGTTCTAACACAATTCATTACCTTCTTCAAAATTGGAAAAAATGTATTTTCAAATTTATAAAGAAGCATAAGGAGCCTTATTCAAAATCCAAGTGCCTGCAGGGGAAAGAGTGCCACCCCATTAAACGAACAAAGTTTTTAAAATAAATTATACAATGGACATAGGTGATGCCTTGCCATAACTAAATAAACTGTTAACTTAACCAAACAAAACATAATGGTAAGCCTAAAAAAGTCTTTGAACTCACCTTTGCCTTCTTATCTGATACTTCCACGCTCCTTTAGAACAATGCAACAAACTCTTCATCTTCTAGAGGCATTGTCTCCTCCTCTTGGGGATTTGCTCATGGATTCGGATCCTCAACATTCACTTCTTGAACATCTGGGTAGTGAACATATGGATACTTACATAGTCATACAACTCGGTCACATATTCGTAGATAACATTTCACTTCCTATTCAAAATCATTAATCTCAAATATCCTGCTCCGTTTCCTGAAACTCTAGCTCGTATTCTATTTCCTATACAATCTAAGTTACATGCTTAACTTCATAAATATCCAATTTCCGCTCCTTCTTTGAAGAAAAACTCACAAATATCTTCAGTAGGATAAAGCAGAACTGTACATATCAGGTACCACTCTCATGGGGTCTACATCTGATGCCATGATTCCAAGAGAATCATCCAATGTCATACTATGACCAACCAATTTACACCTTACTAACACATACAGGATACTGAACCGATCTCTTCAAGATCACTACTGGGTAAGTCTCTTCAAACTTAATTCCTTATGGTTATCATTAGTCATAGAAGTGATACACCCCAAACTTACTCTCACTAAGTATGTCTCACTAGGTTGGTTCCCCAACCATATGACTTATGTGATATCTCTATAGATGATCAACTATGCACTACACCTTCAAAAATTCCAATTTCTGAACTATCAATCCTACTCGCAATTGTGAGTGTATTCTTCCGTTTAAATATGTTTTGAATGATGTCAAAACTAGGAAATATCATTTATGTACATTGGACTGTATCGTCCGAGCCTAACTTTGCATTTTAGCATTCTTGCATTAGGAAGCATGTCAACATTGTTGGAAATGGTCTGGAAAAATTTGTGCATCAAAATATTGTGTTGAGCATGAGAAATTTGGTTTTAAGTGAAAAATCCTCATTATAGGTCGACACATACGACTACAAATCGACCTATAGATGACTTTTATAAACTTCAGGTCAACACATAGATGGTATAGGTCGACACATACGCTGCAGTATTAAGTCTGTAGCTTCTGTCTTATGTGCCTAGTCTTCAGGTCGACTTATAGGCAACACATAACCTTACAGGTCGACATATGCTTCCAACAGGTCGGCACGTGACTTGAAAAGGTCGACAAATGACTCATATATGTCGACCTATTGATTATTTTTTTTGAAAAATTGCATTTGTTTCCATTCCTTTTGCAATCCTTTTGCTTCTTATGAGTCTCACACATGTATATACATGGTACATACATCATTCTCTAGTAAAGTTTCTAGAGTGAGTAAAACCTACATGAATCCAAGATTTCAAATCATCTCATCATCTTCAATTCAATCTATGCATACACACAATCAAACTACAAATAATCATATTTTGATTGGATGCCATCTAGGTTAGGGTTGATAACGTCTAATTAGGTTTATTGTACCGAGAATATTGGGTTCATATCTTTGAGGCATTCAAATAAGAAAATCGAGGTGGAGTTTTCCTTTTAGATCTTTAGGGTTTGAAGGTTTTGGACAAGATTATGCAATTCAGATTCGATTGAGTGAAAGCCTTGGGACTAGGTGTGTCGCGCAAGGGAGTAGCGTGAAACGGTGGACCGTGTTGACAAATCTTGGGTTCAACATGTGTGCGCTTGGGATTAATTCAGTCGGGTGAAATCCTTGAGACAAGGAGGATGTAAGGAAGTAGCAACAACATGTGAATTGAAGCGACATTGTTATATACATGATCATACACTTGAGATTAATTCAGACGGGTGAAAGCCTTTGGACAATGGGTGCCTTGCAAGGAAGTAGCAACAACAGGTGAATTAAAGCGGCATGGTTAGTTACTTGGTCAAGATTGATCTAGGTTTTTGGAGGTGCTAGAGTCAAGAACAAACTTAGTTTTTGGGGGATTTGATTTCTCATCTCTTGTATACATACATTTGCAAAGTAAGATTTATTATATTAATATCTCAATTCAAATTCAAATTCCGGGAAGACGTACCCATAGCGAGGTCGATTGGATAATTGCCTAAACAAATCCTTGCGTACTCTCTCTCTCTCTCTCTCTCTCTCTCTCTCTCTCTCCCTCTCCCTCTCTTTTATTTTTTTGGTTCACAAATTGTTGATTACTTGATCTCTTGATCAACATTGTTTGTATAATAACTATCACATGCTTCTTAATACCAAGGTATAACTTTCTCCAATCCACTTCATACTCTAAAAATATTCGTATGTGAACAATCATCAACTACATGCTCCTATCTTAGCCTTAATAAAATCTTAATAACTACATTATCTATGAATTACATCACAACTCTGCATTTACTTCTCTTATAAGGTAATTCCCTTAATTCCAATAATAAAACCATTCTACTAGAATTTCTTGGCTACAAATTACTCTCTCTCTCTCTCTCTCTCTCTCTCTCTCTCTTTCTCTCTCTCTCTGAAGACAACCTCCTTTAACCAATCCCACTAGAAGTTTCGTTGTTCTGTGATGCTTGTTCTCTCTCTCTCTCTCTCTCTCTCTCTCTCTCTCTCTCAAGACAACCTCCTTCAACCAATCCCACTAGAAGTTCCATTGTTTTGTGATGCTTGTTCTCTCTCTCTTGACACAAGACTCTTTTAATTGATCTTTTGGAAACTTAACATTTCCATAATGGTCTCTTACTAACATTGAACATACGACGAATTATCATGAACCTGATCTCTCTCTCTCTCTCTCTCTCTCTCTCTCTAAGATTAGATGTACTGGGTTTATCTTCTACTCTTCGTCTGGTGCTTACATGTTTCACTTGAAATAAGCAGTCATATCCTCGAGCCTATTCTTATACTTCACCACTACCTTAGACCCTTACAAAGATGTTGAACGTCTCTATCACTCGAGTTCTCAACCCTTTGGAAGGTACCATTTTGAACAATTCCCTGAAGTACTCCCATTCTTCTAAGATGCTCTAGTGACCTTAGAAGCCGAAACACTGATATATTACCTCACTTCCAGACCTTATAGCATACATGCAAATAAGTCATCCTTCCTCATTCACCGTATGGAATTACTTACAACAATTATTCCACACCAGTGATATAAGGTCCATATTGAAACTGAATATGATCACATATGTAGATAACATTGCACTTCCTATCCAAAATCATTAATCTCAAATATCCTGCTCCATTTCTGACAACTCTAGCTTGTGTTCTCTTTCATATACAATTCGAGTTACATGCTTAACTTTGGAAATATCTAACTCCCGCTCCTTCTTGGAAGCACACCTTATGAATCTTTTTAATAGGGTAAAGCATCACTGTACACATTAGATACTACTCTCATGGGGTCTACATATGATGCCATGAATTTAAGAGAATTATCCAATGTCATACTATGACCAACCAATTTACACCTTACTAACATACACAAGATACTGAACCTATCTCTTCGAGATTACTATGGATAAGTCTCTTCCAGCTTTATTACTTATGGTTCTCATTAGTCATAGCAGTGATACACCACAAACTTACTCCCACTGAGTATGGTTCATTAGGTTGGTTCCCCAAACATCTGACTTCTGTGATATCTCTATAAATGATCAGCTATGCACTACACCTACAAAAATTCCAATTTCCAAACTATCAATCCTACTCGCAATAACTTGTAACTCCACTCTCGAAATCGCACATCCATAATGGCACACCAATGAGATTTAGGATATACTCAGTTCCAGCAAGGTGTGAACATCATACTTCGTGATTAACCAATCCAAACACTACTTAGGAAGACGAACAACAACCTGATTTTCAATAAGACACTCATACTCTTTCCAACCAAATAATATGCACTCAATATGAACCTTAACATCACCACACACTTATTGACTAGAATTCTCTTCCAAACCAATATTCACTACACACTTCATCACATATAGGTTAGTTATCAAGATGACTTGCAACTAAAAGTCCTTGTCGTCTACCTATGAGTTTATAGGACATAGTCTGTTTCACATTCCACACTTAGTCCCATACTCAAAATGGGCTTATCTTCCATTGCTTACCACATGCTCAGACTTCTCATGACATAAGACTTACTGCTTGAAATAAAGAGTGTGATACTACACAACCTTCTTAGAACAAGGTAATCATTTACACACACTTGTGACCATAATGCAACTATCAAATGCTTCTTAATACCAAGGTATAACTTTCTCCAATCCACTTCATACTCTAAAATTCTTCCTGTGTGAACAATTATCAACTACACGCTCATATCTTAGCCTTAATAAAATCTTAATAACTCCATTATGTCTGAAATTCATACCAACCCCGTGTTTACTTATCTTCTAAGGTAATTCCCTTAATTCCAATAATAAAACTATTCCACTAGAATTCCTTGGATCCAAATTACTTTTTCTTTCTCTCAACACAACCTTCTTCAACCAATCCCACTAGAACTTCTGTTGATCTGTGATTCTTGTTCTCTCTCTTCGACATAAATCTCTTTTAACTAATCTTTTGGGAACTCAAAATTTCCATAATGGTCTCTTACTAACACTGTACCTATGATGAACCATCTTGAACACGATCTATTTCTCTAAGACTGGATGCACTGAGTTTGTCTTCTACTCTTTGTCTGATGGATACATGTTTCACTTGAAATAAGCAGTCGTATCCTCGAGCCTCTTCTTATACTTCACCACTACCTTAGACCCTTACAAAGATGCTAAGCGTCCCTATCTCTTGAGCTTTCAACACTTTGGAAGGCTCCATTCTGAACAATTATATGAAGTACTCCCGTTTTTCCAAGATGCTCTAGTGACCATACAAGCTGAAACACCGATATACTATCGCACTTCTAGACCTTATAACATATATGCAACAAAACCGTCCTTCCTCCTCCATTGTATGGAATTACTTACAACATTTATTCCACACTAGTGGATCAACCTTGTTCTACTAGCAGATTCACATATTTCTCAAAACTACAACACTTCAATCGATAGAAATCCTCAACTTCTCGACTCCATTTGCACTACAGGATTTCTTGAACCATACATTACTCTTCAATCCCACTTTACTAAAATCAAAACTCTTACTGAAACTTCAACTGATCTAACTGGTTCTCCTTACTCCCTAACTCTTGGCTTAAGTCCACCCTCGAAGCACAAGCTCTACAACCTTCAGAATCCTCGTGGTCACTCAACCATGATCCTACCTACCACACACATAGAATTAGGTTGATCGGGCCCAATACTACATACATTGATATTAAGAATCATGTTGGCTAAACACACATATGAGGATGGAATAGATTTACTTATGATGTTTCAAGGCTAGGTCGAGAGTCGACCAGGCTCTAATACCAACTGTAACACCATGTATAATATATATCTAGAATAATATCATACAAGTGTTAATTCTTGGTACTAACCCAACATAAGTGCCTAATGACATCATTATATACACATGTACAACTAAATACATCAATGACACATGTTATATAATAAAGCCTAAAAATAAAATCTAAGAACTATGTACAATATCTTAATTGTACACAACTCCACAACGAAAGATCACAATAATCAACATCCCTTGAAACATCAATGCATAACTCTTCTTGTAGACATTAAAGCTCCAAACAACACCTGAAAAGAAACAATAATATCAGGGTGAGATAATAATCTCAGTGATTTCCCCTATCCTATGGGTCCTCTCGAATCTATAGGGTTTTGTAATCAAATCCTAAATCAAGTCTTCATATCTCGTTACTTGTGTATCATTCACATAAGATAACTAAGACTTAAGTGTCTAAGGGATATTCGTAGTGTATAGAAACATGTCACTGAGTTCTCATAACTCAAACAATCACCATTCATATTCACGAAATATCAATCCCCGAATGGATCTACATCTAGGTCAGGCGCGGTTCACACATGCTCGTATGATTCGACTTTCACGGTGTTCGAGTCCCATACGAGTGACTGTCACTTGAACTGAACTTGAGTCTCATAGAGGACCCGATATCCACCACTAAAGAATATGTCTGTTGAGAAATGCAACCTCAACTGAGCTCAAGAATCAATTTGGGTGAGTTGAAAGTGTAAGACCCCAATTTTGTCCCTAAGATACCTCATCATATCATATCATAACATGTCATTGCCTCAAGGATCATTGTGCATCTTGCTTGCTTCCCTATGGGTGGGTTATCTTTTGAGAGTGGTTCTTGATCACCAAGCATGTTTTGCATTTGTATATCATTGCTTTTCATTTGTTCACTAACCAAAAGTACAAAAATATGTCATCTAACCTTGTTACTTGCAGATGAAGCAATTACAGGTCAAGGCAGTCAATGCATTCATTGAGCAATAGATGGTGGCCATTCTTGAGAATTTGGACACCACATTCATTCACAAGAGCTTATATGAGCTATGATATCATTTTGAATCAAAATCTCAAGTGGTAGAGGCTTGAATCTCATCAAGGCATTCTTCAGTCAACTGAAGCCCTAGCCAGTCAACTGTAAAGTCAATTGTGGATTTGGATATGGGAAGTGATGAGAAATAATTCATTCATGTTCAAACAAGTCTCATTTGAAATTTCAAACACTCACTTTGAAGAATTTGAGGTCTAGTCAAAATTTGCCAAAAATAGAAAGTGACCTATAATTTGAACTTTCCAAAAATGGAAAGGTTTTCATCCAACTTCAACTTCAAATTACATGACCAAAAATGCTTCAAATGAAACTTTGTTGAACATGAAAGTTGTAGATCCTTCTCTCCCATTTCCAAAATGTCCAAGAACATCAATTTCTCATTTGTGGTTGAAGAGATATGATCAAAACATGGCCAAGTGTGGATTGAACTTCAAAAGTGCATAACTTCTCAACCATTGCTCCAAATCATGTGGCTCTTTTTGCATTAATCTTGTTTTGACCTATAATTTCATAATCTTGCATTACATTGCATCATTTCTCATTTCATGATCATTTGCAAAAATCTTGATTTTTGGAGGGAAATTTCACAATTTAAAATTGGTAATTCATTTGAATAATTTTACAATTGCCAATAGCTCCAAAAATGCATTTTTTAAGTGAAATTAACATAAATTCGTGCACTGTTCATCATGCACACCATGCATAGGGTAAAATGGCCATTTTGCATTTGCACTTCATTTTAGCTAATTCCAATTGCATTTGCTTAAGCGTGATTAAGGATTGGATTAAGAAGGGGTATATAACCCTAAGCATAACAGAATTCTGCTAACAACACTTCATTTCTCAAGATCTAGATCTAGAATACCAAAATTTCTCTCTCAAACTTTCTTCCAATTTCTTCATTTGCCATTGCATTTTCGTGTTTGATTCTTGTTATTGAGTTGATTTTGAGCAGGATCCTTCATAGAAACAGTGGAATTCATGCAAGATAGAAGCATTCATGAAGCTTGATGCATCTATGGCAAATCCAAAATTCTGTTGAAACACGTGCAATTGAACTGTGATCTTCCTTCCATTCAACTTCACAAGCATTGTAGAAGAAGATTTTAAGCATTGCAAGGCATAAATCCAGCTGAATCCAGTTCTGCTTCTACAAGAGGTTACAAATTCATTCTCATATTCTTGCTTTTTATTGACATGATGTTATAGATCTTTTGATGCTGGTTATCGTGAGCTTTAAATCAAAGAATTTCGTGCTGAAATGAGTGAGAACCGATTAAATGAAGTTTGAGGCATGATTCATAATCTCTTCGATCCATGCTTGTTGTTATGATTTATGATGAAATGATTGTGGATTGATGATGTATGTTGCATGATGAATCCAATGCTATGCTTAATTTGTGTTTCTGTGCATGTTGAGATTTTCTGGAAATCTGGAGATGAAGATCTTGAAGATCTTCATCGTGTTCATGTATTGCTGCATATTTCCTGCAGAATTTACCACATCCTTCATAGCATTACCTGCGAATTTACCTATGTGTTCTTCAGCATTACCTGCGGATTTTCGCTTGCATGCATGCACGTTGCCTAGGGTTTGAGCCAAACGACTGTGTTTTAAGCTAGCGCGCGCTATCCATTTCAAATTTTGCCTGGCTTCGATTCCTGGCTCCATCATTATTTCAAATTTGCTTTACATTTATTTCCTTTTCCCTCCATTGCTTCACATGCCATGTTTTCATGTTTTTTTATTTTTTCATCCACTTCTAAAATCCATATTAAATTGAAAACAATTCCAAAAAATGTGAGGATTTTTGTGTTAGGTCCCATTTTCTGTCTAGAATGTTTTGGTTATTTTTACTCAAATTGTGCATGGCTGAAATTAAATTGGTGCTAGAGAATGTTCACATGTATCATATCTTATACCTTGCTTGCCATATTTGTTGTGAAATGATAAGTTTTAATCCAATGCTTCTGAAAATTGACATGATGAAACTAGATTCATTCCTTGACATTTTGGTGTTGATTTGGTATTTTTATCAATTATCATTTCTGTTTTATGATTGTTCTAAGTTGGTGTGACAATTTGTGTCACACCCTTTGCATGTTCATCTTATGCTATGTGTTTACCCTATCAAATGATGCTCAATTGTTCTGATTTTTTGCATGCTGATCATATGAGATGTCTTGAATATGCATGAATTTTTCCAGATTTTTGTGAATCATTTCTGATTTAATTGAGATTTATCTTTCTGTTTGATCACATGTGGACTTTAAAATTGCTTTGAACTTAGAATGATCATGAAATGCATTTGGTAAATGATATGAATGTGAGACTTTTTGCTATGTGTCAATAATTGTTTGAAGTTTCATCATGTCAAATTTGAGCTTCTGTTTTGAATTTTTTCCTCATCTTTGACCCTAGGCTTTGACCTAGGGGTTTGCTTCTCATCTTTGAGCTTTGTTTTCAGGTTAATCACTCAAGTTCCATAGTTGTCGATGCTCCATCATTTGAGAACTTGATGTTTACCATTGTCTACTAACATTGTGTGTTTTGTAGGGTTGTCAACTCATTTGAGCTTGACTTGTGGCTTATGCCTTTGCTTATTGGGTTTGACTGTTGATATTAACTGTTGTTGGATTATATGAACTTTGTACTGATTTGTGTGATGTTTCCACAGGTACATTAAGTTGCTTAAGTTCACTTTGAACTTGCTTTTGCTTGGTTGCTTAACCAATTAGGTATAACCTCTCTTCTTCATGTAGTCTGGAAGACCTGGCCTGTTATGTGGCCAGACACCTGTCTGAAGTCCTCCTTAAGAGGCAATGTCTTTGTGTGTTTAATTTTGTGCTAAGCAGGAAAAGTCCTTTGATAAGGAAATTGGCAGATAGAAGAGATGTGTAGTCCATCTCCTGCTAGTCAGTGTGTCATCCCTTTGCTCACATAACATGTTGATGCATTGTGGATCTTAACCCAAGATCTATAGAGTCTAATCTTTGTGGAGAAGAGTTCCAACTTTCTGAACTCCCACACCTTCTATTATTCAAAAGCTCTCCCTGACCAGGGATAGAAGCTATGAGGCACACCCCTCATCTCCATTTCATCTGGCTTCACCTTAACTCTCAATGTTAAGGTTAAGAGCACAACTTACCCCATTCCAGTTGACTGTAAAGTCTAACCTTGTTTGAGCCTAATTGCTTGTATATAGTGTGTGCTAATTGACTTGTTTGTCTGATTGCTTGATTCATCTGTGCATGTCTGCTTATGTGTACCTTTGTGCATTTATCATCATTAATTGCTCATTATTGCATAATCATTGTTCATATCTGTGTGATCATCTTGTTTGGAGGAGTCAACTGTAAGTCCATTTATTGGCAGTTGTTTCCTATGACCATTGAGGAGTCAATTGTAAGTCCAGTTTTTGGCATTTGTTTCCTGTGATATGGTAGGAGATTGGTGTAAGTCCAGTTGATTGGCATCCGGTATCCATCCTTTGTGCTTCAGTGAGATTAGTGTAAGTCCAGTTGATTGGCATCTGATATCCATGTTTTGTTTTGCTTTAGGAGACTAGTATAAGTCCATTGAGTGGCATCTGGTATCCATCTTTGTTTTAGGAGATTGGTATAAGTCCAGTAATTGGCATCCGGTATCCGCCTTTGTTAACCTCGCCTGACACTTTGCTTACCTGTTATTTGCATTGTTGCCTATTCCAAAGGAATCACTTGAATCATCTTCCATATGATTTCAAGAGGTGAACATCTAAGAAGTTTTACTTCCTCACCCTTCCATTTTTGTGTGTGTTTTCAAAACTCTCTTTTCACATGATAATTCAAAAACTTTGACATCTATTGTGCAAACATTTTCACTCCTTTTCAAACTAGAAACCTAGGCTTTAAGCCTATGATTTTCAAACTTCTCATTTTCATAACACTTCTTTGAATCAAATTCTAATCATACTTTGACCATATTTTCATGAATACTCAAATCAATTAATCTCACTCACTCAATTGCTTTTGTGGCCCAAGCCCACTTTTCAATCATGTTTTCATACATTAGCCATAAGTTTGATTTATCCTAGTTGGTTGATGTTAATCTCACCTTTTGTCCTTAGTGATCGAACTGTAAGACTTCCGTACTGAAAACAGGGTTAACCCCTCTAGTACGTCGAAGCTTTTCTCACATGGTGGACTTGTTGTTTGTATAAGGTTGAGTTTTCTCCCGTGGATAACGAAAGACCTTAGGGCTTTTGTTTAAAATGAACCCACTCATATTTTGGAAATCTTTTAGCCGAACTACGGCGTTTTGATCCTTACCTTTCATGGAAGGTACGTAGGCAACGGGTTCATCCGTTCAAACACAAAAACAATAAAAATTGTATATTCTTTTCTCATCCCTTCCATCATTGTTTGCACAATATATGTCATAAACAAATAAACTTTTTATACAACAAGTGTGAAAAGAGGTTCCCTAGGAGTACCTAGGACGTTTTGGGTGCCTAACACCTTCCCATTGCGTAATTAACCCCTTACCCAGATCTCTGACCTTTTCATTAGTTTTCTATGTGTAAAACTTCTTAGGCTTTTGTTCGCTTTTTAGCCAATCCTTTGGATAAATAAAAGTGCGGTGGCGACTCTATCTTTGTATGCTTTGCTTTTGATTTAATCAATAAATCATAAAGTGACGAATACACCGCTACAGAAAGTACTCACTGTAAAGAAGATTGAAGTGGAAAAGTTAAAGGGGTACTTTTATTACTTGAACAGGGTTTTGAGTCATCAGTTGAGCAAGAATGAGTTTGATAAGTTATGTTTCCCAACCCTCGAGAAGGAGAACCTTCCATTACACAATCATTTTCATCTGCTTCATCTTTTAACAACCTGAAGATGTGTCTGACTATTACAGGTTTGAAAAAGACGATAGAATGAAAAATCCAAAGAAAAAAAATATTGATGAATATTTGAATAATAAATTAAAATCAATAAAAATAATATCAACTTATATTAAAAATACAATTAATCATTTTACTTTTTTCGAAATGGCCATTATTGCTTACTTGGCGCTATAATGGGAAAGAAACATATTAAATTACTGGCATGTGCAAAAGTGGACGGGGAACAAAAATCACGAGGATTGTAAAATAGAGGGGCTAAAAAACTGAGTTTTAAAATAAGGGACCAAAAGATTAAAATCATAAAAATAGAGGGACCAAAAATGCATTTAATTCTTAAAGAAAAAAAAAGTGTTTAAACAATTTAGGGAGTACAAGTGGAACAAAGAACACAATTTATTTTGCTCCCTTTTCTTTTCATATTAGAAGAGAGAAGAAAAAATTATAGGCCCCCATTATTCCTTCACTCTTTCCAACCTCTATATCACTTTCCAACTTCTCTAATCAATCAAGAAAAGATATCAATGTGCCTTCAACTTGTTTCTCTCTTTCTTACTTCTACTCTATCAATCACACTCTTTATAATTCAGTTTAAGACAATAAACAAGTAACTCAATTTAAACTTTAAAAATTACATATGCTAAGTTTCTCCCTTAACTTGCAAAATGACTCAAGCTTCAAAGGCTTAGTCATAATGTCTGCAAGTTGACCTTAGAAATTGCATTAGATCAACTCAACCACTCATTCTCTTGAAATACTTTTGAGGAAATGATATTTCATATCTATGCGTTCACATATTCCATGCATAACTAGAAGAGGTCGCCAGACTTGGCGCTTTGATGGAGCAACTCCTTGCTGCTCAGAATCAACCGTCTCAACCGCCTGCAACTCCTCCCCAGAGGACTGTTATATCAGAAGTGGTCGCTCCGACTGTGCCAGCTGCTAATGCCCATCATATGCCGAATGCCATGCCAGCCGGGTTTCCGTGGGGTATGCCTCCTGGTTTCATGCCAGATATTCCTGCACCAACCTTTGCTTCTATGCCGGCATCTAGCCCGGTCCTTGCAATGCCTCCTCCTGTCGTGCATACCACTCCCAGGGTAGACGACACCATCTATCATTCAGAGCCGTCTGAGGGTTCTGATGTTAATGAGAAGATGGATGCAATGAACGACCAATTCCTCGAGCTCCGAAAGGAATTGAAGACCCTCCGAGGGAAAGATCTGTTTGGAAAATCTGCTGCCGAGTTATGCCTTGTTCCCGGTGTGAAGATACCTCTCAAATTCAAAGTTCCTGACTTTGAAAAGTATAAGGGGAACACATGCCCTCTCGCTCACCTGGTCATGTATGCCAGGAAGATGTCTACTCAAACTGATAATGATCAGCTTCTGATCCATTATTTTCAGGATAATTTGTCCGGTGCGGCTCTTCGCTGGTATATGAGCCTTGATAGTGCAAACATCCGATCCTTCAATGATCTTGGCGAAGCCTTCGTCAAGCAGTACAAGTACAATGTTGATATGGCGCCTGACCGTGATCAACTCAGGACCATGTCTCAGAAGGATAAAGAGACATTCAAGGAGTACGCCCAGAGGTGGCGAGAGCTGGCAGCTCAGATTACTCCTCCGCTAGAAGAGAAAGAAATGACTAAGATCTTTTTGAAGACTCTTAGCTCATTCTACTATGAGCGGATGGTTGCGAGTGCTCCCTCTGATTTCACCGAGATGGTGAACATGGGGATGCGTCTGGAGGAAGGTGTCCGTGAAGGACGGTTGTCAAAAGATGAAGGCTCTTCTAAACGGTATGGGGCGTTTAAGAAGAAAGATGGGGAGGCACATGCTGTGCAGTCCCATGCTAAACCAAGAAGACCCTTTGATAAGAGGAAGCCCGTACGTCATCAGCACCAGGTGGCTAGTGTAGCACCTGTTTTCAGAGACAATCCTCAACCTTATCAGCATCAACAACATCAGCAATATCATCATCAACAACACAATCAACAACAATCTTCTCAGCAACAGTATCATCAACAACAACATCGCCCTCAGCAGCAGGCTTATCAGCCTCGTAGTAATCAATCTTGAGAGGAAGAAGATCACCTTTGATCCTATTCCTGTTTCTTATGCGGAGCTATATCCTTCTTTAATAGAGCGGAAGCTGATTACTCCGAGAGATCCTCCGGCTATACCGGTCAACCCCCAGTCGTGGTATAAGCCCGATCTTCATTGTGTCTACCATTCTGGCGCTCCGGGCCACGATGTGGACAATTGTTTTCAACTGAAGGCTAAGGTCCAGGACCTTATGAGATGCGGCATCCTGAGCTTCGAGGACTCAGGCCCGAATGTCAAGAAGAACCCATTGCCCGAGCATGGGAAATCAGTGAACATGGTCCAGGGGTGCCCTGGGAAGTACAAAGTCAAATATGTGAGCCATATTAGACAATCACTGGTCAAGTTGCACCGTCTGCTGTGTGACTACATTCATCTAGAGCACGACCATGACAGATGCCGTATCTGCTCCGTCAACAGGTTGGGTTGTCGCAAAGTGCGAAAGGATCTTCAAGAGCTGTTGGATGAAGGTACTATTGAGGTTCTGCAGAATCGAAATGTTGACGAGGATGAACCAGAGGTGAATGTCATCTCACCCGTGTTTAAAATCCCTGAGCCTGTTGTCATCCGTTATGATGGCAGCAAGCAGAAGGTTTCACCTTTTCTTGTCATCAAGCCTGCGGGCCCTGTGCCCTATTCTTCAGATAAAGCTGTTCCCTTCAGGTATAATCCCGTTGCTGTGGAAGATGGGAAGGAAGTGCCGTTGCCATCGACTTCTGTTACCAATATTGCTGATGTGAGTGGGTTGACCCGAAGTGGTCGTGTGTTCTCTGCACCCTCTAAACCTCATGTTGCTTCTGATACTGTTGAGCGTCCGGTTGGGACGGCTGTGAATGTTCAGAACCCGGCACCTGTTGCCAAACCCTCCTCTGTACAAAAGACTCCTACTTCTTCTGTTGGCCCGAGTGGCATTGCGAATGAAGAATGTGATGAGATGCTGAGGCTCATCAAGAAGAGTGAGTACAATGTTGTAGATCAACTTCTACAAACGCCATCCAAGATCTCCATGCTTTCGTTGCTTCTGAATTCAGAACCTCATAGGGAGGCTCTGCAGAAAGTGTTGGACCTGGCTTACGTTGATCACGACGTCACCATAGAACAGTTTGACAGTATAGTTGCAAACATCACTGCTTGCAACACCTTGAGTTTCTGTGACGCTGATCTCCCTGAGGAGGGAAGAGACCACAACATGGCTTTACATATCTCTATGAACTGCAAGAATGACGCCATGTCCAACGTGTTGGTTGACACTGGGTCATCTCTGAATGTATTGCCGAAGACCACACTCTCTCGATTGTCATATCAGGGCCCTCCCATGAGGCAAAGTGGGGTTGTTGTGAAAGCTTTTGATGGGTCGCGCAAGACTGTGATTAGGGAAGTTGATCTCCCAATCAAAATTGGACCAAGTGATTTCCAAGTTACCTTCCAGGTTATGGATATCCACCCATCATATAGCTGTCTCCTTGGTAGACCATGGATTCACGAGGCTGGTGCCGTGACATCCACCCTACACCAGAAGCTGAAATTTGTTAAGAACAAGAAACTGGTTGTGGTAGGGGGAGAAAAGGCTCTCCTGGTTAGCCACTTGTCTTCTTTCTCATATATTGATGCTGATGATGAAGTTGGAACGCCGTTCCAAGCTTTATCTATTGCTGAGCCAATTGAGAAGAAGTCTCCTTCATTTTCTTCCTACAAAGATGCGAAACTGGCCATCGAATGTGGTGCAGTTGCTGGTTTAGGGAAGATGATTGAGCTTGAAGACAACAAGTCCCGAGCTGGTATTGGCTATTCTTATGGGGCATTCAACGAGCATGGTTTGTTCAAGAGTGGAGGTTTCATCCACGCTGATCAAGCTAAGGAAGCTGCTGCTATCTTGGAAGAGGATGCAGAGGACTTGAACAACTTTGTTATCACTGGTGGTGTCTGCCACAATTGGGTCGCTGTAGATGTTCCTACAGTCATTCATAGATCAGAGTAATGGCTCACTTTGTTCAAAACCCTTCTCCCATGCCAAAAGGAGAAGTGATGACATTTTTGGCAGCATTTATACAATGATATTTCATTCAATTAATGCATTGTTAAACATTTGTTTTTCCTTTTGTTTTCACTTTTTGCTTTTTGCATGAAATCAGTGATCACAAAAAAACCCTAAAAACAAGAATAAAAGCAACATTTTCATCTGCATAATGATTTGCTTGTTTACATTCTAAAGTTTTTCATTAACCAAAATAATTATGCAGGTTGATTCTAAAACCCATTGAACATAATGATCCAACGCCGTCTCCCAATTTTGAATTCCCTGTATTCGAGGCAGAGGAAGATGACGTTGAAGAGATTCCTGATGAGATTACCCGTCTCCTTGAGCACGAAGAGAAGATCATTCAGCCGCATCTCGAGAATCTGGAAACAGTCAACTTGGGGTCTGAAGATTGTGTTCGCATGGTCAAGATTGGGGCACTCCTTGAAGAGTCTGTCAAGAAGGGGTTGATTGAGTTGCTACGAGAATATTCCGATATCTTTGCCTGGTCGTATGAAGACATGCCTGGTCTAGATATAGATATTGTGCAACATTTCCTGCCTTTGAAGCCTGAGTGCGTGCCTGTGAAGCAGAAGCTCAGAAGAACTCATCCAGATATGGCAGTGAAGATCAAAGAGGAAGTTCATAAGCAAATTGATGCGGGGTTTCTGGTGACTTCTACATATCCTCTATGGGTGGCCAATATTGTGCCTGTGCCTAAGAAGGACGGAAAAGTCCGTATGTGTGTTGATTACAGAGATTTGAATAAAGCTAGTCCAAAAGATGATTTTCCTCTACCACACATTGACATGTTGGTAGACAATACAGCTAAATTCAAAGTCTTTTCCTTTATGGACGGATTTTCCGGTTATAATCAAATCAAAATGGCACCCGAGGATATGGAGAAGACAACATTCATCACACCTTGGGGAACATTCTGTTATCGAGTGATGCCCTTCGGTTTGAAGAACGCCGGAGCCACGTATCAACGAGCTATGACTACCTTGTTTCATGACATGATGCACAAGGAGATAGAGGTCTATGTCGATGACATGATTGCTAAGTCCCGAATGGAAGTTGAACATGTTGAACATTTGTTGAAGCTTTTTCAGCGTCTGAGGAAGTTCAGACTTCGCCTGAATCCGAACAAATGTACATTTGGAGTCCGTTCTGGCAAGTTGTTGGGTTTTGTTGTCAGCGAGAGAGGTATTGAAGTTGATCCTGTAAAGGTCAAAGCAATACAAGAGATGCCTACGCCCAAAACTGAGAAGCAAGTCCGAGGTTTTCTTGGCCGCTTGAATTACATTTCCAGATTTATATCCCACATGACTGCCACATGTGTGCCGATATTCAAGCTCCTTCGGAAAGATCAATCTCTTGATTGGACCGAGGATTGCCAGATTGCTTTCGACAGTATCAAGGAGTATCTGTCTGAACCTCTGATTTTATCTCCTCCGGTAGAAGGAAGACCTCTGATCATGTATCTGACTGTTCTCGAAGACTCGATGGGTTGTGTACTCGGTCAACAAGATGAATCAGGGAAGAAAGAATCTGTTATCTACTACCTCAGTAAGAAGTTTACTGATTGTGAGTCTCGATACTCTATGCTTGAGAAAACGTGTTGTGCTTTGGCTTGGGTTGCTAAGCGTTTGCGCCAGTACATGATAAATCATACAACTTGGTTGATATCCCGAATGGATCCAATCAAGTATATTTTCGAGAAGCCTGCTTTAACTGGAAGGATTGCCCGTTGGTAGATGTTGTTGTCTGAGTATGATATCGAGTATCGAGCTCAGAAAGCTATCAAAGGTAGTATCTTGGCTGACCACTTGGCACACCAGCCGATCGAGGATTATCAGTCTGTTCAGTACGACTTCCCAGACGAGGAGATTCTGTATTTGAAAATGAAAGATTGTGATGAGCCTACACTTGATGAAGGTCCGGAACCTGGTTCCAGATGGACGATGGTGTTTGATGGCGCTGTAAATCAGTACGGAAATGGAATTGGGGCAGTAATCATTACTCCTCATGGCACGCATATTCCTTTTACAGCAAGGCTAACTTTCAAATGCACGAATAATATGGCTGAGTATGAGGCTTGTATTATGGGACTGGAAGAATGCATTGATTTGAGAATCAAGCATCTTGATGTGTATGGTGATTCGGCCCTGGTTGTTAATCAGATCAAGGGTGAATGGGAGACGAATCAGCCAAGTCTCATTCCATATAGAGATTATGCGAGGAGGATTTCAACGTTCTTTACAGAAGTTGACTTTCATCATATTCCTCGAGAAGATAATCGGATGGCAGATGCTCTTGCTACGCTTGCTTCCATGATTGTGGTCAGATATTGGAATGAAGTTCCCAATATTGTCGTGATGCGCTTGGATAGACCAGCTCACGTGTTTGCAGTTGAAGAAGTGAATGATAACAAGCCTTGGTATTTTGATATCAAGAATTTCCTCCAGAACCAGGCCTACCCGCCTGGGGCATCTGTGAAAGATAGGAAAACTTTGAGAAGGTTGTCAGGCAATTTCTACCTCAGTGGTGAAGTGTTGTACAAGAGAAATTTTGACATGGTTTTGCTCAGATGCGTGGATAGACACGAAGCAAACCTGTTAATGGCTGAGGTCCATGAGGGTTCATTTGGTACTCATTCCAATGGACATGCCATGGCTAGAAAGATGCTGAGAGCAGGCTACTATTGGCTGACAATGGAGTCTGACTGCTGCAAATATGTGAAGAAATGCCACAAGTGTCAGATTTACGCGGATAAGATTCATATTCCTCCGACACTTCTGAATGTGATTTCATCACCATGGCCTTTCTCTATATGGGGAATCGACATGATCGGCATGATTGAACCGAAAGCGTCCAACGGACACAGGTTTATTCTCGTAGCAATTGACTACTTCACCAAATGGGTTGAAGCCGCATCTTATGCGAATGTGACCAGGCAGGTGGTTGTGAAGTTTATCAAGAATCAACTGATTTGCCGTTATGGTGTGCCAGATAAGATCATTACTGATAATGGATCTAATCTGAATAATAAAATGATGGAAGAGTTGTGCGCTGAGTTCAAGATTGCACACCATAATTCCTCTCCCTACAAACCCAAGATGAATGGGGCTGTTGAAGCTGCTAATAAGAATATCAAGAAGATTATCCAGAAGATGACAGTTACGTACAAAGATTGGCATGAGATGCTGCCATTTGCTTTGCATGGCTATCGTACATCTGTCCGCACTTCAACAGGGGCAACCCCTTTCTCTTTTGTTTACGGCATGGAGGTTGTTCTCCCAGTAGAGGTGGAGATCCCATCAATGAGAGTCTTGATGGAAGCCAAGTTGACTGATGCTGAATGGATTCAGAGTCGTTATGACCAACTGAATTTGATTGAAGAGAAGCGATTGACTGCCATGTGCCATGGTCAGTTATATCAGCAGAGAATGAAGAAAGCCTTCGATAAGAAGGTCAAGCCTCGTGTGTTCCGAGAAGGAGACCTCGTGCTCAAGAAAGTGTTGTCTTTCGTGCCCGATTCCAGGGGCAAGTGGACTCCAAACTATGAAGGTCCATATGTTGTCAAGAGAGCCTTTTCAGGCGGAGCTTTGATGCTTACAACAATGGATGGGGAGGATTTCACTCGTCCTGTGAATTCAGATGCAGTCAAGAAATACTTTACCTAAAAAAAAGTATATGCAAATCAGAAAAACAGAATAGCTCGCTAAGTTGAAAACCCGAAAGGGCGGCTTAGGCAAAAATGAGCGTCTCGGTGGAGAACCCGAAAGGGCAATCAGGGCAAAAATTAGAGACATGAAAAAAAGCGAATATTTGCATCCCGCTAGATTGAGTACCTCACCCTGGGGCAATCTAGGCAAAAATTAGGGATTTGGCAAGTAACTGCATCCTGACAAGACTTTCTGTTCCGCAACTGTCTTTTCGTCAGAGGTTCTCGATTCGTCGCCGACTGAAGCTTCGCATACATCGAGGTTCAAATTGGTAGAGAAAGGATCATTATGTTCAATGTAGCCCTCTTCCAATATATATCACTGATTTCAAACTTGTACAGATCTATGGAGTCCTGCCATTTGCAGACTACCATTCCATCAAATCAATTTGAGCTTTTATCCAATTATTTGCATTCTTATTTGTTTCAATTCAACAAATGTTTTGCATGTTTTAATTGATAAAATGTCATTGTTTTAAAACAAATAAATTTTTTCAAATTGTTGTTTTAAACAAAGTGAACATTCACAATGATAAAAGGATACTTAAGAATTTCTCGGTGCTCTCCCAAGAGTGGCATGATTTCCATCAGGGTAAGACATTCGTTCATTATTCCTGGCATGGTTGTATTCTTTTTCCAGACTGTTTTTGGGGGTTTCTCCCCAAGCAAAGTTGTTTTTGGGGTTTCTCCCAATCAGAGTTTTTGTGGTGATTCTATATCCCCAGAGCAGAGCGCTTGTTGAGACTTCACAATCCTCTCCAACAATGTTCTTTCCTCAGCATGGATTTCTCTTGTAAGATTCAGTGGTGGATGGGTTGACATCCTGGTATTTCATCACTTTCCTCAGCACAGTCGCTAGTGGAATCTGTGATATATCCCCAGAGCAGAGCGCTTGTAGAAGACTTCGTTTTTTCTCCAGCAGTAGTCTCTCCCCAGCACGGTTGATTTCTCTTGGAAGATTCAGTGGTTGAGTGGGTTGACACTCCAATGCTTTATCCTCTTCCCCGACAAAAATTGCTAGCGGAATTGTTGATATCTCCCCAGTGGAGTCCTCATAATGCTTGTTGAGGTTTTCACCTCTTAACCCTTCAGCAGAGCAGTGAGGTCTGTCCTCCTCAGCAGTTGTGGTATTGTGTGAAGGTTCAGTGTTTGGCGGTCAGTCCCCAACTATCCTTCTCTTTCTCAGGCAAATCTCCAGTAATTTGGTTGCATGGCGGATAATCTTCCCCTGCAGAGATTGGTTGATTTCCCGATGTTGTGATCCCCAGTAGAGTGGCTTGTATGGCAGAATCTACTTGTGCGATCTTTTCTCCCTCAGTGGGTTGATTACACGTTAGAGTCGCTGACAGTATCCTCAGTAGAATTGCTTATGCAGCCAGATTTCTACATGGATGATCTGTTCTCTCTTTGTGGGTTGTTCCCCAGCGAAGTTATGTGGAGTTGCCTTCGTGGTAGTTATTGCTTGTGCAGTGAACTCTTCGTTCCCGGCTGAGACTGATGGTATCTCTTGCAGAAATCTCTTGACTTTCTCCGCATCCCCAACAGATTTGCTTCAGTAGCAACTCCTGCCTGTTGTGAACTTTTGTTCCCCAGTTGGGTCGACCGTTGATTCATCACCCAGAGATGTGGTGTTTCCCTTGATATCTCTGATCGTTTGCTTCCCCGCAGATCTTTGCTTTTCAGTATTTGGATCTCCAGCAGATTGGCTTTCCAGTTCGGATTTCTTGGATTTTCCTCTGGAAATGTAGTACCGGGCGTTTGTTCCCTGGGCCTGTTTGTGTTAGAAATGTCTGTTTTGTCAGCATTCATCAAACATAAATCAAACATACATCACGCATAAATCATAAACATACAGATATTCATGTTGCATTTCTTGCCATATATCTTTTTGTTTGTTGTCTCTTGCTAATGGTGATACAGATCTCTCCAATAGATCTCCCCCAAGCAGATGTCGGGTGTCTAATCTCTCAATTTAGAGTCAACCCCTTAAGCAGAAAGTGTCTGTCTTTCCTGCTATTTCCCCACCGAGATACTTCCTCGTGGATGACGGTTATTTCCATTCCCTCCCTGCACACATAATGGGATGGTTTTTCCCTTTTGAGTTCTATCCTCATTAGGACGAGTCTTGATTCAGTTTGCCTTTTGGTTCGATCCCAAATTGGCCTTTTTTCAACTGTCTCTCGTGCTTCCCTGTGGTATAAATGAATAGTTGCTTACTAACCGGCACTCATTCATCTTATCCTCAGTGGAACTTTTGGGCCTCTGCCTACAAACCAGCAGTTGTAAGTCCTACCTTTGCGGTTTTTTCTACCTACAACCCGGTAGTTATAAACCCGTTTTCTCCCCTAACGGAGTTAACTTTGTTGTGCATCCCAACCGATGACAATTGCCCTTCTGTGGTTTCTATCCAATCTTTGGTAGATGTAATCCCCTCTTTGCGGTTATCTTCATCTAGTATTCGATGTTGATTTGCCTTTGTTTGGATAAGTCGCTTGAGTTAAGCACTTATATCCTCAGCAACTCTTTTGTGGATAATTGTCGTATGCTAGCAATTTTATCCCCAGCGGGTCCTTTCACCGTTTGCCAGTGATTGTATTCCCCGGATCATTGATTTACATCAATGTATTCCCAACGAGTCTTCTTTCATTTACCCTTTCGTGGTAATGTTTGTTGCTCCTTTTGATTGGTCATCATTTATATACCTAGTTTGGTATCCCGATGCCTTTCTTTTCGGATTTTTATCCTATAAACAACCTACAACCCGATTATGGATAATCTTCCATGCGGGTTTATTATCTACGTTTTGACGGCAATAGATAATATATCTCATGCACTCTTCAGTCGAAGCCTTTCGTGTTTCCCCAGTCGAGTAAGATTCGTATTCCTTGTGGAATCGAATATCCATCCTATAAACAAGACTGCTGTTCTAGCTTTCTTCAGGGTGATGAGTGTTTTGGAACACAAATCAATTCACGATTTCGGATTTTTATCCTATAAACAACCTACAACCCGATTATGGATAATCTTCCATGCGAGTTTATTATCTACGTTTTGACGGCAATAGATAATAAATCTCATGCACTCTTCAGTCGAAGCCTTTCGTGTTTCCCCAGTCGAGTAAGATTCGTATTCCTTGTGGAATCGAATATCCATCCTATAAACAAGACTGCTATTCTAGCTTTCTTCAGGGTGATGAGTGTTTTGGAACACAAATCAATTCACGATTTCGGATTTTTATCCTATAAACAACCTATAACCCGGTTCAGGATAATCTTCCATGTGAGTTTATTATCTACGTTTTGACGACAATAGATAATATATCTCATGCACTCTTTGGTTGAATCCTTTGTTTGTTTCCCCAACTGAGTAAGATTTTCATTCTTTACAAAATCAAATGTCCATCCTATAAACAAGTTTGCTTTTCTAGCTTTCTTCAGGATGATGAGTGTTTTGGAACACACACCAATTCACGCCTTGGTCGGTCACCTGTAACATACCTACAACCCGGTATCCTTGGTGTTCCTTCCTGTCTGCTCCTTTTTGCGACCTTGGTCCCCTTTGGAGTCAGATTTTCTCTGAGTGAAGTTTACCTTTTTCAGGTTTTCTTCAGATGATTTTGGTTGATTGATATCTCTCACCCGTACTCACTACCTGGTAACATCTCATCCTTTGGCTTTCCCTGGATAATCTTCAACTAGACTTCTCCAGCGGAATTGTGGTTTCTCTTCTTACTGTGTTGGTGTTTCCCCAATACACGCATTCTTTGAGTCAGTTTGAGTTTTTTCCAATGGACGTATATTCCTTTGGAATTCTTCTTTTCCCAGTTGAGTCCTTTTCCCCAGTTTAGTCTCCAGTTTCAAGTCATGTCTTATTCACGCAATATCAGTTTGTCCCCTAATTCAGATTCGTGTCCTGCTCACGCATTGCTTTTTCTTTTTATTATCCCCACGAGAGTCTTGTTAGAGTCTCTGTTCCTAGCGAGTGTATTACTCCGATGGATCATCTTTTCTTCTTTGTGGACCCATATTCCCCACAGAGTTTTGTCTGTGTTGCATACATACATCTGCATCATGAGGTCTCTCAGAGACCAAAATTTGTCTCATTATGGTTATTTAAGCCCATTCTACCGCGTCAAGATGAAGATTTCTAAACTTCACTTCTCCGGCTAGAATGACCTTAAATAGGGGCATCTGTAAGACCCCAATTTTGTCCCTAAGATACCTCATCATATCATATCATAACATGTCATTGCCTCAAGGATCATTATGCACCTTGCTTGCTTCCCTATGGGTGGGTTATCTTTTGAGAGTGGTTCTTGATCACCAAGCATGTTTTGCATTTGTATATCATTGCTTTTCATTTGTTCACTAACCAAAAGTACAAAAATATGTCATCTAACCTTGTTACTTGCAGATGAAGCAATTACAGGTCAAGGCAGTCAATGCATTCATTGAGCAATAGATGGTGGCCATTATTGAGAATTTGGATACCACATTCATTCACAAGAGCTTATATGAGCTATGATATCATTTTGAATCAAAATCTCAAGTGGTAGAGGCTTGAATCTCATCAAGGCATTCTTCAGTCAACTGAACCCTAGCCAGTCAACTGCAAAGTCAATTGTGGATTATGATATGGGAAGTGATGAGAAATACTTCATTCATGTTCAAACAAGTCTCATTTGACATTTCAAACACTCACTTTGAAGAATTTGAGGTCTAGTCAAAATTTGCCAAAAATAGAAAGTGACATATAATTTGAACTTTCCAAAAATGGAAAGGTTTTCATCCAACTTCAACTTCAAATTACATGACCAAAAATGCTTCAAATGAAATTTTGTTGAACATGAAAGTTGTAGATCTTTCTCTCCCATTTCCAAAATGTCCAAGAACATCAATTTCTCATTTGTAGTTGAAGAGATATGATCAAAACATGTCCAAGTGTGGATTGAACTTCAAAAGTGCATAACTTCTCAACCATTGCTCCAAATCATGTGGCTCTTTTTGCATTAATCTTGTTTTGACCTATAATTTCATAATCTTGCATTACATTGCATCATTTCTCATTTCATGATCATTTGCAAAAATCTTGATTTTTGGAGGGAAATTTCACAATTTAAAATTGGTAATTCATTTGAAGAATTTTACAATTGCCAATAGCTCCAAAAATGCATTTTTTAAGTGAAATTAACATAAATTCGTGCACTGTTCATCATGCACACCATGCATAGGGTAAAATGGCCATTTTGCATTTGCACTTCATTTTAGCTAATTCCAATTGCATTTGCTTAAGCATGATTAAGGATTGGATTAAGAGGGGGTATATAACCCTAAGCATAACAGAATTCTGCTAACAACACTTCATTTCTCAAGATCTAGATCTAGAATACCAAAATTTCTCTCTCAAACTTTCTTCCAATTTCTTCATTTGCCATTGCATTTTCGTGTTTGATTCTTGTTATTGAGTTGATTTTGAGCAGGATCCTTCATAGAAACAGTGGAATTCATGCAAGATAGAAGCATTCATGAAGCTTGATGCATCTATGGCAAATCCAAAATTCTGTTGAAACACGTGCAATTGAACTGTGATCTTCCTTCCATTCAACTTCACAAGCATTGTAGAAGAAGATTTTAAGCATTGCAAGGCATAAATCCAGCTGAATCCAGTTCTGCTTCTACAAGAGGTTACAAATTCATTCTCATATTCTTGCTTTTTATTGACATGATGTTATAGATCTTTTGATGCTGGTTATCGTGAGCTTTAAATCAAAGAATTTCATGCTGAAATGAGTGAGAACCGATTAAATGAAGTTTGAGGCATGATTCATAATCTCTTCGATCCATGCTTGTTGTTATGATTTATGATGAAATGATTGTGGATTGATGATGTATGTTGCATGATGAATCCAATGCTATGCTTAATTTGTGTTTCTGTGCATGTTGAGATTTTCTGGAAATCTGGAGATGAAGATCTTGAAGATCTTCATCGTGTTCATGTATTGTTGCATATTTCCTGCAGAATTTACCACATCCTTCATAGCATTACCTGCGAATTTACCTATGTGTTCTTCAGCATTACCTGCGGAATTTCGCTTGCATGCATGCACGTTGCCTAGGGTTTGAGCCAAACGACTGCGTTTTAAGCTAGCGCGCGCTATCCATTTCAAATTTTGCCTGGCTTCGATTCCTGGCTCCATCATTATTTCAAATTTGCTTTACATTTATTTCCTTTTCCCTCCATTGCTTCACATGCCATGTTTTCATGTTTTTTTATTTTTTCATCCACTTCTAAAATCCATATTAAATTGAAAACAATTCCAAAAAATGTGAGGATTTTTGTGTTAGGTCCCATTTTCTGTCTAGAATGTTTTGGTTATTTTTACTCAAATTGTGCATGGCTGAAATTAAATTGGTGCTAGAGAATGTTCACATGTATCATATCTTATACCTTGCTTGCCATATTTGTTGTGAAATGATAAGTTTTAATCCAATGCTTCTGAAAATTGACATGATGAAACTAGATTCATTCCTTGACATTTTGGTGTTGATTTGGTATTTTTATCAATTATCATTTCTGTTTTATGATTGTTCTAAGTTGGTGTGACAATTTGTGTCACACCCTTTGCATTTTCATCTTATGCTATGTGTTTACCCTATCAAATGATGCTCAATTGTTCTGATTTTTTGCATGCTGATCATATGAGATGTCTTGAATATGCATGAATTTTTCCAGATTTTTGTGAATCATTTCTGATTTAATTGAGATTTATCTTTCTGTTTGATCACATGTGGACTTTAAAATTGCTTTGAACTTAGAATGATCATGAAATGCATTTGGTAAATGATATGAATGTGAGACTTTTTGCTATGTGTCAATAATTGTTTGAAGTTTCATCATGTCAAATTTGAGCTTCTGTTTTGAATTTTTTCCTCATCTTTGACCCTAGGCTTTGACCTAGGGGTTTGCTTCTCATCTTTGAGCTTTGTTTTCAGGTTAATCACTCAAGTTCCATAGTTGTTGATGCTCCATCATTTGAGCACTTGATGTTTACCATTGTCTACTAACATTGTGTGTTTTGTAGGGTTGTCAACTCATTTGAGCTTGACTTGTGGCTTATGCCTTTGCTTATTGGGTTTGACTGTTGATATTAACTGTTGTTGGATTATATGAACTTTGTACTGATTTGTGTGATGTTTCCACAAGTACATTAAGTTGCTTAAGTTCACTTTGAACTTGCTTTTTCTTGGTTGCTTAACCAATTAGGTATAACCTCTCTTCTTCATGTAGTCTGGAAGACCTGGCCTGTTATGTGGCCAGACACCTGTCTGAAGTCCTCCTTAAGAGGCAATGTCTTTGTGTGTTTAATTTTGTGCTAAGCAGGAAAAGTCCTTTGATAAGGCAATTGGCAGATAGAAGAGATGTGTAGTCTATCTCCTGCTAGTCAGTGTGTCATCCCTTTGCTCACATAACATGTTGATGCATTGTGGATCTTAACCCAAGATCTATAGAGTCTAATCTTTGTGGAGAAGAGTTCCAACTTTCTGAACTCCCACACCTTCTATTATTCAAAAGCTCTCCCTGACCAGGGATAGAAGCTATGAGGCACACCCCTCATCTCCATTTCATCTGGCTTCACCTTAACTCTCAATGTTAAGGTTAAGAGCACAACTTACCCCATTCCAGTTGACTGTAAAGTCTAACCTTGTTTGAGCCTAATTGCTTGTATATAGTGTGTGCTAATTGACTTGTTTGTCTGATTGCTTGATTCATCTGTGCATGTCTGCTTATGTGTACCTTTGTGCATTTATCATCATTAATTGCTCATTATTGCATAATCATTGTTCATATCTGTGTGATCATCTTGTTTGGAGGAGTCAACTGTAAGTCCATTTATTGGCAGTTGTTTCCTATGACCATTGAGGAGTCAATTGTAAGTCCAGTTTTTGGCATTTGTTTCCTGTGATATGGTAGGAGATTGGTGTAAGTCCAGTTGATTGGCATCCGGTATCCATCCTTTGTGCTTCAGTGAGATTAGTGTAAGTCCAGTTGATTGGCATCTGATATCCATGTTTTGTTTTGCTTTAGGAGACTAGTATAAGTCCATTGAGTGGCATCTGGTATCCATCTTTGTTTTAGGAGATTGGTATAAGTCCAGTAATTGGCATCCGGTATCCGCCTTTGTTAACCTCGCCTGACACTTTGCTTACCTGTTATTTGCATTGTTGCCTATTCCAAAGGAATCACTTGAATCATCTTCCATATGATTTCAAGAGGTGAACATCTAAGAAGTTTTACTTCCTCACCCTTCCATTTTTGTGTGTGTTTTCAAAACTCTCTTTTCACATGATAATTCAAAAACTTTGACATCTATTGTGCAAACATTTTCACTCCTTTTCAAACTAGAAACCTAGGCTTTAAGCCTATGATTTTCAAACTTCTCATTTTCATAACACTTCTTTGAATCAAATTCTAATCATACTTTGACCATATTTTCATGAATACTCAAATCAATTAATCTCACTCACTCAATTGCTTTTGTGGCCCAAGCCCACTTTTCACTCATGTTTTCATACATTAGCCATAGGTTTGATTTATCCTAGTTGGTTGATGTTAATCTCACCTTTTGTCCTTAGTGATCGAACTGTAAGACTTCCGTACTGAAAACAGGGTTAACCCCTCTAGTACGTCGAAGCTTTTCTCACATGGTGGACTTGTTGTTTGTATAAGGTTGAGTTTTCTCCCGTGGATAACGAAAGACCTTAGGGCTTTTGTTTAAAATGAACCCACTCATATTTTGGAAATCTTTTAGCCGAACTACGGCGTTTTGATCCTTACCTTTCATGGAAGGTACGTAGGCAACGGGTTCATCCGTTCAAACACAAAAACAATAAAAATTGTATATTCTTTTCTCATCCCTTCCATCATTGTTTGCACAATATATGTCATAAACAAATAAACTTTTTATACAACAAGTGTGAAAAGAGGTTCCCTAGGAGTACCTAGGACGTTTTGGGTGCCTAACACCTTCCCATTGCGTAATTAACCCCTTACCCAGATCTCTGACCTTTTCATTAGTTTTCTATGTGTAAAACTTCTTAGGCTTTTGTTCGCTTTTTAGCCAATCCTTTGGATAAATAAAAGTGCGGTGGCGACTCTATCTTTGTATGCTTTGCTTTTGATTTAATCAATAAATCATAAAGTGACGAATACACCGCTACAGAAAGTACTCACTGTAAAGAAGATTGAAGTGGAAAAGTTAAAGGGGTACTTTTATTACTTGAACAGGGTTTTGAGTCATCAGTTGAGCAAGAATGAGTTTGATAAGTTATGTTTCCCAACCCTCGAGAAGGAGAACCTTCCATTACACAATCATTTTCATCTGCTT
Source organism: Lathyrus oleraceus (assembly GCF_024323335.1). Classification (NCBI taxonomy): domain Eukaryota; kingdom Viridiplantae; phylum Streptophyta; class Magnoliopsida; order Fabales; family Fabaceae; genus Lathyrus; species Lathyrus oleraceus. The sequence goes on from NC_066583.1 coordinate 229,271,855, forward strand.
CATCTTTTAACAACCTGAAGATGTGTCTGACTATTACAGGTTTGAAAAAGACGATAGAATGAAAAATCCAAAGAAAAAAATATTGATGAATATTTGAATAATAAATTAAAATCAATAAAAATAATATCAACTTATATTAAAAATACAATTAATCATTTTACTTTTTTCGAAATGGCCATTATTGCTTACTTGGCGCTATAATGGGAAAGAAACATATTAAATTACTGGCATGTGCAAAAGTGGACGGGGAACAAAAATCACGAGGATTGTAAAATAGAGGGGCTAAAAAACTGAGTTTTAAAATAAGGGACCAAAAGATTAAAATCATAAAAATAGAGGGACCAAAAATGCATTTAATTCTTAAAGAAAAAAAAAGTGTTTAAACAATTTAGGGAGTACAAGTGGAACAAAGAACACAATTTATTTTGCTCCCTTTTCTTTTCATCTTAGAAGAGAGAAGAAAAAATTATAGGCCCCCATTATTCCTTCACTCTTTCCAACCTCTATATCACTTTCCAACTTCTCTAATCAATCAAGAAAAGATATCAATGTGCCTTCAACTTGTTTCTCTCTTTCTTACTTCTACTCTATCAATCACACTCTTTATAATTCAGTTTAAGACAATAAACAAGTAACTCAATTTAAACTTTAAAAATTACATATGCTAAGTTTCTCCCTTAACTTGCAAAATGACTCAAGCTTCAAAGGCTTAGTCATAATGTCTGCAAGTTGACCTTAGAAACTGCATTAGATCAACTCAACCACTCATTCTCTTGAAATACTTTTGAGGAAATGATATTTCATATCTATGCGTTCACATATTCCATGCATAACTAGATTTTTTTGATAATTTGATTGAGGAGTTGTTGTCCCAGAAGACTACTATTTCCCTTGAAATTGTGAAAGTTGACCACATATTCTTCTAAAACAAATGTTATGGCAAACATAATATACAACTGCAACAAACTCAACTTTTATGGTGGAAAAGGATAATCAGGACCGACCCAATCAATCCAGGTACCCTGTTATAATTTAAAAAATAGGTCTAAAAATATTAATTTATACCGATTTTTTTAAAAAAATCGATAAAAATACATAGTTTTTAAAAATAAATTATGATTTTACACCTCATTTTAAAAAATAGGTGTAAATTAGATTTTAAAAACATGCTATGATTCTCTAATCAATCAAGAGAAGATATCAATGTGCCTTCAACTTGTTTCTCTCTTTCTTACTTCTACTCTATCAATCACACTCTTTATAATTCAGTTTAAGACAATAAACAAGTAACTCGATTTAAACTTTAAAAATTACATATGCTAAGTTTCTCCCTTAACTTGCAAAATGGCTCAAGCTTCAAAGGCTTAGTCATAATGTCTGCAAGTTGACCTTAGAAACTGCATTAGATCAACTCAACCACTCGTTCTCTTGAAATATTTTTGTGGAAATGATATTTCATATCTATGCATTCACATATTCCATGCATAACTAGATTTTTTTGATAATTTGATTGAGGAGTTGTTGTCACAGAAGACTACTATTTCCCTTGAAATTGTGAAAGTTGACCACATATTCTTCTAAAACAAATGTTATGGCAAACATAATATACAACTGCAACAAACTCAACTTTTATGGTGGAAAAGGATAATCAGGACCGACCCAATCAATCCGGGGACCCTGTTATAATTTAAAAAATAGGTCTAAAAATATTAATTTATACCAAATTTTTTTTAAAAATCGATAAAAATACATAGTTTTTAAAAATAAATTATGATTTTACACCTCATTTTAAAAAATAGGTGTAAAATAGATTTTGAAAACATGCTATGATTCTACATCTATTATTAAATAAATAGGTGTAAAATGTTTTTTTTAATTAAAAACAAAAAGTGGACCCTCCAAAACTTGGGCCCAGTGCGATAGCACAAGGTCGGTTCTGAGGATAATTATGACTTGTTTTTTATATAATCGTGATACATATTCTTATTAAAAAATGAACGTAAATCCAAATGTTGTCTTCCTATCATCAAGATCTTCTACATAATCTGACCATCACTACAACTTCACTTATGTGTTTTTCTTATACAATATGTCAAGGTACAATATTTCTTTGAGGTATATCATCACTCTCTAGACTATAGTCAAGTGAGTTTCATTTGGTATTTCCATGTATCTTAGCAATTAGTCAAACGGAGAAGGTGAGATCAAGCCTGGTAGAAAACAAATACATTTGACATCCTATCACTTTTCAATGACGTGTTGCATCAAAAACACTTTCCCCTTTTTCTATGGTTAATTTTATTCCAAGAACTATGGGGCTAAAAACCTTATGACACTTGCTCCATGTTAAATCTTAGCAAAAAAAATTTCTCACAATTTTGTTGATGGGTGAAAATCCCATAATCAAGTTGTGTGACTTCCACTCCAAAAAAGTACTTCATCTTTCTTAAGACAATCATGGAAAATATGTTTTTCATTGAGCTTTTGAATGTCTCAAACATTCTTTAATCATTTCATTTGTCTATTAGATCATCAACATAAAGGGCGACTATAAGAATTTTATCTTCATCTCATTATTTTATAAACAAAATGTGCTCATGAGGATATTTGTTATATTGTTTCTGATAAAACTATGTCTCAATTTTTCTATATCAAACTCTTGGTGCATGTTTGAGTCTATACAATTTTTTTTTTTCAACTTGGACGTCTTTTTTCCCGTCCTTCTTATATTTTAATGGCTAATATACATAAACATCTTCAACTATTTCTACATGAAGGAAGACGCTCATCACATCAAGCTGATAGACACTCTAGTTCTTGCATTCTTCCAAATCCAAGATAGTTTTGATGGTGTCCTAGTGAAAAAACTTCATTATAGTTTATTTTATGTTTTTTAGTGTAACTTGTTGCTACTAGCCTTCATTTTTGTTTTTCAATTTCTTTATTTTCATTGTAATTGGTTTTTTAGATCCTCTTTACACCAATCTTCTTGCATCCAATTGGAAAATTTTGTTACTCTCATGTTATTCTTTTCAATGGATTGTATTCTTGATCCATATCTTACCTCCAAAATTCAAGCTTAGCATCTTCTTCATATGTATTTGGATTATCACTTGAGTTAAAGATGGCTAACATGTGTAATTGGCTGCCTTTTTATGCTTCTTGAATTATGAAATAGTCCTTGAGATAAGTAAGGTGTCTTCTTTCTATTCGAGGTATATCATCAACATCAACGTATGTTTCATCATCATTGGTATCAAGTGTAATAGTGTAACTGTCTCCTTCATTGGTAGTGTCATATAACTTGTTTATCAAAATTGGCAGTGTCATATAACTTGTATGCTTTGGATTCTTCACTAACACCAAGATGAACACGCTTGTTTCCTTTTGGATCCAACTTCTTTCTATCAATACTAATAATTAGTCTTAATTTCTGTAATTATTTAGAATTGTAAATCCCTATTCTTTAGGCTAAAGACCAACGTATGGTTAGAGGAGAATCATGAGGAGATTTGATTACCTTGATTCATTCCAAAATTAGGCTTTACATATCTGTATTTATACTGACAGAAAGTAATAACAAACACACAATATTCCATTCACTTCTTTATCTTTTATCTGGTATCAGTGTGAGCAAATTCTTTACTTTGAATAAATTTTGAATGATAGCAAATTGTGTGATCATCATCCAAATATTGGCTGTGCATTATCCTACATGATTCATTTGTATTTTTATTCAATTCTAATGTTGCATGACCGTACATAAAGACCCACATTGATACATCTCTTAAAAGAACTCATAAAATCTATTTTGTGTCAGTACGTATCAACACATAATCCTATGCATCGATACATACAACATGTTGTAAACCACAAAATTGTTTTGTTCAGTATGTATCGATCCATACGAGTCATGTATCGATACATGGACAGGCAAAATGCTCTATGGATCGATCCATACGAGCCTTGCATCGATCCATGTTAGTTGAAATGCCCTATGTACCAATACATACGACTTATGCATCGATTCATGTTGGTTGAAAAATCCTATGTATCAATACATACGAATTATGCATCGATTCATGTTAGTTGAAATATCCTATGTATCAATACATACGAATTATGCATCGATTCATGCTTACTTAAATTCCCCAAAAACTCATTAACCTTACAGTATGTATCGATACATAAACTCATGTATCAATACATAAGTTTGTTTTATGTTCTAACAACTTCTGTTTTGCATATATAAGAAATGTTGTGACAACAGTGGAAAATAAACGAATTTTGAGAGGGAAAAACAGTTGAACACAAGATCAAAGAAGTGTAGCAGCAATTGTTTTAGAGCAGATAGAAACCTGAAAGAGACTTCATCTTCTTCATCTTCTCAATCACTTTTCTTCAAGAACATCAACACATAATCATTCTTGTTCTTTGGATTAAAGGATCAACGAGATAACGTTCAGTGGTACGATCAAGGATCTAGCTGAGGTGTTCAGTGGAACGATCGAGGATCTAGCTGAGTTGAAGATTGAAGGGGGTTTCGAGGAAAAACCAATTGGTTTGTCCTTCAAGAACTGGAGTGTTCTTGCGGGTTTGTCAGTCACGTTTGCAGAACAGATTCAGCCGCAGCGTTGCGTTTGGAGATCGGGGGATTTCGCAAACAGGTCGTGGAACCGGTGAATTGTTTTCAATTTCGTGCAGGAAATTCTTGATCGTGCTCAGATCAAGTGGAGGTTTCATACAAGAAGAAGTTCTTGGGATTTAGAATTCTGTCTTTGTATCGTAACCTTGTATCAACGAATTCGGCATTATTGATAATCAAAGTTCTCAATTTCATTTGAAATTGAGAGGGAGACGTGCCCACACGCGAGGACGACGTGGGGAACTTCCTTACCAAATCTCTGCGTATCGTATTCTTTCCTTACTTCTCTTTACGTCTCCAAAAGTTTCGCAATTTCAGTTAGTGTGTTGTGGCTGTACCTTTTGTGATAAAGCAGTGGCAAGAAAACTTCTTTAACTAAACTCCACTGTTGTTCATCATTGATCACACACACACCAACTGTTTGACAAAACTGTTAGCTGAATTTTATTCATTGGAATTAGGATTTAGTGATAAGTGCATTCAAGTTGATAAGATTCTAGTGTTAATAATTTCTGTCACTCTAATTCAAATCCAGCAATAAATTCGCGTGTCCGGTTTTCTAGTAGCGGTTCAGAATAGACGGAAGTCGATTCGGGACTGAAATTTTCCGCCAAGTTTAAAAACTCTGATAAAATTTTAAATCCGTTCATTTTTAAAGAGGTGATCTATTCACCCCCCCCCCCCTCGCTGGTTCGCTGGTGCTCTGTGGCTGCCTGTAACAGTATGGATTCTGAACCAAAGGGGGCGTATAATAGAGCGCCTATTTTCAACGGTGAAAATTACGGCTACTGGAAAGACTGCATGCGAGTTCATATAAATTCTGTGGATAGGCTAGTATGGGCTGCCATTGAAAATGGTCCTTTTCAAATTACTATGACAAATGCGGCTGGCGCCATAGTTCCTAAACCAGAAGCTGATTGGAATGAGAAAGATGAGAAAAAGTGGTCGTGTGATTGGAAAGCTCGAAATATGCTAATTTCAGCACTTGGTGTTGATGAGTATTATCGAGTATCTCATTGCACGACAGCTAAAGAAATGTAGGATGCTTTAGAAGTTGCCCATGAGGGTACTACTGAAGTAAAACAGTCCCGCATTAACACTCTCAATCAAGAGTTTGAGCTCTTTCGCATGAAACAAGGAGAATCTATCTCCGACATGCAAAAGAGATTTACTCATCTCACTAATAGGTTGAATGCACTTGGAAAACCTGTTTCCAATGAAATTGCTACTAATAAAATTCTGAGGTGTCTTAGCAGGGAATGGCTACCTAAAGTAACAGCTATTAAGGAAGCCAACGATCTAACGACACTTACGATTACAACTCTGTTTGGAAAGCTGGAAGAACATCAGCAAGCATTAGAAAGTCTTGAAAAGTTTGAGAACAAAAGTAAGAAGGAAAAGGAGAAGAAGAGAGACAAAGAGGGAGAGAAGAAGCCAATAGCTCTTGTGGCCTCTAGCTCTAAGTCCTCACGAAAAGAGCAAAGTGACAATGATTCTAGTAGTGACAAAGATTCGGATGATGAGGAAATGAGACTTTTTGTAAGGAGATATAATAGATTCATTCGAAAGAACGGAGTCAAGTATTCCGACAAAAATCTCATGAAGTTTCGAAGACAATCTACAGATTCAAAATAGGAAGAGAATAAGAAGAGTAGAGGAAGAGGATCTTGTTTTAATTGTGGTAAATCTGGACATTATAAAACAGATTGTCCTATGAAGTATAAGGATCAAGGAAAAGCTCCACCAAAAGGGTACAGCAAACAAAGAAGAGCTTACATTGCATGGGAAAGTGATAGTGATTCATCAAGCACACAAAGTTCAAGTGATAGTGATGAAACCGCAAATCTGTGCCTTACAGCTCACACCAAAAATCTGTCCTACCACAAGAAGAAAATCAATGATAAAAAGGTAAAACAAGCCTACTATAATAACTTCTCTTCTATGACTTTTGCTGAACTGAAAATAGCTTTTGAAAAACTGCATAACGAAGCTGTAGATGCTTTTAAAAGATTATCTTCCGATAAACAAATTTTTTCATTTCTGGAAGGTAAAGTATACAAAGCTGAAAATGATTTAGAATCGTTAAAAGCTAGTATTGCAGAAAATTCAAAAGATATTGACATTGATGGATGTAGTAAAGTTAGGTATTGTGACGCTTGTCATATTTGGCAAAAAGAGGTAAACACTCTCAAGGTCAAATTAGAAAAAGCGTTACAACCTAAGGTTACTTATGCCGTTGAGTCTAGGTTGTTTAAGAAGCCATTAAATCCACCATATGCAAAATACTCTTTTATTCCAAAGGATTTAATGAACAAGAATAAACAAACACATCATCATGGTTTATGTCATTATTGTTGTCGTGCTGGCCATACCATTGAGAAATGCAAGTTTAGGAGATTTCTTGTTCCTAAAGGTATTTATCAATGGAAGCCAAAAGGCAACCATGTTGGCACTTACCCACTTGGACCCAATGAAAATTGGGTACCAACTTCTCTCTTTTGATATTGTAGGATGAGTGCCTTGCTTCCGTAGATAGAAACAACTTCTTCCTCAGGTTGATCGTCATGGATGAATCCTCCACTCGTGAACAAACCTTGCTCATTAAATGCCCCAGAACAGTAGCCAACGCCAGCCCGAGATCGGTTAACCAGGAATAAATCCATCAGCAGCACTTAGTCTGGCAAATATCTCTCTGAGTTCACAGCTCTCTTGCTCAAGATGATCCATCAATCTCGAAGGATCGGCTCTGGTGTAGTACCGGGCGAAGTGCTTCTTCAAAATAAATGAAGATCACAGGGTCAGACCACAGGACGGGAGACTGGAACAAAACACCCGCTTATGCAAATGATGCATGAAGTGCTTGTGCATATGCTTGTTTTTTTTTATTTCAAAGAAACTCGAGGGTTTTATTTGCAAACTTTGAAATATTTAAGCATTTTGATCATATATGAGAATATCTCATCAGATATATCAGGTGAAAATTTTTTCCCGGTTTTTCCATGTTTGAAATTTTTTGCAAATAAACTCCTTTGAGTTCCTTGAAAATTTTCTTCTTTTCTGATGACATGAATGTAGATGAATGCATGAATGCGTGAATGCAACAATCACACTCAAGGATCAAGCAAATCACACCAACCAAAGGTCATGGGAAAGCTCATTGTATCCCTAATATCAATCATCCATTTTGGTGGATTTAGGTTTTCACCTTATCTACACCCAAGTTCCATTGATATTAACGGTACATGAACCGGCTCTAACATCCTTAATATCAATCATCCATTTTGGCGGATTATGGTTTACACCTTATCAACGCCCAAGTTCCATTGATATTAACGATGTTTGAACGACTCAACCACGAATCACGGGTTTGCTGAGAGTCACGAGCATGGAGTCTCGGTTAAGAACCACCCAAAGGGAGTGTACTAGGGTTTAAACCTGCCGAGCATGTTCTACCAGAGGTTCCCATAATCATCGTCCCATCTCTCGGATATTATCGGAGAAACGAATACTCGTATTCCAAAAATATTCTCAAGAGAGACTCTTATGAGTGTAGTATCGCGTAACAATCGCATCAGAACTTACATCTGAACGACCTCCGCACTACGTCCTAAAAATAGGCCAAGATGGGTTTGGTGACTAAGGTCCTTGGCTTCTAAGGCACATGATTGAACGAATAATGCCTAACCACAAACAACTTGTGTGACATTATTAATCCAACATGACCTCCACCAAGTGAATGGACTCGCAAGTCAACTGGCTAAGGAATACTCCACACCAGTCAACAAGACTATGCCATTCTCCTATCCTAGAGTGCACTCGAGTTCGGGTATAGAACTCATCTCACAAAGATCACCAAAGCAAACAGCAATTGTATATCAAGCAATTCAAACATTACAATCAATACAGTTATCCCAAATTGTACAAAAATATGTCAAATAACACATAAACAGATATCACACAACAAGGGTGAAAAGTAGGCAGTACCACCAGGGAAGGTCTTTTATCATCCCCAGCAGAGTCGCCACTTTTCTGTAGTGGTGTATTCGTCGCTATATGATTTATTGATTAAACCATAAGCAAAGTATACAATGAATCGAGTCGCCACCGCACTTTTATTTATCCTAAGGACTGGTTAAAAAGCGAACAAAAACCTAAGAAGTTTTACACGTAGAAAACTAATGAAAAGATCAGAGAGTCTGGGTAAGGGGTAAATTACGCAATGGGAAGGTGTTAGGCACCCATCACGTCCTAGGTACTCCTAGGGAGCCCTTTTCACACTTGTTGTATAAAAATGTTTATCTATTTTTGACATATTGTGCAAACATGAATGGGAAGATGAGAAAAGAATATACAATTTTATTATTTTTGTGTTTGAACGGATGAACCCGTTGCCTACGTACCTTCCATCAAAGGTAAGGATCAAAATGCCGTAGCTCGGCTAAAAGATTTCCAAAAACTAGTGAGTTCATTTTAAAACACAAGAGCACTAAGGCTTTTCATTACCAATGGGAGAAAACTCAACCCGAATCAACAACCCACCATGCGAGGACGACTTCGACGTACTAGAGGGGTTAACCCTGTTTTCAGTACGGAAGTCTTACAATCGACTCACTAAGGATAAGGTAAGATTTACATCAACCGCTATGGTAATTGAAACCTATGGCTAATGTATGAAACATATTAACAATGGACAAAGCCACAAAACAATTGAATGTGTGAAGTTAACTGATTATGAGTATTCACAAAATATGGTCAAGGTATGATTAAGATTGATTCAAAGAAGTGTTATGAAGAGTGAAGTTTGAAAAATCAAGGACTTAGGGTCCAGGTTTCTAGTTTGAAAAGACATGAAGATGTTTGCACAACAAGTCAAAGTTTTTGAAAGCAAAGTGTGAAAAGGTTTAAGGACAAAGAGGATATGGATAATGGAATGTAAAACTTCTTAGAAAGGTTCACCTCTTGAGATCATATAGAAGATGATTCAAGTGTGTCCTTAGGAATGAGGTAACAAAGCAAGCAAGCAAATAAAAGCAAGGTGATACCGGATGCCATCAATGGACTTATACCAATCTCACAAACAAAAGCGGATATCGGATACCAATAAATGGGTTTACACCAATCTCCTAAAATAAAACAAAACTTGGATGTCAGATCCCAATCTGTCTGGACTTATACCAACCTCCAAAGGATGATCATGGGAGTACAAATGCCAACAACATGGTCTTACAATTGCATCCTCACATACAACAAACAAACAAAAGCACCAGGCTAAGAGGATATGAGTGACCAATGAAATGGTCTTACACTCTATCCCTTCCAAATCATAGGAACAATGGCCAAAGAACATGGTCTTACAATTGTCCTCAATGGGTAAACTCAAACAAACCACAAGATATGCAATGATGATCATGCAATAATGAACAATCAATTATGATAAGTGCACAAGGGTAAGCAAGCAAGCATGTACAAATGCAACAAGCAATCAATCAAACAAAGTCATTTAGCACCCACTATAACCAAACAATTAGGCTCAATCAAAGGGTTAGACTTAAAAAGTCAACTGGAATGGGGTAAATGGCGCTCTTAACCTTGACATTGAGAGTCGAGGTGAAGCAGATGAAAGGACATGAGGGGTGTGCCTTATTGCTCTTATCCCTGGTCAGTGAGAGCATTGAATATCAGAAGGTGTGGGAGTTCAGAAAGTTGGAACTCTCTCCACAAGTTAATGACTCGATAGATCTTGGGTTTTTACTCACTATGCATCAACACATGTGGTGTGAGCAAGGTGAGAGACTCACAGAATAGTAGGAGATAGGCTACGTATCTCTTTTGTCTACCAATTGCCTCACATGAGGTCTTTACCTGCTTGGGGACAAAGTTAAACAATCACAAACATCGCCTCTTAAGGAGGACTTCAGACAGGTGCCTGGCTAAATAACAAGCCAGGTCTTCCAGACTACATGGAGACAAGAGATTCTACCTCAATGCTTAAGCAAAGCAAAGCAATAGCAAGTTCTCAAAGGAACTAAAGCGACTATGGTACCTGAAATCAATCAAATATAATCAGTATTCAAGTAACAAAGTCAAAACAGATAAGTTATGAACCAACAGTCAATACAATCAATCACATGTGCAAAGCACAAATTCAAACCAAATGAGTTAGCATCCTACAAAACAAACCAAGTTAGTTCATGATAATCAAATAAACCAAAATCAATCAACTTGAATTAATCTCCTTGAAGCAACTGCTCCTTATCCTGAAAAAAACAACTCAAAATGTGAGAAGTAAACCCTTAGGCCAAAGCCTAGGGTCAAAGGAGGAGAAAATATTTAAAACAGAACATGAAAATTGGTCAAAGTCAAGATTTATCAAATAAGAACAAATTCCAGCTGGTCCCATATCAAAAGCATTCATCAATTGCATTTCATAAGCAAAACATGTCAAACTATGCATTTTGGAATCACATTGGAGCAAACAGAATGATCACAATCAAATCAATACCAAAATAGCTCAATAATTTCCATAAAAAATCATGCTTAACCAGAACACATTCAATGAGCAGCACACCAAATTTCATGGTAATTGGACATAAGGAAGCCAGTCAATTAAAATCAACAAATCATGGTATGCAAAAACAAGCTCAAACAAAGCCACAAATCAATTATCACCTTTAGGCAAGTGTAAAACAGAAATGGCATAAGATAAATGAACCACACCAAAGCCAAAATGAAGTTAAACATGTTAAGAACCAATCCATAAAGTTTCAGCTTCATATGATAAGGCATGAGAATTTCACAAGTCATGAAAGTTGAACACTCCACAAAAGTTCAAAAAATGACTAAACAGCAAAGAAAATCCCAATCAAATAGGAACTGAATCTAAAAAATCTATAAAAAAAACATGCTCACACTAGACATACAGAAGTAATCACATGCAAAAAATTAGAGCAATTGGCATAGCACAAGTATGGAAACAAAATTCAAGAAGTTGGACAAAACCTAGTGTGACATACATTGTCACACTCATGAAGATCACATCATATCTCTCTATCCAGAAATGCAAAATTATCAAACCATATACCAAAATCACCAGTGATGAGTCTAGATCATGCATGTAAAATTTCAATCATTTTGGAGCAAGCATCAAGATTTCATGAATGAAATGGCAAAACATATGCAAGAAACATACATGAACAAAGATATTAGACCAAAATAAAACACAGCCGTGCACAACTTGTGTTATCATGCTCATAAAACACTAGATGAAAAATGGAGATGGATGCAAAAATCCCCACACAATTTGGATCATCCAAGAATTATTTATGAATTTTTGAAGTTTAATCATGAAAATGAAATAAACATTTATCAATTAAAATGAATTTAAATGGAGGCAGTGGCATTGTTGTAATTCAGACGCTCACTAAATGAAACTCTGCGTTTCATTTAGTGAGGTGGCAGCGCTCAATTGGCCAAGGGGCGCGGGAAACACAATTTTAAACACAAGGCACGGCAATATGGATCTAACGCGCAATCTGAAGCGAAAATCACGTGTTCTTCATGCTGTTCATCAGTTCTTCATCCATATGAACTTTTTGTCACCAAAATTAGCAAGCGATATACCAATCGAATCATCACATCATGTAGATCACTAATCTAACAAGCAATTAACCTAATTCTAATCATGCTTCACGGATCGAGCAAAACTAATTTCACATTCAAATGTTCAGATCTACATAACTTCCTTAATATCCGATGAAAATGCATGATTCGAATTGCAGTGAGCTCAGCAAGGAACGATCTATCAAAGCCATATCATGATTTCAAGAATCGAAGGATTCGAAATCTTACCTTATGAATGTGCAGTTCTTGATTTCGCTGGATTTAAGGCTCGAATTGTAGAAACAGATGTTGATTGATGCTTTAGGAAATGAATGGAGTAGGTTCTTTAGCTCGATTATGCTCCAGCTCCAAGAATCTTCAAAATGCCATGAATGAGCAAGATGTTAACAGTTGTGATTCAGCCAAGTTCCTCGTGGTTTCTCCTTCAACAGATGATCAATAGTACCTACAAATGATGATTAACACAAGAGAAACCAAAAAGAATCATGAAATTCGAAGGAAAAAGTGAGAAAAAGTTTGAAGAATTGTGAGAGAATTTTGAGATTTTTGGATTTGGATCTGAGAAAATGAATGTGGATCCGGAATTTCTGTTATGATTAAGCTCTTATACCCTCTGTTAATCTAGCTACTAAACATGATTAAGCAAATTGGAAGTGGATTAGTGGATGAAGCTTGTTATGTAATTTGGCAAAATTGCCCTTTCTCAATTTGAACCAATGGAACAGTGCACAACCAGTTTAAGCAAGTCACAAATCATGTTTAGAAGCAATTTGAATTGGCTTGGCATGAAAATTCCATGTATTTTTGAAAATCACTATTTTTCCCACCAAAATTTAATTGGTTCACTTGAAAAATGACCTTTTTATGTGATGCTTTTTGATGAAATGTAATGATGGATCATGATAGTACATATCAAATGGGATTTGCTCAAAAAAGAATCACCCAAATTGGCCAAATGGTTTGAAAGTTATGCCTCCTTGAAATTCCAAAATTCTTGAAAATGATTTGATCATAACTTGCCAACCACACATGAGAAATGAGTGTTCTTGGACTTTTTGGAAAGGTGAGAGCAAGATCTTCAACTTTCATGTTAGACAAATTTTGATTTGAAGCTTTATTGGACATGTAATTTTGAGGAGAATGACTTTCCATTTTTGGCAGCTGAAAATTACAGGTCATTACTATTTTGGGAAACTTCTTGTCTGGCCTCCAATTCGTCAATGATGATGTTTGACATGTTATATGAGGCTTGTATGGACATGAATGAGACCTTTTTCAACCATCTCACACCTTCAAATCCCTGATTAAATGCACAGTTGACCACAATTGACTTTGCTAGGGTTTTGGTTGACTGAGCCATGTTCTGATGAATTTCAAGCCTTTTTCTCTTGAGATTTTGATACCAAATGATACCATAACTCATATGAATATCTTATGAATGATCATGGTGCCCAAATTCTTCAAGAATGGCCACCATCTATTGCTCAATGACTTGCTTGACTGATTGACTGTTGATTGCTTCAGCTGCAAGTAACATGGTTAGATGACAATATTTTTGTACTTTTGGTTAGTAAATAAATGAAGAGCAATGACATACGAATGCTAAACATGCTTGGTGATCAAGAACCACACTCACAAGGTACCCACCCACTAGGAGGCAAGCAAAGGTGCACAATGATCCTTGAGGCAATGATATGGTATGATATGATGCCATGAGGGATCTTAGGGCAAAAATTGGGGTCTTACAGATGCCCCTATTTAAGGTCATTCTAGCCGGAGAAGTGAAGTTTAGAAATCTTCATCTCGACGCGGTAGAATGGGCTTAAATAACAGTAATGAGACAAATTTTGGTCCCTAAGAGACCTCATGATGCAAATGTATGCGTGTAAAAGACACTAACTCTGTGGGGATATGGTTCACATAGAAGAAAAGACGATCCATCGGAGTAATACATTCACCAGGAACAGAGACGTTAACAAGACTCTCATGGGGATTCTTATTGGGGGTAAAAAGAATGCGTGAGCAGGTCACGACTTTGATTTAGGGGATAACGAAACATCGGACTGGAGACTTTACTAGGGAAGTAAAGGACTCGAACTGGGGAGAGAAAGAAATTCCAAAGGAAAACATTTCCATTGGAAAGACTCAAGCTGACTCACAAAATGCATGTACTGGGGATAACGCCAATACAGCAACACGAATAGCAATACAACTCCGCTGGGGAAATCTAGAAAAGACTTTCCAGGGGAAACCAAAGGATGAGATGTTACCGGTTAGTGAGTAACAAACTCAGGAAGAATGAATATCTAAGACCGGTATACGGGTGAGAGACATCAATCAACCAAACATCTGAGAAAGACCTGAAAAAGGTACATAAACTCAGGGAAATCTGACTCCGCAAGGGACCAAGGTCATAATAGGGAGCAGAAAGGAAGGAACACCAGGGATACCGGATTGTAGGTATGTAACAGGTGACCGACCAAAGCGTGAATTGGTGTGTGTTCCAAGACAGTCATCATCCTGAAGAAAGCTAGAACAGCAGACTTGTTTATAGGATGGACATTTGATTCTGTAAAGAATGCAAATCTTACTCAGTTGGAGAAACAAACAAAGGATTCGACAAAAGAGTGCATGAGATATATTATCTATAGCCGTCCAAACGTAGATAATACCCTCGCATAGAAGATTATCCTGAACCGGGTTGTAGGTTGTTTATAGGATAAAGATCTGGAAACGTGAATTGGTTTGTGTTCCAAAACACTCATCACCCTGAAGAAAGCTAGAACAGCAGACTTGTTTATAGGATGGATATTCAATTCCACAAGGAATACGAATCTTACTCTGCGGAGAAAACAATCGAAAGATTGACCCAAGAGCGAAAGAGACATAATATCCATTACCGTCAGAACGTGGATAGTACACTCAAAAGGAAGATTATCCTGAACCGGGTTGTAGGTTGTTTATAGGATAAAAATCCGGAAATGTGAATTGGTTTGTGTTCCAAGACACGCATCACCCTGAAGAAAGCTAGAACAGCAGACTTGTTTATAGGATGGATATTCGATTCTACAAAGAATACGAATCTTACTCTATTGGGGAGGATCAACAAAGGATTCCAACCAAAGAGTGCATGAGACATATTATTCATTACCGGCAGACCGTGAATAATATACTCGAAAGGAAAAGACACCAGAGATACCGAAGTATATAATAGGTGGCTAACCAAAAAGGAGAGACAATCGATACCAAGCATCCGGGTAAACGAAAGACAACTCCAAGGGGATAAATTGCAAGCATCCGGCAATTATCCGAAACAACAAATATTCGATTCCGCAAAGGGAATAACGAATCTTACTCGACTAGGGAAACACAAAAGGTTTCAACTGAAGAGTGAATGAGATATATTATTCATAGCCGTCAAAACGTGAATAATAACCTCGAGAGGAAGATTATCCTGAACCGGGTTGTAGGTTGTTTATAGGATAAAAATCCGAAAAGAAAGGCATCGGGATACCAAACTAGGTATATAAAGATGACCAATCAAGGGGAGCAACAATCATTACCAACAAGAGGGTAAATGGAAGGCGATCTGCTGAGATACATTGGTGAAAATCAATGATCCGGGGAACACAATCACTGACAAACGGTGAAGGGACCCGCTGGGGATAAAATTGCTAGCATACGGCAATTATCCACAAAAGACTTGCTGGGGATATAAGTGCTTATTCAAGCGACTCATCCAAGCAAAGGGAAAATCAACATCGAATACTAGATGAAGATAACCACAAAGAGGGGATTACATCTACCAAAGATTGGATAGAAAACCACAGAAGGGAATTGTCATCGGTTGGGATGAACAACAAAGTTAACTCCGTTAGGGGAGAAAACGGGTTTATAACTACCGGGTAGTAGGTAGAAAACCGCAAAGATAGGACTTACAACTGCTGGTTTGTAGGCAGAGGCCAAAAGTTCCACTGAGGATAACATGAATGAGCGCCGGTTTGTAAGCAACTATTCATTTATGCCACAGTGAAGCGCAAGAGACAGTTGAAAAAGGGCCAATTTAGGATCAAACCAAAAAGTCGGACTGAATCAAGACTCGTCCTAATGAGGATATAACTCAAATAGGAACAAACCCGTCCCAATGTGTGTTGGGAGGGAACGGAAATAACCGTCATCCACGAGGATGTATCTCAGTGGGGAAGTGGCAGGAAAGGATAGACACTTTCTGCTTAAGGGCTGACTCTATTTTGAGAGATTAACACCCGACCTCTGCTTTGGGAGATCTATAAAGGAGATCTATATCACCACAGCAGGAAACAACAAACAAAAGATATATGGAAAAAATGCAACATGATTATCTGAATGTTTATGAGTATGCATGAATATGCGTGATTTATGTTTGATGAATGCTGACAAAACAGACAGTTCTAACACAAACAGGACCAGGAATCAAACATCCGGTATTATACTTCCAGGGAGAACCAAGGGGGTCCAACTGGAAAGCCAATCTTGCTGGAGATCTTCAGGCTGAAAAGCAAAGATCAGAGATATCAGGAAACACCAAACCTCTGAGTGATGGATCAGCAAGCAACCCAACTGGAGTACAGAAAGTCGCAACAGGCAACAACAGCCACAAAGACAAATCTGTTGGGGAATGGGATAAATCCCAAGATATCTGCAGGGGAACAAGAGCTCACTGCTATGAAAGCAACTCTACAATAACTCCACTGGGGAACAACCCACAAAGGGAGAACAAATCATTCATGTAGAATCTGACTGCACAAGCAACTCTACCTGGGGATAACACAAATATCCATTCCATTGGGGAACAACCCGCTGAGGAGGAAGAAAAGATCACACAAGTAGATTTTGCGACAAGCCACTCTACTGGGGATCAAAAGCAATCAGGGAATCAACCCGAATCTATGTATGATAGATTACCAACCAACCCTACTGGGGAAAACAGAGGTTTCAACTCCGGCGGAGATGCTGAGGGGGATATCACGGATGCAATCCTGACTCTGTTGAGGAAAACCCATTACTGCTGAGGAGGGACACAACAACTGCCCTGTCGAAGGAATAAACGCTTTGATAGGGAGATATAGCAGCTCCGCTGGCGACGTGGCCGGGGAAGAGAGCACTATTGGAGCAAACAAAGTCTTCCACAACACTCTGCTCTGAGGATATATCACAGATCCCGCTATCGACTGTGCTGAGTAAAGATAGCAACAATTCGGCTTGCAACAATGTTGGGGAAGCGGTAAAGTACCGGGATATCAATCCACCAACCATTGAATCTTCTAAGGGAAAACATCCATGCTGAGGATAAAAACCACAACTCCACTGGCGATCGCACTGGGGAGAGTGCCAGGGTACCGGGATATCAGACCACCCACTACCGAAGCTTCCAAATGGAAAACACCCATGCTGGGGGAGAATACTGCTGGAGAAGAAAACGAAGTCTTCAACAACATTCTGCTTAGGGAACAACCCTAACAAAAGCTCTGCTTGGGGAACAACCCCAACAAAAAGCAGGATAAAGAGGATACAACCAATGCCAGGAGTATGAACAAATGTCTTACCTGTTAGAAATCATGCCACCCTCGGGAGAGCACTGAGAAATTCTTGAGTATCCTTTTATCATGGTGAATGTTCACTTTGTTTAAAACAACAAATTTGAAAAAAAAAATATTGGTTTAAAACAATGACATTTTATCAATTAAAACATGCAAAACGTTTGTTGAATTGAAACAAATAAGAATGCAAATAATTGGATAAAAGCTCAAATTGACTTGATGGAATGGTAGCCTGCAAATGGCAAGACTCCATAGATCTATACAAATTTGAAATCAGTGATATATATTGGAAGAGGGCTACATTGAACATAATGATCCTTTCTCTACCAATTTGAATCTCGATGTATGCGAAGCTTTAGTTGACGACGAATCGAGAATCTCTGACGAACAGACGGCTGGTGGCCAGAAAGTCTTGTCAGGATGCAGTTACTTGCCAAATCCCTAATTTTTGCCTAGATTGCCCCAGGGTGAGGTACTCAATCTAGCGGGATGCAAATATACTTTTTTTCAAGTCTCTAATTTTTGCCTGGATTACCCTTGCGGGTTCTCCACCGAGACGCTCATTTTGCCTAAGCCGCCCTTTCGAGTTTTCAACTTAGCGAGCTATTCTGTTTTTCATTTGCATATACTTTTTTTAGGCAAAGTATTTCTTGACTGCATCTGTATTCACAGGACGAGTGAAATCCTCCCCATCCATTGCTGTAAGCATCAGAGCACCGCCTGAAAAGGCTCTCTTAACAACATATGGACCCTCGTAGTTTGGAGTCCACTTGCCCCTGGAATCGGGCACGAAAGACAAGACTTTCTTGAGCACGAGGTCACCTTCTCGGAACACACGAGGCTTGACCTTCTTATCGAATGCTTTCTTCATTCTCTACTGATATAACTGACCATGACACATGGCAGTTAACCTCTTCTCTTCGATCAAATTCAGCTGGTCATCACGACTCTGAATCCATTCAGCATTAGTCAACTAGGGACTTGAGGGTATAATTTTTCTTTTTTCTTTTTTTTTTAAAAAAAATTCTGATTTTTGTTTTTTTCTTTTATTTTTCATCCTCTTTTTTTTATTGCATTTGCAATGCCCCAGTTTAACTGTTGCTGATTCTCATGATACAGCTGAATGAGCTTCTCTTTGTGCTCAAGGAGTCGGGTAATCTCGTCAAGAATCCCCTTCAACATCATCTTCCTCTGCTTCGAATACAAAGAATTCAAGATTGGGAGATGGCGTTGGATCATTATGTTCAATGGGTTTAGAAATCCCTGCATAATGATTCTGGATAATGAAAAGCTTTTGAATTTAAACAAGCAAATCATTTATGCAGATGAAAAAAATGTTTTCTTGTTTTTCAGGGTTTTTTGTGATCACTGATTTCATGCAAAAAGCAAAAAGTGAAAACAAATGGAAAAACAAATGTTTAACAATGCATTAATTGAATGAAAACATCATTGTATTAAATGCTGCCAACAATGTCATCACTTCTCCTTTTGGCATGGGAGAAGGGTTTTGAACAAAGTGAACAATTACTCTGATCTATGGATGACCGTAGGAACATCTACAGCGACCCAATTGTGGCAGACACCACCAGGAATGATGAAATTGTTCAAGTCCTCTGCATCCTCTTCCGAGATAGCAACAACTTCTTCCTCAGGTTGATCGTCATGGATGAATCCTCCACTCGTGAACAAACCTTGCTCATTAAATGCCCCAGAACAGTAGCCAACGCCAGCCCGAGATCGGTTAACCAGGAATAAATCCATCAGCAGCACTTAGTCTGGCAAATATCTCTCTGAGTTCACAGCTCTCTTGCTCAAGATGATCCATCAATCTCGAAGGATCGGCTCTGGTGTAGTACCGGGCGAAGTGCTTCTTCAAAATAAATGAAGATCGTAGGGTCAGACCACAGGACGGGAGACTGGAACAAAACACCCGCTTATGCAAATGATGCATGAAGTGCTTGTGCATATGCTTGTTTTTTTTTATTTCAAAGAAACTCGAGGGTTTTATTTGCAAACTTTGAAATATTTAAGCATTTTGATCATATATGAGAACATCTCATCAGATATATCAGGTGAAAAATTTTTCCCGGTTTTTCCATGTTTGAAATTTTTTGCAAATAAACTCCTTTGAGTTCCTTGAAAATTTTCTTCTTTTCTGATGACATGAATGTAGATGAATGCATGAATGCGTGAATGCAACAATCACACTCAAGGATCAAGCAAATCACACCAACCAAAGGTCATGGGAAAGCTCATTGTATCCCTAATATCAATCATCCATTTTGGTGGATTTAGGTTTTCACCTTATCTACACCCAAGTTCCATTGATATTAACGGTACATGAACCGGCTCTAACATCCTTAATATCAATCATCCATTTTGGCGGATTATGGTTTACACCTTATCAACGCCCAAGTTCCATTGATATTAACGATGTTTGAACGACTCAACCACGAATCACGGGTTTGCTGAGAGTCACGAGCATGGAGTCTCGGTTAAGAACCACCCAAAGGGAGTGTACTAGGGTTTAAACCTGCCGAGCATGTTCTACCAGAGGTTCCCATAATCATCGTCCCATCTCTCGGATATTATCGGAGAAACGAATACTCGTATTCCAAAAATATTCTCAAGAGAGACTCTTATGAGTATAGTATCGCGTAACAATCGCATCAGAACTTACATCTGAACGACCTCCGCACTACGTCCTAAAAATAGGCCAAGATGGGTTTGGTGACTAAGGTCCTTGGCTTCTAAGGCACATGATTGAACGAATAATGCCTAACCACAAATAACTTGTGTGACATTATTAATCCAACATGACCTCCACCAAGTGAATGGACTCGCAAGTCAACTGGCTAAGGAATACTCCACACCAGTCAACAAGACTATGCCATTCTCCTATCCTAGAGTGCACTCGAGTTCGGGTATAGAACTCATCTCACAGAGATCACCAAAGCAAACAGCAATTGTATATCAAGCAATTCAAACATTACAATCAATACAGTTATCCCAAATTGTACAAAAATATGTCAAATAACACATAAACAGATATCACACAACAAGGGTGAAAAGTAGGCAGTACCACCAGGGAACGTCTTTTATCATCCCCAGCAGAGTCGTCACTTTTCTGTAGCGGTGTATTCGTCGCTATATGATTTATTGATTAAACCATAAGCAAAGTATACAATGAATCGAGTCGCCACCGCACTTTTATTTATCCTAAGGACTGGTTAAAAAGCGAACAAAAACCTAAGAAGTTTTACACGTAGAAAACTAATGAAAAGATCAGAGAGTCTGGGTAAGGGGTAAATTACGCAATGGGAAGGTGTTAGGCACCCATCACGTCCTAGGTACTCCTAGGGAGCCCTTTTCACACTTGTTGTATAAAAATGTTTATCTGTTTTTGACATATTGTGCAAACATGAATGGGAAGATGAGAAAAGAATATACAATTTTATTATTTTTGTGTTTGAACGGATGAACCCGTTGCCTACGTACCTTCCATCAAAGGTAAGGATCAAAACGCCGTAGTTCAGCTAAAAGATTTCCAAAAACTAGTGAGTTCATTTTAAAACACAAGAGCACTAAGGCTTTTCATTACCAATGGGAGAAAACTCAACCCGAATCAACAATCCACCATGCGAGGACGGCTTCGACGTACTAGAGGGGTTAACCCTGTTTTCAGTACGAAAGTCTTACAATCGACTCACTAAGGACAAGGTAAGATTTACATCAACCGCTATGGTAATTGAAACCTATGGCTAATGTATGAAACATATTAACAATGGACAAAGCCACAAAACAATTGAATGTGTGAAGTTAACTGATTATGAGTATTCACAAAATATGGTCAAGGTATGATTAAGATTGATTCAAAGAAGTGTTATGAAGAGTGAAGTTTGAAAAATCTAGGACTTAGGGTCCAGGTTTCTAGTTTGAAAAGACATGAAGATGTTTGCACAACAAGTCAAAGTTTTTGAAAGCAAAGTGTGAAAAGGTTTAGGACAAAGAGGATATGGACAATGGAATGTAAAACTTCTTAGAAAGGTTCACCTCTTGAGATCATATAGAAGATGATTCAAGTGTGTCCTTAGGAATGAGGTAACAAAGCAAGCAACCAAATAAAAGCAAGGTGATACCGGATGCCATCAATGGACTTATACCAATCTCACAAGCAAAAGCGGATATCGGATACCAATAAATGGGTTTACACCAATCTCCTAAAATAAAACAAAACTTGGATGTCAGATGCCAATCTGTCTGGACTTATACCAACCTCCAAAGGATGATCATGGGAGTACAAATTCCAACAACATGGTCTTACAATTGCATCCTCACATACAAAAACCAAACAAAAGCACCAGGCTAAGAGGATATGAGTGACCAATGAAATGGTCTTACACTCTATCCCTTCCAAATCATAGGAACAATGGTCAAAGAACATGGTCTTACAATTGTCCTCAATGGGTAAACTCAAACAAACCACAAGATATGCAATGATGATCATGCAATAATGAACAATCAATGATGATAAGTGCACAAGGGTAAGCAAGTAAGCATGTACAAATGCAACAAGCAATCAATCAAACAAAGTCATTTAGCACCCACTATAACCAAACAATTAGGCTCAATCAAAGGGTTAGACTTAAAAAGTCAACTGGAATGGGGTAAATGGCGCTCTTAACCTTGACATTGAGAGTTGAGGTGAAGCAGATGAAAGGACATGAGGGGTGTTCCTCATTGCTCTTATCCCTGATCAGGGAGAGCATTGAATATCAGAAGGTGTGGGAGTTCAGAAAGTTGGAACTCTCTCCACAAGTTAATGACTCGATAGATCTTGGGTTTTTACTTACTATGCATCAACACATGTGGTGTGAGCAAGGTGAGAGACTCACAGAATAGTAGGAGATAGGCTACGTATCTCTTTTGTCTACCAATTGCCTCACATGAGGTCTTTACCTGCTTGGGGACAAAGTTAAACAATCACAAACATCGCCTCTTAAGGAGGACTTCAGACAGGTGTCTGGCTAAATAACAAGCCAGGTCTTCCAGACTACATGGAGACAAGAGATTCTACCTCAATGCTTAAGCAAAGCAAAGCAATAGCAAGTTCTCAAAGGAACTAAAGCGACTATGGTACCTGAAATCAATCAAATATAATCAGTATTCAAGTCACAAAGTCAAAACAGACAAGTTATGAACCAACAGTCTACACAATCAATCACATGTGCAAAGCACAAATTCAAACCAAATGAGTTAGCATCCTACAAAACAAACCAAGTTAGTTCATGATAATCAAATAAACCAAAATCAATCAACTTGAATTAATCTCCTTGAAGCAACTGCTCCTTATCCTGAAAAAAACAACTCAAAATGTGAGAAGTAAACCCTTAGGCCAAAGCCTAGGGTCAAAGGAGGAGAAAATATTTAAAACAGAACATGAAAATTGGTCAAAGTCGAGATTTATCAAATAAGAACAAATTCCAGCTGGTCCCATATCAAAAGCATTCATCAATTGCATTTCATAAGCAAAACATGTCAAACTATGCATTTTGGAATCACATTGGAGCAAACAGAATGATCACAATCAAATCAATACCAAAATAGCTCAATAAATTCCATAACAAATCATGCTTAACCAGAACACATTCAATGAGTATCACACCAAATTTCATGGTAATTGGACAAAAGGAAGCCAGTCAATTAAAATCAACAAATCATGGTATGCAAAAACAAGCTCAAACAAAGACAGAAATCAATTATCAACTTTAGGCAAGTGTAAAATAGAAATGGCATAAGATAAATGAACCACACCAAAGCCAAAATGAAGTTAAACATGTTAAGAACCAATCCATAAAGTTTCAGCTTCATATGATAAGGCATGAGAATTTCACAAGTCATGAAAGTTGAACACCCCACAAACGTTCAAAAAATGACTAAACAGCAAAGAAAATCCCAATCAAATAGGAACTGAATCTAAAAAATCTATAAAAAAACATGCTCACACTAGACATACAGAAGTAATCACATGCAAAAAATTAGAGCAATTGGCATAGCACAAGTATGGAAACAAAATTCAAGAAGTTGGACAAAACCTAGTGTGACATACATTGTCACACTCATGAAGATCACATCATATCTCTCTATCCAGAAATGCAAAATTATCAAACCATATACCAAAATCACCAGTAATGAGTCTAGATCATGCATGTAAAATTTCAATCATTTTGGAGCAAGCATCAAGATTTCATGAATGAAATGGCAAAACATATGCAAGAAACATACATGAACAAAGATATTAGACCAAAATAAAACACAGCCGTACACAACTTGTGTTATCATGCTCATAAAACACTAGATGAAAAATGGAGATGGATGCAAAAATCCCCACACAATTTGGATCATCCAAGAATTATTTATGAATTTTTGAAGTTTAATCATGAAAATGAAATAAACATTTATCAATTAAAATGAATTTAAATGGAGGCAGTGGCATTGTTGTAATTCAGACGCTCACTAAATGAAACTCTGTGTTTCATTTAGTGAGGTGGCAGCGCTCAATTGGCCAAGGGGCGCGGGAAACACAATTTTAAACACAAGGCACGGCAATATGGATCTAACGCGCAATCTGAAGCGAAAATCACGTGTTCTTCATGCTGTTCATCAGTTCTTCATCCATATGAACTTTTTGTCACCAAAATTAGCAAGTGATATACCAATCGAATCATCACATCATGTAGATCACTAATCTAACAAGCAATTAACCTAATTCTAATCATGCTTCACGGATCGAGCAAAACTAATTTCACATTCAAATGTTCAGATCTACATAACTTCCTTAATATCCGATGAAAATGCATGATTCGAATTGCAGTGAGCTCAGCAAGGAACGATCTATCAAAGCCATATCATGATTTCAAGAATCGAAGGATTCGAAATCTTACCTTATGAATGTGCAGTTCTTGATTTCGCTGGATTTAAGGCTCGAATTGTAGAAACAGATGTTGATTGATGCTTTAGGAAATGAATGGAGTAGGTTCTTTAGCTCGATTATGCTCCAGCTCCAAGAATCTTCAAAATGCCATGAATGAGCAAGATGTTAACAGTTGTGATTCAGCCAAGTTCCTCGTGGTTTCTCCTTCAACAGATGATCAATAGTACCTACAAATGATGATTAACACAAGAGAAACCAAAAAGAATCATGAAATTCGAAGGAAAAAGTGAGAAAAAGTTTGAAGAATTTTGAGAGAATTTTGAGATTTTTGGATTTGGATCTGAGAAAATGAATGTGGATCCGGAATTTCTGTTATGATTAAGCTCTTATACCCTCTGTTAATCCAGCTACTAAACATGATTAAGCAAATTGGAAGTGGATTAGTGGATGAAGCTTGTTATGTAATTTGGCAAAATTGCCCTTTCTCAATTTGAACCAATGGAACAGTGCACAACCAGTTTAAGCAAGTCACAAATCATGTTTAGAAGCAATTTGAATTGGCTTGGCATGAAAATTCCATGTATTTTTGAAAATCACTATTTTTCCCACCAAAATTTAATTGGTTCACTTGAAAAATGACCTTTTTATGTGATGCTTTTTGATGAAATGTAATGATGGATCATGATAGTACATATCAAATGGGATTTGCTCAAAAAAGAATCACCCAAATTGGCCAAATGGTTTGAAAGTTATGCCTCCTTGAAATTCTAAAATTCTTGAAAATGATTTGATCATAACTTGCCAACCACACATGAGAAATGAGTGTTCTTGGACTTTTTGGAAAGGTGAGAGCAAGATATTCAACTTTCATGTTGGACAAAATTCGATTTGAAGCTTGCTTGGACATGTAATTTTGAGGAGAATGACTTTCCATTTTTGGCAGCTGAAAATTACAGGTCATTACTATTTTGGGAAACTTCTTGTCTGGCCTCCAATTCGTCAATGATGATGTTTGACATGTTATATGAGGCTTGTATGGACATGAATGAGACCTTTTTCAACCATCTCACACCTTCAAATCCCTGATTAAATGCACAGTTGACCACAGTTGACTTTGCTAGGGTTTTGGTTGACTGAGCCATGTTCTGATGAATTTCAAGCCTTTTTCTCTTGAGATTTTGATACCAAATGATACCATAACTCATATGAATCTCTTATGAATGATCATGGTGCCCAAATTCTTCAAGAATGGCCACCATCTATTGCTCAATGACTTGCTTGACTGATTGACTGTTGATTGCTTCAGCTGCAAGTAACATGCTTAGATGACAATATTTTTGTACTTTTGGTTAGTAAACAAATGAAGAGCAATGACATACGAATGCTAAACATGCTTGGTGATCAAGAACCACACTCACAAGGTACCCACCCACTAGGAGGCAAGCAAAGGTGCACAATGATCCTTGAGGCAATGATATGGTATGATATGATGCCATGAGGGATCTTAGGGCAAAAATTGGGGTCTTACACAACTCCCGTAACTCCTCTTCCTCAGAGGACTGTTATCTCAGAGGTTGTTACCTCAATTGTCCCTGTTGCTGCTACTTAATCTGGTCCGACTATGCCTGTTGGATTCCTATGGGAAATGCCACCAAATTTCATGCCTGAAGGGTTTGCACCCACATTTGCTTCTATGCCGACATCTAGCCCGGTCATATTTGTGCCACCTCCAGTCGTTCATACTCTGCCTTGGGTTGAGGACACCATCTACCATTCTGAGCCGTCTGAGAGCCCTGATGTTTTTGAGAAGATGGACAAGATGAAGGATCAGTTCCTTGAGTTGTGCAAGGAGTTTAAAAGATTGAGAGGAAAGGACTTGTTCGGTAAGAGTGCTGCTGAACTTTGCTTAGTGCTGAATGTCACGATCCCGATGAAGTTCAAAGTCCCTGACTTTGAAAAGTATAAGGGAAATACTTATCCACTTAGCCATCTTGTTATGTATGCCATGAAAATGTCAACGCAAACTGATAATGATCAGTTATTGATTCACTACTTCCAAGACAGTATGACTGGTGCCGCTTTGAGGTGGTACATGGGGCTAGATAGTGCAAGTGTTCGCACATTTAATGATTTGGGTGAAGCTTTTGTGAAATAGTATAAGTAAAACATGGACATGGCGCCTGATAGAGACCAGGTGAGGTCTATGTCTCAGAAGGACAAAGAGACATTTAAAGAGTATGCCCAGAGGTGGAGAGAGCTTGCTGCTCAGATCAATCCTCCGTTGGAAGAAAAGGAGATGACCAAGATTTTCCTTAAGCCCCTGAGTTCGTTTTATTACGAACAAATTATTGCTAGTGCCCCCAGTGACTTTACTGAGATGGTAAACATGGGGATGAGATTAGAGGAAGGAGTCCGAGAGGGACGTCTGTCTAAGGAAGAAGTGTCATCAAGCAAGAAGTATGGAAGCAGTTTCGCCAGAAAGAAGGAAAGTGAAACCAATGTAGTGTCAGTAGGGAGGCAGAGGAGGCCTCATGTCAAAAGAAATTTGCATCCGCGTCAGCATCATCACCAAGTTTCATCAGTTATTCCAGTATTTTCAAACCATTCAAATAATCAATCAGTGTCAGTTCAACAACAACGTCAACAATAGTTGCAACAAAGAACAAACAACTACAACAACATCAACAATAATCAACAACAACCAAACTTAGAGAGGAAGAAGGTATCTTTTGACCCTATTCCTATGTCATATGCCAAACTCTATCCGTCCTTGGTTCTCAAGAACCTACTTTAGCCCAGGAATCCGCCGCAAATTCCAGAACCACTTCCATGGTGGTATAAGCCCGAAATCATTGTGCTTTTCATCAAGGAGCTCCTGGCCATGATATTGAGAACTGCTACCCATTGAAGTATGAGGTCCATAAACTGGTAAAGAGTGGGATGGTGTCCATTGAATACCGTGCACCGAATGTGAAGGCTAACCCATTGCCCGCTCATGGTAATTCCTCTGTTAATATGGTAGATGGTTGTCCAGGAAGCTTCTGAGTCTTTGATGTGTGACGTATTCGTAGGTCCTTGGTGGAGATGCATAAGACCCTGTGTACCAACAGTAATTGTGAGCACTACCATGATGGTTATGCAATTTACAGTGTAAACCCCCGTGGGTGTTTGATCGTCAAGAGGGATATCCAGAAGTTGGTGGATGAGAATGTAATCCAAATTCAACAGTCTAGGGATATAGATGATGTCAATGTTATTGTTCCGGTGTTCAAGACCCCTAAGCGGGTAGTAATTTAGTTTTACAGCAGCAGCGGTAACAACGCCAACAGATCGGTGTCGCCATTAGTAATACGGTTAGCGGGCCCCATCCCGTATGCATTCGATAGAGCTGTTCCGTACCAATACAATGCTACCATGGTGGATAATGATCAAGAGGTTTCGTTTCCTACGACGAATTCTATTGTGAACATCGCTGATATTGCAAAGGTGAGTCGTAACGGTCGTGTCTCTGGCCCTGTCTTTCCGAAAGAAATGATAGATGATGTGTATGTTAGTAAGAAGGTTGATGTACTTGCAGTGAATCCAGTTACTGCTCCGATGTGTCAGTCTGGTGAATCCATCAAGTTTAAGCCTAATGATGACAATGAAGTGTTGGAATTGATTAAGAAAAGAGAATTTAATATGGTGGAGCAGTTGCTCCAAACTCCTTCGAAGATTTCAGTGTTGTCTCTGCTAATGAATTCTGAAGCGCACAGAGAAGCATTGCAAAGAGTGTTGGAGCAAGCCTACGTCGAGCAAGATGTGATTATGGACCAATTTGACCACATTGTGGCTAACATTACTTCCTGCAACAACTTGAGCTTTTGTGATGAAGAACTTCCTGAGGAAGGCAGAAGTCACAATCTAGCACTGCATATATCGATGAACTGTAAGGAGGATGCATTGTCAAATGTGTTGGTTCATACTGGTTCTTCTTTGAATGTACTTCCAAAGTCAACTCTGTCCAGATTATCTTACCAAGGCGCCCCGATGAGGTATAGTGGTGTAATCGTCAAAGCTTTTGATGGTTCTCGCAAGACTGTTATAGGAGAAGTGGACCTTCCAGTAAAGATAGGTCCGGGTGATTTTCATATTACTTTTCAAGTAATGGATATCCACCCGGCCTATAGCTGCTTGTTGGGAAGGCCATGGATCCATGAGGCTAGAGCTGTGACGTCTACTCTGCACCAAAATTTGAAATTTGTGAAGAATGGCAAGCTTGTCATTGTGGGTGGAGATAAAGCGTTGTTGGTAAGCCATCTATCGTCTTTTTCATATGTGGAAGCTGAGGAGGAGGTTGGAACTCCGTTCCAAGCTCTATCTATTGTTGAAGTGAATAAAATTGGGGCACCCATGTCTTCTTTCAAAGATGCATAGAAAATTATTGAAGATGGCAGTACAGATCAGTGGGGCCGTATGGTAGAGGTCGCCGAGAACAAGAACATGGCCGGACTGGGATTTTAGCGAGGGTCGTTCAATGTCAAAACTGAAGATGCGCAACCGAGTTTCCGTAGCAAAGGGTTCATCCATGGTAATGAACAACACTCAGCTGCTGTAATCGAGGGTGATGAAGACGAAGGTTGTGCCAATTTTGTGACACATGGAAAGGCTTGCAATAATTGGGTTGCTGTTGATATTCATGTTATTGTCCATCGCTCTAAGTAATTTGTTTTTCATTATTTTGAGAAAAACCCTTCTCCTATGCCTAAGGGAGAAGTGAACATTGTTGGGCATTTTTCAAATTTTATCATCAATAAAATGCAATTCAATTCATCCACATCTATGATGTTTTTATTTTTACTTTTTGCTTTTCTAAAAATGGTAATCACAAAAACATAAATAAATAATAATTGTCCATCTGCATAATATTTGGTCAAAATTCACTTCTCTAAAATCAAAATATCAAATCATTATGCAGGTTGGTTTCTAAACCCGTTGAATACAATGATCCTACTCCTTCTCCAAACTTTGAATTCCTTGTGTTAGAGGTTGAGGAAGAAAGTGATGAAGAAGTGTCTGATAAATTGTCTCGTCTACTTCAACACGAGGAAAAAGCCATCCAACCATTCGAAGAGCAGATTGAGTTAGTCAACTTGGGTTCCGAAGATGATGTGAAGGAAGTCAAGATTGGGTCTCAATTGTATCCAGAGGTTAAGAATGGGTTAATTGATCTTCTTCGAGAGTATTCAGATGTGTTTGCTTGGTCCTATCAAGACATGCCTGGTTCGGATTCTGGGATTATGGAGCATAGATTGCCGTTGAAGCCAGAATGCATGTCAGTCAAGCAGAAATTGAGGAGGACTCACCCTGAAATGGCAGTAAAGATCAAAGAAGAAGTGCAAAAACAGATTGATGTCGGTTTCCTTGTTACCGCTGAGTATCCGTAATGGGTGGCCAATATTGTGCCTGTTCCGAAGAAGAATGGAAAAGTCCGCATGTGTGTCGATTATAGAGATTTGAAAAAAGCCAGTCCGAAAGATGATTTTCCTATGCCACACATTGATATGTTGGTAGATAATACAACTAAATTCAAATTCTTTTCGTTTATGGACAAATTTTCCGATTATAATCAAATCAAAATGGAACCCGAAGATATGGAGAAGACCATATTCATTACACCTTGGGGAACATTCTGTTATAGAGTGATGCTTTTAGGTTTAAAGAATGCTGGTGCAACATACCAGAGAGCAATGAACACTCTTTTTCATGATATGATGCATAAAGAGATTGAAGTCGATGTTGATGACATGATTGCCAAATTAAGTGATGAAGAAGAACATATTGAGCATTTGTTGAAGCTATTCCAGCGTTGAAGGAAGTACAAACTCCGCTTGAATCCCAATAAGTTTACATTTGGTGTTCGTTCTAGTAAGTTGTTGGGCTTTATTGTCAGCGAGAAGGGTATTGAAGTTGATCTTGCCAAGGTCAAAGCAATACAAGAGATGCTTGCGCCCAAAACCGAGAAGTAAGTCAGAGGTTTTCTCGGCCGCTTGAATTATATCTCAAGATTTATATCACATATGACTGCCATGTGTGCGCCTATATTCAAGCTTCTTAGGAAAGATCAGTCTTGTGATTGGACCAAAGATTTCCAGAAAGCTTTTGACAGTATCAAAGAGTATATGCTCGAGCCTCCGATTCTGTCCCCGCCTGTGGAAGGAAGACCTTTGATCATGTATTTGACTATGCTCAAAGAGAGTATGGGTTGTGTTCTTGGTCAGCAAGATGAAACTGGAAAGAAAGAATATACTATTTTCTACCTCAGTAAGAAGTTCACCGACTGTGAGACTCGGTATTCTATGCTAGAAAAAACTTGTTGCGCATTGGCTTGGGCTGCTAGGTGTCTGCGCCAGTATGTGTTGAATCATACTACTTGGTTGATATCCAAAATGGATCCAATCAAGTACATTTTTAAGAAGCTTGCTTTAACTGGGAGGATTGCCCATTGACAGATGTTGTTATCTGAGTATGACATTGAATACCGATCTCAAAGAGCAATTAAAGGTAGTGTCTTGGCTGACCATTTGGCTCACTAACCTATTGAAGATTACCAGGTAGTGCAATATGATTTTCCTGACGAAGAGATCTTGTACTTGAAAATGAAAGATTGTGATGAACCATTTCTTGAAGAATGACCAGAACCTGGTTCCCGTTGGGCATGGCATTTGATGGAGCTGTTAATCAATATGGTAATGGCATTGGGCATGGTATTTTCAAGTGTACAAATAATATGGCTGAGTATGAAGGTTGCATTATGGGGCTTAAAGAGGCCATTGATCTCAGAATCAAGTACTTTGACATCTATGGAGATTCAGCTTTGGTTGTGAATCAAATCAAAGGTGAATGGGAGACGAATCAACCCGGTTTGATACCATATAGAGATTATGCGAGGAGGATTTCAACTTTCTTTACAAAGGTTGAATTTCATCATATCCCTCGAGATGAAAACCGGATGGCAGATGCTCTTGCAACGTTGGCCTCAATGATTATGGTGAAATTATGGAATAAAGTTCCCAATTTGACTGTGATGCGTCTTCATAGGCCATCTCATGTGTTTGCTATTGAAGAGATCAAAGATGAAAATCCATGGTATTATGATATCAAGTGTTTTCTCCAAAGTCAGATTTACCCACCTGGGGCATCTTAGAAAGATAAGAAGACTTTGAGGAGATTAGCTGGCAATTTCTACCTGAATGGTGATGTGCTTTACAAAAGAAACTTCGATGTGGTTTTGCTCATATGCGTGGATAGACACGAAGCAGACCTGTTGATGGCTGAAGTCCATGAAGGTTCCTTTGGTACTCATTCCAATGGACATGCTATGGCTAAGAAGATGTTGAGGGCAGGTTACTATTGGCTGATAATGGAATCTGACTGTTGCAAGTTTGTGAAGAAGTGCCATAAGTGTCAAATATATGCAGATAAGATTCATGTTCCATCGACACTGTTGAATGTCATTTCCTCCCCATGACCCTTCTCCATGTGGGGAATTGATATGATTGGCATGAATGAGCCCAAAGATTCGAACGAACATCATTTCATTCAGGTGGCTATTGACTACTTCACAAAGTGGGTTGAAGCGGCATTGTATGCAAATGTAACAAAGAAAGTTGTTGTAAGGTTTATCAAGAATCAGATTATATGTTGTTATGGAGTGCCAAGTAAGATCATTACTGATAATGGATCAAACTTGAATAATAATATGGTGGAAGCTCTTTGCAAAGACTTCAAGATAGCACATCATAATTCTTCTCCCTACAGACCCAAGATGAATGGGGTTGTTGAAGTTACGAATAAGAACATCAAGAAGATCATTCAGAAGATGGTTGTGACCTACAAGGATTGG
Organism: Lathyrus oleraceus; assembly: GCF_024323335.1. Lineage (NCBI taxonomy): Eukaryota > Viridiplantae > Streptophyta > Magnoliopsida > Fabales > Fabaceae > Lathyrus > Lathyrus oleraceus. The sequence goes on from NC_066583.1 coordinate 229,304,518, forward strand.
CATGAGATGCTCCCATTTGCTTTGCATGGGTACCGTACATCCATCCATACTTCAACAGGGGCAACCCTTTTATCACTTGTTTATGGCATGGAAGTTGTGCTCCCGGTAGAGGTTGAGATCCCACCATTGTGTGTGCTGATGGAAGCCAAGTTGACCGAGGCTGAATGGTGTTAAACCAGGTATGATCAGCTGAATTTGATTGAAGAGAAGAGGTTGATTGCCATGTGTCATGGTCAGTTGTACCAACAAAGAATGAAGAAAGCTTTTGATAAGAAGGTCAGACCTCGTGTATTCAGAGAAGGTGACCTTGTGCTCAAGAAAATCTTATCTTTCAAACTGGATTCTAGGGGCAAATGGACTCCTAATTATGAAGGCCCATATGTTGTTAAGAGAGCCTTTTCAGGTGGTGCTTTGACTCTTACAACTAAGGATGGTGAAGAGTTCACGCGTCCTGTGAATGTCGATGCAGTCAAGAAATACTTCGCCTAAAAAGAAAAGAACAGCTCGCTAAGTCGAAAACACGAAAGGGCGACTTAGGCAAAAATGAGCGTCTCGATGGATTGAAAACCCGAAAGGGCAATCCAGGCAAAAGTTAGAGACATAAAATAGAAAGATTTATCCCGATAAATTAAGTACCCCACCTTGGGGAAATTTATGTAAAAATTAGGGATTATGGAAAGTAACTGCATCCTATTGATCTTCAGTCTCGAAGACATTCTTGAGCACATCATTTGGTTCTGATTCATCTTCAATCGAAGTCAAGAGCATAGTGGATATCAAAGTTGGTAAGAGGAGTAGTGATCATTGTATGCAATGTAGCCCTCTTCCATGTAAATTACCGTTTTTCAACTTTTGTAAGGATCTATGGAGTCTTGTCATTTACAAACTACCATTCTATTAAATAAAGTTGAGTTTTTTATCCAATTGTTTCTACTCTTATTTATTCAACTAAATAGAATTAAATTTTATGATGATCATTTTGAAATTGAATTTAAAAATCAAAATCATGTTTTTCTTAAAAATAATAAAAACAATTACTTTTTAAGAGCGATCGATTCCATTAAAGGAACATCAACAACAGTCTAAGAACAGGTAAGTCCTAAAATGTGAAGCATTATTGGTCTTCCCCAAGAGGTTGGTTCGATCATCTTTTCCGAATGGAAACTCAACTTCCCACGTTCGAGTCGCCAGCAGAATTTGTGTCTGATCCCTGTTAGCACTAATTCTTGATCAATATTTCTGGTCCTCTACAAGGTTGTCTCCCATGTGATATGGTGTTAACCTAAAATTCCCCGCAGAGTTGATGGTGCAGGTCTTCAACAAATTTGTCCTCTTTCCCCAGCCAGGGTCGAGCCTTCGAGACGGATAATCCGTGTTCATCCTTAACATCTCTTTCTCCAGTTGGTGCCTCCATCATGTCGAGATCGACCGAGTTTTGTAAAGATGATTCAGACCATTGACATTTATATCCTTGTGATTGTTTTGTCAGTATAATCATCATATAGAAATATACATATACATCCATGGATTTCATTATTGCATTATTATTGCATTTTGGTGATTCATTCTTTTTCTAATCCCCTGCAATGGTGGTATCCTCTCCCCCATGCAAATTTGGTGTGTTTGTCCTCTTTCAATTATAGAGTGTCAACCCCCTTAAGCAGAAAGAATTTAACCTTTCTCATTCCCCACCGAGCTATTTCCTCGTGGATGATCATTATTTCAGCTTCCTCCCCAGTTGATTATCTTGATGGAACCACTCCCCCTGAGTTATACCCTCATTGGGTTGAGTCTTTGATTGACTTTTTCATTCTAGATCTTGCCTAGATAGATACCTTGATCCCCCGAGAGTCTGTTACCCAGTAAATGGTAATATTCTTCTCAATTTGTGAGTACTTGACTTTTTCTCAATACCCGGTGTAGCACCTCAAATTTGCACCTATCATTGTACATACATTCTCATATTAGGTCATAGCATAACATGGCCCATATCATATCATATCATGGCCTCAAGGATCATTGCATGCCCTAGCTCCCCTCCTAATGGGTGGTTTGCCTTGTGAGTGTGGTTCTTGATCACCAAGCATGTTTTGCTTTTGTATATATTTGCTTTTCATATGTTTATCATTCAAAAAGTACAAAAATATTGTCAGTTTAACCTTGTTGCTTGCAGTTAAAGCAATCATCAGCAATTAGGTCAAAATCAGTAAAAGCCAGTCATTGCAGTGGATGGTGACCATTCTTGCAGAATTTGGGCACCATGATCAATCATCAAGGGTTCATATATCTTGAGACATCATTTGGAATCAAGATATCAAGGAATTAGGGTTTGGAATTCATCAGAAGGTGCTTCAGTCAAGCAAAACCCTAAAAAAGTCAAACTTGGTCAACTGTTCATGTAATCAGTGATTTGGTGATGGGATTTGGTCTGAAAGGTCTCATTCATGCCTATACAAGCTTCATATATCATGTCAAGCATCCACATGGAAGAAAATAAAGCAAAATCAGAAATTTCCCAAAATAGAAAGTGGACCTGTAATTTTAACTGCCAAAAATGGAAACTTCTTGATCTTAAACTTACATCATGATACAAGCTTCAGATGAATTTTTGCCCAACATGAAAGTTGAAGATCTTGTTCTCCCATTTTCAAAGAGTCCAAGAACTCTCAAATCCCATGTATGGTTGGCAAGATATGATCAATTCATTTTCACAAATTCATGAACTTCAAAGATCCATATCTCATGAACCACAAGGCCAATTTTAGTGGGGTTTTTTCCTACAAGCTCCATTTGTTCCCCTCTTTCCAAAAATTCATTCATCATTCACCAAAACCTCACCATGCAAAATGCCATTTTTGGACTTGACTTCATTAAATTTCAAGTGTGGAAAAAGTTGACTTTTTGATTTAGCCCTTTTCAGCATAATTGGCCATTTGGAACTTGTTTTAATTGACATTTGAAGTTTGTTCAAAGGCCCAAACTCGGCCAGAACTTATACCTCCATGTGCACATTGGTTCAAATTAGCAAAAATGCAAATTGGCTTCATTTAAGTTAACCAAGCTTAACACTTCATTAACTAATGCTAAACAGCAAATATAAAGGAAATTGTCTGTCATTCTGAACCCTAGCTGCAGCCATCTAAACACCAGAATTCTCTCATTTGCAAAAATCACCATTTTCACGATTTGCAATTTCTGAGCAAAACTCCCAAAACACTCGAGCCACTCTTGCTTCCTTCATCACCTAGCCAACATTTGGAAGCATTTTGGAGCATCAAACCCCAACTGTGCTGCAGCCTCTTGTTCTGTTTTCTCCATGGCCCAATAATGGTGAATTTCAATGTGAAGGTTTCCAAGCATCACTGAGCTAAGCTTCCTCGAGTATTCATCATTTCCAACTATAATCTCCACCTGTTTGAGCTTGAAGCATCCAAAGAACCACTGTTTCTCCATTTGCTTCAAATCCAAGTAAGATTTCGATTATCCCTTTTCTCTAATCCATGCCATGTTTCTGGTAGATCTTGATTTGCTGTTTGTAATGCAACTTGAACCGTGTAAAATAGTTGAGAAATGCATGAAATATCTGGAAATGAAGTTTGGTGTTCATTGTTGATTTTACTCGATGCATGCTATTCATTAGGTTTCAATGCATTTGGTTGATAGATTTGTAATGTGTGATGCTTGCTGGTCGTGTTGGTATGTGTAATTCCATTTTCTGGGCACACTTGTTCTTCACGATTTTGAAGAGGATGATGAATATACTGCAGAAACCCTAGCACTTTTCCAGATTTTTTTTCCAATCGTGTATGTTTGTTGCTGTATGATGTTGCATGAAGTTCACTATATCACTGCCATGCTGCTTGTGTGATGTTGTTTGAATTTCGTTTTGGATGTTGATGAGCATGAAGATGAAATGCTTTTGCTGTGCAGAAACCCTAACCATTTTCCAGAAAATCTGTTTTTCACGTGTATTATTGGTCCTCTGTTACTGTTTCATTGGTGATGGCCAATCAGAACATTTCGTTCTGCCTCCCCTGTACGCTGCGTTTTGCCTAATGAGTGTGGTATTCACAAAATTGCCATCGGTCAACCACCTTTGACTTGCTAAACCATGTTATGTGTTCATTTTGTTCCAAATTGTTGCTTAACTTCTAAAAATCATTTCTCCCTCATTTCAACTCCAAAAATCATGAAATTTTTTTCATCATGTTCATGAGAATGCCTACTTTTTTATCATGATTTTTAATATTTTTTTGACTGGCTGGATTTTTAATGGCTTTAGGTTTCTTAACATGTATGCATATTTCATACCTTTTGCCAATCCTTTTGTGAAATGATGAGGATGTATCCAATGCCCCTGAAATTTTTTGTGGTTAATCTACACTCATTCATGTTTGTTTTGATGTAGAGTTCTTGAATTTATCATATGTGGTTTGTGAGATATGAATTTTTGAAGTAGGGGGTGACAATTTGTGTCACACCAATGTTATGCTATTTCATGATTTTTGTTGACATGCTTCCTGGCCTTCAATTAATGTGAAATTTTACATGATCCCTCTCTTATATGTCTAGTTGACTTGTGATTTTTCCTGGATTTAATTATGCCATTTCTTAATTGTTTGAGATTTTTCTTCCCTGCCTAGTCAATTGTTGACTTTGTGTGATACATCTTGCCATTTCATTTGGGAAATTCTCATATCTTATTGGTTGATCATGAAATTTTACATGTGCATACTAGACATCTTGAGCTTTGCATTGGTATTGATCCCATCCATTTCTCATCTGTTTTCATGTAGTTATGATTTTTTGAAGTTGATACATGTATGTTTGACTTTTTTGTGCATGCTTGGAATTGTTTTGACTTCCTGATTTTAATTGACCATCTTCCCATGATCCAATTGAGCTGAAATTTTATATGCATGTCATTATGTGGATTGTGATTGACCATGAATTATTTGATGATTTTTGGGATTGGTTATGTTTGGGTTTGAGCCAAGCATTTTTGTTGACTTCTATGTGCTCTCTTTTGCCATGTTTTGCCTTCTTTTGTTTGTGAAATGGTGATGATGCATGATATGAACTTGAAACCAATTGGGTTTGCTTCTTAAATGTTTGAATTTGATTGTGATTGGATATTGTTTGCTGTTTTGGCTTTTATCATTTATTTTGACCCTAGGCTTGCCCTAGTGGTCTCTTGGCTTATGTTGAGTTCATTTGTTTCAGGTTAAGCAATAATGCCTCAAAGAAACCATTGCCAATTTGATTGAGCTTGATTATATATCATGTGCTAACCTTTGTTTTGTAGGTGGTATGACTCATATGAGTTGGGTCTTGTGCTTTTGCACTTCTGTTTGTTGATTTAACTGTTTGATTCATTTCCTTCTGATTTAAACTGTTGAACTGTGTACTGATTTGTCTGATCATTTCAGGTACCCTTTAGTTGCTTAGAATTTGCTTTGCTTTGCTATTTAGCAATTTGCTTTGAGGTAATCCCTCTTTCTTCATGTAGTCTGGAGACCCGGCCTGTTATTTGGCCGGGCAAACTGTCTGAAGTCCTCCTTAAGAGGCGATGCTTGTGTGTGTTTAAATTTGTCCCAAGCAGGAAAAGTCCTTCAAGTAAGGCAATTGGTAGATCAAAGGGATAAGCAACCTATCCCCTACTATTCAGTGAGTCTTCTCCTTGCTCCCATTACATGGTTGTAGCATTGAGATCAAAACCCAAGATCTATCGAGTCAATAATGTGGAGAGAGTTCCTACTTTCTGAACTCCCACACTTTCTGATATTTAAAATGCTCTCCCTGATCAGGGATAAGAGCAATGAGGCACACCCCTCATCTCCTTTCATCTGCTTCACCTTAGCCTCTCAATGGCAAGGTTAAGAGCAATCTTTGACCCTATTCCAGTTGGCCTCAGTGCCTAACCCTCTTGTGTGAGCCTCCTTGTTTGGCTATAGAGTGTGTTGTTTGATTCTCATTGTTTGATTGATTGATTCTATCATATGCACATGTTTGCTTGTATGCTTTATGCATTTATCATCATCAATTGCCCATTAATGCATAATCATCTCATTTGTCTTTGTGACCTCATCATTGTTGTTTGCCCATTGAGGACAATTGTAAGACCATCCATTGGCCATTGCTCCTAGGATATGGAAGTGAGTATAAGACCATCACATTGGCCACTCATCTTATCTTTTCTTGTTGCATTGTTTGTATGTGAGGATACAATTGTAAGTCCCCGCAAGTTGGCATTTGTTTTCCTAGGATCATACTGTGTATGTTAGAGTAAGCCCAGACAGATTGGCATTTGACATCCATGTTTTGCTTTCTTTGTTTATGAGAGGATGCAATTGTAAGTCCCCGCAAGTTGGCATTTGCTTTCCTAGGATCATGTGTTGGATATTGGTATAAGTCCAGACAGATTGGCATCCGGTATCCAAGTTTCATTTTGTTTTAGGAGATTAGTGTAATACCATTGAGTGGCCTCTGATATCCCGTTTTGTTTTAGGAGATTGGTATAAGACCAGTGATTGGCATCCGGTATCCGCTTTTCTGCTTTGTTTGTTTGTTATTATTCATTGCCCATTCCAAAGGACACACTTGAATCATCTTCTATATGATTTCAAGAAGTGAACCTTCTAAGAAGTTTTACAATCCATATCCATCCATTCATCCTCATTATGTCCTAAACCTTTTCACACTTTGATTTCAAATTTGACATAGATATTGTGCAAACATCTTCATGTTTTCAAACTAAAAACCTGGACTCAAGTCCTTGACTTTTTTTTCAAACTCCATTTCGTAATACTTCTTTTGAATCAATCTTAATCATACTTTGACTCCACTTTCATAATCACAATCAATTAACTTCACCCATTCACTTGTTTTGGCTCTGTCCATTGTTAATCTTTTCACATTAGCCATAGGTTTCAATTATCATTGTGGTTGATGTAAATCTTGCCTATCCTTAGTGAGTCGACTATAAGACTTCCGTACTGAAAACAGGGTTAACCCCTCTAGTGCGTCGAAGCTATCCTCACATGGTGGATGTTGGTCTTGGTCGAGTTTTCTCCCATTGATAATGAAAAGCCTCAGTGCTATTTGTTTAAAATTGAATCCACCAACTTTTGGAAATCTTTTAGCCGAACTACGGCGTTTTGATCCTTACCTTTGATGGAAGGTACGTAGGCAACGGGTTCATCCGTTCAAACCCAATAATAAAATTGTATATTCTTTTCTCATCATCCCAATCATGTTTGCACAATGTTTATGTCATAACAAATAACAATTTACTACAACAAGTGTGAAAAGGGCTCCCTAGGAGTACCTAGGACGTAGTGGGTGCCTAACACCTTCCCATTGCGTAATTTACCCCTTACCCAGACTCTCTGATCTTTTATTAGTTTTCTACGTGTAAAACTTCTTAGGCTTTTGTTCGCTTTTTAGCCAATCCTTTGGATAAATAAAAGTGCGGTGGCGACTCGAAATTTCATTGTATGCTTTGCTTATGGTTTAATCGATAAATCATATAGCGACGAATACACCGCTACAGAAAAGTGGCGACTCTGCTGGGGACATTCTAGCATCCTTGGCGGTAGTGCCTACTTTTCACCTTTGTTGTGCTATATTGTTATTTGTTATTTGACATATTCTTGTACAATTTGGGATCACTGTATTGATTGTAATGCTTGAATTGCTTGATATACAATTGCTGTTTGCTTTGGTGATCTGTGAGATGAGTTCTATACCCGGACTCGAGTGCACTCTAGGATAGGAGAATGGCATAGTCTTGTTGACTGGTGTGGAGTATTCCTTAGCCAGTTGACTTGCGAGTCCATTCACTTGGTGGAGGTCGTGTTGGATTAATAATGTCACACAAGTTATTTGTGGTTAGGCATTATTCTTTCAATCATGTGCCGCAGAAGCCAAGGACCTTAGTTTACCAAACCCATCTTGGCCTATTCTTTAGGACCGTAGTGCGGAGGTCGTTCAGATGTCAGTTCTGATACGATTGTTACGCGATACTACACTCATAAGAGTTTCTCTTGAGAATATTCTTGGAATACGAGTATTCGTTCCTCCGATAATATTCGAGAGATGGAACGATGATTATGGGAACCTCTGATAGAACATGTCTGGCAGGTTTAAACCCTGGTACACTCCCTTTGGGTGGTTCTTAACCGAGACTCCATGCTCGTGACTCTTAACAAACCCATGATTCGTGGTTGAGTCGTTCAAACATTGTTAATATCAATGGATCCCGGATCAGGTGTAAAACCTAAATCCATCAAAGCGGCTGGTTGATATTAAGAATGTTAGAGCCGGTTCATGTACCGTTAATATCAATGGAACTTGGGTGTCGATAAGGTGAAAACCTAAATCCACCAAAATGGATGATTGATATTAAGGATACATAGAGCTTTCCCACGACCTTTGTGTGGTGTGCCTTGCTTGATCCTTGAGTGTGTTTGTTGCATTCATGCATTCACGCATTCATCCGCATTCATGTCATCAGAAAAAGAAAATTTTCAAGGAACTTAAAGGGTTATTTTGCAAAATTTTCAGACATGGAAAGACCAAAAAGGCATACAAAGAAGTACAACTTCAAACAGCCCGATGTAAAAGAGTTAAGGAATCTGACATCATATGTATTAGATCCCTTGGGTTTCAAAGCTCGCTATGGGAAGCTCCTACCTCTGCTCACCACTCAGGTTGACGAAGGGTTGATGAGTACCTTGGCTCAGTTCTACGATCCGTTGCATCATTGCTTCTTATTTCCGGACTTCCAGCTGTTGCCGACTTTGGAAGAATACTCTCATCTCATTGGGATTCCGATTCTGGATCAAGTGCCGTTCAGTGGCCTAGAGAGTATTCTATCTGCTCGAGAGATTGCTAGTCTGTTGCACATAGATGAAGATTTGATTAGAGCTAATCTGACTACCAAAGGCGGAATTCAGGGTTTTCCTTCTGAGTTCCTCATTGCCCAAGCTACCTTCTATGGGAAGGCCATGAGTGAGGATGCCTTCGAGGCTCTATTTGTGCTGCTCATCTATGGATTGGTGCTATTTCCCAACTTCGACAAGTTCGTGGACATGAACGCCATTAGGATCTTCTCAGTTCTTAATCCGGTTCCGACTTTGTTGGGCGATGCTTATGTTTCCTTGCACCTGAGGAATATGAAGAATGGAGGAGTTATTGTCTGCTGTTTACCCCTGCTGTACAAGTGGTTTATTTCGCACTTGCCGCAGACAGTTGCTTTCAAGGAGAACAAGGGATGTCTACGGTGGTCTCAGAGACTCATGTCTCTCACCAATGATGATATCACCTGGTATGATCGCGTGTATGATACCGTTCAGATCATCGACTATTGTGGGGAATTCCCTAATGTGCCTCTTCTTGGCACATGTGGTGGGATTACCTACAATCCCATTCTTGCACGTCGTCAGCTTGGGTTCCCCCTGAAAGATAAACCTAATAACATTCTGTTAGGAGGTGTGTTTTTTCAGGAGGGTAAAGATCCCCAAGGCCTGAAAGCCAGATTTGTCCGCGCTTGGCGCAGTATTCACAAGAAGAGTAGGAGTGAATTGGGTCCAAAGAACTGCATTGCTTTGGAGCCATACACCTCTTGGGTCAGACAGAGAGCTGCCACCTACCTGATGCCGTATGATCATCCAAGACCTACACCGTTGGATATGGCTGGGCCTTCAACCCTCCCTACCCAACGTGTAGAGGAGTTGAGAGAAGAAGACCTTTCGCGTGCTTGGATCCGTGAAAGAGAGGAATTGCTGCAGCAGCTCAAGGAGAAGGACACTATGATTGAATTTCTCGAGCACCGAGTGATCGACGATCCGAACGACACTTGGACTTCTCTGCTTCCTCAGTCATCCAAATTCTGGAAGAGGAGGTATGATCGACTTGCAAAAGAGAAAGCTGACATGGAGGCTGCCTATGAGAGAGAGATCAAGAAGTTGTACACTTCTCGTCTTCCAGCATCCCGAGCTTCTAGGGATCCATAGGATGTCATTTACCTTTTCTCTTTGTAATGAATCAAAAATGATGTATTTCTTTGTCTCAATATATTGAATGAAATATTTCCATGAGCAATTAAAATGTGTAAATATTCAAAATATTGCAAATAATACCCTAAGGGTTCCTTGAAAACAAAGCATTTGCACAAGCATTGCATGCATCATCTTTGCATAAACAGGTGTTCTCGTGCCGTCTTCTCACCTTGATTCCTGTGTCCAGACAGGATAGCTGATCAAAGGCCGCACCGCTACTCAACGCGACTCAACCATCAACGCAATATGGACCAAGTACAAGCCGAGTTAGCTGAGATGAGGGCTAACATGGCCCAATTTATTCACATGATGCAAGGGGTTGCGCAAGGTCAAGAAGAACTCCGAGCACTGGTCCAGAGGCAAGAAGCTACATTGCCACCGCCCAACCAGCCTCTGCAAGAAGGAAACCCAGTTCCTGACATTCCTGCTGCTGCTATTCCCGTCAACAATTATGCTGTAGGTGAAGAGTTGAGGGGTATTCGAGTCGACGGTCAACCGATTGCTCCAGATGCTGCTAGTGCCAGAGTCATCCATGCTCCGGCCCGTAACAGAATTCCGATTGTTGACAGACAAGAGGATTTACTCACTATGCTCAGCGAGGACGACGACATTTTGGGCAGAAATGATGCGAGAGATCGTAAAGTTGAGGCCCTTGCTGAGAAGATCCGGGCAATGGAATGTCAAAACTCCCTCGGTTTTGATGTTACAAACATGGGATTGGTAGAAGGACTGAGAATCCCGCACAAATTCAAGGCGCCGTCATTTGATAAATACAACGGTACCTCCTGTCCTCGCACCCATGTGCAGGCGTACTACAGAAAGATATCCGTATACACTGATGATGAGAAGATGTGGATGTATTTCTTCCAAGATAGCCTATCTGGGGCGTCTTTGGATTGGTATATGGAGTTGAAGCGGGATTCCATCAGGTGCTGGAGAGATCTGGGTGAGGCGTTCCTCAGACAGTATAAGCACAACATGGACATGGCTCCGACCAGGACTCAGCTGCAGAGTCTTTGTCAGAAAAATAACGAAAGCTTTAAAGAGTACGCCCAGAGGTGGCGTGAACTAGCTGCGAGAGTTCAACCCCCTATGCTGGAAAGGGAGTTGACTGACATGTTCATCAGTACTCTGCAAGGTGTATATATGGACCGGATGGGAAGCTGCCCATTCGGAAGTTTTTCTGACGTCGTCATCTGTGGCGAGAGAACAGAAAGTTTAATCAAAGCTGGGAGGATTCATGACGCAGGTTCTTCGTCGTCCTCGAAGAAACCCTTCTCTGGGGCCCCTCGCCGTAGAGAAGGAGAGACCAATGCTGTACAACACAGAGGGGGTGTGTACAGAGCCAATGCAAACAGAGATCAGTATCGTCCAGTGGCTGCAGTGACTATTCCTGCACCTCAACCTCGTCCACAACAACAACAGAGAGTTCAACAACAACCACAACAACAACAGCCACAGCAACCACGTCCGTATCAGCCCAGACAAAGAATGGCTGAGCGACGTTTCGATCCGTTGCCAATGTCGTACGCTGAATTATTACCCGAACTACTCCGGTTAGGGTTTGTTGAATTGCGTACCATGGCTACACCAACAGTTTTGCCGCCTGGGTATGATGCGAATGTTCGCTGTGACTTTCATTCTGGGGCACCGGGGCACCATACTGAGAGATGCCGGGTTTTGCAGCACAAGGTACAAGACTTGATCGATGCTAAGGCAATCAACTTTGCTCCGGTACCCAACATGGTGAACAATCCTATGCCTCAGCATGGTGGGCATAGGGTTAACAATGTTGAAGAAGGAGAGGCTGAAGACTTGGTGGTTAATGTTGAAGACATTCAGACTTCTCTGTTGACAGTAAAGGGCCGTTTGCTGAAGGGGGGTGTTGACCCGGGTTGTAATGAGGGCTGTGTGAGTTGTTCAGAAGCTGCCAATGGTTGTGACCAGCTGAAGGCTGGTATTCAAAGATTAATTGATGAGGGCTGTCTCCAGTTCAGCTGGGCCGTTAAAGAGAATGGGGCAGTGTCTACTGTCACCATTTATTTCAAGCCGTCTGAGGGACGAGGACGAGGGACTGTCAGTGCACCTACAACAAGCAATACTCCGGTTACCATCCCAGCACCGGTAACCATCAGTGCACCAACTACTATTGTTGCGCCTGGCAGAAGGCAAGTTGAAAATAGTAGGGCTGTTCCCTGGAGGTATGACAACGCCTATCGCAATGATAGAAGGGCTGGTAATCAGACAAGACCCGCTGTGCAAGCACCTGTTACAATCAGTGCTCCAGTGAGGACTCCTGTGGTGGCAAGTCCGGTAGTGGACAATGTTGGAGGGCCAGGAGGTTTCACCAGGAGTGGACGACTGTTTGCTCCTCAGCCTTTGAGAGATGCTACTGCTGAGGCATCTGCAAGGGCTAAGGGCAAGCAAGCTGTGGTTGACGAGGAACCGGCTCAGAAGGAGGCTGAGGGTTCTTTCGAAAAAGATGTTGAGGAGTTCATGAAGATTATCAAAAAGAGTGATTACAAGATTGTAGATCAGCTCAACCAGACTCCGTCAAAGATTTCGATACTCTCCTTGCTGATGTGTTCTGAGGCACATCGGGACGCTTTGCTGAAGATGCTGAATATGGCATACGTCCCGCAAGAGATATCTGTCAACCAGCTGGAGGGTGTACTAGCCAATGTGAGTACCAGGCACGGTGTAGGTTTCACTGACCTAGACCTAACACCTGAGGGACGTAATCATAACAAAGCTTTGCACATCACTATGGAGTGCAAAGGGGCTGTTTTATCTCACGTGCTGGTAGACACCGGGTCGTCCCTGAATGTCCTGCCCAAGCAGATATTGAAGAAGATCGATGTCGAGGGAGTTGTGCTCACTCCTAGTGACCTGATTGTGCGTGCTTTCGACGGATCCAAACGGTCTGTGTTTGGTGAAGTCACTTTGCCGGTAAAGATAGGTCCGGAGGTGTTCGACATCGTGTTCTACGTGATGGACATTCAGCCTGCTTATAGCTGTCTGTTGGGGCGTCCGTGGATCCACGCCGCTGGGGCAGTCTCGTCGACTCTCCATCAAAAACTCAAGTATGTCTGGAACGGTCAGATTGTGACTATTTGTGGCGAAGAAGAGATTCTGGTGAGTCATCTCTCCTCATTCAAGTATGTTGAGGTAGATGGCGAGATCCACGAAACCTTGTGCCAGACATTTGAGACTGTGGCGCTCGAAGGGGTAGCTTGTGCTGAGCAGAGGAAGCCAGGTGCTTCGATTTCATCGTACAAGCAGGCCAAAGAGGTGGTTGACTCTGGCAAAGCTGAAGGCTGGGGCAAGATGGTTGACTTGCCAATTAAAGAAGACAAGTTCGGAATCGGGTACGAGCCTCTCCGAACAGAGCAGAGCGTACAAGCAGGTCCGAGCACCTTTACCAGCGCTGGGCTGATGAACCATGGGGGTGTCTTTGCTACTGATGGTGAAGACTGTGACTGTGATTTGGAGGTCTGGGTCCGCCCTTGTGCACCTGGGGAATCTGTCAACAATTGGACGGCTGAAGAAGTGGTCCAAGTTACTCTACTGACAGAGTAATTTTCTTTTGTTTTTTCATTTTTGCATGAAAACCCTACGTTCCGCCCAAGGCGTAGTGGTTCATTGTAGGGCCACATCATGTTTACAATGTTTATAAATAAAGGACGTTTTGCAATCAAATTTTGAGATCTTTGTCTTTCTTTTTTGATTTTTCACTTTTTTCAAAATAATAAAAATGGCAATGTTTTTTTTGTTTTTCGTGACTTTATTGGAATCTTTTTCTAAAAACCAAACATTAAACATGCAGAAGTGATATTTTGGCATCCACTGTGAACGACTCTGTTATGGCTCAGTATGATTTTGATAATCCCATCTACCAAGCTGAAGAGGAGAGTGAGGAAGACTGTGAACTCCCTGCAGAATTGGTCAGACTACTGAAGCAAGAGGAAAGGGTCATCCAACCTCACCAGGAGGAGTTGGAAGTCGTTAATCTGGGTACTGAGGACGCCAGAAGAGAGATCAAGATTGGGGCTGCTTTAGAAGACTCTGTCAAGAGGAGGCTAATTGAGATGCTGAAAGAATATGTGGAAATATTCGCCTGGTCATACCAAGATATGCCTGGGTTGGATACAGACATTGTGGTGCATCGGTTACCTCTTAGAGAAGAGTGTCCTTCGGTCAAACAGAAGCTTCGCAGAACAAGTCCTGATATGGCTGTCAAGATCAAGGAAGAGGTTCAGAAGCAGTGGGATGCAGGTTTTCTGGCTGTTACAAGTTACCCACCGTGGGTGGCCAACATTGTCCCTGTGCCAAAGAAGGATGGCAAAGTCAGAATGTGTGTCGACTACCGGGATTTGAACAGAGCGAGTCCGAAAGACGATTTCCCATTACCTCACATTGATGTATTGGTGGATAATACGGCTCAATCCTCGGTATTCTCTTTCATGGACGGTTTCTCAGGCTATAACCAGATCAAGATGGCGCCAGAGGACATGGAAAAAACGACATTCATTACACCTTGGGGCACGTTCTGCTACAAAGTGATGCCATTTGGGCTGAAGAATGCCGGTGCTACCTATCAGAGGGCAATGACGACTCTCTTTCATGACATGATGCACAAAGAAATCGAAGTGTACGTGGATGATATGATTGCGAAGTCGCAGACAGAAGAGGAGCACTTGGTAAATCTGCAGAAGTTGTTTGACAGATTGGTCAAGTTCAAGCTGAGGCTGAATCCGAACAAGTGTACGTTTGGGGTAAGATCCGGGAAGCTCTTAGGCTTCATTGTCAGTGAGAAAGGGATTGAGGTAGATCCAGCAAAAGTCAAAGCTATTCAAGAGATGCCTGAACCGAAAACGGAAAAGCAAGTCCGTGGGTTTTTAGGGAGATTGAACTACATTGCAAGGTTCATATCTCATCTAACTGCTACATGTGAACCAATTTTCAAACTGCTCAGAAAAAACCAGGCGATCAAATGGAATGATGATTGTCAAAAAGCTTTTGACAAAATCAAAGAGTATTTACAGAAACCTCCAATCCTGATTCCTCCAGTTCCTGGGAGACCACTGATAATGTACCTGACAGTTACCGAGACTTCGATGGGGTGTGTATTGGGGCAGCATGACGAGTCTGGTCGAAAAGAGCATGCCATATACTACCTAAGCAAAAAGTTTACCGACTGTGAAACAAGATATTCACTGCTCGAGAAAACTTGCTGTGCTTTGGCCTGGGCTGCTCGCCGACTAAGGCAGTATATGTTGAACCATACTACTCTGTTGATTTCTAGGATGGATCCAGTAAAATACATCTTTGAGAAGCCAGCTCTCACCGGACGTGTTGCCCGTTGGCAGATGATTTTAACGGAATATGACATTCAGTACACGTCACAGAAGGCCATCAAAGGTAGTATTTTGTCCGACTATCTTGCCGAGCAACAGATCGACGACTATCAGCCTATGATGTTTGAATTCCCTGATGAAGACATCATGTATCTGAAGATAAAAGACTGTGAAGAGCCGCTTGTCGAGGAAGGACCAGATCCTGATGACAAGTGGACACTGATGTTTGATGGGGCTGTGAATATGAACGGTAACGGTGTGGGGGCAGTGTTGATCAATCCCAAAGGTGCTCATATACCTTTCTCTGCCAGACTGACTTTCGACGTCACCAACAATGAAGCTGAGTACGAGGCTTGTATCATGGGGATAGAAGAAGCCATTGATCTAAGGATCAAAACGCTTGACATATTTGGAGATTCTGCTCTAGTGATCAATCAGGTCAATGGAGATTGGAATACAAACCAGCCACATTTGATTCCGTATAGAGATTACACCAGAAGAATACTGACGTTCTTCAAGAAGGTGAAGTTGTATCATGTCCCTCGGGATGAGAATCAGATGGCTGATGCATTGGCTACTTTATCTTCCATGATAAAAGTTCATTGGTGGAATCATGTGCCACATGTTGCGGTGAATCGACTCGAGAGGCCTGCATATGTGTTTGCAGCCGAGTCTGTTGTGGCGATTGATGAAAAACCGTGGTATTATGACATCAAGAATTTCCTTAAGGCTCAAGAGTATCCTGAGGGTGCGTCGAAGAATGATAAGAAGACCCTGAGAAGGCTGGCTGGAAGCTTTTATCTGAATCAGGATGATGTGCTATACAAGAGGAACTTTGACATGGTCTTGCTCAGATGCGTGGATAAACACGAAGCAGACATGTTAATGCAAGAGGTGCACGAGGGTTCGTTTGGTACCCACGCTGGTGGTCATGCAATGTCAAAGAAATTGCTGAGAGCCGGATATTATTGGATGACTATGGAATCCGATTGTTTCAAATACGATCGGAAATGCCATAAGTGTCAAGTTTATGCTGATAAGGTGCATGTACCACCAAGCCCGTTGAATGTCATGAACTCGCCTTGGCCGTTTGCCATGTGGGGCATTGATATGATTGGGAAGATAGAGCCAACTGCTTCGAATGGACATCGCTTCATCTTGGTTGCGATCGATTACTTCACCAAAGGGGTGGAAGCAGCTTCCTATGCCAACGTCACCAAACAAGTGGTTGCCCGGTTCATCAAGAAAGAAATCATCTGTCGTTATGGAGTCCCTGAGAGAATCATCACTGACAATGGTTCAAATCTCAACAACAAAATGATGAAAGACTTGTGCAGAGATTTCAAGATCGAACATCACAATTCTTCTCCCTACAGACCGAAGATGAATGGTGCTGTAGAGGCAGCTAACAAGAATATCAAGAAGATTGTGCAGAAGATGGTCGTAACGTACAAGGATTGGCATGAGATGTTGCCTTTCGCTTTGCATGGATACCGTACCTCAGTACGTACGTCGACCGGGGTAACCCCCTACTCCCTTGTATATGGTATGGAAGCAGTCCTACCTGTTGAAGTGGAGATCCCTTCTCTGAGGGTATTATTGGATGTCAAGCTGGACGAAGCCGAGTGGATTCGAACAAGGTTTAATGAGTTAAGCCTTATAGAAGAAAGACGGTTAGCAGCTGTGTGCCATGGGCAGTTATATCAGAGAAGGATGAAGCGAGCCTTTGATCAGAAAGTGCGTCCTCGGACATTTCAGACTGGCGATCTAGTTCTGAAGAGGATCCTTCCTCCCGGTACAGATAACAGGGGCAAGTGGACTCCTAATTACGAAGGTCCATATGTTGTGAAGAAGGTCTTCTCCGGTGGAGCCTTGATGCTTACAACTATGGATGGTGAAGATTTTCCTTCCCCTGTTAACTCAGATGTAGTCAAAAAATACTTCGCATAAATTGACCCGCTGGACAAAAAGAATAAAAGAGTCCAGGCAAAAATGGGCATCCCGGCGAACCAAAAACAGAAAGAAAAGGTTCGGGCAAAAGTTAGGGATAAAAATGAAAAAAATTGTACACCCGGTAAGTCGAAAACCCGCAAGGGCGGCTTAGGCAAAAATGGGTATCCCGGTGGATTGAAAACCCGAAAGGGCGATCCAGCCAAAAGAGGGATTAAAGCGAAGACTACAGTTTGAGTTATCTGTACTTCATCATGCTTCGTCAGCTGCCATCTCGACAGATGTGATCGGTCCAGTCAGTCTTCTCAGAAAGCAAGGAATTGGGAGGAAACTGATGATCTATGAGTTATAACAGAGTTGGGAAACGGGGGATGTTGTGTTCACATTGCCATTAGGATAGTTTATTTTCCTTTTGTGCGCAATTACCTCTTTCTAGGAATTGCTTCCCAATGTATTTGCCTTTTCAGGCACATTTTCAATCAATAAAAGTCGTTATTCAGATAAATTGCTCTCTTGTTTTTACTTTTATTGTTTTGTTTGCAAAAACGTCCGAATTTTTGATAAACATTGCATATAAAAACATGAAGGCTCAACAATAATGTGCAGAAAGAATTAAAACATTTGAAAATTATTTTGAATGTTGAGGACACTTGAGCGTATCTCGTCCATGTATCCCCCTGGGGCATCTGTCGTTCCGATGTGCAGGTCGTCACCTATGAGCATTCTCCAGCAGTGCTTTCCCTAGACAGAGCCATTCTCCTAGCTACGAATTGTTTAAGTCTTCCCCAGCGAAGCAATTATTTTCTCCAGCAGAGTTTATCCTACTAGTGGTTTAGACGAGTCTACCGTAACAAATTGATATCCACATCCCCAGCTGAGTTGATTCTACTTGTGAATATTGTGGGTCGTCCCCGCGGAGTAACAGTTATTCCCCAAAGCATAGTCTATTTTATCTGAGGTTTGTATGAGCCTTATTCCCAAAGGTTTGCTTGGTTTATCTTCCCCAGTGGAGCAGTTATTTTCCCAAGCGGAATTTGATCCTACTTATGGATTGGTTGGCTCTCCCCAGTGAAGTCGCCTGATTATCCCTAGCAAGTCGTCTGGTTACTCCCAAGCAAGGTTTGTCTTTCCCCGGCAGGGTGGAAGTTGACGTGGTTATAAGATCCTCAGCACTGTTCCTGGAGTTCCCCGGTGTTGTCTCTGGAGGAGATATGTGTTTATGCATTCATCATTTAGATAAGCATAGCATATTGCATCATCAGTGCATAGCATTCCCATGATCATGGGGCATTATGTAAAAAAAAAAAAAAAAAAAAAAAAAAAAAAAAACTCATACATCAACATTGCAAACATGTCCATTAGCCCTAGGCCGTGGTGGCCAGCCGAGATTGGATTGTTGGAAAGAGTTTAGCATCGCGCCATTGGATCGGCTTCAGAATTGGGTTCATCAGCACGGTTGAGAAGTTAGTGTTTTCCCGACAAGTGACTCCTTGGTTGAGTGAGTATCCCCAGCAGTGTTACTCCCCGAAGTTGGCATCATTTTGCAAGCTTGGGTCCATTCCCTTAGCAGAAGTGGGCGTGTCTGATCTCTCCATGTAGAGTCTACCCCTTAAGCAGAAAGTGTTTATCCTTTCCTGACATTTCCCCACTGAGATACATCCTCGTGGATGACGGTTGTTTCCGTTCCCTCCCTACACGGGATGGGTTTTCCCTATTGAGTTCTTTCCTCATTAGGATGAGTCCTGTTTCAGTCTGCCTTTTTGGATCGATCCTAAATTGGCTTCCTGTTAGCTGTCTCCTGTGATTCCCTGGGGCATAAATGAATAGTCGCTCACTAATCGACACTCATTCATCTTATCCTCAGCAGAATTTGTTGTTTTCTGCCTACAAGTTGGTAGTTGTAAAATCCCACTTTCATCCCCTTGTTGAAGTTAACCCTTTGTGCTCATCCTATCGATGACTGGTTGCTTTTTCGTGGTTTTCTGCCTACTAAACGGTAGATGTAATCCCCTCTTTGCAGTTATCAGTATCCGGTTTGCGGTATTGATATTCTTTCCCTTTGGATACTTGCCTTGGTCAAGCAGTATTGTCCCAACTGGGTCTTCCCCTTCTTTTTGGATACTTGCTCCGAGTAAGCAACCTTATCCTCTTTTGATTAGTCATCTTTTGCATACCTAGTCCTGGTACCCCGATGCCTTTCTTTTCAGTCGATCATTCATTTAACAACCTACAACCCGGTTATGGATAATCTTCCATGCGAGTGTATTATCTACGTTTTGACGGCTATAGATAATATGTCTTATGTTTTTCCGGTATTCAGACCGAAGAAGTTTCCGACGATCAGGTCGATGCACTTATGTTTTTTTCCGGTTTTCAGACCGAAGAAGTTTCCGACGATCAGGTTGATGTACTTATGTTTTTCCGGTATTCAGACCGAAGAAGTTTCCGACGATCAGGTCGATGTACTTATGTTTTTCCGGTTTTCAGACCGAAGAAGTTTCCG
The DNA here is from genome assembly GCF_024323335.1 of Lathyrus oleraceus. Lineage (NCBI taxonomy): Eukaryota > Viridiplantae > Streptophyta > Magnoliopsida > Fabales > Fabaceae > Lathyrus > Lathyrus oleraceus. Next base: position 229,324,389 of record NC_066583.1, read on the forward strand.
ACGATCAGGTCGATGTACTTATGTTTTTCCGGTTTTCAGACCGAAGAAGTTTCCGACGATCAGGTCGATGTACTTATGTTTTTCCGGTTTTCAGATAGAAGAAGTTTCCGACGATCAGGTCGATGTACTTATGTTTTTCCGGTTTTCAGACCGAAGAAGTTTCCGACGATCAGGTCGATGTACTTATGTTTTTCCGGTATTCAGACCGAAGAAGTTTCCGACGATCAGGTCGATGTACTTATGTTTTTCCGGTTTTCAGACCGAAGAAGTTTCCGACGATCAGGTCGATGTACTTATGTTTTTCCGGTATTCAGACCGAAGAAGTTTCCGACGATCAGGTCGATGTACTTATGTTTTTCCGGTATTCAGACCGAAGAAGTTTCCGACGATCAGGTTGATGTACTTATGTTTTTTCCGGTTTTCAGACCGAAGAAGTTTCCGACGATCAGGTCGATGTACTTATGTTTTTCCGGTTTTTAGACCGAAGAAGTTTCCGACGATCAGGTCGATGTACTTACGACACTCAGGCATTGGTTATCCCTGTGTTACCATTTATTTTGGTATCCAGGTCGACGTTTCTGTTTCGGTATTCAGGCCGATTTCTTTTTTCCGTTCCAGACGGATTGTTCTTTCAAGACTGTTTCTTTGCCGATCCTGACAGGCATTCTTGTATTATATCCAGTCGGTGCAAATTTCTACGGTTCTTTTGGTATTCAATCCCTGGTTACCCTGAAAGTCTGACAGCCATTGCTATCATCCGTTCGGGTTCCCAGCCGATTGAATAGGGGCAGCTGTAGCACCTCAAATTTGCACCTATCATTGTACATACATTCTCATATTAGGTCATAGCATAACATGGCCCATATCATATCATATCATGGCCTCAAGGATCATTGCATGCCCTAGCTCCCCTCCTAATGGGTGGTTTGCCTTGTGAGTGTGGTTCTTGATCACCAAGCATGTTTTGCTTTTGTATATATTTGCTTTTCATATGTTTATCATTCAAAAAGTACAAAAATATTGTCAGTTTAACCTTGTTGCTTGCAGTTAAAGCAATCATCAGCAATTAGGTCAAAATCAGTAAAAGTCAGTCATTGCAGTGGATGGTGACCATTCTTGCAGAATTTGGGCACCATGATCAATCATCAAGGGTTCATATATCTTGAGACATCATTTGGAATCAAGATATCAAGGAATTAGGGTTTGGAATTCATCAGAAGGTGCTTCAGTCAAGCAAAACCCTAAAAAAGTCAAACTTGGTCAACTGTTCATGTAATCAGTGATTTGGTGATGGGATTTGGTCTGAAAGGTCTCATTCATGCCTATACAAGCTTCATATATCATGTCAAGCATCCACATGGAAGAAAATAAAGCAAAATCAGAAATTTCCCAAAATAGAAAGTGGACCTGTAATTTTAACTGCCAAAAATGGAAACTTCTTGATCTTAAACTTACATCATGATACAAGCTTCAGATGAATTTTTGCCCAACATGAAAGTTGAAGATATTGTTCTCCCATTTTCAAAAAGTCCAAGAACTCTCAAATCCCATGTATGGTTGGCAAGATATGATCAATTCATTTTCACAAATTCATGAACTTCAAAGAGCCATATCTCATGAACCACAAGGCCAATTTTAGTGGGGTTTTTTCCTACAAGCTCCATTTGTTCCCCTCTTTCCAAAAATTCATTCATCATTCACCAAAACCTCACCATGCAAAATGCCATTTTTGGACTTGACTTCATTAAATTTCAAGTGTGGAAAAAGTTGACTTTTTGATTTAGCCCTTTTCAGCACAATTGGCCATTTGGAACTTGTTTTAATTGACATTTGAAGTTTGTTCAAAGGCCCAAACTCGGCCAGAACTTATACCTCCATGTGCACATTGGTTCAAATTAGCAAAAATGCAAATTGGCTTCATTTAAGTTAACCAAGCTTAACACTTCATTAACTAATGCTAAACAGCAAATATAAAGGAAATTGTCTGTCATTCTGAACCCTAGCTGCAGCCATCTAAACACCAGAATTCTCTCATTTGCAAAAATCACCATTTTCACGATTTGCAATTTCTGAGCAAAACTCCCAAAACACTCGAGCCACTCTTGCTTCCTTCATCACCTAGCCAACATTTGGAAGCATTTTGGAGCATCAAACCCCAACTGTGCTGCAGCCTCTTGTTCTGTTTTCTCCATGGCCCAATAATGGTGAATTTCAATGTGAAGGTTTCCAAGCATCACTGAGCTAAGCTTCCTCGAGTATTCATCATTTCCAACTATAATCTCCACCTGTTTGAGCTTGAAGCATCCAAAGAACCACTGTTTCTCCATTTGCTTCAAATCCAAGTAAGATTTCGATTATCCCTTTTCTCTAATCCATGCCATGTTTCTGGTAGATCTTGATTTGCTGTTTGTAATGCAACTTGAACCGTGTAAAATAGTTGAGAAATGCATGAAATATTTGGAAATGAAGTTTGGTGTTCATTGTTGATTTTACTCGATGCATGCTATTCATTAGGTTTCAATGCATTTGGTTGATAGATTTGTAATGTGTGATGCTTGCTGGTCGTGTTGGTATGTGTAATTCCATTTTCTGGGCACACTTGTTCTTCACGATTTTGAAGAGGATGACGAATATACTGCAGAAACCCTAGCACTTTTCCAGATTTTTTTTCCAATCGTGTATGTTTGTTGCTGTATGATGTTGCATGAAGTTCACTATATCACTGCCATGCTGCTTGTGTGATGTTGTTTGAATTTCGTTTTGGATGTTGATGAGCATGAAGATGAAATGCTTTTGCTGTGCAGAAACCCTAACCATTTTCCAGAAAATCTGTTTTTCACGTGTATTATTGGTCCTCTGTTACTGTTTCATTGGTGATGGCCAATCAGAACATTTCGTTCTGCCTCCCCTGTACGCTGCGTTTTGCCTAATGAGTGTGGTATTCACAAAATTGCCATCGGTCAACCACCTTTGACTTGCTAAACCATGTTATGTGTTCATTTTGTTCCAAATTGTTGCTTAACTTCTAAAAATCATTCTCCCTCATTTCAACTCCAAAAATCATGAAATTTTTTTCATCATGTTCATGAGAATGCCTACTTTTTTATCATGATTTTTAATATTTTTTTGACTGGCTGGATTTTTAATGGCTTTAGGTTTCTTAACATGTATGCATATTTCATACCTTTTGCCAATCCTTTTGTGAAATGATGAGGATGTATCCAATGCCCCTGAAATTTTTTGTGGTTAATCTACACTCATTCATGTTTGTTTTGATGTAGAGTTCTTGAATTTATCATATGTGGTTTGTGAGATATGAATTTTTGAAGTAGGGGGTGACAATTTGTGTCACACCAATGTTATGCTATTTCATGATTTTTGTTGACATGCTTCCTGGCCTTCAATTAATGTGAAATTTTACATGATCCCTCTCTTATATGTCTAGTTGACTTGTGATTTTTCCTGGATTTAATTATGCCATTTCTTAATTGTTTGAGATTTTTCTTCCCTACCTAGTCAATTGTTGACTTTGTGTGATACATCTTGCCATTTCATTTGGGAAATTCTCATATCTTATTGGTTGATCATAAAATTTTACATGTGCATACTAGACATCTTGAGCTTTGCATTGGTATTGATCCCATCCATTTCTCATCTGTTTTCATGTAGTTATGATTTTTTGAAGTTGATACATGTATGTTTGACTTTTTTGTGCATGCTTGGAATTGTTTTGACTTCCTGATTTTAATTGACCATCTTCCCATGATCCAATTGAGCTGAAATTTTATATGCATGTCATTATGTGGATTGTGATTGACCATGAATTATTTGATGATTTTTGGGATTGGTTATGTTTGGGTTTGAGCCAAGCATTTTTGTTGACTTCTATGTGCTCTCTTTTGCCATGTTTTTGCCTTCTTTTGTTTGTGAAATGGTGATGATGCATGATATGAACTTGAAACCAATTGGGTTTGCTTCTTAAATGTTTGAATTTGATTGTGATTGGATATTGTTTGCTGTTTTGGCTTTTATCATTTATTTTTGACCCTAGGCTTGCCCTAGTGGTCTCTTGGCTTATGTTGAGTTCATTTGTTTCAGGTTAAGCAATAATGCCTCAAAGAAACCATTGCCAATTTGATTGAGCTTGATTATATATCATGTGCTAACCTTTGTTTTGTAGGTGGTATGACTCATATGAGTTGGGTCTTGTGCTTTTGCACTTCTGTTTGTTGATTTAACTGTTTGATTCATTTCCTTCTGATTTAAACTGTTGAACTGTGTACTGATTTGTCTGATCATTTCAGGTACCCTTTAGTTGCTTAGAATTTGCTTTGCTTTGCTATTTAGCAATTTGCTTTGAGGTAATCCCTCTTTCTTCATGTAGTCTGGAGACCCGGCCTGTTATTTGGCCGGGCAAACTGTCTGAAGTCCTCCTTAAGAGGCGATGCTTGTGTGTGTTTAAATTTGTCCCAAGCAGGAAAAGTCCTTCAAGTAAGGCAATTGGTAGATCAAAGGGATAAGCAACCTATCCCCTACTATTCAGTGAGTCTTCTCCTTGCTCCCATTACATGGTTGTAGCATTGAGATCAAAACCCAAGATCTATCGAGTCAATAATGTGGAGAGAGTTCCTACTTTCTGAACTCCCACACTTTCTGATATTTAAAATGCTCTCCCTGATCAGGGATAAGAGCAATGAGGCACACCCCTCATCTCCTTTCATCTGCTTCACCTTAGCCTCTCAATGGCAAGGTTAAGAGCAATCTTTGACCCTATTCCAGTTGGCCTCAGTGCCTAACCCTCTTGTGTGAGCCTCCTTGTTTGGTTATAGAGTGTGCTGTTTGATTCTCATTGTTTGATTGATTGATTCTATCATATGCACATGTTTGCTTGTATGCTTTATGCATTTATCATCATCAATTGCCTATTAATGCATAATCATCTCATTTGTCTTTGTGACCTCATCATTGTTGTTTGCCCATTGAGGACAATTGTAAGACCATCCATTGGCCATTGCTCCTAGGATATGGAAGTGAGTATAAGACCATCACATTGGCCACTCATCTTATCTTTTCTTGTTGCATTGTTTGTATGTGAGGATACAATTGTAAGTCCCCGCAAGTTGGCATTTGTTTTCCTAGGATCATACTGTGTATGTTAGAGTAAGCCCAGACAGATTGGCATTTGACATCCATGTTTTGCTTTCTTTGTTTATGAGAGGATGCAATTGTAAGTCCCCGCAAGTTGGCATTTGCTTTCCTAGGATCATGTGTTGGATATTGGTATAAGTCCAGACAGATTGGCATCCGGTATCCAAGTTTCATTTTGTTTTAGGAGATTAGTGTAATACCATTGAGTGGCCTCTGATATCCCATTTTGTTTTAGGAGATTGGTATAAGACCAGTGATTGGCATCCGGTATCCGCTTTTCTGCTTTGTTTGTTTGTTATTATTCATTGCCCATTCCAAAGGACACACTTGAATCATCTTCTATATGATTTCAAGAAGTGAACCTTCTAAGAAGTTTTACAATCCATATCCATCCATTCATCCTCATTATGTCCTAAACCTTTTCACACTTTGATTTCAAATTTGACATAGATATTGTGCAAACATCTTCATGTTTTCAAACTAAAAACCTGGACTCAAGTCCTTGACTTTTTTTTCAAACTCCATTTCGTAATACTTCTTTTGAATCAATCTTAATCATACTTTGACTCCACTTTCATAATCACAATCAATTAACTTCACCCATTCACTTGTTTTGGCTCTGTCCATTGTTAATCTTTTCACATTAGCCATAGGTTTCAATTATCATTGTGGTTGATGTAAATCTTGCCTATCCTTAGTGAGTCGACTATAAGACTTCCGTACTGAAAACAGGGTTAACCCCTCTAGTGCGTCGAAGCTATCCTCACATGGTGGATGTTGGTCTTGGTCGAGTTTTCTCCCATTGATAATGAAAAGCCTCAGTGCTATTTGTTTAAAATTGAATCCACCAACTTTTGGAAATCTTTTAGCCGAACTACGGCGTTTTGATCCTTACCTTTGATGGAAGGTACGTAGGCAACGGGTTCATCCGTTCAAACCCAATAATAAAATTGTATATTCTTTTCTCATCATCCCAATCATGTTTGCACAATGTTTATGTCATAACAAATAACAATTTACTACAACAAGTGTGAAAAGGGCTCCCTAGGAGTACCTAGGACGTAGTGGGTGCCTAACACCTTCCCATTGCGTAATTTACCCCTTACCCAGACTCTCTGATCTTTTATTAGTTTTCTACGTGTAAAACTTCTTAGGCTTTTGTTCGCTTTTTAGCCAATCCTTTGGATAAATAAAAGTGCGGTGGCGACTCGAAATTGCATTGTATGCTTTGCTTATGGTTTAATCGATAAATCATATAGCGACGAATACACCGCTACACCCGGTAAAAGTAATCTACTTCCTTTCATTTTCCCCAGCGGATCCTCTTTCACTTTTTCCAGGAAGTTTATCCTTGATATGTTCATCTTAACCGATGACGGGTATTCTTCCCTTTGAGTTTATCCTTGATATGTTCATCTTAACCGATGACGGATATTCTCGTTTTGGTATTTTACCCAGTAAAAGGTAGTTGTAATCCCTATTTCATTCCCCAGAGGGTTAATCCTTGATATGTTCATCCTAACCGATGACAGGTTTCCTTCTCTTTGCGGTATTCTGCCCAATAACCGATAGTTGTAAATCCTACTTTCCCTTCCCGAGTCTATCCTTGATATGTTCATCCTAACCAATGATGAATATTCTCTTTTCGGTATACTATCCAGTAACTGGTAGATGTAATTCCTATTTCTCCCCTTGGAGTCTATCCTTGATATGTTCATCCTAACCGGTGACAAATATTCTCTCTTTCGGTATTCTATCCAGTAACTGATAGATGTAATTCCTATTTCTCCCCTCGGAGTCTATCCTTGATATGTTCATCCTAACCGGTGATAGATATTCTCTCTTTCGGTATTCTATCCAGTGACTGATAGATATAATCCTACTTTTCCCCGGCAGTTTATCCTTGATATGTTCATCTTAACCGATGACGAATATTCTTCCCTTTGATTGTATCCTTGATATGTTCACTCTAACCGGTGACAGATATTCTCTTCCTTTGGTCTTCTGCATAATACCCGGTAGTTGTAAATCCTATTTGGCTTTTCCCCAACAGGTTATTTTTACCCAGTAACTGGTAATGAATACACCTCCTGTTACCCTCAGCGAGTCATCCTTGATATGTTTACCCTAACCGGTAATGGATGTCCTCTTTGTCAGATTATGTTATCTCCTTACCCAATAACCGGTAATGGATAATATACTTCTGTCACTCCTGTGTTGAAGTTCATTTCTTTCTAGTTGAGTTTGAGTGCGTATTTCCTCAGTGAAATCGCCATTTCCTGTTTGGATCGAGTATTTCAGTTTTGTCCTGATTTACCAGTTTCCCCTGCAGATTTTCCCCTTTATCCCTAGTTGAGTCCTTCCATTGATTTATTTTCATGGAATCCCTCGTGTCCCCCGGCAGTTTTAAGTCGTAGTCTGGCCTACGCACAACTTTTTATCCCCCAGAGTCTCTGTCTCCCCAGTGAGTTTTCCTTATGGAAAAAGCATTGTGCTCCTGCGGACTTTCAGTATCTCCGGATTCTTTTCCTTTGTGGCAAAAATTTTCTCATAGAGGTTATGTTCAACATTTCATATCATATGCATCATGAGGTCTCTTAGGGACCAAAATTTGTTTCGGTGTTGTTATTTAAGTCCATTCTACTGAGTCGATACGAAGATTTTAACCTTCATTCCCTCATGTTATCTCATCATATGCATTAGCATTGGGATCACACCTTGGCATCCTCCTTACCCCTCATTCATTGGGTTTGCATTGGGAGAGATCACCAAGCACAATTTGATTGTACCATACTTTATTTTTCATTATTCACTAACCAAAATACCAAAAATATGTCAATGTATAGTTTGTTGCTTTTGTAGGTAGCGTGTATGCTCACATATGCTCTATCAAGCTCATATATAGGGTTTAAGACCCTCAATGCAAAGAGCACAACCAATAATTGGTTCACATTGGCTCTAAGCATCATATATGGATCCCCCTGATCTTCACATGTTATTTTGATCAAGAAATCATCAAGAGTTTGGATTTTGTTTGCCTTGGAAACCCTAATTCATCTGGGTATCTTGTGTGACTTCTTCAAAAATTGATCAAATATTTAAAGGGATACTTCACATTACATCATCTTATGCATATATGATCCTCCATGAGTCCCAAAAGTCAATAGAATATCAAGCTAGCAAGTTGGTTCATGGTGGTTGATCAGAGAAAGTCAACTGGTCAAAACTGGGGTTCCCTAGACCCTATCTCCTACAATTTTTGTCATATGAAAATGATTCCACGATAAAAGTTACTCAAAATGACATTCGAAACAACTTTCATGTTGAGGCCAAGATCTATGTTTACTTGGAAAGTCATTTTTTATGGTGCAAGATTACAGGTCATTTTGTCTAAACCCTAGTTTGGAGGTCAACTTCCCAAGACCATAACTTGCTCATTTTTTATGATATGGAAGCCATTCAAATTTAATAATCAAATTCAAGATGTCTAATTCAACTTTTATGTTTGGAGGAAGTGCAAATTAAACTTGCAAATGCATGTTCCAAGAGGAAACATTATAGGTCATTTTGGGTCACTACCATTGAACAAGTGATTTTCCTCAACTTCTAAAATGCATAACTCCTTCATGCCAAATCCAAATAATGTCAAATTTGTGACCAAATTTAATATTTTTGAAAGAGATACAACTTTGATGAAGGAATGTTTCTCATTTGAAGTATATAGAAAACGTTATTCAAGGTGGAAGAAGTGAACATTTGACTTGGGACTTAGAAAATTTTCAAATATGTTTGATTTCCCAAACTTCCACCTCAAAATTCATCATGATCCAAGCTTAAAATGAAAAAGTGTTAAACATGAAATTTGTTCAGCATGGTGTACACTCAACTATGGATCATATCACATCATCTCATGGGCCTAGCACACGCTCATGCAACCATACAAAGGAGAATTTCAAAATTTACCAAAATTGGAAGTGTGTGGAAATCAATCTCATGGCCTATAAATAAGACGCTCATTGCTCAGAATTGGGGACCTCATGCCCAAGCTTTGAACCTGCAACCTCAAACCCTCACCATTGAAGAATAAACTTAAAGTTTTTCTTTGAAAATCGAGTTTCAATTCTCCATCTATTTTGAGATTGAAACTCCAAGAGTCCGTCCTTTTCTCTGATTCATTTCACTTTCATCAAGCATCTGAAGCAAGACCAAGCATAATTGAAAGCATAATTGTGTCAATCTGAAGCTCCATTGAAGGTGAATTTTTAGAATTTTCATCTCTTCGATTCTCCCTCAACTCTTAACTATTCTTGTTGATTTTTGGTTGTCTGAAGTCCTATCAATGTAAGCAAGAAGATTGAGTTACTTTGAGGTTAAATCGAAGTAACTTAGTTCATGATCCTTAAATTCAAATCCCTGTATCTCTTTATATACTTGGAATTGGACAAAATTGAGGCTAGATTCGAGCTTCTGAGCATTTTTTCTTTAAATCCATGTCCTTGTTTTTCATTTTGGTGATGGTTGATAGTGGTCCAGTCCGGTGAGGTCCACTAGAGAAGACGACCGGAGCCCTAGCTCCGGTGATGTGTTGTCACACATCTCAGCCATAGGATCCAGTTGGAATGTTCTAATCTCGTCCCTTCCTTTTGAATACCACGCGTGTGGAACAGTTGATTGGAGAACATGTGGAACACGCGTTTCCAACCATCTGATCAGCCACCTCAATTAATGAGGGAGATCAAATGGCTTTTTTTTTTATTTCTGATTATTTCATTTAATCTATTATTTTTAATTAATTCATATCAATTTCATTTTTAATCTAAAAAATATGGGACTTTCACTAAAAAATTTCAAATATTTTCCTCTTTCATCTTCTGAATTAAAATTATTTTTTGGTTTAATTTTGATATTTTTCATGAATTAATTGTTTTTATGCATATTTTTAATTGTTTAAAAATACTTCTGACTTTTCAAAAATAATGATTTTTTTTGTCTAAGGTCCTTTGACCTTGTTTGACCTAGGATAAATCTCTTGGCAATTTATTTGGTGTTTTGAAGAGGTTTTATCTTTTCGATCAAACATAATTTAATTTAAATGCATTTTAATTTGATTTTTAATTGATTAATTGTGTAGAAATTATGTTGAGCCATTTTTATTGACTTGTGAAGTTTGACTATGTGTTTGGATCTTGTTCAAGGTTGATTTGACTTTTGTTGGATTAAAATCATTGAATTTAGGGGATTGATAAAATGTACATTTCATCTCCCAAATGAATGACTGATTTTAATTTGATAAAATTCCTCCCATGACCAATTTGTGTTTGTCTCATCTCCCCTCCCTCTTCATTTTCAATCCCATTCCATCCCATTCCTTTCATTGACCAATGAAGTATCAATATCCTAAGGCTAATTGGTTCATCAATAACTTCATGTTAGATGAACCAATACAAGTATGGATGAGATTAGGTCCATCCTTTGATCATTTTCTTTTTGTGTGTGGTATGTTTTAGGAGTATGGTTCATTATACCATATCTCTAACATGCATTAACACCAAAATTTCTATTGCCCGACCTCAGATAGTTGTGACTTCTACATAAGTCCAATTACGATTGCTTAACATAGCGCTAAATTTTGACCCTAAAGGCATAACATTCTAGTAAGTGAGATTGTAAGTATCCCCACTTTCATGGTATTGTGTGGAAACTTGGCCTTTTTTCCTTCCTTTGGAAGATGTCTTGGTTCAAGGATCCATGCTTGTGAATAGAGGGTTGAGTGTTCTCCAAAGAATGACTTAATCAATTGAAAAACAACATTTCACTAACATCTAGTCAACTAACATTTAACTAACTTTTATTATTATTGCTTTTAATTTCAAGTCATTTACTTTATGCCATTTAAGTTCAAGTCATTTACCATTCAATTTGCCATTTTACATATCATTTAACTTGTTTATGTTTATGCCATTTTCACTTTGATCACTTGAGCCATATATTGTGATTGTATATATTTGTTTGTGTATCTTGCTTGTGTTTGTGGTCTTAGGACCCTAAAATACCTAATAAACAACAAAGAACCCTAAAAAATGTTTGTGTGGACTGTTGGATTTGGTCTGAGTCTTGGACTTAGAATTAGGCAACATTCCCTATGTAAAGAGACTTGGCCAATGCCAACATTTATGAAACCAAATGATTATGACTTGAGATTTTATGGGGATCCACTTGAGTTCATCTGCTACATGGTCTTGATGCAAATGTTACTTTGAACCTGTGTCTAATGCCTTATTCTGAGCCATTCAAGGAGTATGTCATTTGATACATGGGAAGATTAAGAAGAAGACTATGAAGTTGCTAGCTTGGATGTGGCTATCTTTATTTGATGCCTTGATATTCATTTTGCTACTTGCTTATTGATATTGCTTGATTTAAAATCCAAAGAAAAAATGGGTTTCTATATGACATTCTTGTCTATTGGATTGCATCCCATTGGTCAGATCTTTTTAACTCTTAACTTTTAAATTTTATGCTTAGGATTAGTCTCTTCATCTCCTCCCACTTCTTAAATTTCAAAATCTCTCCCCCTTTTCAAAAACTTTCTTTGCTTGTGATTTCAAAACTTAGACTCTTATTGCAAATTAGAAACTTTGGCCTTATGCCATTGAATTTTGTAAACTCTTTTCTTAAATCAAACTTGTAAATGAATCTAACCATATTGACTTAAAATTTCAAAAGACAAAAAGAATTAATACTCATTCAAACTCTTTTAGGCCCTTTATGCCTCTTTTAAAATTTAAATTTTGTTAAAAGCAATTCACTCATTTTGAAATTGATACCACGAACTACGAGATTTAAATCCCTCATTTTCATGTTGGTACGTAGGCACAAGTCTAAAGGTCTTGTCAAACACAAAAATATAATTAATAAATTCTTTTCTCATCCCCACACTCTATTTCTTGCAAACATCATTTTATACCAAAACACATACACACATAAAAAAGGGCTCCCTATGAGTATCTATGAAACTTTGGGTGCTAACACCTTCCCTCTGTGTAACCAACCCCCTTACCTGTAATCTCTGGCATTTTATTAGTTTTGATTTGAAAAATTCTTATCTTTGGGTTTTGTTCGTACTTTTCCCTTTTCCTTTGGAAACAATAAAAGCGCGATGGCGACTCTGGTTTTATTGACGTTAAGTTTATCCATAGCTTAATGGTCATGAATTTACCGCTACAACATCCTCCAAATATTCTCCATGGTTGCACCCTTAGATAGTGTTAAATTTCATGTCATACACATAGACCTCTAGGTTTTTCCCTATTTGGTAGGTGAAGACAACTTCCATGAACCGCTGGTAGGTGGTGCCAACATTCTTGAAGTCGAAGGGCATGATATTGTAGTAGTAATTGCCATGATTAAACATAAAGTTTATTTTGGGAGCATCCAATGAGTCCAACCTAATTTGGTTATACCATGAGTATGAATCCATGAAGCTCAATATATGGTAGTCTGGTGATCCATCAGTAAGGCGATCAATGTCTGGTAACGAGTACGGGTCTTTAGGATCGACGGAGTTTATATCGGTGAAGTCTACACACATGCGCCATATGCTGTTATATTTTCGTGCTAGTACCATGTTGGCTAGCCAGGTGGGGTTCTTGATGAACCTAACTTCATATAATTTCCCCACTTCTTCATCAATGGCGATCCTCTTCTCCTCACCAACTTTCTTCTTCCTCTACGCCACTAGTCTAGCGGAAAGGTGGATGGAGAGGCAATAGCTCATCACTTTGGTGTCTACCTGATGATATTTCGGAAAGTGTAGCGATAATGTCGAAGTAATACTTAAAATATTGTCTCCACTAGGATTGCAAATTAACAAGGTGTGCGATTGTGTGAATTAAAACTAACAATGATGGGTTTGTGAGTTTGAAAGCAAAAAAGGAAAATAGTAAGGTTATCTAATTTCACAAAGTGATTAGGTTTCGTCTTGAATCCCTTGTATGTCGTTGTTGATGCAAGTGTCTATTTATCCTCATGATGATTAATTCAATTACCAAGATGGTCTAACTAAGCCAATATACCCAATATATTGGTGTATACCTTACTATTCTAAGTTATAATCCCATAATCTCTTAGGAAAATTCGATAGTTAAAATAGGTGATGTTTCGTTAAACCCTAAGTCACAAACTTACAATTTCATATCTCTAGCTCAATTATTTGGTTGAATGGCTAACTTAGATCTGATTCACATAGTTAGGGTTAGTACTTAGCAAGAATCTGAATCTATACACTGACATTCGTAAACGCATGTAAAGAATTAAACACAAATATTAATTGAATAGAAAAGTAAATAATAAAAAGCGTAGATGGTACAAAGACCTAACATATTGTAAGACCCCAATTTTGACTCTAAGATCCCTCATGCCATCTCATCATATTTGCATTGGCATTGGGATCAAAACTTGGTATCCTCCTCACCTATCATTCATTGGGTTTACATTGGAAGATATCACCAAGCATTTGTGATTGTATCATACTTTATTTTCTTTTGTTTACTGACCAAAATACCAAAAATATGTCTAGAGTAGCTTTTTTTCTTTTGTAGGTAGTGTGTGCATCCACTTATGCCTCATCAAGCTCACAACTAGGATTTGAGACCCTCAGTGAAAAGAATCAAGAAAAACAATGGTCCACTTAAGTTATAAGCATCATATATGGATCCCCATGTTCTTCATTTGTTATTTTGATCAAGAATTCATCAAGATTTTGAAGCTTGTTTGTCAAGGAAGCCTTAATTCATCTGGGTATCTTATGTGACTTCCTCGACAAGTTTCTTCAATATTTGGTCAAAGATATTATGGTATACTTAATTGAACTTAATCATAAGCATATATGATCTTACATGATCCCCAAAGATCAAAGGAACTTCAAGTTTGCAAGTTGGTTCAAGGAGGTTGAGAAATGTCAAGTTCCACTTGCAAGGGCATGTGCCACGAGGAAACATCATAGGTCCATTTTGGCCATCATCATTGAACAAGCATTTTTCCTCAAATTCTAAAATCCATAAATCCTTCATGAAATATCAAAATGGTGTCCAATTTGTGATCAAATTGAATATAATTGAAATAGCTACAACTTTGTAGAAGGAACCAAAGTCATTTAAAGTTCATAGCAAAAGTTATTCAAGGTGGAAAAAAGGGTCATTTGACTTTTAACTTAGAAAATTTTCAAGTATGTTTGATTCCTCCAACTTCAAGTTCCAAGCTTCAATTGAAAAAAGTTCCAACATCAAAGTTGTTCCCCTATATGCTAGCTTTCCAAGGAGTCCAAGATCATTCTATTTGGATCAAATTTGAGGGACTTGCGCATGGTTCCTTTGGATGGTTTGTTTTGGCAACTTTTGAACTCAATTTTCAAATACCTTTGCATGCTTCCATGTTATGACTTCATCATCAATTATGCATAAATTGGAAGTGGATCACATCTTTGTTTGGTTCTAAATGCATGCCCATGCACACAACTTGCTATTTTTGGCCAATTTTTCAAATGGTGTGGAAATGAATTCAAGAGCCTATAAATACATTGCCATTGCCTCAGCATTGAAGGACCCTTGCCCAAGATTTGCCCTACAATTCCCCTAACCTCCATTGAAATAATAACCTTGAAGATTTATTTGAAATCGAGTTTTAGTTCAAATTCTGTTTGTGAGCTAAAACTCCAAGGTTCACCTCCATTTGTGTTCTAATCATCTCGTGCAAGCAAGAGGAAGCAAAGCCAAGAAGAATTGCATCGAGATCAAGCCAAATCACTGCAACCCGAAGGTGATTTTTCCAGATTTTCAAGTCTTCGATTCTCTCTCATTTCTCCATAATTTTGTTTGATTTGTGGTTGGCTGAAGTCCTACCAATGTAGGCAACAAGATTGAGTTGCTTTGAGGTAGAATCGAAGTAACTCAGTTTGCATACCTCATTTTTTAATTCCACATATCTTCCTATATAGTGAGAATTGGAGAAATTAGAGGTCAGATTCGAGATCCTGGCATTTTTCTCTTCAAAATAGTATACGTATCATGCATTTTTGTGAACATTTTTGATGAACCATTTCAGTGAGGGTGATCGGAGCTAGGGCTCTGGTGGTGCGTTGGATCAATCCAAGTCATCTGATCTGGTTGTCACGTTTTAATCTTGGCCTTCCATTTTGACTATCCAGCGTACGCATGTGTTGACTTGTGACCATGGTGGATGTGATGCGCTTGGCCATCAGATCTACCACCTCAATTAATGAGGGAGATCTGATGGCCCTCATTTTTTCTGATTATTTGATTTTCCATTTTAATTTTTTAAATGCCATTTTCTTATTAAATTCATTATAAATTAAATTTTAATCCAAAAAATATAGGAATTTCACCAAATAATTTCAAATAATTTCCTCTTCCATTTTCTGAATTAAAAATATTTTTTGGATTGGATTTGAAATTTTTAGTGAATTTAATGATTTTTGACTTTTTTTTAAATTTATTTCAAATACTTCTTATTTTTCAAAAATGCCAAAAAAAATAGTCTAAGGTCCTTTGACCTTGTTTGACCTATGAAAAATCCCTTGGCTATTTATTTGATGATTTGAAGGGATTTGAGGTTTTTCATCTTTTAAAATATGTTTTTATCCATTTAAAAATTGAAATTAATTTGTTTAATTGTTTAAATATTTTATTGAGATATTTGTTTGACTTTGTGTTGACTCATCTTCTGTTTGACATTGATCTTGGTTGAATTGGACTTGAATATGATCAATACTATTGGATTTAGGGGGTTGATGAAGTTTGAACGTCACCCCTCAAGATGAATGGATAGTATTGATCAAGTGAGGTTCATCCCTTGATCAATTTGGGATTCTTTTTCACTTCATCTATTCATTTTCATCTCCTTCTTCCCCAACCCCTCATTGGCTAATGATTTCTCTAAGATCAAATTCTAGTTGATTCATCAATGAGCTTGTGTCAGATGAATCAACATGAGCTTGATTGAGATAGGCCCATCCCATTTTATTTTTGTGTGTGGTATGCTTTAGGAGCTTGGTTCTTTGTACCATGTCTCTAGCATGCATTAACACCAATATTATTATTTCCCGACCTCAGATAGTTGTGACTTCTACATAAGTCCAATTACGATTGCTTAACATAGGGCTAAATTTGTCCCAAAAGGCATAACATTATTTGTAAGTGAGATTATAAGTCTCTCATTCCTCATGGTATTGTGTGAATATTTAACCTCTTTTCCTTTTGTGAGAGCTAGTGGCATACTTGTTGATTTATCCAAGTTGAAGCCCTTCTCATGATTGATGTCTAGGCTCATATCTTCATGCTTGTGAGTGGATGGTTGAGTGTTCTCCAAACAATAACTTAAACCATTCTCTTCTTCCACTAACATTGACTAACATCTTTTATATTGACTTTATTTTAATGCAATTTACTTTAATGCAATTTAAATTTATGCACTTTATCATCCATTTGTCATTTACATTTCATGCAACTTGTTTATGTTTTAGTCATTTTCACTTTACTCACTTGAGCCATATTTTGTGCTTGTATTATATTGCGTGCTTGTGATTTTGCCTTGTTTGTGGTCTTAGGACCTTAAAATACTTAATAACAAACAAAAACCCTAAAAAAATACATTGGTGGACTGTTAGACCTCTGTCTGAGACTTGATCTGAACTTATGAACCTAGAGTAGGCAACATACCTATGCTTTGAAGGAAACTTGGCCAATGCCATCATTCTGAGACCTTTCTTGGCCAATTCCATTCATATGATACAAGCCTTGATAACTCCATTGGTTTATCTGTTACTTTGTCTTTGTGCTTAAGTTTTTATTTTGATCTTATTGTTTCTATCTGATGATTGTCTCTATGAGTTTGCTACAAGGGATATTCATCTTATACATTTGAAGACATTTAAGACTGATTAATTTTGGAGTGCTTGCTTGGATGATTAACTATATTTATTTGATGCCATTTGGTCTTCTCATTAATTGCTTGGATGATTATGCTTGTTTCTTGCTTAAAAGTCCAAAGGAAATGGGTTTCTATCTGACATTCTTGTCTTGTGGATGCTTCCTATTGGTTAGATCTTTTTAACTCTAAACTTTTAAATCTTGTCTAGGATAATCCCTTCATCTCCTCCTACTTCTTAAATTTCAAAATCTCTCCCTCATTTAAAAAACTTCTTTGTTTATGTTTTCAACTTAGACTTGTTTTAATGAGTAGAAACCTTGGCCTTATGCCATTGATTTTCAAAACATTTTCTTAATCAAACTTGTGAATAAACTTAATCATATTGACTTTAATTTCAAAAGAAAAAAAGAGCTAATAACCTCAACTAATCCTTTTTGCCACTTTGTGCCTTGTTCTTTTAAACTTTTCAAAAGAGAGCATTTAGATTTGAGTTATCTTTGGTTGAGATATAATTCTCCCATTCCATGATATATTGATTATAAGACTTTCCATTTATTAGGGGTTAGTGGCATACTTGTTGATTGAATCCAAGTTGGAGCCATCCCTCTTAAATGTTGTAAGTCCCTCATTATCGGTGGATGTTTAGTTGAGTATTCTCCCTTTGATAACAAAAGATCTTTAAGTTTTTGTTAAAACCAATCCACCCATCTTTGAAATTTTTACCACAAACTACGAGGTTTTGATCCCTCATTTTTATGTTGGCACGTAGGCATAAGATCGAAGGTCTTGTCAAACACAAAATTATAAATAATTGAATTCTTTCCTCATCCCCTCATTCTACTTTCTTAGCAAACTTCTTTTTCAACTAAAACACTTGCACACAAAAAGGACTCCCTAGGAGTACCTAGGATACTTTGGGTGTTAATACCTTCCCTCTGTGTAACCAACCCCCTTACATATAATCTCTGACATTTTATTATCTTTGGGTTTTGTTCGTACTTTTCCCTTTTCCTTTGAAAACAAAAAAGGCGTTGTAACGGCTCTGGTTTTATTGACGTTGAGCTAACCAACAGCTCAGTGATCATGAATTTACCGCTACACATATGTCCTCAACAAATCCATATAGATTCATCTAAATAAAACCTAACCTAAAAAAATTATCTACTCATAATTAGATAATTCATAAAGGAAAGATATATGGATTACTGGTTATAATTCAACTTCTGATGGTGAAAACCTTTGATCTAAAGCTCTGCAGTATTTCTCCACAATCAAAATTAGGTTCCAGAAGAAGATCCTCAAAAAGTATGGAAAAAATCCCTTTACAAAGCTATAAAACTTGGCAGACCCCATGTGACATCGCGCCACAATGCTAATGCATTGCGTCAAAATGAGATGTGCATCATGCCACGATGGGGCACAATAATTATAGTGTTGAATTGCCTCAAATTTTCTATTTTCCACACCATTTCTTCATACTTTCTTCTTTCTTCCTTTTTCTTCCATTTATACAAAAACATGGTAAATCCTAATCAAACTTAACCAAAATGAGATTAAACTTAATAAAATAATGGACAACATGTTATAAAGATTATGTATTGACAGAGTGTATCACAACCCCAAACTTACATTATTGCTTATCCTCAAGTAACTCATTCATACCTATGAATTTCAGAACTTCATACTTACCAAATCAATGATAGACATCAATGCTTGCTGAGTCTTTACTATTATCACTTGCTTCAATTCAACACTTTCCAAGGAATGTTCTTCAGCTTTCTCCATACTCAACCTTTCTCACAATCTCACCAATTCACTCATAATTGGAAATCTTGGTATGCTCATTCCCACATAATTGACATCATATTTTGAGGTCTTTCAAAGCTTGTAATGTGGCTTCTGTCAGGGTAGGATATTTTTTTTGGTTCGTAGGATTAATTCCTTGGAGTTAAGTACCTGCTAACTTTCTAAACAACTCACTTTATTTACTTTCCTTATTACAAATGGGTGCTAGACTTAAGTTCTTTTTTCTTCCTTTTCTCTTTTTTTTTTCATTCAGGAGTTATAATTTAACAATTTTGCTTATTTCATGCTTCTTTTTCATCATTTTTTATATGACTCAAGATTTCTAGTACCCCTACCCCAAACTTAAATGTTGATAATTACAAGAGAAACCCCAAACTTAGCTTCTTGTATCACCTAGAAAATCAATCTACCTAACTCCAATGGAAGGATAGAAAGATAAACCTTTCAGGTCAGTGGGCTAATAATGTGGTTAAGCCACCGAAAAAAACGGCTTAAGCTCAAAGGGCTTAACAAAGGATAAATTATTTAAGGGGACACCTAATAAAGGTTATATGGCTTAAAATGTAAAAAAAAACATGCCTCGGCATGTAATCAAATAAACCGATAATAATTCATAAATAACGTAGGTCCTAGTAGATGTACAATCATATGGACACTCATTACAAGGAAACGGTAAAAAGTGGAAAGTTTTTGCTCAAACCTTACTTGTTGAGGTATCTAGAGCTTGAGCATGAGATTGCTGAAAAATCATCCCTCTTCCAGTGTTGTCAATCCACATTTGCAATTTCCGTTCAAATTATGCTTACTTTTCTCTTCTTTTTTTCTTTTCTTGTATCTTGCTTTTCTAGTCATTAGTATGGTCAGATAATCTGCACTGAGAAAACACAAGACAAATTAATTACTTAAATAAAGAACATGCATTTTAAAAATAGGGAAATCATACTTATTGAAATTAAACTTTAAAGACAAAATGAAAAAACAACAAAATTCCATGGGTTGCCTCTCCGACATCGCTTGTTTGAGGTTTTTAGCTTGACCATTTGATCCTTTGCTAGGGTGGCATATAGGACACGAAAATACATCATCCCTTTTCTCCCTTTTGTTTGGTAGAAATCCCATGAACTTGAGGTACTGATGATGTTGCTTACATAACCTCTTCAATTTGATAGTAGAGAACAAGGCATAAATGGAATCTAATACTTTATTTATTTCTTCTTTTCCATCATCCTTGTTTCTAAAAAAGCTTTTGGGGACATGCTTTTGTTTAAGATGTTCATGTTGGATATTTATGTCTAGACAAATTCTTACAATTGAAACTTCATCCAAAACTAGATCATCCTCCTTTTGAATTCTTATTCTTTTCCCAAAGCTATTATTCACCTCGGATTCTTTTATTCTTAATTTAGTCTTTTCATTTGATAGCATGTATTTTTCTTCATGTTGTTCTTTTTCAACTCATCCATCATCGACTACTTCCCATTCATTTTCGACTTCTATCTCAACTTCTTCATCCCTAGGATTATCCAACATATTCACATCATGAACTTCACTTGATTTAGCTACCAATGTTCCAGGTATCTGCCTAATGTAATTTTCAAAATTATTCAAGGATGCTTTTAGGTTCTTGCTGGATTTTTGCATGATCTTGCGCCTTGCTTCCCACTTGCGTTGACTCGACATGAATTGGTTCAGAGCTTCTTCTAGAGAAGATGGCTCCCTTTTAGGTATTTTTAGAGTGGCCTCACTTTTTCTAAAGTTACTTTGAAAAGACCTCATCAATTTGCACAAGGCCTCTTCTAAATGGGATGACTTCCTTGGTGGTGGATTTCGAGGAGGTTCTGGGTTAAATTTTTGACTTTGATTATTACCCCAATTACGACTTGAATGAGCATACCACCTTGGGTAGGTGTTAAAGTAAGGGTCTGGCTCTTGATAATTTATCGCATAATACGCCTCTGCAATGTAACTCTCTGGTGTACTATGGCCATTTTAGTGACCTTCTCCATAGAAATCACATCGTAATGCTCTGACTGGATAAACATTTTTTGAATTTAGAGTCAAGGTTGGAATTTTCTTTGATAAGGTTTCCAGTTGTGCTAACAGCACACGTTGAAGATCATTTCCATTGTACACGTCTTCCTTTACCTCTCACACACAATCAGAAGAAAAATACCTTATTGGCATTGAACTGAAATGAGATTTGGAAACTAGAATAAAATGACAAAAATATTTACGATAACAAAAATTTGAAAAGCAAAACTATAAAATAATATTAATTACAAAAATAAAAATCCATCGTACAAAAATTGGCTTGTTGAAATCAACAATCCCCGGCAGCGGCGCCAAAACCTTCTTAACCTCTCGGCAATTGTACCGATAATGTCGAAGTAATACTTAAAAAATCGTCTCCACAAGGATTACAATTTAACAAGGTGTATGATTGTTCGAATTAAAAGTACCAATGGGGAGTTTTCGAGTTTGAAAGCAAAAAAGGGAAATAAAAATATTATTAGATTTCAAAAAGCGATCAGCCTTCGACTTGAATCCCATGTATGTCTTTGTTGATGCTAGGATCTATGTACCCTTATGATGATTAATTCAATTACCACGACGGTCTAACTAAGCCATTATACTCGATCTCTTGGTGTATACCTCATTAATCTAATCTATAATCCCCTAATCTCTTAGGAAAATTTGATAGTTAAAATAGATGATGTCCGTTCGTTAGACCCTAAGTCACAACCTTAAAATTTCTATCCCTAGCTCAATTATTAAGTTGAACACTTTAATTAGATCTGATTCACACCGTTAGGATTAGTACTCAGCGTGAATCTGAATTGATACATGGATATTCATAAACGCATATAAAGAATTAAACATAAACATTAACTAAATAGAAAATTGAATAATCAAAAGCATGGATAGTACAAAAACCTAACATATGGCCTCAACTAATCCATACAGGTTCATCTAAACGAAACCTAGCCTAAGAAAATTAACTACTCATAACTAGATAATTCATAAAGGAAAAACACATGGATTACTGGTTAGAATTAGGCTTCCGATGGGGAACACCTTCGCTCTAAAGCTCCACAATATTTCTCCACAATCAGAATTAGGTTCTAGAAGAAGAACCTCAAAAAGTGGGAAAAACCCCTTTATAAAGTTTTAGAATGCCCCAGACCCCACGTGGCATCACACCATGATGTGATGTGCATCATGCCACGATGGGACATGATAATTGTAATGCTGAATTGCCTCAAATTTTATTTTTTCACACCATTTCTTCTTTTTTCCTTTTTCTTCCATTTATACCAAAATATAGTTAAGCCTAATCAAACTTAACCAAAATGAGATTAAACTTAATAAAGGAATGAACAACATGCTATAAAAATTGTGTGTTGACAAAGTGTCATCACTACCCCACGCATGTTGGAGGGAGCCCAAGCGAACAAGTCGATGTTCTTAATGAGTTGGTCGACTAGCTCATGTTCCTCCTCCTCAGAAAGTGAAATGCCTATCTTCGTGACCTGATGGGCCAAAGGGCCTATTTAGACCTCCTTCAAGTTTTTTATGGCCGTGAGAATTTCTACTTCTATACCCAATATGGGGTCCCAACACTCGAGATCATTGTTTGGAACTTCATAGGGGGGCATCGACAAGGGTGAGCTCTTCCCTTTCTATCTCAGGATCTTTTGGTAACTCCTTTGAACAATCTGTTGGTCTCCTTAGAATGTACCCACTCACCATCATGAAGTGGATACTTTAGGACTAGATACAGGGTGGAAATGGCTGCCTCTAGGGTGTTGATGGTAGGTCACCCAAGAATGGTGTTATGCAGCGATAAGGCGTCCACGATAAGGTAACTAAGACCAATCTCCTTGGCGTTTGCGCCATCACCATATGTGGTATCTAGGGTTACATGGCCGATTACTTGTACTTATTCGCTTGATAATCCTATTAACTAGCCGCCAAACATTTTGACGTCGTTAGGGTTGAGCTGCAGTTTTTAGAAGGCGTCCCAGAATAGGACATCAGCGGAGCTACTTGGATATTTCAAAACTCGCTTGATATCCTAGTTTCCATGTTGCGCAGTGATAACCAAAGTATCGTTATCATGAGGGTTGATTCTGAGGGCATCCTCCTTGGAGAATGTGATGTTAGCCCATATTTTACCTAACGCGCTTATGGGTAAACCATAAGATATTACATTTGTCACAAGCACCTTCCTTGCGTATTTCCTTCTGGAGGATCTAGAGCTTCCTCCACTAGTGAAACTTTTGACAATGGTGTTTGTGTTGTAAGGTAGAGTCATGTCAGCCATCTTCGGAGGGAAGATGGAAGGAGTTAGAGGAGGAGTGTGTCCTAGGTTAGTTTTTTTGCAGCCTCAAGGTGGGCGCCACTGCACTGGTAAAAAAAGTACGCGCGTGTGTGTTGCCTCTGCAAAGGGTAGAAGCACTCAAAGGTATTAGTAGGTATATTATGTTGTATGGTGGTTAGGGCTTGCCAACGGCATCGAGAAGTCATGCATGGTGGTATTTGACAATGGTTTAGAGGTCCTACTCACATGAGGTGTAAGGCCCCGTATGGAGTGATGTGCTTAGGTATAAGCATATGTGGGATGTGATCTGTATGAGTTAAGATCTATCTTTTTCTCCCTCCTATGGATGAGGTATTTATAGAGGCCTTTTGGCCTAGGGTTCTATTGTAAATGCTCACTTTCCACCTAGTCAATGGTGAACCTTTAAATCCCTATTTCCAAGGGGACTTCTCTATGCCTAAGAAACATCTCGTTTCCACCACTGGGTGATAGGAAAGTCTTGGGGAAAAGAGATACATTCCAAGGGCAATATGTTGTTATCGCCTCTCTTGGGGAGGCCTATAGACATCACCCTAGACGGGTCCTTTCACAAATATAACACTACAGTTTATGTTAGAAGAATGAAATAGACAAAGATAAAGTTGTAGAATAATAGAAAAGACAATATGCAATGAAATAAGCAGTATAATAGATAAATAACATAAATAAAATAGGTAAGGGATAAAAAGATAATACCAAAGATATATCTTGGTTCATCCTAAACCGAATGACCTACTTCAGTCCCCAAGAGTTTCCCTTGATATTTCCACTAAAAAGTCTTGAGCTTTTATACATGATCAATCCAAATAACTTTACAAACAATTTGAACTTTTGCATAGGATCAGCCACCAAACCTTCTACAAACAACTAGATATTTACACAGGCTTCACTTATTAAACTTAACTGGAGCTTTTACAAAAGATAGTCTCAATAACCTTCACCCAAATTTTTTACAAGTTTATCTTGTAAGCTTAAAATCTATTATAAAGAGCTCAAAAGAGAACTACATTCTTGAACAAGAAAGTAAAACACATCGCTAGTACAATACAACTCTCATATGAAACTTTTCACTCTCTTGAAACTAATACAACTCGATGTAACACCTCAAAATTTGCCCTCCTCTCTTGGGACTAGCTTAACATATTGCATTTCATTTTTTGGTCATTAGACATTGCATCTTTGCATATCATATGGCAACATTGAGCAAGTCATCCTCCTAAGTCTTATTCAGAAGATGAAGAGGTCAAAAGATTCAAGCCTGAGGGTTTCATGGATTGATCACTAATCATCTGAGGGTTGGTGCTTCAAATTATGGTTTCTTGGTTCCTCAAGGAGGTGGATCATTATATTGGTTGAAATGGTACATCATCATCATCATGGTCTTATCATCATCAAAAGTTTCATTGTGCTTGATCATGTTCCTTGGGATTAGGGTTTTGACCTCTGGTCAACCCTTATCAACCCTAATCAGTTGTATTGAGTCAATCAGGGTTTTGTCAAGGAGATGAGGTTTTCATTGAGATGGGGATCATCATGTGGTTTTAATGAGCTTGTGGAAGCTAGGGTTTCATGTTTGAGCCATTTCATCAGGAGATTGAGGCTCAAGTTCATCTGTGCATAGCCAATTCATCTATCAGTCAACAAAAGTCAACCACAAGTCAACTGATGGATTTAGGAGGTGGGAGAGGGTTAGAAACACTTCATTCATGTCCAAACAAGTTTCATTTGACATTTCAAACATCAACATTGAAGAAAATAAAGTCAGATGAAAACTTTCCAAAAATAGAAAGTGACTTGTAATTCAAAATTGCCAAAAATGGAAAGGTTTTCTCCTCAAACTTACATGTCCAAAAATGCTTCAAATGAAATTTTGTCCAACATGAAAGTTGTAGATCTTGCTCTCACCTTTCCAAAAAGTCCAAGAACATCCATTTCTCATGTGTGGTTGGCAAGTTATGGATCAATCTTGGTCAAGAAAATTTGAACTTCAAAAGTGCATAACTTTCACACCAAAAGGCCAAATGGGGTGGGATTTTTTGCCACTTTCTTGTTTTGACATGCTCTATCCAAATCATGCATCACATTTCATTAATTCTCATCACAAAAATATTGCATTTTTCATTTGAATCGAATTTGAAATTTGGAGGGAAAAAATCCAATTTGAAAAATAAGCATTTTCCACACATGGTATCATTGGCATTTGGCTCCAAATGACATTT
The DNA here is from genome assembly GCF_024323335.1 of Lathyrus oleraceus. Classification (NCBI taxonomy): domain Eukaryota; kingdom Viridiplantae; phylum Streptophyta; class Magnoliopsida; order Fabales; family Fabaceae; genus Lathyrus; species Lathyrus oleraceus. Next base: position 229,349,868 of record NC_066583.1, read on the forward strand.
TGAGGTGAATTGAGCATCAACTCGTGCACTGTAGCATCACTTTGCATGCATGAAGGTGAATTACCAATTTTGCATAAACACTTGCATCTCACTAATTACTTTGGCATTTGGCTAATTGTGATTAGTAACTTCATTAATCCATCATATATATTGATAATCCTAACAGAAAACACATTAACATTTTCATTCTAACCAGATCTAGATCAAATTGCAAAATCTTCATCTTTTGCTCTCTCACTTTTTTCTGCAAATTTCTTCAAAAACCTTGCTTAGTTCATGATCTAGCATTGATCTACATGCATAATTGAGGATTATTGAAGCTGGATCTTGAAGAAATCTTGAAGAATCGTGGACTGTTGGAACATTGCATCATCCATGGCAACTGAAATTTCTGAGCAAATCAAGCATTGTTGAGCTGCAATCCATCATCCATTCATCTATTCAAGAGTTGTAGAGCTTCTGTTTCAGCATTGCAAGGCCAGAAAACCACGAATCCGCTTCTGCAATCTCTTGAAGGTCAGTTTTCGATGATCAAGATTCATGAAATTATGCTAGGCTTTTGATAGATCTTTGATTGTAGAGTAGTCTGAGCTTTGTGGCATTGATTTTCATTAAGAAACAAGGAAGTTATGTTGATTTTAATGTTGATGTGCAAAACTTATTTGGCTCGATCCGTGCATGTTGTTGAGAATTAGGAGAAATCGTGTTTAGATTAGTGATGTGCTTGGAAAGACGAATCTAATGATATAGGTTTTGTACATTTTGGTGATGATTTGTTCTTGAGCTGGAAATTCGTGATGAACATGGCAAGAACCCTAGCTTTCTTTTCCCAGAAACGTGTTAGATCTTGCTGAGCGTGGCTTGCATGCGGTTTCATGTTATAGCGCCATGCATTGGACCACGTGTCCGTCTATTTAAATGAGCGCGCGCAAGGTTTAAACATGTACACTCTTCGATTCCGGGCGAGGGATTTTTCATATTTGGCTTTGGCATTTTTTATCTTATGCTTCCATGTTCATGTATGACACTTCACATGTCTTTTTAATTTTTTCTCCTCATTCAAAAAAACATAACTCCAAAAATAATTGTCCAATTCACATGAGGTTTTTTGCACAATGTTCATCATGATGTCCTCTATTTTATGGATATTTTTCCAGATTTTTGTGCACGGTTGAATTTGTTTTTGGCCTAGGGTTTATGTTTGCATGTCATATATTGCACCTTGCTTGCCATTTTCATTGTGAAATAATGATGCTTAATCCAATGAAGCTGAAAATTTATATATGTAAACTAGAGATCCTAATTGACATTTTGGCATTGAGTTTGCAATTTTTGCGTTTCTGGTTTGTGAGATATGATCTGATCAATATAGGTATGACAATGTGTGTCACACCATTTCTTGTCCAACTTGCTGATTTTATTTGCCATGCCATATGAACTTCAGTTTATGTGAATTTTTGCATGATGCTACTTCTGGATGTTAGGATCACTCATGAAATTTTGTAGAAGTTTTGAATGCATTTCTGATTTGTTTGAGATTTTCTCTTCTGATTGGTCATTTGTGGACTTTTTGAGAGTCATGACCTTAGATGATTTGTGAAATGATGGATGTTTATCCTATGAGCTTGAAATTTTGCGCATGTGTTCTAGACTCTTTGAAGTTTGCCATGGCTTTAGTTTGATTCATTTATCATGTGTAGATTCTGTTTTATGCTTGTGTGAAGTTGATGTATGAATTTGTGCTTCCTTTGAGCTTATTTTGCATACCTTGCCTTATGGATTTTATTTGACATGCTTTCACTTATCCAAATGACTTGAATTTTGGTATGATGATCATGTAATGGATTTTGTTTAGCCATGATTTTTCTTGAGATTTATTGAGTTATTTTTGAGTTAGTTTGGAGTGATTCATTCTGTTTGGTCCAATGAGCTTTGAACTTGCATGATTTGCACTATTTGTTGTGTGAAATTAACTTGGTTGATGATATGGATATGAGACCACTTGGACATTGTTCTAATTTGATTGAACTTGATTTGTGCCAATTTTCATGTTCTGTTTTGAATTATTTCTCCCTCTTTGACCCTAGGCCTTGTCCTAGTGGTTTGCTTCTCATGTTTGAGCTTGGTTTTTAGGACAAGAAGCATATGGCCTTGAGGAGTTTGATTCATTTGCTCATTTGGATTGATATTTGATTGATGTTGATTAACATTAAGTTGTTTTGTAGGTGGATTAGCTCATTTGAGTTGAGCTTGTGCTTTGCTTTGATGCATTGCCCATTGCTTGTGTAAAGTTAACTGTTGACTTTCTTTTCTGAATTGTAAACTGACTGAGTTAGATTGTTTTCAGGTACATTAGTTGCTATAGTTCATTGTGAACTTGCTTTTGCTGTTGCTTGGTTGCTTAACCAATTGAGGTATAACCCACTAACTCCATGTAGTCTGGAAGACCTGGCCTGTTATTTGGTCAGGCACCTGTCTGAAGTCCTCCTTAAGAGGCAATGCTTGTGATTGTTTATGTTTGTGCCAAGCAGGAAAAGACCTTTGATAAGGCAATTGGCAGATACAAGAGATGTGCAATCCATCTCCTGCTATTCAGTTGAGTCATCCCTTTGCTCACACAACTGGTGTTGATGCATTGTGGATATTAACCCAAGATCCATGTTGAGTCAGTCATAAGTGTAAAAGGGTTCCAACTTTCTGAACCCACACTTCCTTTGTCTAAGGCTCTCCCAGGATAGGGATAAGAGTTGTGAGGCATACTCCTCACTTCCCATTTCATCTGCTTCACCCTAACCCTTAATGTTAGGGTTAAGAGCTAACATCACCCTGATACAGTTGGCTTGCTCTTGCAGCCTAACCCTTGTGTGAGCCCACTTTGCTTGTGTATAGTGTGTGCTAATTGTGTATGTTTGCCTTGTTGTGCTTGCATGCTTTGCTTTGCCTGTTTAGGATAGCTTGCTGCCTGTGCAAGTTAGCTAGAAAACTCAACCTAGGACCATTGTGGAATACATGATAACTATTAGGCTCGAGTCAGTCTCCCTTCTAGTTGGTCATTTCCCAGTCTCTGGTTAGGAGAAAGTTTCTCCCCTGTTAAGGGGAACTACGTTGCCCTGATCCTCATACCAGATGAGGTACGTAGGCAGGAGGTCGTACGAGATCTCTCCGGGCACCCTTTTTCTTTTGGTGTGTGTTTGCTTGACAGTTATTAGGCTCGAGTGCCAGACTCCTTAGTAACTTGTTTGCTTGTTAACCTTCTTGTGTGTTAGGAGATGGATGTAAGCCCAGCGATTGGCATTCCATATCCTATTGTTGTGTACTCGGAGTCCGATATAAGTCCATCAGGTGGCATTTGGTTTCCAGTGTGGGTTTGTTTGGTTCGGAGTCTGATGTAAGTCCAGCGATTGGCATTCGGTTTCCATGTTTGCCTGTTTGTGTGTGTTTTGTTTCGGCGTGCGTGAGCCGAACTACGATAGCTCTGATTCTCATTCCGGATGAGATACGTAGGCATAGGATGCGATATCCTAGCGAGCCCTTTCCCCTTTTCTCCCACCTGTGTTGTTTCAGCGTGTGTGTGTGATGTTTGCTTTAGCAACCTTTCTTCTATTCTTTTTGAGCGTGGATCCCGTCGAGTACGACGGATGCGTAGGGGTGCTAATACCTTCCCTTCGCATAACCGACTCCCGATCCCATTCTCTTTGGTCGCGAGACCATGTCTTTTCCAGGTTTACTCAGAGCATTTCCTTTCCCTCTTTGGGATAAATAACGCACGGTGGCGGCTCTGTTTGTTTTGTCTTAGCCCGCCGGTTGTTTTTCGCGGATGCGACAGCTGGCGACTCTGCTGGGGAATACAGAAGTTGACCTATTGCTGGTCCACCTTCCCTAAGCGAGTCTCTCCTAGCGTTCTAGGATAGTTTAGGTTGCTTGCGTTGTGCTATTTATTGCATTGATTATTCTGTTGTGTATATATTTGCATAAATATTTGCATGCATCATACTATCATGTTGCTGTCCTCTGTACAGGTGGTTCCTCTGTTTTGGGGTGGGTGTTCTGAGTGGGGCTAAAACCCAGGCCCGAGTATACACCTAGGATTAGTGTGGTCTCGGGTTGCCTCTCATGTTAGGTCAACATGATCTTGGCGACTTGACATACCACAAGCCGGACGAGGTTCTTTTGAGGGAGCTTTTCCTTTGTGGAGTATCCACTTTGGTTGAGTTACTTCATCTGAGCTATTGACTTCGGTGACCGATCTTTCCCGGATCTTTGGTTTAGACGATCTTAAGGGAGCTGCAACGGCACACCCGAAAGGGCAAACCCGTTGAGTATCTTTTCCCGATTGTCGAGACTATCATCCGCCTTAGGATGACCTGATTAGAATTTACCTGTGAGGGGAGGGTGATTCTTACAGATGCATGTTCAGATGGTGACTTTGATGGTGACTATTGGTTCCGTTGATCAGAGTCGTATTTATAAGTCGGATTTATGGACATTTATTTCTGAGACGCCGGAGTGCTATCCGTGTTATTTATCAGTGGGGATCCGTTTATTTCAGGATTCCCTGGGCCGATTCAGAGATTGTTGTGGTCATCTGCTCAGAGATTTTCTGGTGATGATGGTGATGTATCTTTCAGTTCCGTTTATTTCGGAACCCTTGAGTTGGATTTGTGGTTACATATTCCTTCAGATGGTTGTGATCAGTTCAGAGATCAGGCTTCAGTGCAACAGATGTTCAGATGACTTGGAAGATGGCAATGCATTGCATTCATTCATCAGCATCATCACATTTTGCATTTACCTGCATCTAACACATGTTTATCCATATGCAGGGACATTTTTGACTGAGATCCTGGTTGAGAGACTTCTTCGCTCAGACATGAGGACCGGTTTGAAGGACGATGTTGTCTACAGCTTCTTTGACCCAGAGATCAGTATGCTGAAGGATATGATAGCATTGATTACGCCCGACCATGTGGGGATGTTCAGAGAGGCATACGGTGGTATTCTGAAGATGGTTTTCAGGCTCACAGACAGTGACAGAAGCGCCATTCATACACTTCTCCAGTTCTATGACCCGGGTTTGAGATGTTTCGTCTTCCCAGATTACTTATTGGGACCTCTGATGGAGGACTATGCTAGCATCTTGGGTATTCAGATCCAAAATCAGATTCCTTTCTGTGCCATTAGGGGAGAGCCTGACATCCTTGAGATTTCTCGTGCTCTTTATTTGATCCCGGAGGCGACCAAAGGGGGTTTGAAGGAGAAAGGAAAGTTACCCGGTTTTCATTTGAGTTTCGTGGAAGCTAAAGCCAAGGAACATGCTGTTGTGGGTAATTGGAAGACCGTCTGTGCCTTGATTGCTGTGAGCATTTATGGGACCATTCTGTTTCCTAATCAGAAGAGCTTTGTGGACCGTAATGCCATCAGATTGTTCATACAGAGGAATCCCATTCCTACTCTAATTGGAGATGTCTACTACTCGGTTCATAACAGGAACGAGAAGCGGCGTGGAGGACTGATCCGATGTTGTGCTCAGCTATTGCACAAGTGGTTTATGGGGTATTTGCCTTCCCGAGGTGCTTTCGTCTTTCTCGATCCTACGATCAAGTGGTCAGTTAGGTTGATGGGTTTGCGAGCCACTGATATAGCTTGGACTCATAATGGTATGGCAGGACGAGATTTCATATGCAGTTGTGGAAGTCTTCCCAATGTGCCTCTTATAGGAGTTCAGGGTTGCATCAATTACAACCCGGTGTTTCTCAGGAGACAGATGGGGTTTGCTGTGGAGGGTCCTCCTCTCGGGTGAGAGATTCAGGAGTCCTTCTACTTCCCGATTGAGGGCAATCAGGCCAAGTTGAGGCAAGTGTTGGATGAGTGGCGTGACATTCAGAGGAAGGGCAAAGTTCCTTTTGGCAAGGTTAACAGCCGGTCTTTTCCTCCATTTGATGATTGGCTTCGGAAGAGGATTGAGTTCACACATCTACCATTTCTGGGAGGTGATCCTTGGTGTCCTATGATTGAGGGTCCGCGTTCTTCTGTCAGTATGGAAGAATTCCTCGAGATGAAGAGAGCTAGAGATCAGTTGCAAGCGGAGAAGACTGAATTGGAGATGAGTGTTGCTCGGATTCAGATGGCTAATCAGGAGATCAGAGTGAGGATGGAAGATCAGGATAAGCGACATGCCATGGAAGCAAAGCGCTTTGAGATGGATACTGCCTACTATGGGAAGATCAGCCAAGCCTTAGCGTCATCCACAAGGGAGCACGACATCACTAAAGAGAAGCTAGCCAGAGTCTCAAAGGTCATTGAAGATGAGAAGAGGAGGCAAATCATCGTGAGAGATCAGAGAGATGCCAGAGCCAGAGTCCTTGCTGCGGAATGGGAAGCGGAGAAAGCGAAGATCATCGCCGAGAGAGATCATTACATTGCTGAGAGAGATCATTACTTCAGGCAGATGAAGATTCACCAGAAGGAGGTGGGGAGATTACAGCAAGAGAACACCGAGCTCAGGTTTGCCGCAGAGTTTGCGAAGATGGTTGATGATATAGGGCCTTCTGTGGGACCTTCATCAGGCTAGACCTTTCTTATTTGTGTGGATTACCGTCAGGCCTGTTGACGGAATTCATTTGCTTGTATTTCCTTCCTGATTCTGGGGAATTGTATTTGAATTGTATCAGCTTTGATGTATGACTATGGCGCTTATTGTGCACTTGTGATATGCATGATTGTTTTCATTTAGTGATCGATCTTCAAGCTTTATTTGCTTTCCTGTATGCACTCACACAGCACACACATGGTTGGGTGGTATTTTGCTAAATCATATATCTTTGGTCTGTATGGTGAAATCATTCGACGGATGTTAGAATATTGCCGCCGGGTTATTATCTATCTCGATGAAACCAGGATCGAGAGACAAAGTGTCCCTCATGTGGATAAACACTGCATTCATGCATGATCATAATAACTTGTTTTCTATTTTACAGGTATCAGTTCTAACGTGCTTGATTGTTTCAGGAATCATTGGTCGTGCTCGTAGAGTTGTACCTTTGCACTCAACACGCCCTTATAGATATTTTACCAGACGCAACACTCCAAGGCTGATGGATCTACCAAACGCAGATGTTCTCGAGCTGAAGGATAAAATGAATGAGCTGATTAACATCATGCAAGGGTTTGCAGTTGGTCAGAAAGAACTGGCTGATAAAGTTGAGAAGCTCGAGCGGGCTTCAGCTGCTAACAGCGGTGTTAACCTGGATGGTGTCTCCAACTAGGGGCTTGGTGGTTCGAGGGAAGGTGGAAAAAGAACGACTGTAGGCGTGGTGAATAATGCTGGTGGTTTTGGTGCTGCCACAGGGGGTCAACCTGGTTCGATGGGTCATAATATGAGGGACAGTCTGTTTCCTCCGTTCTTTGGGGTTGAGGACGAGAGAGAGGAAGACAGGGAAGCTGATCAGTTCTCTATGCATAATAAGCCGTTTGGGCAGTATGGTGTCCAACCTCCCAACAAAGAAATTTAGTTGCTGGCAGAAAAGATCAGGGCCCTCGAAAGCTATGCCACTCCCGGGGTTGTAAATATGTCAAACATGGGGCTGGTTGAGGGGATTGTGATCCCACAGAAGTTCAAGGCGCCCGCTTTTGATAAATATAATGGGAGTTCCTGCCCGGAAACTCACCTTCAGGCCTTTGTCCGTAAGATCTCTGCGTACACGATGGATCAGAAGCTGTGGATGTACTTCTTTCAAGACAGTCTGTCTGGAGGACCCTTGGAGTGGTACACCAAGCTGAAATCTTCTGACATCAAGAGCTGGCAAGATCTTGGTGATGCTTTCTTTAAACAGTATCAATTCAACGCTGACATGGCTCCTAGTCGTACCCAGCTACAGGGTATGTCTCAGAAGCCGAGTGAAGGGTTTAAAGAGTATGCGCAAAGATGGAGAGAGTTGGCTGCCAGAGTGCAACCTCCCTTAGTGGACAGAGAGATGTCTGATTTGTTCATGGGTACCCTGCAGGGGGCATTTGCTGAGAGAATGGTCGGTTGTCCAGTGACTAACTTTGCTGATATAGTCGTGGCTGGTGAAAGGATAGAGAGTTGGCTGAAGCTCGGAAAAATACAGGGTGGTAATGCTTCGTCGTCAGGATCGAAGAAGCCCTTCGGAAACGGCCAGAGGAAGAAGGAAGGTGATACAAGTGTTGTGTACACTCAGAGAGGACAAAGTAGGGATCGTTACTTCCAGCACACTGCTGCGGTAACTATTCCTACTGATAATCAGCCTGCACAATAGCAACAGCAACAACCGCAACAGCAGCGTCAACCTTTTCAGCAGAGGCCTCAGAGGGTTGGGTATCAAGTCAGGGAAAGGATGAATGACCGACAGTTCGATAGGCCACCAGTGACTTATTCGTTTCTGTTGAAAAAGCTTAGAGATTTGGGGTTGGTACAATTGAGAACTCTGGCACCTTTGAGACCTGATCAGAGGCCAGCCAGTTTTGATGAGAATGCGAAGTGTGAATTTCACTCAGGTGCTCCTGGGCATACTGTAGAAGACTGCAAAGCTTTTAAGCATGTGGTCCAAGATCTGGTGGATTCAAAAGCTATCAACTTTGCTCCTTCCCCAAATGTGAATGCTAATCCCATGCCCACGCATGGTCAAAGGGGGGTGAATGTTATCTCCGAGGAGAGTAGGATTGGGCTGTTGTCTGTTGATCAGTTGAAAACTCCTTTGGCTGAGGTCAAACAGCAGTTGTTGAAAAATGGGGTCTTTCCGGGCTGTGATGTTGATTGTGTTGCGTGTACTGTTGCCCTGAATGGGTGTGTACTCTTGAGGGAGACTGTCCAGAGGCTGATGGATGAAGGAAGTCTCCGGTTTGAGAAGGCTGGCTTGGGGAAGGATGATGTCTCCACCATAACGATTTACTTCGACCCGGTTGATTTGTCAACTCTGGCTGAAGCGGCTCCAGTTACTATCATGGTACCTGGGCCGATTCCTTATGACAAAGATGATGTCGTGCCGTGGCATTATGGTGGGGAAGTTTACTGTAATGGAGAGAAAGTGGAGGATCAAGCTGCAGGTGAAACCACCGTTTCAAAGGTGGATAATGTCGGGCCCAGTGGTTTCACTCGCAGTGGAAGACTGTTTGCTCCTGATGCGTTGATGGGAGGAGAAGGAGAAAAAGAAAAGAAATAAAAGGTCGAGGCTTTAGCTAGGGCAAAAGGAAAACAAGCAGTGAGTAATGAAGGTACTCCTGTGGTGACACCGGCGCCTGTGGGGTCGGAGAGAGAACTTGATGATGAGGCAGAGGAATTTTTAAGAATCATCAAGAAGTCTGAGTACAAACTTGTTGACCATCTGCAGCAGACTCCATCCAAGATCTCGATTCTGTCGTTATTGCTGAGCTCCGAGGGGCATAGAGAGGCTTTGCTGAAAATACTGAAGAGAGCGTATGTTCCTCAGGAGATAACAATCAACCAGTTGGAGACGGTGGTGTCTAATGTTCATGCCAGCCATGGGCTGGGTTTCACTGATATGGACCTGACTGTGGATGGAAGAAATCATAACTGGGCTTTACACATCGCTATGGAATGTAAAGGGGTCGTGCTCTCGCATGTGCTGGTTGATACCGGCTCCTCATTAAATGTGTTGCCTAAGAAAGCCCTGGCAAAGCTGAACTGAGGATTGATCCTGACGCCCACCGACCTGATAGTGAGGGCTTTTGATGGGTCGAAGCGGGCTGTATTCGGAGAGGTTGAGCTCCCGATGAAGATTGGCCCAGAGATGTTCAAGTTTGTTTTCTATGTCATGGATATTCAGCCGGCATACAGTTGCCTGTTAGGTCGCCCATGGATTCATGCTGCTGGGGCAGTTACCTCGACTTTGCACCAAAAGCTGAAGTATATCTGGGAAGGGCAGGTCGTCACCGTGTGTGGAGAAGAAGATATCTTTGTCAGCCACTTGTCCTCGTTCAAGTACGTGGAGATGGACGGTGAAATATGGGAGACGCCGAGTCAAGCATTCGAAATCGTTAAAGTGGAGAATGCTCTTTTTGCCAAAGAGGAGGAGAAGCCGTCCATATCTTCATATAAGCAGGCCGCCGAGGTGGTGAAGAATGGGGAAGCTCCTGGTTGGGGGAAGATGATGGACATCTCCACCAAGAAAGACCGCTTCGGAGTGGGTTATCAGCCGGGCCGAGGCTCGTTTGGACAAGGCAGAGGACGCCGTACGTCAGTCACATTCACCAGTGCCAGAATGCTGGATCCGGATCACATCTGTATGGTGGGTGATGAAACTGATAGCGACTGTGAATTGGATCAATGGATAAAGCCGTGCGCGCCAGGGATGGGAATCCAGAACTGGAAGGCTGAAGAGATCATCACCGTCACTCTACTCGAAGAGTAATAATTTTTGTTTCAATTATCTGCATGAAAGCCATACGTGTTGCCCGACACGTAATGGTTCATTGTAAGGGCCACCTCATGTTTCATTTTGCAATTTCTTGCATCATAAATAAAAGGATGTTTTTCAGTTAAAAGTGGTGTTCCCTGTTTTTCATTTATTTTTGCAGTTTAAAAACAAAATAAAAACAAAATAAAAATGGCAATGTTTTCATTTTCCTTTTCAATTTGTCTCGCTACGGTTCTAAAGCAATGCATGAATCCACATTCATGCAGATGTGATTGCTCTCCGGATCTCATTGATAACAATCCTGTTACACCCTCATATGACTTCGACAATCCCATCTATCATGCCGAAGAAGAAGGTGAAGAAGATTGTGAACTGCCAGGGGAATTAGCCAGGTTGTTGAAACAAGAGGAGGAGGTGATTCAGCCGCATGAAGAGCAGGTTGAGACAATGAATCTGGGTACCGGCGAGGTCAAGAAAGAAGTGAAAATCGGGGCTGCTTTGGAGGAAAGTGTCAAGAGCAGAATGGTGGCGTTGTTGAAAGAGTATGTCGACATTTTTGCCTGGTCTTATCAAGATATGCCAAGGTTGGATACCGATATTGTTGTGCACAAGCTACCGTTAAGAGCAGACTGTCCTCTAGTGAAGCAGAAGTTGCGCAGAACTCGACCTGAGATGGCAATGAAAATTAAGGAAGAAGTGCAGAAGCAGTGGGATACTGGTTTCCTTGCTGTCACTAATTATCCGCCTTGGGTCGCGAACATTGTGCCAGTCCCGAAGAAAGATGGGAAGGTGAGAATGTGTGTGGACTACCGGGATCTGAACAGAGCTAGTCCGAAGGATGATTTTCCATTACCTCACATTGATGTGTTGGTAGATAATACAGCTCAATTCTCGGTGTTTTCCTTCATGGATGGCTTTTCTGGCTATAATCAAATCAAAATGTCGCCAGATGATATGGAGAAAACAACGTTCATTACACCATGGGGCACTTTTTGTTACAAGGTGATGCCATTTGGTCTCAAGAACGCCGGTGCTACTTATCAAAGGGCCATGGTGACTTTGTTTCATGATATGATTCATCATGAAATCGAATGTTATGTTGATGACATGATAGCAAAGTCCCAGACAGAAGAGGGGCATTTGGTAGATCTGGCCAAGTTGTTCGACCGGTTGAGACAGTTCAGACTAAGGTTGAATCCGAATAAGTGCACTTTCGGAGTGTGGTCCGGTAAATTGCTGGGGTTCATTGTAAGCGAAAAAGGAATCGAGGTTGATCCTGCGAAAGTAAAAGCGATAAGAGAAATGCCTGAACCGAGAACAGAGAAGGAGGTTCGTGGTTTCTTAGGTAGATTGAACTACATTTCACGGTTCATATCACACCTGACAACCACGTGTGAACCAATATTCAAGTTATTGAGAAAATATCAAACGGTCAGGTGGAATAATGATTGCCAAGCGGCATTTGAAAAGATAAAAGAATATTTGCAGGAGCCTCCGATTCTGATGCCTCCTGTGGAGGGACGACCGTTAATTTTGTACTTGACGGTCCTCGAGGGGTCTATGGGGTGTGTATTGGGGCAGCATGACGAGTCTGGTCGAAAAGAGCATGCCATATACTACCTTAGCAAAAAGTTTACCGACTGTGAAACAAGATATTCACTGCTCGAGAAAACTTGTTGTGCTTTGGTTTGGGTTGCTCGCCGACTGAGACAGTATATGCTGGTTCATACCACTTTATTAATTTCCAAGATGGATCCAATCAAGTACATTTTTGAGAAGCCAACATTGACCGGACGGGTTGCGAGATGGCAAATGATTTTGACTGAATATGATATACAGTATACCTCTCAGAAGGCGATCAAGGGGAGCGTATTTTCTGATTACCTCGCCCAGCAACCTATTGAGGATTATCAACCGATGAAGTTTGAATTCCCTGATGAGGACATCATGTTTCTCAAATTGAAAGATTGTGAGGAACCAATCCCGGAGGAGGGGCCTGACCCTGAATCCGAATGGATTCTGATGTTTGATGGGGCCGTTAACGTGAATGGTAGCGGTGTTGGTGCTGTTTTGGTTATGCCGAAAGGATCCCACATTCCTTTTGCTGCCCGGCTAACATTTGAGTGCACCAATAACGTGGCTGAATACGAAGCTTGTATCCTGGGGATCGAAGAGGCGATTGATTTGAGGATCAAGAACCTTGTTATATATGGAGATTCAGCTTTGGTTGTGAATCAGGTTAACGGAAAATGGTATACGCATCAATCTCATTTAGTTCCATACCGGGATTATACGAGGAGATTGTTGACGTTTTTCACCAAGGTAAAGATGCATCATGTGCCGAGAGAGGAGAATCCTTTGGCAGATGCTTTGGCTACCCTGGCCGCCTTGATTAAGGTACAATGGTGGAATCAGTTCCCCAGTGTTGAGGTGGGACGTCTGGATAGACCGGCTTATGTGTTTGCTGTGGACACAGCGCCTGACGATGAGAAGCCGTGGTATTACGATATCAAGCGCTATCTGGAAACCCAAGAGTATCCTGAGGGAGCATCCAAGAAGGACCGAAAGACTCTGCGAAGGTTGTCCATGGTGTTTTATCTGAATAAGGATGGGGTTCTGTACAAGAGGAACTTCGATTGGGTCTTGCTCAGATGTGTTGATGACAAAGAAGCAAGCCAATTGATGAAAGAGGTTCACGAAGGATCGTTCGGTACCCATGCCAGTGGGAATGCGATGGTGAAGAAGCTGCTGAGAGCAGGTTATTATTGGATGACAATGGAGGCCCAATGTTTCAATTTCGTGCGGAAGTGTCATAAATGCCAGATTTATGCTGACAAGGTGCGCGTGCCTCCAAATCCGTTAAGTTTGATGTCGTCTCCGTGGCCGTTTGCTATGTGGGGCATTGATATGATCGGAAAGATTGAGCCTACGGCTTCGAATGGGCACAGATTCATATTAGTGGCTATTGATTACTTCACCAAGTGGGTGGAAGCAGCCTCTTATACGAACGTGACGAAGCAGCTCGTTGCCAGGTTTCTCAAGAGAGACATCATTTGTAGATATGGGGTTCCCGAGAGAATCATTACTGATAATGGTTCTAATTTGAACAACAAGATGATGGCAGAACTGTGCCGGGAATTCAAGATCGAGCATCACAATTCTTCTCCTTATCGTCCGAAGATGAATGGGGCGGTTGAGGCAGCCAATAAGAATATAAAGAAGATTGTGCAGAAAATGGTTGTGACCTATAAAGACTGGCATGAGATGTTTCCATTTGCATTGCATGGGTATCGAACGTCGGTGCGCACATCTACTGGGGCAACGCCTTTATCGTTGGTATATGGAATGGAAGCGGTGCTACCAGTTGAGGTTCAAATTCCCTCTTTGAGAGTCCTGATGGACGTGAAGTTGCAAGAGGCTGAATGGGTAAGGACCCGGTATGAAGAGTTGAGCCTGATTGAGGAAAAGAGGCTGGCAGCCATCTGTCATGGGCAGTTATACCAGTAGCGGATGAAGCGTGCTTTTGACCGAAAGGTACGACCTCGTGTATATCACGTAGGTGATATGGTGCTGAAAAGGATCCTTCCTCCTCAAAACGATCGAAGGGGCAAGTGGACACCCAACTATGAAGGTCTGTTCGTGGTCAAGAAGGTTTTCTCTGGCGTAGCCTTGTTGCTAACGACCATGGATGGCGAGGATTTTCCATCCCCTGTGAATGCGGACGCAGTTAAAAAATACTTCGTATAAAGAGACCCGCTGGACGAAAAGAATAAAATAGTCCAGGCAAAAATGGGCATCCCGACGAACCAAAAAAAACAGAAAGAAAAGGTTCGGGCAAAAATTAGGGATAAAATGAAAAAACTGTACACCCGGCAAGTCGAAAACCTGAAAAGGCGGCTTGGGCAAAAAGGGGTATCCCGGTGGACTGAAAACCCGAAAGGGCGGTCCAGGCAAAAGAGGGATTGAAACGAACAACTGCGTCTAGCATGATCGTTTGCTTTGGTTAAGGCACATGGATAATACCCGGTAGGGATCAATCGGAATCGTCTTGTTCAGAAGGCAGAAAGCACGAAGAGTCTGAGGACATATGGGGTGTAACCGAGTTGGAACTCGATGAGATCACGGGTTTCACATTGCCATTAGGATAGATTTTTCCTTTTGTGCGCAATTACCTCTTTTCAGGAATTGCTTCCTTTGTATTGCTCGGTTTTGAGCCACACTTTTCAATCAATAAAATGCATATTCAGTCAAATAATTTTGTTTTTGTTTTTCATTACCGCTTTGATTGCAAAAACATCCAATTATTATGATAAAGAATCTTTGCATTTTAAGATATACAGGTCCCTTCCAATGCATGTTTATAAGATTGAAAACTTGAAATCTTATTCGGAAGGTTGAGTGACCCAAGTGTTGAAATCTTGACATGCCTGGGACACGGTTTTATCTAACGATCTCTTTTGCAGGTGTTGTTAGGTATTTTCACTCACTTGCAGGTTGTGATGTGGAAGCTTTTGACAAAAAAAATCCCCACGGAGTCCAATCAGGGACGAACGAATAAAAGAACGGTGAAAAAGACGACGGAAAGACGTACGACGATCCTGGATGTTAATCAAGAAGACTCTTCAAAGTCTGAAGATTGAAAAGTCTGTGTAAATCCCAGGAGTTCGCTCTTCGTCGAGTACGGAGCGGTCGAGGAGTATAAGGTGATGAATCAGAAAAGTCCAGACGAGTTTGGGAGTTCTCAAAATTGGAAAGCTGATAGTGGATTTGGATGATGAATACCAAGGCTCGACGAGTCGACGGATGTTCAGTACCAGAATTTCCTCATCTCCCCAAGCAGGGTCAGGATGACTAATTCCCCAGCAGATTCAAGGTTTGTGGCTTCCCTAGCGGGGTCGGGATGGTTATCTCCCCAGCAGGTTTGAGATCGGCATTTCCTCAGCAGCCAGGCCTGAAGGTTGCTATTTCCCAGTGGAGGTATCTGTGGGTGGTGGTTTCCCCAAGCAGAGTCGGGATTGTTGTATCCCCAGCAAGTCAAAAACAGTTGTTCCCCACAGAGTGCGTTGGTGGATCTCTCCCCAGCAATTCCCCAAGCGGATCGAGTACAGAGGAGGCTATTCCCCAGCAAGGGTTGCCTTTTCCCAGCAGCAGTGTTATTCCCCAGCAGGGTGGAGGTCGGAGCGTTTGCAAGTTCCTTAGCAGAGTGTCTCGAGCTCCCCAGAAGAGTCCCGTGAGGGGGATACTTTTTATGCATTCATCATGTAGATAAGCATAGCATATTGCATAATAAATCACGTAGCATTTCCATGATTATGGAGCATTACGCTGAAAAAATCGATCATGCGTCATCATTGCAAGCATAAGCTAGTCTCAAGCCGTGGTTATTGTTTGAGAGGTGGTTTTGCCCGAAGGTGAAGATGTTACTCCGAGGAGTTTAGCATCATGATTTTGAATCAAAGGTATTCCCCAGTAGTACGATATTGGAGGAAGAGTTTCTGTCGAGCAAAGATGGGAATGTTAATCAAGAAATTTTCGGGGTCCGAAAAGAAAAACAAGAAAGAGGTAATCCCCAGCTCAACGCAAAGTGTTTGTCTGTTAGGGGTTGGAATAGAGAATAGCCGGTTCGTGGCTTGTTATCCCCAGCATGGGTCGTTGGCGCGTGCCGACTCACTTATCATTGTTTTGTTATCTTTGCCGATGCTGATAGGCATGAAGAGTTTGCGGTATCCAGACCGAAGTGGCGTTCAGGTCAGTTGTGGCGCTCAGGCCAGTTTCCGATTTTTAGGTCGAAGAAGTTCTCAATAATCAGGATGAAGAACTTGTGGCGCTCAGGCCAGTTTCCGATTTTCAGGTCGAAGAAGTTCTCAACAATCAGGATGAAGAACTTGTGGCGCTCAGGCCAGTTTCCGATTTTCAGGTCGAAGAAGTTCTCAACAATCAGGATGAAGAACTTGTGGCGCTCAGGCCAGTTTCTGATTTCCAGATCGAAGAAGTTCTCAACAATCAGGATGAAGAACTTGTGGCGCTCAGGCCAGTTTCCGATTTCCAGATCGAAGAAGTTTCCAACAAATCATGTTGAAGTACTTGTGACATCCAGGCCAATCTTCTGGTGATCAGACCGAGGCGGGTATTCAGACCGATGCGGCACTCAGGCCAATTTTCCGATTCTCAGGTCGAAGAAGCTTCTGAAGTTCAGATCGATGCAGCTTGTGTAACACCCTTCTAAAATACCCCAATAATTTAATTAAAATAATAAACATATAACAATTCAGAGTAATTATGCACTTCAAGGGTGTCACACAGAATATTCACACCATTCAACAATATAGAGGTCATGCTCTTTTATTAATTTAAAACTTAACCAATTGCATAAAACACAGCGGATATAATTTCATCAATCATGTAAAACATTACATGGAAAATGGTTCTCAACCAACAATAAAACATTCAAAACAAGTTAAGACAACCCATCCCGATGTTACATCTATCAGAGCACGACCCACTACGGAGACTACGCTAGACTCCAACAATTAGCTTCTACTCAACTCATTTCTCGTTACCTGAAAAATAGTTGTAAGGGTGAGTTCCTCAATCAATATAATGAGTATTATAAAATATCATGTTATATTAAGTGATTCAACACACTTCATCACCCTAATCAAAACACACATTCAGGAACAGCATATTAATTCAACATCATACTCAATAACAACACAACAATACCAACACAATTACACGTGTAATATTGGAATACATCCATTCATATTACACACCATACATATATTATGCAATGAGACTCCATGCATGCGGTACCGACTATTTTGTGAACATATAGTTCAACCTCACCGTCCAAACCCAGGCACGGCTACCAAGCTCACTAGTCCCACTCATTTGAGACATAGTGACTCACTCACTAATTCCTCACCATGGGAATTAGCTACCACCCCAAATGGGCCATGCTATGCACGCTAATCACCTAGCATGCAAACATCAACAACAGTCAAAATGATTTACTCACTAATTCCTCACCATGGGAATTAGCTACCACCCCAAATGGGCCACAATATGCATGCTAATCACCTAGCAATGCAACATCAACAACAATTTAAGAATAGACACATGCTCACACTCTAAGCCATAAAATAGTCTATTCACAAATGCATACATCCACATCATCATGTATACCGTCACATATCATCAACAAAAGCATATCATATCATGCCACATAATTAATCATAGTATTAGCACACTCTACTAATACCTATGTTATTCAAAACAACGGGAAATTATCCCTACTACGTCATATATCAGCTAAGTTACATCACTCAGCCTAAACAATCAAAACTGCACAACAACAGTTCAGAAAAACCACAAGTCTGCCCATACGCGTATCGCCTATGCCCATACGCGTATGGCGCATTTCCTCGCCCATCTCATACGCGTATCGCCCATGCCCATACGCGTATGCTACGCGTACCACATCCTCGTACGCGTACCAACAGAGACGTTTTCACGTTCAAAACCTCATCCTTTCCACTCATACGCGTATAGCATACACCATACGCGTACCACTCCAGGGATACGCGTATCACACGCGTATGGCGCGTACCAGCGCCAAAACCCCCATTTTCAAGCCATCCCATACGCGTATTGCCTAGTGCCATACGCGTATGACCAGAATCCAGTTTTCCAGATCTGCTATGGGTTTTCTCTGCTACGAGATCCTTCAGATCCAACCTCTCACAGTCCAATTTTTCATACACGTTCGTTCGTTTTATCAATTACAACTCAGATACATTCAACTTCTCAAGTCGCTAACCTTACTACATCTAATTCCTACGAATTTCATCAGTTATCATCCAATTTTCGTTCATCAATATATTTCACAAATTCATCACATATCATTTCAATCAGAGTCAAATTCAGAGGTTCATCACTACCCATTACATGCTATCCCATAAGACCCATCAAACGATGATAAACCCCCCTTACCTGAGTTAATCCGGCAGTCTCTGAGCTCCAAGCTTTCCCTTCCTTCAACCTTCGTTCTTTTGCTTTTTGCCCTTTCTGCCTTTTCTGCCTCTTTTCCCTTTTCACGTGAAAATAATCTTTTTACCAAAAATGGGATTTTTCCTAAATTCCAACTTATATATATATTTTCCGAATAATAATAATCCAAAAATAATAATAATAAAATTTCCAATTATTTAATTAAATTAATAAATAAATTATTAACTCAATTTAAATAATTATTTTATTATTATCGGGGTGTTACAACTCTCCCCCACTAAAAGAGTTTTCGTCCTCGAAAACATACCTCAAGTGAACAACTCTGGGTAAGACTCCTTCATCTTACTTTCCAGTTCCCAAGTCACATTGCCACCTGCTGGTCCTCCCCAAGCTACCTTCACCAAGGCAATCTCTTTACCCCGCAACTGCTTCAACTCTCGATCCTCGATCCTCATAGGTGACGTTTCAACAGTCAGGTTATCTCTCACCTGTACATCATCTACTTGGACTACATGCGACGGATCATGAATGTACCTCCTCAACTGAGACACATGAAAAACCTCATGCAAATTCGCAAGCGACGGCGGTAAAGCGATACGATAGGCTACCTCTCCTATCCTCTCCAAAATCTGATAAGGACCAATAAATCGAGGTGTCAACTTCCTCGACTTCAAAGCTCGACCAACACCAGTTATCGGAGTAACACGAAGAAACACATGATCTCCCTCTTGGAACTCAAGTGACTTCCTCCTCTTATCATGATAACTCTTCTGACGACTCTGAGCAATTCTCATCTTCTCCTGAATCATCTTAATCTTTTCCGTAGTCTGTTGAACAATCTCCGGTCCAACCACAGCACTCACACCGGACTCATACCAACATAACGGTGTCCGACATCTCCTACCATACAAAGCTTCAAATGGTGCCATACCAATGCTCGAATGAAAACTATTGTTGTAGGTAAACTCAATCAAAGGCAAATAACAATCCCAAGCACCTCCTTTTTCCAAAACACAAGCTCTCAAAAGATCCTCTAGCGACTGAATCGTCCTTTCAGTCTGACCATCAGTCTGCGGATGATATGCAGAACTCAATCTCAGCTTAGTTCTCAAAGCCTTCTGCAAACCTTCCCAGAACTTCGACGTAAATCTAGGATCTCTGTCCGAAACAATACTAGACGGAATACCATGCAAACTTACAATCTTCTCAATATACAACTCAGCTAATCTCTCTAACGGATAATCCATTCTGATCGGAATGAAATGAGCCGACTTCGTCAATCTATCCACAATCACCCAAATAGCTTCAAAATTCCTACTTGTCCTCGGTAAACCCGAAACAAAATCCATACTGATACTATCCCATTTCCACTCTGGAATAGCCAACGGTTGCATTAGCCCAGACGGCTTCTGATGCTCAATCTTTGACTTCTGACAAGTCAAACAGGAATAAACAAAACTCGCAATTTCTCTTTTCATTCCCGGCCACCAAAATAACTTTTTCAAATCATGATACATCTTTGTAGCTCCAGGATGAATACTCAAGCCACTACGATGTCCTTCCTCCAGAATACTCTTCTTAAGTTCGGTAACATCCGGAATACACACCCGATTACCAAATTTCAAAACACCATTCTCATCAACTCTGAATTCACCACCTTGACCTTGATTCACTAAAGTCAACTTATCAACCAAAAGCATATCGGATTTCTGACCCTCTCTAATCTCATCCAAAATATTACTCGTTAACTTCATCATTCCCAATTTAACACTATTGTGAGTACTCTCACACACCAAACTCAAATCTCTAAACTGCTCAATCAAATCCAATTCCTTAACCATTAACATAGACATATGTAATGATTTCCGACTCAATGCATCAGCCACTACGTTTGCTTTACCCGGATGGTAATTCAAACCAAAATCATAATCCTTCAGAAATTCTAACCATCTCCTCTGTCTCATATTTAGCTCTTTCTGATCAAACAAATACTTCAAACTTTTATGGTCACTGAAAACCTCAAATCTTGACCCATACAAGTAATGCCTCCATAATTTTAGAACAAATACCACAGCTGCCAACTCTAAATCATGTGTCGGATAGTTCCTTTCATGAACCCTCAGCTGTCTCGAAGCATAAGCTATAACCTGCTTATTCTGCATCAACACACCACCCAAACCCAACAATGAAGCATCACAGTAAACCTCAAATGATTCCGACGAATTCGGTAATATCAGAATAGGAGCAGTAGTCAACCTTCTCTTTAATTCTTGAAAACCTTCTTCACATTTTGAATCCCAAACAAACGCTTGCCCCTTTCTAGTCAACATCGTCAACGGTAACGCCAACTTAGAAAATCCCTCAATGAACTTCCTATAATAACCAGCCAAACCAAGAAAACTTCGAATCTCAGTAACAGACTTCGGAGCTTCCTACTTAGATACCGCTTCTATCTTAGAAGGATCAACAGCAACACCACCTCTTGAAATCACATGACCAAGAAAACTAACCTCTTCTAACCAAAATTCACACTTAGACAGTTTAGCAAATAACTTCTTTTCTCGGAGAACTCCTAAAACCACTCTCAAATGCTCAGCATGCTCTTCTTCAGATTTCGAATACACCAGAATATCGTCAATAAACACCACAACAAACTGGTCTAGATACGGATGGAAAATCCTATTCATATACTCCATAAATACACCAGGCGCATTAGTCACACCAAAAGGCATCACAGAATACTCATAATGTCCATACCTTGTTCTGAAAGCAGTCTTCTGAATATCCTCAGTTTTCACACGTATCTGATGATACCCAGATCTCAAATCTATCTTGCTGAACACACTCGCACCAACCAATTGATCCATCAAATCATCAATCCTCGGCAAAGGATACCGATTCTTGATCGTCACTTTATTCAGTTGCCTGTAGTCCACACACAACCTCATAGTACCTTCTTTCTTCTTAACCAACAACACTGGTGCACCCCACGGTGACACACTCGGACGAATAAATTTCTTATCCAACAGATCTTCCAACTGACTCTTCAATTCAGCTAACTCAACAGCGGACATACGGTACGGAGCCATCGATATCGGTCTAGTACCAGGTACCAAATCAATCGAGAACTCAACTTCACGCTCTGGCGGTAATTCATTCACTTCTTCAGGAAACACATCAGGAAAATCACACACCACAGCTAGATCACCAATCACCAGTTTATCTTTAGCTTCCATAGTCGCTAACAGCATAAACAACTCTGCCCCATCTACTACTGCCTCATTCACCTGCCTTGCAGATAGAAACAAATTCTTTCCTTCCTCAATCTCAGGAAAAATCACAGTCTTATCAAAACAGTTGATATAGACTCGGTTAAACACCAACCAGTTCATACCCAGGATAACATCAACCTGTACTAGTGGAAGACACACTAGGTCCATCCCAAAGTCTCTACCAAAAATACTCAAAGGACAATTCAAACAAACTGAAGTAGTAGTCACTGAACCCTTTGCAGGAGTATCAATCACCATACTACCACGCATCTCAGATATCTCTAACTTAAGTTTCACAGCACAATCCAAAGATATAAAGGAATGAGTGGCACCTGTGTCAATAATAGCTACAAGAGGAAAGCCATTAATATAACACGTACCTCGGATCAAACGATCATCTGCAGAAGTCTCAGAACCCGATAAAGTAAAGACCTTGCCTCCTGACTGATTCTCTTTCTTCGGCTTAGGACACTGTGGACTGATATGACCCAACTCTCCACAGTTGAAACAAGTCACAGTCTTCAACCGGCAGTCTGCAGCCAAGTGACCACCCTTTCCACACTTGAAACATTTCTTCTCGTTACTGGTACACTCATGGATACGATGCCCAGCCTGACCACATCTGTAACACTTAGCAGGGGCACTAGAGTCTCCCCCACTAGGCCTCTTCATCCCACTCTGTCTCTGAAAACCTTTGCCAGCTGCATACGGTTTTCCACGATCATTCTGACTCTTACCTTTCCTATCAACCCTTTGCTGATAGCTCTCTGCTCTGGCTTTGGAATCCTGTTCAAAAATCCTGCAACAGTCAACCAAGTCAGAAAACACCCTGATCCGCTGATATCCAATAGCCTGTTTGATCTCGGGACGCAGCCCGTTCTCAAACTTCACACACTTTGAAAATTCTCCAGCAGCCTCACTATAGGGAGTATAATACTTTGACAGCTCTGTGAACTTAGCAGCATACTCAGTAACAGACTTGTTACCCTGCTTCAATTCCAAGAACTCTATCTCTTTCTTTCCTCTAACATCCTCTGGAAAATACTTCCTCAGGAATCTCTCTCTGAACACAGCCCAAGTGATTTCAGCATCCCCAGCAGTTTCCAACTCAGTGCGGGTAGCAACCCACCAATCATCAGCTTCTTCTGACAGCATATGCGTACCGAACCTGACCTTCTGGTTTTCGGCACACTCAGTCACTCGGAAGATCCTCTCAATCTCCTTCAACCACTTCTGAGCACCATCTGGATCGTATGCTCCCTTGAACATTGGAGGATTGTTCTTCTGGAACTCACTCAGTTGACGAGCAGCTCCCATTCCCACAACATTCGGATTTCCTCCAAGTACTCCAGCTAGCATACCCAGAGCCTCAGCAATTGCAGCATCGTCTCTACCTCTTCCAGCCATCTCTATTCTGAAACTCAAACAAACTAAAACAATAAGTACTGATAGGGTTACTCGACACCTATCCCGTACAGGGGAACAGAATAATTACGACTCGACTCGACCAACTATGCTCTGATACCACTAATGTAACACCCTTCTAAAATACCCCAATAATTTAATTAAAATAATAAACATATAACAATTCAGAGTAATTATGCACTTCAAGGGTGTCACACAGAATATTCACACCATTCAACAATATAGAGGTCATTCTCTTTTATTAATTTAAAACTTAACCAATTGCATAAAACACAGCGGATATAATTTCATCAATCATGTAAAACATTACATGGAAAATGGTTCTCAACCAACAATAAAACATTCAAAACAAGTTAAGACAACCCATCCCGATGTTACATCTATCAGAGCACGACCCACTACGGAGACTACGCTAGACTCCAACAATTAGCTTCTACTCAACTCATTTCTCGTTACCTGAAAAATAGTTGTAAGGGTGAGTTCCTCAATCAATATAATGAGTATTATAAAATATCATGTTATATTAAGTGATTCAACACACTTCATCACCCTAATCAAAACACACATTCAGGAACAGCATATTAATTCAACATCATACTCAATAACAACACAACAATACCAACACAATTACACGTGTAATATTGGAATACATCCATTCATATTACACACCATACATATATTATGCAATGAGACTCCATGCATGCGGTACCGACTATTTTGTGAACATATAGTTCAACCTCACCGTCCAAACCCAGGCACGGCTACCAAGCTCACTAGTCCCACTCATTTGAGACATAGTGACTCACTCACTAATTCCTCACCATGGGAATTAGCTACCACCCCAAATGGGCCATGCTATGCACGCTAATCACCTAGCATGCAAACATCAACAACAGTCAAAATGATTTACTCACTAATTCCTCACCATGGGAATTAGCTACCACCCCAAATGGGCCACAATATGCATGCTAATCACCTAGCAATGCAACATCAACAACAATTTAAGAATAGACACATGCTCACACTCTAAGCCATAAAATAGTCTATTCACAAATGCATACATCCACATCATCATGTATACCGTCACATATCATCAACAAAAGCATATCATATCATGCCACATAATTAATCATAGTATTAGCACACTCTACTAATACCTATGTTATTCAAAACAACGGGAAATTATCCCTACTACGTCATATATCAGCTAAGTTACATCACTCAGCCTAAACAATCAAAACTGCACAACAACAGTTCAGAAAAACCACAAGTCTGCCCATACGCGTATCGCCTATGCCCATACGCGTATGGCGCATTTCCTCGCCCATCTCATACGCGTATCGCCCATGCCCATACGCGTATGCTACGCGTACCACATCCTCGTACGCGTACCAACAGAGACGTTTTCACGTTCAAAACCTCATCCTTTCCACTCATACGCGTATAGCATACACCATACGCGTACCACTCCAGGGATACGCGTATCACACGCGTATGGCGCGTACCAGCGCCAAAACCCCCATTTTCAAGCCATCCCATACGCGTATTGCCTAGTGCCATACGCGTATGACCAGAATCCAGTTTTCCAGATCTGCTATGGGTTTTCTCTGCTACGAGATCCTTCAGATCCAACCTCTCACAGTCCAATTTTTCATACACGTTCGTTCGTTTTATCAATTACAACTCAGATACATTCAACTTCTCAAGTCGCTAACCTTACTACATCTAATTCCTACGAATTTCATCAGTTATCATCCAATTTTCGTTCATCAATATATTTCACAAATTCATCACATATCATTTCAATCAGAGTCAAATTCAGAGGTTCATCACTACCCATTACATGCTATCCCATAAGACCCATCAAACGATGATAAACCCCCCTTACCTGAGTTAATCCGGCAGTCTCTGAGCTCCAAGCTTTCCCTTCCTTCAACCTTCGTTCTTTTGCTTTTTGCCCTTTCTGCCTTTTCTGCCTCTTTTCCCTTTTCACGTGAAAATAATCTTTTTACCAAAAATGGGATTTTTCCTAAATTCCAACTTATATATATATTTTCCGAATAATAATAATCCAAAAATAATAATAATAAAATTTCCAATTATTTAATTAAATTAATAAATAAATTATTAACTCAATTTAAATAATTATTTTATTATTATCGGGGTGTTACAGTTTGCGGCATTCAGGCCAGCTTTCCAGTATCCAGACCGAAGTGGTGTTCAGACCAAAGTGGTATCCAGACCGAAGTGGTGTCCAGACCGAAGCGGTATCCGGACCGAAGTGGTGTTCAGACCAAAGTGGCGTTCAGGCTAATTTCCCGGTGTTCAGACCGACATTCATACTTTCATACTATGATGTGCAGTATGCAAACTGACGAGTGGTATTTAGGCCATGGTTATCTCTGTGTTACCGTTTATCCAGATCAATGTTTCTGTTTCGGTACTCAGGCCGACTTTTTCCGTACCAGACGGGTTCTTCTTTAGAGGTTGCTTCTTTGCCAATTCTGACAGGCATCGCTAATTATTTCCCATCAGAGTGCAAATTGTTCGTCTGTTCTTGGTATTCAATCACTCTTCACCCTGATCATCTGAAAGCCGAGGCTATTCATATCGACAGGTTCACAGTGGATTGAATAGGGGCAGCTGTAACACCTCAAAATTTTCCCTCCTCTCTTGGGACTAGCTTAACATATTGCATTTCATTTTTAGGTCATTAGGCATTGCATCTTTGCATATCATATGGCAACATTGAGCAAGTCATCCTCCTAAGTCTTATTTAGAAGATGAAGAGGTCAAAAGATTCAAGCCTGAGGGTTTCATGGATTGATCACTAATCATCTGAGGGTTGGTGCTTCAAATTATGGTTTCTTGGTTCCTCAAGGAGGTGGATCATTATCTTGGTTGAAATGGTACATCATCATCATCATGGTCTTATCATTATCAAAAGGTTCATTGTGCTTGATCATGTTCCTTTGGATTAGGGTTTTGACCTCTGGTCAACCCTTATCAACCCTAATCAGTTGTATTGAGCCAATTAGGGTTTTGTCAAGGAGATGAGGTTTTCATTGAGATGGGGATCATCATATGGTTTTAATGAGCTTGTGGAAGCTAGGGTTTCATGTTTGAGCCATTTCATCAGGAGATTGAGGCTCAAGTTCATCTATGCATAGCCAATTCATCTATCAGTCAACAAAAGTCAACCACAAGTCAACTGATGGATTTAGGAGGTGGGAGAGGGTTAGAAACACTTCATTCATGTCCAAACAAGTTTCATTTGACATTTCAAACATCAACATTGAAGAAAATAAAGTCAGATGAAAACTTTCCAAAAATAGAAAGTGACTTGTAATTCAAAACTGCCAAAAATGGAAAGGTTTTCTCCTCAAAATTACATGTCCAAAAATGCTTCAAATGAAATTTTGTCCAACATGAAAGTTGTAGATCTTGCTCTCACCTTTCCAAAAAGTCCAAGAACATCCATTTCTCATGTGTGGTTGGCAAGTTATGGATCAATCTTGGTCAAGAAAATTTGAACTTCAAAAGTGCATAACTTTCACACCAAAAGGCCAAATGGAGTGGGATTTGTTGCCACTTTCTTGTTTTGACATGCTCTATCCAAATCATGCATCACATTTCATTAATTCTCATCACAAAAATATTGCATTTTTCATTTGAATCGAATTTGAATGTTGGAGGGAAAAAATCCAATTTGAAAAATAAGCATTTTCCACACATGGTATCATTGGCATTTGGCTCCAAATGACATTTTGAGGTGAATTGAGCATCAACTTGTGCACTGTAGCATCACTTTGCATGCATGAAGGTGAATTACCAATTTTGCATAAACATTTGCATCTCACTAATTACTTTGGCATTTGGCTAATTGTGATTAGTAACTTCATTAATCCACCATATATATTGATAATCCTAACAGAAAAC
This sequence comes from Lathyrus oleraceus, assembly GCF_024323335.1. NCBI lineage: Eukaryota > Viridiplantae > Streptophyta > Magnoliopsida > Fabales > Fabaceae > Lathyrus > Lathyrus oleraceus. The sequence continues at coordinate 229,376,908 of NC_066583.1, forward strand.
ACATTAACATTTTCATTCTAACCAGATCTAGATCAAATTGCAAAATCTTCATCTTTTGCTCTCTCACTTTTTTCTGCAAATTTCTTCAAAAACCTTGCTTAGTTCATGATCTAGCATTGATCTACAAGCATAATTGAGGATTATTGAAGCTGGATCTTGAAGAAATCTTGAAGAATCGTGGACTGTTGGAATATTGCATCATCCATGGCAACTAAAATTTCTGAGCAAATCAAGCATTGTTGAGCTGCAATCCATCATCCATTCATCTATTCAAGAGTTGTAGAGCTTCTGTTTCAGCATTGCAAGGCCAGAAAACCACGAATCCGCTTCTGCAATCTCTTGAAGGTCAGTTTTCGATGATCAAGATTCATGAAATTATGCTAGGCTTTTGATAGATCTTTGATTGTAGAGTAGTCTGAGCTTTGTGGCATTGATTTTCATTAAGAAACAAGGAAGTTATGTTGATTTTAATGTTGATGTGCAAAACTTATTTGGCTCGATCCGTGCATGTTGTTGAGAATTAGGAGAAATCGTGTTTAGATTAGTGATGTGCTTGGAAAGACGAATCTAATGATATAGGTTTTGTACATTTTGGTGATGATTTGTTCTTGAGCTGGAAATTCGTGATGAACATGGCAAGAACCCTAGCTTTCTTTTCCCAGAAACGTGTTAGATCTTGCTGAGCGTGGCTTGCATGCGGTTTCATGTTATAGCGCCATGCATTGGACCACGTGTCCGTCTATTTAAATGAGCGCGCGCAAGGTTTAAACATGTACACTCTTCGATTCCGGGCGAGGGATTTTTCATATTTGGCTTTGGCATTTTTTATCTTATGCTTCCATGTTCATGTATGACACTTCACATGTCTTTTTAATTTTTTCTCCTCATTCAAAAAAACATAACTCCAAAAATAATTGTCCAATTCACATGAGGTTTTTTGCACAATGTTCATCATGATGTCCTCTATTTTATGGATATTTTTCCAGATTTTTGTGCACGGTTGAATTTGTTTTTGGCCTAGGGTTTATGTTTGCATGTCATATATTGCACCTTGCTTGCCATTTTCATTGTGAAATAATGATGCTTAATCCAATGAAGCTGAAAATTTATATATGTAAACTAGAGATCCTAATTGACATTTTGGCATTGAGTTTGCAATTTTTGCGTTTCTGGTTTGTGAGATATGATCTGATCAATATAGGTGTGACAATGTGTGTCACACCATTTCTTGTCCAACTTGCTGATTTTATTTGCCATACCATATGAACTTCAGTTGATGTGAATTTTTGCATGATGCTACTTCTGGATGTTAGGATCACTCATGAAATTTTGTAGAAGTTTTGAATGCATTTCTGATTTGTTTGAGATTTTCTCTTCTGATTGGTCATTTGTGGACTTTTTGAGAGTCATGAACTTAGATGATTTGTGAAATGATGGATGTTTATCCTATGAGCTTGAAATTTTGCACATGTGTTCTAGACTCTTTGAAGTTTGCCATGGTTTTGGTTTGATTCATTTATCATGTGTAGATTCTGTTTTATGCTTGTGTGAAGTTGATGTATGAATTTGTGCTTCCTTTGAGCTTATTTTGCATACCTTGCCTTATGGATTTTATTTGACATGCTTCCACTTATCTAAATGACTTGAAATTTGGTATGATGATCATGTAATGGATTCTGTTCAGCCATGATTTTTCTTGAGATTTATTGAGTTGTTTTTGAGTTAGTTTGGAGTGATTCATTCTGTTTGGTCCAATGAGCTTTGAACTTGCATGATTTGCACTATTTGTTGTGTGAAATGAACTTGGTTGATGATATGGATATGAGACCACTTGGACATTGTTCTAATTTGATTGAACTTGATTTGTGCCAATTTTCATGTTCTGTTTTGAATTATTTCTCCCTCTTTGACCCTAGGCCTTGTCCTAGTGGTTTGCTTCTCATGTTTGAGCTTGGTTTTCAGGACAAGAAGCATATGGCCTTGAGGAGTTTGATTCATTTGCTCATTTGGATTGATATTTGATTGATGTTGATTAACATTAAGTTGTTTTGTAGGTGTATTAGCTCATTTGAGTTGAGCTTGTGCTTTGCTTTGATGCATTGCTCATTGCTTGTGTACAGTTAACTGTTGACTTTCTTTTCTGAATTGTAAACTGACTGAGTTAGATTGTTTTCAGGTACATTAGTTGCTATAGTTCATTGTGAACTTGCTTTTGCTGTTGCTTGGTTGCTTAACCAATTGAGGTATAACCCACTAACTCCATGTAGTCTGGAAGACCTGGCCTGTTATTTGGTCAGGCACCTGTCTGAAGTCCTCCTTAAGAGGCAATGCTTGTGATTGTTTATGTTTGTGCCAAGCAGGAAAAGACCTTTGATAAGGCAATTGGCAGATACAAGAGATGTGCAATCCATCTCCTGCTATTCAGTTGAGTCATCCCTTTGCTCACACAACTGGTGTTGATGCATTGTGGATATTAACCCAAGATCCATGTTGAGTCAGTCATAAGTGTAGAAGGGTTCCAACTTTCTGAACCCACACTTCCTTTGTCTAAGGCTCTCCCAGGCCAGGGATAAGAGCTGTGAGGCATACTCCTCACTTCCCATTTCATCTGCTTCACCCTAACCCTTAATGTTAGGGTTAAGAGCTAACATCACCCTGATACAGTTGGCTTGCTCTTGCAGCCTAACCCTTGTGTGAGCCCACTTTGCTTGTGTATAGTGTGTGTTAATTGTGTATGTTTGCCTTGTTGTGCTTGTATGCTTTGCTTTGACTGTTTAGGATAGCTTGCTGCCTGTGCAAGTTAGCTAGAAAACTCAACCTAGGACCATTGTAGAATACATGATAACTATTAGGCTCGAGTCAGTCTCCCTTCTAGTTGGTCATTTCCCAGTCTCTGGTTAGGAGAAAGTTTCTCCCCTGTTAAGGGGAACTACGTTGCCCTGATCCTCATACCAGATGAGGTACGTAGGCAGGAGGTCGTACGAGATCTCTCTGGGCACCCTTTTTCTTTTGGTGTGTGTTTGCTTGACAGTTATTAGGCTCGAGTGCCAGACTCCTTAGTAACTTGTTTGTTTGTTAACCTTCTTGTGTGTTAGGAGATGGATGTAAGCCCAGCGATTGGCATTCTGTATCCTATTGTTGTGTGCTCGGAGTCCGATATAAGTCCATCAGGTGGCATTTGGTTTCCAGTGTGGGTTTGTTTGGTTCGGAGTCTGATGTAAGTCCAGCGATTGGCGTTCGGTTTTTCCATGTTTGCCTGTTTGTGTGTGTTTTGTTTTGGCGTGCGTGAGCCGAACTACGGTAGCTCTGATTCTCATTCCGGATGAGATACGTAGGCATAGGATGCGATATCCTAGCGAGCCCTTTCCCCTTTTCTCCCACCTGTGTTGTTTTAGTGTGTGTGTGTGTGTGATGTTTGCTTTAGCAACCTTTCTTCTATTCTTTTTTAGTGTGGATCCCGTCAAGTACGACGGATGCGTAGGGGTGCTAATACCTTCCCTTCGCATAACCGACTCTCGATCCCATTCTCTTTGGTCGCGAGACCATGTCTTTTCCAGGTTTACTCCGAGCGTTTCCTTTCCCTCTTTGGGATAAATAACGCACGGTGGCGGCTCTGTTTGTTTTGTTTTAGCCCGCCGGTTGTTTTTCGCGGATGCGACACTCGAGTGAAAAATAACTTTATAAAATAATGCAAGAAAGAAAGATAGAATAAAATTTTTATTTAGAAAACTGGTGTTTTTTAAAATGAGGAGAAACCTCTTCTATACATGAAACAAATCTAGATAAAAAAGTTAATAATCCATGGGTTTTTTATCATTTTAATCGATTAAAATCATGAATTAATCGAATAACGTAACAAAAAAAGGAAAATTTGAATTTTGACATCACTTAATTAAAACTTCTTTGTAATTTAAGCACTTGCTTTAGTAATTCAAGACTTACTCTTGTTTCATTTACAATGAATTGATCACAAAATAGATAGAACGTTAAGCGCAAGATCATGGTAGTTTTCACATCTTAAAAATTTTGAGATGTCAACTTCATATCTTCAAGTCCCTTTGCTTGATTAACATTTGTCAAGAATTTATTCCTTGGGATCTCCGAAATAGGTGGTCAAATTGCAAGAATCTTCTTTTAAATTTGGTTTGCACACACATTTTTAGAGAAGGAAACAGGTGCGCGGATAAACTAGCTTCTCAGGGTTATGACATATTGTTTTTCAAAGGTGGAATGTGTTACAAATTTTCATTAGGGATGAGTTCTTCAGAGACATGTTAGATTTTCCGAATTACAATTTTACTTGACCTCGACTTTGATGATTGTTGGCGCCCAGTTTGCGGGTAGGTTCTAGTTTCAGTAATAATTTTTTTTTCTCTTTTGTTTTTTCTGGATCAGGTCTAACCCCCTAGATGTATATATTTTTTCCCGTTAGTATAGTAGCATTTATTTGGTTAAAAAACATTTGTCTAGCACTTTCAACCGAAACTTGGAACCTTTGATTGATGATACTTAAGATATCTCTTTCTTTGATCATATATCATCATCACGAATCATGATATCAGTATCTTTGATCAAATATCATCATCACGAACCATGGTATATTTTTCTTTGATTATAATTCATCATCATAAACCATATGAGTTCTCATCATCAAAACCATTTGACGATATTACTTACACAACACATAGAACAATATTCTCAACTAACGAGATTTCAACCATCTACTCCCCATGAATAGTCATCATATTGAGAATTTCAAGTGTTTTAACAAAGTTATTTGTGATAATATGGCCTTCAATCATAACAAGAATCTCAAATTCTCTGCGAAGAGCTTGTATTTTTGTCTCTTAATTTGGTTTCAGTAGTAAGTTTCAATTGCTCGTGTGTGACATTCATAAGTGTCATCATGATACCATCTTCAATAAAACTCAAATACTCTTTTGAACGCGCCATATTCTCCATCAATTATACCCAATGATCATAAAAGCCATCAATCTTTGAAAATGATGATATGCAAAATGTAAATTTGTATCCAATTCAAGGAAACAAATTTTATAAGACAAAGAGAGAAATAAAAAAAGATTGTGATGAGTATAACTAACTCTAACGGTGTACAACCAATAAAACAAACAAGACTATGTTTTCTAACGGTTTACAACAAATAAAAGGATTGTAATGATTATGGGTCAGTTTGTTCTAGCTTTAAAAAAATGAATTTTTTCTTTGTATTTTTAAAAATGGTTTTATAAAAATATTTTTCAAAATAATACAAGTTTTTCTAAATTTGTTTTTTATAAATTAAATGACTAATTTTGATATACTATAACATAAACTACATTATTGAAGATCAAAGTATAGTCAAAATCACAGTTTTTTCAAAAAGTTCTATTTCAAAAATAATTTTTATAAAAATCTATTTGAAATAGCTTCAAAATTAAGTATTTTTTTTTAATTTTGATATAAAAAAAATTTCGATAAAATGACGAAATTTCTAAAATAATATTTTAAGAACAACTATTTAAATCAAATTTTTATTTAAAACTTTTATAAAAAAATTCTTTGAAAGATTATTTTACATCAAAATATGTTATATTATAAAAATCATTTAAAAAAAATCAAAACAAACGGACTCTATAAGAAACTATAGATAACATTGGTTATTGATAAACTTCATCAATTAAGATCTTGCATACATATAATACTTTTAAGTTTTCATCCCAAGAATCAAACTAACTGACTAACTTTTAATCAGAATCATCTTTACAAATTTAATTTTCTTTTTGGACTTAGGCCTTCTTATTATAAAAACGACGTAGTTTATTATTTTTCATTAAAAACTATATTGTATTTAATGTGTATAAATAAGTTTAAAATAAAGAAAACGAAATGCAAAATGAAAAAGAAAGACGTGAATGCAAATGAATATAGAGTGAATGCATTTTAGATTGGTAGTAACTATTTTTACATCAAATTTAAATAAAAATGTTGTAAAAAAGTATTTCTCACGCCAGATCAAAATACAGCCAATGTTAAAAAGAAATTCAAGTTAGTTGCAAAAATATCACCTCTTCATTTTTTATTGTAATTTAATTGTATTTTATACTGATTGTTTAATGTATTTATGTCATTAGAAAAAATAAGACGTTATTCATCAATAATTGATATTATTTAGTCTACATGAAACAAAAAATAAAAATATTATTCTATTTTTCCCCCATTGAGTATAGAATTGTTGGCATGGTATTATCTGACCTGCACAACTAAATAACTCATTTAATTTTCTAAACCTTACTATATTTCTTTTTAGGATATGAATTAATCATACAGAAAGAAAGAGACTTTTTGTTAGATAAGATCATGTCAACAATTCTAGACTCAATAATATTTATGAGTAAAGTCTTACATGTAGGGTTCCTTGACAAAATAAGTCATAAGATTTCCTTAATGGCAAAGGTTAGACTTGCAAGCAATTCTATATAAATTCAAAAGTTAGGTTTGAATTGTCAAGATATTTATACAGCTAGTAAAATTTTGTTTATTTTTTCAATGTTTATACGAGACTGACATTTTTGTTTTATTTTCTTTCTTTCGACATAATTGTTGAAGTTGTTTGAAGAATTTGATAATCGGTTACAATTGGAGTTAATGTGCATTCAAATAGTTGAAAAATGAAGTTTTCGTAAGGGTAATCGGTTATCAGAAATGGTGTAATTGATTACCACTGAAGCTGAAGCTGAATTGATTTTATTTTATTTTAGTGTCAGGTGTAACCGGTTATCTATTTTGGCGTAACCGGTACATCCCTGAGTTTTTATGTTTTCTGCTATTGAACTTGGTTGATTTACATTCCAATTATTGTGTAACTTATATATAAGTGTGTAGGGTGCACTCTTACCCTAGATAATGAAATCTCTCTCTCTCTCTCTCTCTCTCTCTCTTCTCTCTCTCTCTCTCTCTCTCTCTCCTCTCCTCTCTCTCTTCTCTCTCTCTCTCTATCTCTCTCTGCTCTCTCTCTCTTCTCTCTCTCTCTCGCCTCTCTCTCTCTCTCTCTCTCGCCTCTCTCTCTCTCTTCTCTCCTCGTCTCTCTCTCTCCTCTCCTCTCTCTCTCTCTCCTCTCTCTCCTCTCTCTCTCTCTCTCTCTCTCTCTTCTCTCTCTCTCTCTCTCTCTCTCTCTCTCTCTCTCTCTCTCTCTCTCTCTCTCTCTCTCTCTCTCTCTCTCTCTCTCTCTCTCTATATATATATTATATATATATATATATATATATATATATATATATATATATATATATATATATATATATATATATATATATATATAAGTGTGTAGGGTGCACTCTTACCCTAGATAATGAAATCTCTCTCTCTCTCTCTCTCTCTCTCTCTCTCTATATATATATATATATATATATATATATATATATATATATATATATATATATATATATACCAAATTTACTCATTCCAAGTTTCATCAACTCTGTGGTTGTTTGTTCTAACATTTGGCATCACGAGCCTGGTTCAGATCCACAAATATCTTGTGTGCAACATGAATTTAGTTCCCAATGAAAGAATCCTTGCAAATTTACTCATTCTTAATGCGAAGAACTATGACAAATGGTGCAAGAAAATGAAGGTGTTATTTGACTACCAAGATGTTCTTGAGGTGATCAAGAATAATGTTACTCCTCTTGTTTAGAATGCTACTGAAGTGCGGCAAGTAACAGATAAAGAAGAGAAGAAGAAGGATTACAAAGCGTTGTTCTTAATTCATCAATGTGTTGATGGTGACAACTTTGAAAAGATTGGTGATTGCAATTCATTGAAGCAAGCTTGGAAGATATTAGATAAAGCTTATGCAGGGGCTGACAAAGCAAATATGGTGAGGTTACAAACTCACAGACGACAGCTCGAATTGATTCTAATGGAGGAAAATGAGTCAATCAACGATTTTGTGACGAGAATCACTCGCTTGGTGAACCAAGTGAAGACGTGTGGAAAATCCATTATGAAGCAGTATGTTATTGTTAAGATCTTGCATTATTTAACGCCAAAATCCGATAACATAGTTGTGGAGATTAAGGAGTCGAAGGATCTTGCGATAATGATTAAAGAGGAGCTGCAAAGTTCTCTTGAGGCTCATGAGAAAAGGATGAAGGAGAGGAACAACGATAAGGCAAAGGTGGAGATAGCTTTGCAAGCTCGTTTCAATGAGAAGGACAAGAAATCAAAAGGAAAATTGCCCTTTAAGAACAAAGCGAATTTTCAAAATTTTGGTGGAAAAGAGTCCCAAAATTCAAAGAATTTTATGAGTCAAATGGGTGAGAGAAGCTACAAAAAATAAGGTGGTCATGGCAACTTTAGAGGCGAAAGAAAGAGATTTGACAAGAGCAAGGAGCAATACTACAAGTGTCAACAGTTCTGTCATTTTGCGAAAGAATGCAATGCAAACAAGAAGGAATCTCAAAGGGATGAAGCCAAGGTTAAAAGGCAAGAGTTTGATGAAGAGAATACATTCTTGGTCATGATCACGTAAGCAAATTGTAGCAATTCACAGCCGCAGGACAGCAGCTGCAGCAACTCAAAGAATGCAAAAAAATTAGGATGCGGCCGGTTCAGTGATATGGTTAACCCGTTGCGTGAAGAGGAAAATGCCATGATAAGTATGAAGGGAGTTCAATGCAGTGATAATTGGTATTTGGACTCGGGTTGTTCAACTCATATAACGGGAAGAAAGGATTGGTTTGTCAAAATCAATCGTTCCATGAAGAACAAAGTAAAGTTTGTTGATGACACCACTCTAATGGCCGACGGTATCAGTGATGTTTTGATCATGACAAGGGATGGAGGGCATTACTTAATCAAAGATGTATTGTATATTTCAGGAATTAAATGTAAGATTCTAAGCATTGGCCAATTGCTTGAGAAAGGGGTACACGACTCATATGGAAAACAAGGGGTTGCGTGTTTTGGATGCAAAGGGAGTTTTGGTCCTTAAAGCATCTATGGCTTCCAATAGAATCTTCAAGGTTGAGTTAAAGGTTATAGAGCATAGATGTCTTGCTACTGGAGCAAGTAGAGAGGAATAGATGTGGTACTATCGTCTTGGGCATCTCAATTTTAGAGATCTCAAGAATTTGCAAAAGAACGATATGGTAACAGGGCTGCCATCTATCAACATACCAGCTGAAATGTGTGAAGAATGTGTGCAAGCTAAGCAACATAAGTGAAAATTTAGCAATGATGCAGATCAGAGAACCAATAATCACCTTGAGGTGGTGTATTCAGATGTTTGTGGACTAATGCAAGTAAATTCCATTGGTGGCAATAAATACTTTGTCACTTTTATCGACGATTATAATAGGAAGCTATAGGCATACCTAATCAAGAGAAAGGATGAGGTATTCGAAGTGTTCAAGAATTTCAAGTCAATATGGAAAGGCAAAGTGATCACAAGCTCAAAGTGCTTAAAACGGATGGTGGAGGCGAATATGTCTCAAATGATTTTGGGAAGTTTTGTGATCAAAAAGGCATTGTACATGAGGTAGTACCACCATATACACCAGAATAAAATGGTGTAGCCAAAAGGAAGAATCGTTCGATTATGAACATGGTGAGAAGCATGTTGAAGGGGAAGAACTTGCTGAAGGAGATATAGAGAGAAGCGGTATCCACAACTGCCTATTTGTTGAATAGGTACCCTACTAAGAAGCTGGGAAATGTAACACTAGAGGAAGCACGGTCGGGGTTCAAGCCAAATATGAACCATTTGAACTTTCTTGGTTTCATTGCATACCGACATGTTCCAAATCAACTTAGAAATAAGTTAGATGACAAGGGAGAGGTGATGATTCTTGTTGGATATCACTCCATCGGTGGTTACAAATTGTTTAAGGTTGTTAACATGAGGATTTTGATCAATCGAGATGTTGTAATCAATGAAATAAAGCAGCTGAAACAAGGTGTAACCAGTTACCAGCAGTCTGTAACCGGTTACATGCAGACTATAACCAGTTACCAGAATCCTGTAACCGGTTACAGGTATAAAATTTTGGGTTCTGAGGTTGCAGGAAGTACATAACAGCATGTCGTCGAAGCCCGTGATGAAGGAAATGTTAGGAGGTCAACAAGCAAAAAGGTTTTGACTTAGAGACTCCAAGATTGTGAGTTATTTCGTGACAACGAGGTCAATGATGATGGTGATTTCGTTCACTTTGCATTTATGGTCGAATCTGAACCCGTTAATGCGAAAGAAGCTTTAAGTGATCCAAAGTGGATTTGTTCTATGAAAGAGGAGCTGGAATCCATTGAGAAAAAATGTAATTGGGAGCTTGTTGATCTACCAAAAGGGAATAAGGAAATTGGTGTGAAATGGGTGTTCAAAGTAAAGACAAATCCCAATGGTGAGATAATCAAGCATAAGGCTAGATTAGTGGCTAAGAGATTTTTGCAAATATAAGGTATATACTTTGAGGAGGTATTTGCACTGGTTGCTAGGATTGAAACCATAAGGCTTGTTGTTGGTATCGCAAATAACCATAATTGGCCTATTTACCAAATGGATGTCAAATCCGCATTTTTGAATGGACCACTTGAAGATGAGGTATATGTATGACAACCCCGTGGTTTTGTAGTGAAAGGTCAAGAGGGAAGTTCTACAAGTTAAGGAAATCCCTATATGGTTTAAAGCAAGCTCCAAGAGCTTGGAATAAAAGAATTGATGGTTTCCTAAAAGGGCATTGGCTTCAAGAAATATGTATCGGATCATGGAGTATATGTGAAGATGGATGCTAGTGAAGAAGTAATCATCCTTTTTCTATATGTGGATGATTTATGCAACAATGGTGATTGCTTTTCAAAGTTCAAGAGTAAAGTTATGCATGAATTTGAGATGACGGGCCTTGGTCTCATGACTTATTTTCTTGGCATTTAGTTCCATAAGTCAAAAATGGGATTGCTCATGAATCAAAGGAGATATGCTCTTGAGATATTGAAAAGGTGTGAAATGGAGCATTGCAATGTTGTCATTTCTCCAGCTGAAAGGTTGCAATTGTCTAAGAATGAGGATGAGGAAGATGTTGATCCAACTCAATATAGAAGGTTGATTGGATATTTGTGTTACTTGTGCAATACGCGACCGGACTTAGCAATTGGTGTCGGTATTGTGAGTACATTCATGGAGAGACTGAAGGTGTCTCATATGGAAGTAGTCAAGAGGATCATGCGCTATGGAAGTATTATACCCAGTAAAAAGGTAGTTGTAATCCCTATTTTGTTCCCAGAGAGCTAATCCTTGATATGTTCATCCTAACCGATGACGGGTTTCCTTCTCTTTGCGGTCTTCTACCCAGTAACCGGTAGTTGTAAATCCTTCTTTTCTTTCCCCTTTGCAGAGTTTATCCTTGATATGTTCTTCCTAACCGATGACGGATTTTCTCTTTGTGGTATTTTATCCAGTAATTGATAGATATAATTCCTATTTTGCTCCTCAATAGAGTCTATCATTGATATGTTCATCCTAACAGGTGACGAATTTTCTCTTTGATGGTATTTTATCCAGCATTCAGTAGATATAATTCCTACGTTTTGCTCAGCTGGTTTATCCTTGATATGTTCATGTTAACCGATGACAGATATCCTCCTTGACATCCCAGGCAAGTCTATCCTTGATATGTTCATCTTAACCGATGACGAATTTTCTTCCCTTTTGAGTCTATCCTTGATATGTTCACCCTAACCGGTGACGGGTATTCTCATCTTTGGTCTTCTACCCAGTAACTGGTAGTTGTAAATCCTATTTTCTGCAGTTTTCCTCGGTAAGGCTATTCTTACCCAGTAACCGGTAATGAATACTCCCTCCTGGTGATTCTCAGCGAGTCATCCTTGATATGTTCATCCTAACCGATGACGGATGTCCTCTCTGTCAGATCTCTATTATCTCCTTACCCAGTAACAGGTAGTGGATAATAGATTTATGCTCCTCTTGTGTTGAAGTTTACTTCTTCCCCAGTTGAGTTGAGTGTGCATTTCCTTAGTGAAATCTCTTTTCCTACATGATTCAAGTACGTCAGATTTACCCTAATCTACTCGTTTCCCCTGCAGATGTTTTGTTTCCCGGCCGAGTCTTTCCATGTTTATGGAATTCCTCTGAGTCCCCCAGCAGTTTTAAATCGTAGTATGGCCTACGTATAACCCTTTTATCCCCCCTAGAGTCTTTGTTTCCCCGGTGAGCTTTCCTTACGGAATGCATTGCGCTCCTGCAGATTTTCGGTCTCTCTGATTTCTTTTCCTTTGTGACAACACTTCCCCCACAGAGAATTCGATTTTACATTTCATATCATATGCATCATGGGGTCTCTTAGGGACCAAAATTTGTTTCTATGTTGTTATTTAAGCCCATTCTACTGAGTCGATATGAAGATTTTAACCTTCACCTCCTCAGTTAGAATATCCTTAAATAGGGGCAGCTGTAAGACCCTAATTTTGACCCTAAGATCCCTCATGCAATTTCATCATATGCATTGGCATTGGGATCATACCTTGGCATCCTCCTTACCCCTCTTTCATTGGGTTTGCTTTGGGATAGATCACCAAGCACTATGTGATTGTATCATACTTGTATATTATCATTTGTTACTAATCAAAATACCAAAAATATGTCTTTGCATTTGCCTAACTCTTTTGTAGGTAAGGCATGATCCCCATTGATCTATCAAGTTCACATATAGGGTTTAAGACCCTCATAGCTAAGAGCACAACCAAGTATTGATTCACAATGTCTCAAATCATCATATATGAGTCCCAATGATCTCTACATGTAATATTGATCAAGCATTCTTCAAGAATTTTGAGGTGATTTGCCTTGGAAACCTTAGTTTGACTGGGTATCTTAAGTAACTTTTCCAACAAGCTATCTCACCAATTGATCAAATTTCTCAAGGGACATTTAAAATTTCATAATATTATGCATATATGATCTACCATGAACCTAGAAAGTCAAGAGAATTGGAAGTTAACAAGTTGGTTGGTGGTGGTTGGCCAGATGAATTCATCTGATCAAAATTGTGTCTCCCTAGACCCTATCTCCTACAATTTTCACCATATGAAAATTATTTCAAGAGAAAAGTTACTCTAAATGACATTAAAAACAACTTTAATGTTTAGACCTAGAGCTAGTTTTTCTTGGAAAATTATTTTCTATGATGAAACATTATAGGTTATTTTGTCTAAACCCTAATTTGAAAGTCAACTTCCCAAGGCCATAACTTGCTCAATTTTTATAAGATGAAAGATTTCCAAGTTGCACAATCAAATTCAAGATGTCTACTTAAACTTTAATGTTTGGAGTGAGAGATAAATCAACTTTTATGAGCATGTGATATAAGGATACATTATAGGTCATTTTTTACCTATACCATTGAACAAGTGATTTTCCTCAACTTCAAAAATGAATAACTCTATCATTCTAAATCCAAATGACATGAAATTGGTGACCATTTTGAATTTCTTTGAAAGATATACAACTTTTATGAAGACACTTTTCTCATTTGGAGCTCACATAAAAAGTTAAGCAAGGTGGAATATTGAGATATATGACTTAACACTTAGAAAAAATTTCAACATGTTGAAATTTCCAAACTTCCACCTCAAAATTCACCATGATCCAAGTTCCAATTGGAAAAGTGTCCAACATCAAAGTTGTTCTCATTGATCTAAGCTTTCCGAGGAACCCTATTTTATGCATTTTGGATGAGGTTTGCTAGGGCTGCGCATGGTCTTAATTGGTTTGCATCATTGGAGAAAATCAAATGTCTAAAACTCCATTTCACTTTGCCTTGTCATTCAAGCATGATTTAAACTTCAGTACAGTTGCAATTGGATCATAATGGATTGCTTCATGGGCTTGTACACACTCATGCAAGCTTGTGCATCACCCTTGCCATTTTTAGCAATTTTTCAAGTGTGCAATTATCAATCCCAAATGCTATAAATACAAGGCCTCTGAGCTCATTTCAAACACACCTTGCGCGCCAGCTTTGCCCCCCAATTGAAACCCTCACCATTCAAAGGAAAACCTGAGAATTTTCAACTTGAAAATTAAGTTTGAATCTCACTGTTTGGAGATTCAAAAACTCCAGGATCCAAAGCTTTGTACCATTGCCAAACCACTTCTGCAAGCTCCTCAAGTGTGATCAAGTCAAGTTTGAAGCAAGCAAGATCCATTTCTGCACAGCATTGAAGGTAATTTTCAGAAATCTTCTTCTCTTCGATTCTCACTCAACTCTCATCAATTCTCTTGGATCTTTGGTTGTCTGAAGTCCTACCAATGTAGGCAAGAAGATTGGGTTTCTTTGAGATCAAATCGAAGCAATTCAGTTGACACACCTCAAAATTCAACTCCTCATATCTTTCTATATATTTGGAGTTAGTTGAAATTGAGGTCAGATTCGTGCTCTACGTCATTTTTTTTTTCAGATCATGTCCTCTTTTTTCATTTTGGTGATGGTGATTAGTGAACTAGTCCGGTGGACCTCGCCTGAGAAGGTGACCGGAGGTCCAGCGTCGGTGGTGTGCTGGACAGGTTCTAAGTCATTGATCTTGTTTAAATTGTTTTAATCTTGAGCGTTGCTTTTGAATACCATTGGTGTGGCGCGCTAACTCGTGTGTTTGGTGGAACGCGCGTTTTAGACCACTTGATCTGTCACCTCAATTAATGAGGGAGATCAAGTGGTCCATGTTTTTTAATTTTCTTATTTTTATTTTATTTCATTTGATTTTCATTAATTCATATTAATTTTAATATTGATCCAAAAAATATGAGAGTTTCACCAAAAAAATTTAAATAAATTCTTCTTTCATATTTTGAATTAAAATTATTTTTTGGATCATTATTAATATTTTTCATGATTTAATTGATTTTGTGAATATTTTTAATTGTTTAAAAATACTTTTAAGTCTCCAAAAATTCTGAAAATTTTTCTCCAAGGTCATTTGACCTTGTTTGACCTATGATAAATCTCATGGCCATTTCTTTGGTATTTTGATGAGATTTTAGGAATTTGACAAACCATATTTAATTTAATGCATTATTTTTAGTATTTTTAAATTGAATAAATGTCAAATAATTATGTTGAGCTATCTTGATGATTTATATAAGTTTGACTTGTGTTGTTGGGTCTTGGTCAAGGTTGATTTTACTTTGCTAGGTTAAGATCATTGGATTTAGGGGATTGATGGAATGTACATTCCATCTCCCAAAATGAATGAATGATCTTAATTTGGTAAAAGTCCTCCTTTGACCAATTTGAGTTTTGATCTATTCACCTCCCTCTTCATCTAATTCCCTTTCTTTATGCATCCATTTTATTTGGCCTATGATATCTCAAAGTCCTAAGGCTAGTTGATTGAAAAATTAACATAAGTATGGATGAGATTAGGTCACCTCTTTTGCATATTCTTTTTGTGTGTGGTATGTTTCATGAGCATAGTCCATTATACTATGTCTCTAACATGCATTAACACCAAAATTCTATTGTCCGGCCTCAAATAGTTGTGACTTCTACATAAGTCCAATTACGATTGCTTAACATAGCGCTAAATTTTTTACACAAAAAAAGCATAGCATTCTAGTTAGTGAGATTGTAAGTCTCCCCTCTTTCATGGTATTGTATGGAAACTTGGTCTTTTTTCCTTCCATTGAAAGATGTCTTGGTTCAAGGATTCATGCTTGTGATAAGTGGGTTGAGTGTTCTCCAAAGAATGACTTAAAATGAAAATCAAAAGCAAAAACAATACTAACTCCTAATTCATTAACAACTATCATTTAATTTCAAGTCATTTACTTTTAATGCACTTTAATTTTTAAGCTCTATTCATTTTGTCATTATTCATACCATTCTAATTGTCTATATTAATGTATTTTCACTTTGTCCACTTGAACCATATTGTGTGATATATCTTGTTTGTGTATACTTTGTTTGTTTGTGTGGTCTTTGACAATTAATGTACATAATAAGAAACAAAAAACCCTAAAAAACTATTGTGTGGACTGTTGGTTTGATCTTGGACAATTGGACTTAGAATTTAGACAACATCCTTATGCAAAAGGACTTGGTCAATGCCAACTTTTATTTAACCAAGTGCTTGTAATTTGAAACTTCATTTGATACATCATTGAAGATCCATCTTAGTTCATCTGCAACATGATCATTGTGAAGCTGTTATTTTGAACTTATGACTTGTGGAATTCATCTGCTACATGAGCAAATTTGAAGGAGATTATGGAGTGGCTAAAGCTTGGATGTGGCTATCTTTATTTGATGTCTTGCTCTTCACGTTAATATTGTATGCATTATTTGTTGCTTAATTCAAATGTCCAAGGGAATTTGGGTTTCTATATGGCATTCTTGCCTATTGGATTGCAGCCCGTTTGTCAGATCTTTTCAACTCTTAACTTTTAAATTTATGCTTAGGACTAGTCTCTTCATCTCTTCCTCGTCTCTTTAATTTCAAAATCTCTCCCTCCTTTTAAAAACTTCTTTGTTTGAATTTTTTTTCTAAACTTAGACCTTTTGCAAATTAGAAACTTTGGTATTATGCCATTGTATTTTCAAACTTCTTTTCTTAAATCAAACTTGTAAATAAACTTAACTATAATTGGCTTAAAATTTTCAAAAACCAAAAAGAACTAACCCATTCAAACCACTTTCTAGGCCCTGGTGCCTTTCAAACTTATTTTTTGATTAAAAGCAATGCATCCACTTTGAAATTTGTATCACGAACTACGAGGTTTTGATCCCTCATTCTTATGTTGGTACGTAGGCACAAGTCTGAAGATCTTGTCAAACACAAAAATATAATTAATGAATTCTTTTCTCATCCCCCCATTCTATTTGTTTGTAAACATCACTTTGTACAAAATACATATGCACACAAGAAAGGGCTCCCTAGGAGTACCTAGGACACTTTGGGTGCTAACACCTTCCCTTTGTGTAACCAACCCTCTTACCTGTAATCTCTGACATTTTATTAGTTTTGATTTGAAAACTTCTTATTTTTGGGTTTTGTTCGTACTTTTCCCTTTTCCCTTGAAAACAATAAAAGTGCGGTGGTGACTCTTATTATTTAATGTCTTGCTTATCCATAGCTTGATGATCATGAATTTACCGCTAGAGGTACCTAAGATAATTTGCATATTACAATGTTGAAATCTAAATTCTTTTATAGAGGTAAAATAAAACCCGCAAATGATATTAATCTTTATTTTATTCTCTCTATTTTCCACAAAAATATTTCTATACCATATTGTTTTTTATTATTTTATTTTATTTATTTGTCACATAAGAATGATAAATAATATATTTTTATATGGTATTAGAATAAAATATATAATAGTGTCTGTTCAAATAATATCACTTAAAAATATTTACACACAATAAAATCATGACAATATTATTTTTCTTAATATACTTAAAAATGGCAAGTTTATATAATAAGTGATGAACTCCTATTAAAAAAAAGGTGTAACCTCTCGTGGAATAACCCCCAAATGGTTGACTGACTCGTAAGAAAATGTGGTTTTGTCAGGTTGGTAAGCGAGGGAGTCTGCCAAGCCCGTACTCAGCCTCCCTCACCTAACTCATTTTCATTATTCTTTCACTAATCTCTCTTACCATTTTCATTTCTCACACAAACAACTAGCTACATAATTTTCTATTTATTATTATACTATAAGAAATACGAATTTGCCGGCCAGTATCATGCTTCTTTAGTCGTTGTTGTCATGTAACACATTCAACTCCATCTAACTATTTTTCTCCTTCTACTTACTCAGCCAGCCACACTATATATAGATCATGTTCCACACAACACTTTCTCATCTCCTATCTTTCATCCCTTCTAACCACCACCAACATGGTGACAGTTAATGAGATCCGCCAGGCACAGAGAGCTGAAGGCCCTGCCACTGTTTTTGCAATTGGTACTGCTACTCCTCAAAACTGCGTCGAGCAGAGTACATATCCGGATTTCTATTTCCGTATCACAAACAGCCAACACAAAACTGAACTCAAAGAAAAATTCCAGCGCATGTGTAAGATATACTGATACATGATACATGATACAGTGATACGTCTTTTTTATATGTCTCTATTTTAAGTGTTACTTAAGACTAATAGTTAAACTGCGTATTATATTTTTCAGGTGACAAGTCTATGATTAAGAAGAGATACATGCATTTGACTGAAGAGATTCTGAAGGAGAATCCTAGTTTGTGTGAGTACATGGCACCTTCATTGGATGCAAGACAGGATATGGTGGTTGTGGAAGTGCCAAAGCTAGGAAAAGAGGCTGCAACAAAGGCTATCAAGGAATGGGGTCAACCGAAGTCTAAGATTACGCATCTCATCTTTTGTACGACAAGTGGTGTGGACATGCCTGGTGCTGACTATCAGCTCACAAAGCTCTTAGGGCTTCGTCCGTATGTGAAGCGTTATATGATGTATCAACAAGGTTGTTTTGCTGGTGGGACGGTGCTTCGTTTGGCTAAAGATTTGGCTGAGAACAACAAAGGTGCTCGTGTGTTGGTGGTTTGTTCTGAGATCACTGCAGTTACTTTCCGTGGGCCGAGCGACACTCATCTTGATAGTCTTGTGGGACAGGCGTTGTTTGGAGATGGTGCTGCGGCTGTGATTGTTGGTTCAGACCCGTTACCAGACGTTGAGAAGCCTTTGTTTGAATTGGTATGGACTGCACAAACAATTGTTCCAGATAGTGAAGGAGCTATCGATGGTCACCTTCGTGAAGCGGGGCTGACGTTCCATCTCCTCAAGGATGTCCCTAGTCTCGTCTCAAAGAACATTGAGAAAGCTCTTGTTGAAGCGTTTCAACCTTTGAATATCTCTGATTATAATTCCATCTTTTGGATTGCACACCCAGGTGGACCAGCAATTCTAGACCAAGTTGAAGCCAAATTAGGCTTAAAGCCAGAGAAAATGCAAGCCACTCGACATGTACTTAGCGAGTATGGTAACATGTCAAGTGCGTGTGTGTTATTCATCTTAGATGAAATGAGGAGGAAGTCAAAAGAAGACGGACTTGCCACAACAGGTGAGGGACTTGAATGGGGTGTGCTTTTCGGCTTTGGACCTGGGCTCACAGTCGAGACGGTTTTGCTCCATAGCGTGGCCACCTAAATCATCACATATTACTAAGGCAACATGTTCTATTTGCTCCATGCTCTTTTCTTTTTCACCTAAAAATGAATGTATTCTTTCTTTGTGTTTCCCTGCCTCATTGATCACTTTTCACATGTTTCCTATCCCTTTAATTATCCATGATTATTAGTGTGTTATATAAACCTTTAGTTTTCTGTTATCTGATAAGATCTTCAGAAATAAATAATGTATTGATTTGGTTCATAACAAATCCCTCAGACATGTACCATGAATCCCTTCTTTTAACATGATTTCACTATGGATTTTTTTATCTTAGTATAACTTTTCATTTAACATTTAGTTCCTTGAAATAATGCACTAATAAGCATTGAATAAGATACATAATTGGTGACTGGAGCATTCATGAATAATTGACCCTGACAACTAATTAATAGCTTAATAAAAAAGAAGATGCACACATGCAACATTACCTCAAGATTCAGAGAAGAGTGGTATAGAAAAAAAGAGTGGAATAACATGAGAATGAGAGTTCAATTTTGAACTAAATATGTCTTCCAATAAGAATTAAATATGTATTAGTTATTTCTAAAAAGCAGTTATAAAATTATAAGGACACTGATTTTAATAATCAGATTGATTAATTTTATATCCTACCTAAAATTACTAAGAGAGATTATTACCACAAATTATGGATCACACTCTTTGGAAAGAATGCATACCTACTTTTGTTGTATTTAATCTTATTTCACAAAAAATACTGATATACTTTTTTGAAAAAATACTTTTATATGAAGATTATTTAACGGTTATTTTTGGCGTATTTTATTTTTAATATTTTTAATGAAAAATGAGGTTTTCGATTTAATATCCATTTATTTATCGTATTCAAAATTCAAGTTAACATTAACTACTATTTTCTCAATAATATATTTAATTATACATTATATAGAGAAAATGAGTATCATGAGATCATAAATAGTTTATGATAATATAAAAAAGATATATAAACTTTTTCAAAAAATAACAACAAAAAAAATTGTATATATAAACAATTGTGATACGAAAGAATTAACAAAGATAATCAAATTAAGATTCAATTAGTTATATAGATAATGGGTGGGATAAACTGATATGTATTAGTTGAGATAAATGGTATAAACGGCTGATCCAAGATTAAATCTCTAACAATATTTATTATTTATATTTATGATTAATATAAACAAGTTGTTGATATTTATAAAAATAACTTTTTAGAATAAAAAAATGATTACACAAATTGAGTTTGTAAAGGACAAACTCATTAAGTTTCTTGCAGAACTTTATTTTAGGGACTAAAAATCATGTGGAGATTGATCTCTATAAACATATTGCAGATTCAAAAGCACTAATCATATTAATATTATAAATAAAAAGCTTAAAGATGATAACTTTATTCCATTTTGATTTTAAAATTAGCAGTCTCTCTCACCTAACACTGGAACTATATATGTGACCAAGCCATATACTTGGTTGTTTCCATTCAGTTTCCTGGCTGCTTTATTTTAACACATCAAAACAACAATATATTTTTACCATTCAAACTTCCTTCTAAATACTATTAAGTTTTTCCACCATCTTTAATATAGTTTGGTATGTAACAAAACCTTCAGTCCATGCAGTCATGCGGAGGTTGCAACTTGCAAGTGGAAGATAACTCACCTACCTCCAAAAACCATTCATTTGTCAATTACAAGGTTGTTATATCCAATCAGTATATTAGTTTGCTAGAAATTTGGTGAGTTAAACATGTGCTTCATCTACCAGTTTTCTCTCCACCCTGTTCATCCGCATGTGTGTGTATGTATATACATACGTTTCTTAAGGAGCAATATTGCAACACACCCTTTGATTTCTTTTCGAGTCCTTCCTTTGCGGCATGACAACAAACGTGCCAAGCTATCAACCATTCCAATCCTTTGATAGATATAACCTATCAGTACTCACATTCTTTTCTTCGTAGCTGACAACTTTTAGACTCAACGAAAGAAAATGGTGACAGTTGATGAGATACGCCAGGCACAGAAGGCTGAAGGCCCTGCAACTGTGTTGGCAATCGGCACTGCAACTCCTCCAAACTGTGTGGATCAGAGTACTTACCCGGACTACTATTTCCGCATCACAAACAGTGAGCATAAGACTGAACTCAAAGAAAAATTCCAGCGCATGTGTAAGATATCTATCTCATACCATATCTTTTTGTGCTATGTGCTTGTACTACGTTGTTTTGTTTTGCTCCTTAAAACTGTACTGTCACTCTCAGCATGTGCAAAACAGTTAAAACTAAATTGCATATGATTTTTCAGGTGATAAGTCAATGATAAAGAAGAGATACATGCACTTGACAGAAGAAATTCTAAAAGAGAATCCAAGTGTATGTGAGTATATGGCACCTTCATTGGATGCAAGACAAGACATGGTGGTTGTGGAAGTACCAAAGCTAGGAAAAGAGGCAGCAACAAAGGCCATCAAGGAATGGGGTCAACCTAAGTCTAAGATCACCCACCTCATCTTTTGCACCACCAGTGGTGTGGACATGCCTGGTGCCGACTATCAGCTCACAAAGCTCTTGGGCCTTCGTCCATATGTGAAGCGTTACATGATGTACCAACAAGGTTGTTTTGCTGGTGGAACGGTGCTTCGTTTGGCTAAAGATTTGGCTGAAAACAACAAAGGTGCCCGTGTGTTGGTGGTTTGTTCAGAGATCACTGCAGTAACTTTTCGTGGACCAAGTGATACTCATCTTGATAGCCTTGTGGGGCAAGCATTGTTTGGAGATGGTGCAGCAGCTGTGATTGTAGGTTCGGACCCATTACCACAAGTTGAGAAACCCTTGTTTGAATTGGTGTGGACAGCACAAACGATCCTTCCAGATAGTGAAGGAGCCATTGATGGTCATCTTCGTGAAGTCGGGCTGACATTCCATCTCCTCAAGGATGTTCCTGGTCTCATTTCAAAGAACATTGAGAAAGCTCTTGTTGAGGCCTTTCAACCTTTAGGTATCTCTGATTACAATTCCTTATTTTGGATCGCACACCCTGGTGGACCAGCAATTCTGGACCAAGTGGAAGCCAAACTAAGCTTAAAGCCAGAGAAAATGCAAGCCACTCGGCATGTGCTTAGTGAGTATGGTAACATGTCAAGTGCATGTGTGTTATTTATCTTGGATGAGATGAGGAGGAAGTCAAAAGAAGACGGACTTGGAACAACAGGTGAGGGGTTGGAATGGGGTGTACTGTTTGGTTTCGGACCCGGACTCACTGTTGAGACTGTAGTGCTCCACAGTGTTGCCACTTAAATTGCCTAGATGTGCTATAATTATATGTTTATTTAATTCTTACTCCGTTTTGGGGGGATTTTATCTTCACTTGTTTCACTGAGAATTTGAATAAACTTTGTTTTCTTATTCTAGATGTAATGTGGTGTTGCTTACTGTGCCCCTTCCATGTTGTATTTGTAATGCAGATATAAGATATTCATCAATTTGCAATTTCATGATCTTTTATGAATTTCCAAGTGGGAGATACATTTAAACTTTGAAATATCCTAACTATTTTTAATTAGGACAAGGATTTGAAGGTATTATTTAAATTGAATAGGGAAAAGCACTTTCAAATAAGACATGTACATGCAGGATGTGACTAAAGGGGTAGAAGTACTAATACTTTTGAACTGATGAAGGCACGCAAATGAAAACTATAGGCTTTTCAATCATTGCCACATACTATCATTTAAAAAATACTAATTTCTTATGATCTATGGGACTACTCAAGTAAAAAAATTAATTCTACACAATATCTGATTAACTGATCCTGACAATTCGAATGTTACATATACTAGTTTAGCGTGTCAGACTCCTGTTTAAAATTGCAGTAAATCATCTTAACAGGATAATTATAATATTTTTCTTCAGCAAATAAAAAAGTGAATATGAGCACAAGATACGAAACTTCAAACATACAGATTTTGGAGGCATCTACAATGAGCATCAAAGTTGTGAGCACATCCTTAGCCAGAGCCAGCACCAGCTCTAGGATCAAGCTGCAACTGTTCTATAATCACTTTTTCAACAGCATCAACAAAGTCCAGTATATTTTGCTGATTATGAGTATCTAATTTCTTGGCCAAATTCTGAAAAGTCAATCCACCAAAAGAAATAAAAAGTCAGTGCACAAATCTTCCAAGTTCCAGCCATTGCACTATTTATAATGCCCTCAAGGAATTGAATTTAACCAAAATATATAAGACAAGATTTCATTATAGATACTTGTATGTATGTAGAATACAGACACTCGTTCGTTTAAAAAATAGTATAGCAAAACATCAAGGGGCTGCCATAAGACATGCTAACTTGTGCAATACTTTTGAAGTTCTTATTTTCACATGGCTAAAGAAGCTTCAATTTCTACAAATTTCCAATTATTTAGAACACCACGCACCAAATGTGACTTTAAAACATGTAATTAGTAGCCACCTGCTAATTTCTTAAAAGCTCACGGGTTAATCTACTAACCTACAAAATATATCCTTTAAATTACCCTCATTCTTCCACCACAATTTTGTATCATAAGTGCAAACTCTTCATAAAAATACATATTCCAAGTAAAATTAGTACAAGAATCAATGCAACTGCAATTTACCAAGTAATGTTCAATATAAATTTACCAAAATAATGTGATTGAAAGGAACTACGAGATAGTATCATGATACATCAAATTGTCGGGCATTTACAGCTTCTTTATAAACCTATATTGAGCTAATTCTTTATGTTTAAAACTTGCATCTAAGGTTGACATAGTTTCAAACAAAAGATTTGAAAGTAGGTGGGCTATGTTGAAGTCTAGACTTGAACTCTTCAAAATTTGATAAAGCCTATCCCTACCAAGGTCACTCTAGTAATAGTACAATTAAGTTTCACAAATATCGCAGTACTATCATATAGATGTTTTTGAGTACTAGAAGTAACATATAATCGACTAGCATATTGGCTAGGTTGATGAATTGATATTCCAATTATTATCAAAACAAATAAAAATACATGCATAAACTACTCCACAATTTCAGTGGATTCAGCAAGCAATTTAAGTACGACAATTTGAGGTGAAAACTTTGATACTGCATTGAGAATGCTTTTACACATCCATATAGCACAAGGAAGAATAATATCTGAAATTTTTATAACTAACTGTGGAGTTATCTCACCTCAACTTCGCAGTGAAAACTTGGAGAACGTCTCTTCAAAATATCTGACCCCCTGATAGATATCAGCTTCAATGGAGAACCAAAAATTGGCCAGCTATGAGACAACTTTATGTATGCATCAATTCCTCTAACCAAATGAGCTACAATAGTCTCATCTTTGTCCAAGTACTCAAGAGAATATCTACATTGAGATAACAAATAGATAAAAGAATATTAAATCATAATCCAAATTAATAACATCAAATACAAAGGACTATAGTCTCACCTTGATTTATTAGCATCCTTTACCACAAGACACCTAAGTGTGCTTAGTATAATTCTATCTTGCAGTTTTTGTATTAACCACTGCAATGAGGACTTACTGCATGATGAATGATAGTCAAAAAGTATGAGTTATAGCCATAAGGAATTTGGAAGGAGGTGAGAACTAAGTCAACCTAAACAGAGAAAAGAAGGAAACCACGGACCTGATAGACTTTGCATTATCGACAATGTCATCCACATATATATCACTAGGAAAAACCTAAAAAACAAAACCAAAGTAGATAACAAATCAACAAGAGCTAACTAGGATTCTAAAAATGCTATGCTAAACTAATGAGTAAGTTAATGCTTTTATATGCTGTTCTTAAAGTATAACCAAGTGGAATTATATCAAAAGCATTCAACAATCTCCTACTAAAGGAAGAGATTAGGAAAGGGGAAATTGTTGGGAACCCAAACAAGTAAACTACAGCAACACAGCAAGAGACAGAAAAATAGAGAAGAATGATGTTTATTAATGGTAAATTTTGACAATTACAGAGAGGGAAATGATCCCTGATTCTGACACAGAGCAAGCTCCTATGGAAAGCTAGAGCCTTCCATTCATATCTAACAGCTAGATTCTCAAGGATAATCCTCTCAACCTCTCCTACATTCCTTATAGAATGAAAACGGCTTCATCAATCTCTCTCATCAATCCACTCTAACAGAATTATTTCTCATTACCCTTTTTGCCCCTTCTAGAATATACCCTCCATGTCTTGGGCCCATTAGACTTGTGATAAATGATTGCCTCATTGGGATCCCCCTCTGACATGTGGTCCCTAATAGGAATGATATATGTTGCTATGTTTTGCCAGGATGACGTGTGAAATATGAAGCGTTAGTACTAATGAATAGAAATAAGTTCCTTCAGGACCTAATCTTATAATTACCATTTCTTAAGTCTTCATCATGAAATCTAAAGTTAGCATAAAAGTATGATGCTAAGGATTCCATCCAGAAATGTCTGGGGTAATGAAATTGCCAAATGATCCTTCTTTTACTACAGAATCTTTTTACGAACAACTACATATTAGATGTGATACTTCCGTACAATATAATGAGAAAAATAACTCCATGACTAAGTTTTAAAAAAAAACACCTAATGTTACAAGTACAAAACAACATTTACGCAGTATTAATCATCTACAGCAAAGTTACTAAGCTAAACTAAAAAAAGAAGTAACTACAATGCAGACATAAATCAAAAGCAAACCCGACGATATAACCACATTACATGATATATCCAGCAAATTCTGAGATTTACACCCTCATCCATCAAAAAATGTGGAATAAGCACAAAGTTTAAGATACTAAAAAAATAGTATCTAATGATAACTAATCTCAATTTTTAACAAGATATTAATGATAATTATGAAGCCATGGAATATCAAAATCAATATCACCATCAAACTAAATGCAATTGAGCCTAACTTTCTTGGTCAGTGTCTGCTTCAAAAAAACACAAAGCACCAGTTCAAAATACCACAAGAAACAACTTCAAAGCAGACATTATTTGATTTGACGACATAAAAGTCTTTCATAATTCATAGGAGCTTATCTAGATGGCAACACTCAAACTGTCCCTTTTTCCTAACAGACTTGATGGTTCATATCAGTATTTATCCATATCATTGCTGAACACGATTGTCTAATCTAATAAACAATGTTTGTAACAAACAAGTCAAAGAACGAAATGGTGGTCAGCTTTGAAACCTGAATATCCTTTAACTTTGTGGTCCCCTCAAACACTCCAATCAATAACTCGTGATTCAGCACAGATGCATCAATGGTATCTTCAACTCTCTGTAGGCATGAAATGCTCTCTACCGTTGGGACATAAGTCTGCAAAGACAGCCTAATGTAATTCTCGTCGAATGCAAGCACTTTTAGACCAGTCAAGGCATCGTCAATCTGCTCTAGAGCATTAAACCTTAAAAAGGGGACAGAATCGGTAAGCCATAGTATAAAGATAATCATCTGAAAGTGTGAGTGAAATAGCTGAACTTACCATTCAACCTTACACTGCAAACACTCCACAGCCTCCAGAATTGACTTCATTTCATCAACCTTATTTTCAAGTTCCAAATGCTGCAACACACAAGGAAATATTTCAATCAAATAAATACTTAGTGTAAAAATTACAGTAAATAACCACCAAAATGATTCTCTGTAAAAGAAGCAGAAAAGTGTTCGTTGAGTAATAAATCCACATGTGTTTGAAACTAATACAATGCCAAAAAGAATAAAAATAAACAGAAAGTAATAGTGCATAGTCATCAACAAACCTCCAAATTTTCGCCTAGATTCATGTCAGTGTCTAGCAGCATTGGGGAAACACTTCCTTCATTAGCCTCAGCTGTCATCTGCTCCTATAATTATTTATAAAAAAAAAATATCAAAACATGATTACTGAGTGGAAAATCCCCTTCCCCTCATTAGACAAAGGGATGGATATACTTAACTCACCAGGGTTCCTTCATAATGAACATACGTATACAACTAGTTTTGTCCCTATCTATAAAACCCTTTTGCGAAATTTCATTGCCCCATCAAATTTTTGACTTCGATAAATATTTATTTACTGAAAAATGCTAATAATTTAACACAAGTCCGCAACAAATACTAATTATTTCTCAATTCTCTGATTTAGTTAGTTGAATCCTATATTATTTGCGGACAGAAGTGTTTAACATTAACTAAAGTATAAAACACAACACAATCAGTTGCTTGTTAGGAAATTACTCAATTAGCAAGCAGATGTGATATACTAATTGTAAAGAACATACCAATTCTTCGAGTTTGCCCTCCAACTGAATACAATCTGGCGGAAAAAACAAAAATTATATGGAACGATCAATGTAGCTATGTGAAACAAACAAAAAAAATGCAAGTGAGACTAACCTTCCTTATTAGTTTTTGCAAGATGCTCAATCTCGGTAGCTACATTGGTGGTTTCAACCTCTGCATTGTTAAGTTCCTTTTGCAAATGCTCTATATAAGTATCTACAGCAACGCAAGTTAAAATCCGCATAACATAAATTGCATAAGGAAAACGAAAATGAAAA
Organism: Lathyrus oleraceus; assembly: GCF_024323335.1. NCBI lineage: Eukaryota > Viridiplantae > Streptophyta > Magnoliopsida > Fabales > Fabaceae > Lathyrus > Lathyrus oleraceus. Next base: position 229,404,692 of record NC_066583.1, read on the forward strand.
GATTTGATTGAATTACCGAAATCTGAAATCCCTAGGGAATCGAAATCAGAGAATTCGGATACAATTTGTTGCACTGTGTTCTGTAAGAAAGAATGATAGTTGAAAAAAGTGAATAAATTGATAGTGTGAGGGTAAGAGTGAGAGTGAGAATTTGAGAAAACGCGCGTAACTTGAACATGAAGAGCACAGTCGAGGAGTAAATCGGGGGAATCCGAAGGGTTTGATTCTTCGTCATCGTCGTAACGGCAAAGTTTGTGAATCTCTGATATTTGACTGAAAGGTTTTGCAGAATGGAATAACGGCGTTAAAGTGAATGAGACGGAATCAGAAGAAGAAGATGGAAGAAATGAAGTACCTGTGGATCTCACTTGGTTCTGCCATATCAATCAACAACTAAAATGGTTCTAAAATTCAAATTATGTTTATGGCTTGTTCCGCCAATTTTGCATATTTTGCTAACATTTTAGTTCTACTACTTACCTAGCATTCCTACTGGAGGTTGATTTGACTAATATGACCCACCTCTTTACTAATTAATGACTTGAAATCAAATTTTATCAATGTTTTTTTAAAATAACCACTTTTTTTTCAATCAGTTTAAAGGCAGGGCATTTTCGGTGTAAAAAAGTATTACATTAACATTCAATCAAAATATTTTATATTGCCAAATCATAACAGTATTTTAAAAATAAAAGTGTGATGTGGCGGGATACACGGGTCTCATTGGTTGACAGTGTAAAAATATTTTACACTGTCTGTGCATATTCTTTTTTCTCTTTTTCAATTTAAATACTAAAATAATCTATTTTTCAAATTAATTATCAAAATAATCTTTCATTGATGATGCGTCAATTGAACTGATGCATCTAATTAGCATTCAAATGAGGCACTCAAGCTATTGGCGCATGCATGCGGCCAAGCATGTGAAGGCACCACATGCATTGGCGCATGTATGTAGGCATGTGAGTATGCACCACATATATTGTCGCATGCATGTGTCATGTGTGTGTGGCGCCTAGGACAATGGCGCATGCATGGGTGTGTGCTAATCTATAAATACAATGTGTATCTCCCATAATTTTTCACACAATTTCTTACCATCATTCCATTTTCCTTCAATCTCCTTTAATTTTTTTTCTTTAAAATCTCTAAATATTCATATATTCACAAGAGAAATGTTGATTTAATCTTTTCAGCAATGCAGCCTCCGATAAAGATCCGACTTTGAAATATATAAACGTTTGAATGTCTTAATAAGACGTTGAATCGTTGGTTAGATGGAGAATTGCAAAGGGTGAAAGGATCAGAAGAATTCAATGGCTTTAGTCCACGTTCAACCAAAATGGAGAAGTTCGTGTATGGGTGGATGTTAAGACTGATAGAGACGTTCATAGGATGATGTATATTATGTTCAAAATTGTTTTAATGGTTGTAACAGTATAGTTATGTTGTTGTAATGGCATAGTTATGTTGTTTATGTGTTGTATTTGTTAGTGATGGTATTTTATTTGTTGTATTGTTGTTTAAGTGTTGTTTATTTGTTGTATTTATTTGTGATGGTATTTCCTCACAAAGTTATCATATGAAATGAATGTTGTTTTTAATATAAAGCAAAAGAGTTACAATTAAAATTATCTTGTTGGGCTTATTCCAACACTAGAACAGTTAGTACGATTATGACCGGGCTGACAACATGAACTACATAATCTAACCATTTTGTTCACCGTATCCATTTCGGTTCGAATACGGGTGTTGTTTGGGCGATCCTTTTTCTTTCTTCGCATTATTTCATTGTGCCAGAGAATGTCCCCTTGATATGCAGGCCAGTAATCCTCTTTTGCTACCACTAAAAAACTAATTTTGTAAATATTGGAAAGGCTTATGACTTTGTAAACGTCAGATAGTAAGTAGGATGGATCTCGTCGAACCTTTGAACATGACGCTATGACATGGGAGCATGGCATACGAAAGGCTTGGAACTTTCAGCGGTCGCATCAACCTCTATCTAGTTTCACTCTATAATGTCCCATCGACATGCCTTTATTATGATTCATGAACTCAGCAACATTTTACCAACCTTTAGTACGGTCAAACACCGTGACCACATGTGTGTTAGTTTTGGCAGCCTCCTCGCTAATGAATTTCATTGAAGCATCAATGAACGACTTCCCAGATTATAATACTGAACTCCATTTGGAACGTCTGGTCTCAAACAGTGTCCCTAGCCTGAAATAGGTTGCTTGCACTAAAGCGGTTATAAGTAGGTTTCGGATGTCTTTGAAGACAGAGTTTATTGATTCCACAAGATTTGTTGTCATGTGGCCACAACGCTGACCGTTGTCATATGCCATAGTCCACTTCTCCAATAGAATATTGTCGATCCACCTTATTGCATCTACGTTTGACAATCTGATGTCTTCGCGATAGTGTTTGAAAGAACACCCTATTAACGCATACCCTGCGTTGACAACCTTCTTCCGCAATGTTTTGTCTTTGATATCCCACATGAAATTTTGAGCGATATGTCTAATGTAGTAGACATGCGTCGACGGAGGATCCTACCAGCCATTATCAATGTTTTTGTAGGCACTCACTATTAAAGGGTGTCGGTCTAAGATCAAACATAAGTTAGGCTGAGGAGCAACGTGCAATCGGAGATTTTTTTAGGAAAAAACTTCATCCCTAAGCAGTTTCCCCTTCAACTAGGCCAAAGGCGATTGGGAAAATGTTGTTGTTGCCATATTATGTCACTGCCATTAGTAGTGTTCCTTTATATTTCCCGTACAACCATGTACCACCAATCTGTATAATAGGTTTACAGAAAGCAAAACCTTTTATGCATGGTCGATACACCCAGAAGAGTCGGTGGAATATTCCATTACCAATAGCACAAGTCTCGTTTAGGATATACGTCGATAACGTTTCGAAATTGACAATAGTCCCTAGAGCATAATGTTTAAGAGCCACCAAGTATTTAGGAAATTGCCAAAAACTTTTTCAACCGCCTTAGTCCTAGCTATCCAAGCCTTCCTATATGATGGAGTATAGTTGTATTATGTTACAATATGCGAGATTATTGTACTCACCTTTAACAATCAATTTTCGCTAATGACAGACAAAATTTCATCGCATATTAACTGAGAGTTGAGTTTGTGATAGTCTTGCATTGGGTTCATGATTAAGCATGTGTGAACTAGACCCAGAGAACCAATCTCCCAAGAATCACTCCTCTTCCGGTAAGATGCTGACAACCGAAGCAGGCATAGCTCATTTCGAAAATAAATATTATACCTTGTTGCATTAGTTCGACCAATCCTATAATCAGCTGATAATTCCATGTGTTACTTTTTAATGGCTCTGACACAGTCTTTTTTTGTCTGAAATGTGTCTTCTTCTTTCAGTGACCCTTGAATTTGCACATAAGGATTGTAAAATATATCTGATGAAGGTTCATCTGCACCCAAACTCAAGCTTGTCGTGTGTTGAGGTGGACAATATACATGACTATCTAGTATTGGATTTTATTTTTCTTCATCATTCACCATTGAATCAACCAATAACTCGACTTATTCTTCTTCATCGTCAACAACATTGACTTCAGCTTGTTCGTCATCATCGGTTTCACAAAACACTTGTGACGGATCAACGAACTGAGACACTTGATGTTGTTAATATATATAGAACTATGTATCATTATACCCAGATTGTTCATGACTGAGAAACATATGTTGAACATCGTCACCATCTCGAATCTTGAACTGATAAAACTTTACTTGGTTGTCTGTAGAGAACACCGGATTTTTGTAGATGATTTGTTCCACCTGAATATGGTAAATATTATGTATTTGTCGTTGTTACGAAACATAAATAAGGTAAGCACATATAGTCAGGGTTCAGCTATTTTGTCCCATCTATATATTTTGTTGTGTAAAACTGCCAAAAAAATACTTGTACGTTTTATTCTTGCGCCTATTTGCTACAAGCATGGGGTTGGTCAAGACTTCCGTCACTCACCCCGGTCAACAAGAATCCATTCACATTCCCTTTTGCAACAAAGTAAGTTTAAAATTTTACCATCTAATTTATTAGACTTTATACTACAACTAACTGTGAATAATATGTTTCCAATCTTTTCGATCTAGGTGGTCAGTTAAAGGGATGAACTACAACAGGTGTCCAAAACACGTTGTAGTAGTCTATCACAATGTTTTAGACCATATTGGACCAGACGATGTATTACTACTACACAACTCTACATTTAATTTTAAAAAAAATATTCAGTTACATATCATATAATCATGTCATATTCTTGTTCAGTTTATCTAGAGGTCATATATGGGTCTTAATCATCCGGTTAACCATGATGATGATGCAGTTTGGACAACAAAAACACCAATTATCTAGTTCACTACTGTGGAGATGCACCATAGTGACCGTGTAAAACTACAGTTCGGTATGCAACAACTAATTCCAGAACCTCCCACGTGTTTGGGAGATTGGCATCAACAAAGAGTCGATGGCCAATGGGATTATTCTGACTGGAGAGACTTTGTAAAAAAGATATGTTGTCATTAGAGGAATCGATGGCAACACATCATAAACGAACCAGTCATACATGGTGCTAGACCAACTCAACATTATATGGCATGGTTTAGGTCGGTTACAACACCACAGTTTGTGTCTGAGCCAAGGTATTTGATTGATCAACGCCAATGAGCTTCGTCACCAAACGCCCAACAACAAATCCTTGTCCAAGAAGAATGTCAACCCACCCAAACCCAACGACCAACCTCACACCATCACTCTACCATATACACCCAACCACCAAACACGCAACCTCGCAACCAATTCATGCCACACACCCAAACTCAAAACCAGGAATCAAATCCTAACCACCAACAACCATACACAGCCACCACAATAGTCTATAGCCCAGATGATTCATATGATTTAGCGTCATGCCATCGTAGCCCCCCACCAATGAACACCCAAACATCTCATCGCCATAACACCCAACCATTGTTTGACTTTAGTACACCATATGAACCATTGTTTCGTTTCCAAAAAGATTCAATGTTGTCAATTCGGGCAACCATATCGTCCACAATCCACCCAACCACAACGACCTAACTACGACAATATGGGCACCAAACTCAATTACGGAAACGTCGTTGGCGACAACCCCCCAACTATTGGGGACAAATGATGACAAATCTATCAAGTACCGTTGGACCTTCCACCAAACCTTCACACCGGCCACCATTGTATCATGTTAGTACTCAAAGACCCCAAACACCTCAGGGAAATTATGGGAGACCTCGAAGACAGACTAACGCACCTGGATGTGGAACAAGGGGGCGTTTCATATCCAGGTGTGTTAGTCTGTCCACTGCCATCAGTAGTGTTCCTTTATATTTCCCGTACAACCATGTACCATCAATATGTATAATAGGTTTACAGAAAGCAAAACCTTTTATGCATGGTCGATACACCCAGAAGAGTCGGTGGAATATTCCATTACCAATAGCACAAATCTCGTTTAGGATATACACCGGCAACGTTTCCAAATTGATAATAGTCCCAAGAGCATAATGTTTAAGAGCCACCAAGTATTTAGGGAGTTACTTGTAAGACTCCTCCCAGTTGCCAAAGACTGTTTCAACCGCCTTAGTCCTAGCTATCCAAGCCTTCCCATATGACGAAGTATAGTTGTATTGTGTTACAATATATGAGATTATTATACTCACCTTTAACAATGGATTTTCGCTAATGGCAGACAAAATTTCATCGCATTTTAACTGAGAGTTGAGTTTGTGATAATCTTGCATTGGGTTCATGATTAAGCATGTGTGAACTAGGCCCAGAGAACCAATCTCCCAAGAATCACTCCTCTTCCAGTAAGATGCTGACAACCGAAGCAGGGATAGCTCATTTCGAAAATAAATATTATACCTTGTTACATTAGTTCGACGAACCCTATAATCAGCTGATAATTCCATGTGATACTTTTTAATGGCTCTGACACAATCTTTTTTTGTGCGAAATGTGTCTTCTTCTTTCAATGATCCTTGAATTTGCATATAAGGATTGTAAAATATATCTGATAAAGGTTCATCTGCACCCAAATTCAAGCTTCTCATGTGTTGAGGTGGACAATATACATGACTAGCTAGTATTGGATTTTATTCTTCTTCATCATTCACCATTGAATCAACCAATAACTCGACTTCTTCTTCTTCATCGTCAATAACATTGACTTCAACTTGTTCGTCATCATCAGTTTCACAAAACACTTGTGACGGATCAACGAACTGAGACACTTGATGTTGTTAATATATATATATAATTATATATCATTGTACCCAGATTGTTCATGACTGAGAAACATATGTTGAACATCGTCACCATCTCGAATCTTGAACTGATAAAACTTTACTTGGTTGTCTGCAAAGAACACCGAATTTTTGTAGATGATTTGTCCCACCTAAATACGGTAAATATTATGTATTTGTCGTTGTTACAAAACATAAATAAGTTAAGCACATGTAGTCATGGTTCAGCTGTTTTGTCCCATCTATATATTTCGTTGTGTAAAAATTCCAAAAAAATACTTGTACGTTTTATTCTTGCGCCTATTTGCTACAAGCATGGGGTTGGTCAAGACTGATGTCACTCACCCAGTCAACAAGAAGCCATTCACATTCCCTTTTGCAACAAAGTAAGTTTAAAATTTTACCATCTAATTTATTAGACTTTATACTACAACTAACTGTAAATAATATATTTCCAATCTTTTCGATCTAGGTGGTCAGTTAAAGGGATGAACTACAACAGGTGTCCAAAACACGTTGTAGTAGTCTATCGCAATGTTTTAGACCACATTGGACCAGACGATGTAATACTACTATACAACTCTACATTTAATTTTAAAAAAAAATCCAGTTATATATCATCTAATCATGTCATATTCTTGTACAGTTTATCTAGAGGCCATACATGGGTCTTAATCATCCGTTTAACCATGATGATGATGCAGTTTGGACAACAAAATACCAATTATCTGGTTCACTACTGCGGAGATGCACCATAGTGACCGTGTAAAACTGCAGTTCGGTATGCAGCAACTAATTCCAGAACTTCCCACGTGTTTGGGAGATTGGCATCAACAAAGAGTCGATGGCCAATGGGATTTTTCTGACTGGAGAGACTTTGTAAATGAGATGTGTTGTCATTAGAGGAATCGAAGGTAACACGTCTTAAACGAACCAGTCATACATGGTGCTAGACCAACTCAACATTATATGGAATGGTTTAGGTCGGTTACAACACCACAGTTTGTGTCTGAGCCAAGGTATTTGATTGATCCACGCCAATGAGCTTCGTCATCAAACGCCCAACAATAAATCCTTGTCCAAGAACAATGTCAACCCACCCAAACCCAACGGCCAACCTCACACCATCACCCTACCATATACACCCAACCACCAAACACGCAACATCGCAACCAATTCGTGTCACACACCCAAACTCAAAACTAGGAATCAAATCCTAACCACCAACAACCATACGCAGCCACCACAATAGTCTATAGCCCAGATGATTCATATGATTCAGCGTCATGTCATCGTAGCCCCCCACCAATGAACATCCAAACATCCCATCGCCATAACACCCAACCATTGTTTGACTTTAGTACACCATATGAACCATTGCTTCGTTTCCAAAATGATTCTATGTCTCAATTTGGGCGACCATATCGTCCACAATTCACCCAACCACAACGACCTAACTACGACAACATGGGCACCGAACTCAATTACGGAAGCGTCGTTGGCGACAACCCTCCAGCTATTGGGGACAAATGATGACAAATCTATCAAGTACCGCTGGACCTTCCACTGAACCTTCACATCAGCCACCATTGCATCATGTTAGTATTCAAAGACCCCAAACACCTCAGGGAAATTATGGGAGACCTCGAAGACAGACCAACGCACCTGGATGTGGAACAAGGGGGCGTTTCAATCGGACGAGTCATTGATTTTCTTGTCAATTTTATGTATTTTTACTTTATAATTTAATATAATTTTTAATTTAAGCATTTAATTTAATTAATTTAAATTTTAAAATTTAAAATAAAAATGGAAAGTGCATGCGCCACATGCATTGGCGCATACACTGATGTAGTGTATGAAGGAGAATAGTGATCCAAAACGCAGCGGAAATTAAAAATTTCTCCTTTAGTGATCCTTACGAATGGGCATGATCAGTGATAGAACCGTTACCTTTTGTGGCAATTGAAACTTTTGATGCAGATCTAAGGAGTGATCACGAACGTTGAATGGTGACAACGCATTTACTCAGTCCACACGAACGGATTCCTTCAATCTCAGTGCTAGCTGCTACGAATGAAGACTTTGAGTGTGTGTGTGTGTGTGTGTGTGTGTGTGTGTGTGTGAGAGAGAGAGAGAGAGAGAGAGAGAGAAACGAAAATTTCAACTGTCCAAATGCTTCTGCACAAGGGTTCTATATATAGAACCATTTGTGTGGGCTGCAAGCTAAAAAGTCCACTTAAGTGTATGTGGCCCATATCTTATGATATGCCAAAATCACTTAAGCACGTGGTACCTTACCATATTTTGTATTCTACTTAAGTACATTGTATCTTACGATGTTCTACAATTCACTTATGTGCACCGTACCTTACGGTGTTCCTTATTTACTCTATCTTTCATCAATCTGTCCTTTTGTGTGTGACCCTGTAGGTTTTTGCGACATTAGCAATTATATTAAATCACATATTTAACATAATAAACAGTGAGCGGTATCTAGCAACACATCACTGCTACCCAAGACACGAAAATGTCATGTGATTTCACAAATCTTTTTGTGATAATACTTATGTGTACAATTACCCTTTTGCCCCTATGTCTATATTGAACACAGGGGATAAATCGTGCCATCCTTGTCCTGTTCAATATTGGGCCCGTAGACATGTATCCTGTTACGCAGGATTGACAAATTCCATCTGGGTCACTCATGTCCCTCAGCATGCTTCGTGGAGTACTCACTGTCTTTATGGTCCTCCAGTTACGGACAACGTTTGATCAGTGACAAAACACTCGACTATACATCTATGGTCTATAGTGGTTTCAGGTCGAAGGGTGGTATACATCATTATCATCATGAGAATAACTTATGACACTTTGCCTAACATTATATATGGTATTCTCATAGCAGGTCAATCCAGTATAAATATTACTCATAATATTTATACATATGTTTAAGATTTGATAACTCATTATCCATGATCCATGAGATGTGATCATCGGTCTATATACATAATAGTCTTAATGTTTTAATGTTATTCCACTTTACAACAAAGCTCGACTATAGAGACTTTAAGAATAGTGTCCTTATGTTTAATGGGATCTCATGATTAAGTCACACTTGGTACATTAAATAGACTATCTATTCTAGGGACTTTCTTAAACAAAGACAATAAAAAAAACCTTTTATTATTAATAAATAATTCGATACAAGTACCAAAAGTATTGGCGGGCTTACACCAACAGTATATGCATGCGCCAATGCATGTGGCTTCAAGGCATGCATGCGCCTAGGTCATTGACGTTTATGCTCATTTGTAATGCATGCATGTTCCAATGACTTGGGCACCTCCTTTGAGTGCGAATTAGATGCACCATTTCAACTGACGCATCAGTAATGAAAGGTGATTATTTTGATAATTAATTTAAAAAATAGATTATTTTAGTATTTAATTTGAAAAAGATTGTTATTTTAAAAAAAATCAAATTTTATAGAGACGTTTTTCATTCTTTTCTATTAAATATATTTTTTTAATTTTCATTCTTTTCTATTAAATATATTTTTTTAATTTAATTATTTTAAAACAACTTGGATGGTATGTATGCACAGAGATATAAGAGTGCAGATTTAAATTTATGATATTTTATTTATTAATTTTTAAAGGCTGAAATTCTAGCCACTATACATACTACTTGACCAAAAATAAATATTTGTTTTGACTTGTAAGTAACTTTGAGAATTTTTTATAAATTAAAGAATATATTCAAGTTAATAAAAAAATTATGTGTTAAATGATATTTTCTTTAGTTACAAAGTTATAAAAAGAAGGAAAAAAAACTATAATCTCAAAACAAAACAAAAATACTTGGAGTGTCGATTGCGAGGGTGTTGTTCAACTCAGAAGAAAGAGAATTAAATATCATAATGTCAACGTCAAACCCAAGCTCCAAACTTAGCCATGAATTTAGTATTTTGATTATCTTTTTGAAAGGTAAAAATACATTGAGATGTTTTTTTTCAAGTGACATGCCATTCACGTTCTAAATCATCTTGCATGTTTCTGAATTATATCTTATTAAATTGATAAATGAAACTTTATTTATAAATTGTTAAATAGAAATTACTCGCGATGTAATATAAGTTTTATAATGATATATTTGTGAGGATCCTAAGCTATTGTGTTGTGTGTAACATCCTAATTTTGATTTTTATAATTTATTTGAGTTTTAGAGTACCTTAAATTACTTTGTTAGTATTATTGAGGATGGTTGGATTTTTAGTAGAAATTATTATAATTCAAGGGAAAATTTTGAAGAACATTGGAGATATTAGAGAGAAATTCTTCCATAGATTTTGATAATGAATACTTATCAACTCATAGGACTTGTTAATTTATCAATGAGTGGTTAAGTTTCTCTAGATTATATGGTTTTGAGATGAACCTTATTTTTACTTTGTTGGATCATATGTTTGTTTGAGATTTATTGAGACTTTTATTGTTATTATCGTTATTTAAAAAATTTCTTGAGTTTAATATTTTTTGTCGCTTACGGACGTACAAATCGATTTAGATACCTCGGTGTTGTGAAAACGATGTCGGAATTACAAAGTATAATTGGTTTCTTGATCGGTAAGAAACTCACAAGGGTAGAAAAAGAGAAAAATAAGAACACAATGAAATTGATTATAAACTGACATTCTTTACTTTCTCTTTGAAACAATATTACAAGTGTTGCAAAATAGCCAATAACCTCTCTCACCCTAATTAGGAATTGTGTTTATTCAACGATGAGAGACTAGTATGTTATTTATAAAAAAAACTAACACACTAAACTAATGGGCTTTTACACACAGACCCATTACACAAGCTAACTTACAGAACAGGCTAACTTAAACAATTGAGCATAACAAATAGGCTCAATTCGACATGCTAACAATCCTAACATATTTCGACTACAACATGTGAACAAACTTCAATTGTGTGTTAAGGTTCTATTGAATTGTCGAACCAAGAAGTCACCCTTCGATCATACTAGAGTTCGATCCAATATCTCACACTAGAGATTTATGACCGTTAGTCAACTTATTTGATCTAGGAAATTTATTCGGCTTTGTAAGGATAGGTAATTAGAAGTCATTGCTTACGAATTAACATACTTAGAACGCCTAATTTAACTTTGAATTAGCCTAAGGAATTAGGGGATTACCGTATAAATTAGTGAGTTGCACACCAATGAATTGGGTGCAGTTTAATTCACAATGAAGTAATAACTTAATTGAAACTCAATAAGTGCACAGTTCATCAACATGTAAAATAAGAGGATTCGATATAAATTATATAATCGCCTTTCTCATATTGAATTTCATTCTTTTAATTTCTCATTTTAGAATCGATTTTCTAACGACCCCCCCCCCCTTTTGATTACTCACATTCTCACATGATTCTCTTCTTAAATTACAATCTTCGTGGAGACGGTATTTTTATTAATACTTCGACATTATTGGTACATTTGCCAAAGATCATCAAGTCTCTGGCTCCCTTTTCAGGGATTGCAATGCCATGGATTTTCATCCAATACGTGACTCGGAAATTATTAAAGATACTTGTTTAAAACAAAGATAAAAGATTTTGAACTTAATCAAACTCGGTGACAATTCAAGTTCATAAGCGAAAAATCACCGCATTTCTAATTCGTTAAAAGGAACATAAGTAAATAACTTAAAATATAATGCAATCAATTCATAACTACTAAAATAGACAGATTGGAAAATGGAAGATAACACTTTGGAGCGATCTTAAGAACCAGGGAAGAATTCCATCAATCTTCAACTTTGAGGTAAGGGGGAAATTTCTTTACTAATGAGCGACTCTAAGCAGTCATGATGGTGAGGAGTCAACCCCTGAGGTTACTGATTCACTGTTGATATGTGTTTGTGTCTTTGAGCAATTTTAAGTAATGAAATTATGACATATATGAAGGAAAATTGCGATAAAAACACAGTTGATTCACTGTTGATATGTGTTTGTGTCTTTGGGCAATTTATTGTTTCACATAAACTTCGCAACCCTAAATCTTCATGTAAGACATATGTGGTTTCTTACCAATCCATATCTCATATGGTGTCTTCTCAACCTTTTTGGATGGAACATTGTTAAGTGTGTAAGTTGATGTCAATAGTGCATGTCCCCAAAAGGAGTTTGGAAGATCGACGTGACTCATCATGGATCAAACCATGTCTAACAAGGTTCGATTTCTTCTCTCAGATACACCGTTCCATTTGGGTGTTCTAGGAGGAGTAAGTTAGGATAGAATCTCATACTCTTTCAGATGGTCATCAAACTCTAGGCTTCAATATTCACAACCTCGATCTGATTGAAGAGTTTTAATATTCTTACCTAGTTGGTTTTGTACTTCATTCTTGAATTCCTTGAACTTTTCAAAGGACTCTGATTTGTGTTTCATTAAATACACATGACCACATCTACTGAAATCATTAGTAAATATGATGAAGTATTGAAAACCTCATATGGCTAGTATATTCAGTGGTCCACATACATCAGTATGTATGAGGGCCAAAAGATCATTAGCTCTTTCACCTTTTCCTGTGAATGGAGATTTTGTCATCTTTCAAATTAAACAAGAGCATGTCTCATATGATTCATAATAAAAAGAGTCCAAGAGTTCATCTTTATGGAGTTTGAAAATGCATTTCTCATTTATGTGGCCTAATCGACAATGCCAAAGGTAAGTTAGATTTAACTCATTAGGTTTCATCCTTTTAGTATTAATGTTATAAATAGGCATTTCAAGATCAATGACATATAATCCATTGTTCATTTGTGCAGTAGCATAGAATATACCATTTAAATAAATGGAGCAATAATTGTTCTTTATTATGAATGAAAAACCAAACTTGTCCAAACAAGAAACGAAAATAATATTCATACTAATTGCAGGTACATAATAATAGTTCTCTAACTGAATTATTAAACCACTAGGTAAAGTCAATACATAAGTTCCTACAGCTAAAGCAACAACCTTTGCTCCATTTCCAACTCGTAGGTCAACTTCACCTTTTTCCAAATCTCTACTCCTTTTTAGCCCCTGCACATTGGTACAAATGTGAGAATCGCATCCAGTATCTAATACCCATGATGCAAAAGTAGATAGATTAATTTCAATAACAAAAATACCTGAAGTTGAAGTCTCTACTCCATTTTTCTTATCTTCCATGTGCTTTGGGCAGTTTCTCTTCCAATGTTCAGTCTTACCGCAATGGAAGCAAGTGTCATCCTTTGCAATTTCTCCACTAGGCTTCAAAGCATGAGCAATGGGTTTGGGTTTGACAACTTCCTTGCCTTTTCCTTTACCACCTTACTTGGTGGGCCTTTTGTTCTATTTCTTTCCATTTCTGATCATCAGAATGAACTTCCATTTTGACTTCAGATTCTGCTCAGCAGTTCTTAACATGCCTAGCAGTTCAGGAAGAGTTTTGTCCATATCATTCATGTTGAAATTAAGGACAAATTGATTGAAGCTCTCTGACAACGATTGCAAGATCAAATCAGTCGCAAGTTCCTTTCCGAGGGGAAAACCCAACCTCTCCAGGTTCTTCACATACCCAATCATCTTGAGCACATGGGGACCTACAGGGGCTCCCTCAACTAACTTGCCTTGACAAGGGGATTTTGAAACTTCAAACCTTTCATGCCTTGCCTGCTCTTGATAGAGCATCTTCAGGTGTTTGATCAAATCGAACGCTGCCATGTTCTCATGTTGCTTTTGTAACTCCGAGTTCATGGTAGCTAGCATGAGGCAAGCAACTTCATTAGCATCATCGACATGCTTCTTATAAGCATCTCTTTCTGCCTTAGGTGCAGAACTAGGAGGTTCCTCTTCATGAACAGGTTTCTCCAAGATATATAACTTTTTATCATGCTTGAGGATAATCCTTAGATTTCGATGTCAATCCAGAAAATTTGTCCCAGACAATTTTTCCTTATCAAGGATTGATCGCAAAATGTTGCTAGAGGTGTTTGTTGTCATGGTAATCTACATGAAAAATATGAAAATATAAGTATCATTAAAATAACATATTTCATTAGGCTTTTAATTAAATAGGCTCCCACTATTTTACTCAAAGCAAATGATCCTCACCATTTGATTCAGAAAATTCCGTTGGAAGATTTTCTAGTGGATCGAGATCCAAATTTCACTTTGTTTTAAGTTCGCGTAGGCGGATTACACAAAACTAGGCTATTTAGGTAGGAACTCCTTCCAATTGTATCTAATACAACTCTCAAATATTTTAGTTGGGTGAATAACTCCTTATTCCAATCCATCATATGGATCATTTCCAACTCTTGCTTCTAAACGTATATAATCTTATTATAATTTGTTTAGTTAAGTTTGACCCATTTTTTTAGCAATTGGATATTACAATTATCCCATCGCGCCTTACTAATATAGAACATGCACCTCCCGCAGGCGAAACTTATATTATTTGATACTAGTCTTGATGAGTGCTAAAACTTGAAAAACATAAACTTAATATTTAATTTTAAGGAATTTGTGATTATTTTGATCTCATAGGCTTGTTTATCATATAAATTGTCTCTCACATGTATCAACATACATTCACATGCATCAACATACATACAAAATGAAACATTTATGGCCCCTAGCGCAATTGTTCTCCCAAGCCAATGAGAGAACCTAAGCTAACCTAATAACGATCTAAGCTTCTCCAAGCAAGATCTTCAAGGTTGTCCTCCTTTGATATTGTATTCTTCTCTTTCTTCATAACATTATATTACATAAAGAAACTCGTTTTACATATGAGGGAGTAAGATGAGAAAAGAAGTTACATTAAGAGATTAAAAGAGAGGCACGACATGCATGTCGTATTTTAAAATCCCAAAAATAAAATAAAGGAAAACTAAGGTCATAACTGATCACCACAATACAATAATAATAAACACATTATTATTATTAATTTAAATTCTTTTAATTAAATAAACCAAATTAAATTTCAGCAATTGATCACACTACACAGAGTTGGCCCGGGGTTCCGCTGCCCGGGCAGCGCCCCCTAAAGGGTTGTCAGGGGCAGCGCCCTGGAGCAAAACTTTAATGAACAATTCATTTGAACGTCACTTTTTGCATCAACACTTGATACTTTAAAGCACAACTTTTGTGC
Organism: Lathyrus oleraceus; assembly: GCF_024323335.1. NCBI lineage: Eukaryota > Viridiplantae > Streptophyta > Magnoliopsida > Fabales > Fabaceae > Lathyrus > Lathyrus oleraceus. Next base: position 229,420,223 of record NC_066583.1, read on the forward strand.
AGTTACAACCCTAATCGCATAACTCTTTGACAACACAATCCTTGTACCGTCATGAACCCTAATGAAGCAATTGTATACCGTCAAACACACCTCGATTGATAATTCAGTGTGATTGATCAACACGTTATTGCTTCACCATACTAATGTCGGATTCTGAAGCAAATGACTATTGATCTCTCAAAGGAATAATAATGATTAAGTGTTTGAATGGACGAAATAGAAACAATATATCATATATACCATATTTTGCATAAGAATTACTTATATCATATATATAAATTGATCAATCTCATTTATGTAACCTATGGACGATCAGTGTATCGCTACTTCACCATACTAACGTCAGATTCTGAAGCATAGTCAACATCAATCATTCGAATCGTACACACATGATGCCAAATTTAATTACTCGTTTATTATTTAATTCATTCTGTCTTTTAATCGTATTAATACATAAAATACAAAAAATAAACAACTATCAGATGCATGGTTTCGTAAGTGGCTCTGATACCACTGAAGGAAAATTGCGATAAAAAACACAGCGGAAATTAAAATTTTCCTTTAGTGATCCTTACGAATAGGCATGACCAGTGATATAAACTGTTATCTCTTGTGGCGATTGAAACTGGTGACAACGCCTCTACTCAGTCCACACGAATGGATTCCTTTAGTCTCAGTGCTAGCTGCTACGAATGAAGGCTTTGAGTGAGTGAGAGAGAGAGAGAGAGAGAGAGAGAGAGAGAGAGAGAGAGGAACGGAATTTCATCAAGTGAAATACTTGTGCACAAGGGTTAGATTTATAGAATCACTTGTGTGGGATGCAAGCTAAAAATCCCACTTAAGTGTATATGGCTCATATCCTATGGTATACCGAAAATCACTTAAGTGTGTGATACCTTACCACATTTCGTATTCTACTTAAGTACATTGTACCTTACGATGTTCTACAATTCACTTAAGTGCACCCTACCTTACGGTGTTCCTTATTTACTCTATCTCTCATTAATTCATCCTTTTGTGTGTGACCCTGTAGGTTTTCGCAAAATTGGCAATTATATTAAATCACATATTTAACATAATAAGTGATATCTAGCAACACATCACTGCTATCCAAGACACGAAAATGTCATGTGATTTGACAAATCCTTTTTATGATAATAATTGTGTGTAAAACTACCCTTTTGGCCCTTATGTCTATATTGAACACAAGACATAGACCGTGTCATCCTTGTCCAGTTCAATATTGAGCCCTTAAACATTTATCATGTTATGCAGGATGGGCAAATTCTATCTAGGTTACTCATGTCCCTCAACATGCTTCGTGGAGTACCCATCAACTGTCTTTATGGTCATCCAGTTACGGACAATATTTGATCAACAATAAAGCACTTGACTCTACATCTAGGGTCCATAGTGGTTTCAGGTCGAAGGGTGGTATACACCACTATCACCATGAGAATAACTTATGACACTTTGCATAACATTCTATGTAGTATTCTCATAGCAGGTCAATCCAGTATAAATATTACTCATAATATTCATACCTATGTTTAAGACTTGATAACTCCTTATCCATGATCCATGAGATGTGATCATCAGTCTATATACATAATAGTTTTAATGCTTTAACGTTATCTCACTTCACAATAAAGCTCGACTACAAATACTTTAAGAATAGTGTCCTTATGTTTAATGGGATCTCATGATTAAGTCACACTTGATACATTAAATGGAATAACTATTCTTGGGACTTTATTAAACAAACATAATAAAGAAAAAGTCTTTTATTATTAATAAATAATCAATACAAGTACCAAAAGTATTGGCCTTTAGGGCTTACACCAACAATATAGGCATTTATTGTGGTCTGCGTTTTGAACATTGAATGAAAAATAGGTATGAATGTGATTTCTGTGTTTTGGCCAAAAAGGGTTTGGGAAAAATCCTTTGAGGCGATTGATTGTGTAGTACTCTAATTTTGACGTATGTTACTGTTAATGTGTTTATCAATGCTTTTTGGAAAAAACCTTTTTAATCTATTTTCCCCAAATATATGTGTTTATCGATGAATTCCCGTAAAACCTTGTTGTATGATTCCCCATATGTTGTTAAATATCATAAAATTAAAAAAAAAAACTATAGTTTTTTTATCAAAAAACAAAAATAGAAAAATACATAAAATCGTGGGTAGATATAGAAGGGGATTAATCGTCTTATTTCATGCATAACTTGAGTTTCATAAGTCTGATTAAGGTGCCACCAGTTGTGTTATAAAACTAACGCAATAATATTTGTTTTTATGTGATAAAGTAGGGTTTAGGGGAACTACAATAGTATTAGTTCACTTGTTTTTATACCAGAGGCATAGTCAATTTTAGTCATGCGTTGGTCATCATGTTTCACGCGTAACTTAAGTTTCGTAAGTCTGTTTGGGGTGAGGATAGTTGCGTTAAAAAAATGGTTTAATGATATTTTTAACTGGAGAGGTTCATAATTTCATCATGAGTATATAATTTTCCATGCTATTTTGATGTTAGACATGTGTTTTTTTTAGAGTTTATGCAAGACTTGTTGCGATAGGGTTGAACTGAAACGAATAGAATTAGAGTTTCATAACTCCACTTGAAGTGTGGTTAAATGTGTTTGGAAGAGGGTTTAAAGAAATTTTAAAATGGAAAGTTTCATATTTTTATCATAAATATATAATATTTGGTACTATTTTGAAGTGAGACAATTTTAGAGTTTAGTCTAGAGTTTTGAGAAACCCTTTAGCAATTTAAGGAATTAAACATAATTATAAATAACTCTAAATTGAGTTAGTGATATGTTTTAGAGTTGATTAAATTAAGAGAGTTAAGTTGTTATGAGTTTATAGTTGTTAACATGTATAGTGTTTAGTTTGAGTTTGTATATGTTTAGAGTAATGAGTTAGTGTTGTATTTTGAACTATTGATAGTCTCAACTTTCTGGCCTCCTCTATCTATGCTACCTCTGACCTTGATTTTTGTTATGTTGTGAAGTTTGTTGAATTTGAAAAGCTTGAGCCTGTGGAGGTTGTTGATATTGAGTTACAATAACATATGGGAAATGGTAGCATAGCATGGGAGTCAGAGATACTTGAAACTGAGGTTGAATCTGAGGAGTAACAACTTGTGGAATCATTTGAGAAGGATAAATCAAGCCAGGATTAACCATATGTGTACCCGGGTTGGTAGAATGAGCATAGTGGAGCCCATATAAAGTATATGGTTCCCCAGGATAAGCACGTAGAAATACAGTAGTAGGAGGTGCCCCAGGATAGGAAAAAAGCATTCCAGGGTAAGAAAATTGAAATCCTTGATACGAATAGTGCATAGCAGGCTGGACCAGTGAAGGAGGAATTTGCATATGAAGAGGAGGACCCCTATATTCAGGCTCATTCTCAATAGGTTCCTCAGTAGTCATATGTATGAACCATATCAACTTCTTATTGATGAGCTCTTAGACTTTATTCTTGAAAACATATCAAGTCTTAGTAGAATTCCATACGTATCCTACATGATATCCGCATATGGCATTAGGATCATGCTCAGGACGATAGAGAAACCTGGCAGGCTCGACCTCTTTAGGTACAATTGCCCCAATATGAATCAGAATAGGCAGTAGATGCGTATAAGAAAATGGAATTTGATCAAAGTGAGGATGTCTTCTTTCTTGATCGTTGTTCCTTTTGATGATTTGCTTTTGCTTCCTATTGCCTTGAGCGGGCTTCTGATATGGTAGGAGATACCGCTCTTGGGGATAAATTGGCAGAATGCCTGCAATTGCATTCTAGATTTTGTCCATCTTCAGTCCATTCTCAGTTTGTTCGCCAATCGCAACTCGGTATGAGAAGTTTGTTGTCATGTTGTCCAAGAATAGTTCTAAGATCATGTCAACCCTGTCTTGTACGTGATCCAAGCTCTCCTTTCACACAGTGTTCTCATTTTCAACCTGTTCCATGATTCTTTGGTGATCGACATCAGGGAATCGTTGTCTTCTGGATGAGGAAGGGAAATGTGAGCTTTCTCTGGCATTGATTCAAAGGCTTGATGATGCAATAATTTAGGTTCAAAAGTTAGGTATACATATAGTGATGCAATAGTTGTATGCACTAGTATAGGTTAAAATTCAACATACTTCGGATAGTCTGTATATGATTCTCAATGCAAATTTAAAAGTTCGACGCAATCATGATTTTTGAGGAATGTAGAGTCTATGATTTCCTACAAAAAAAAGATCACATATCCCCTCACAGGTAGGTTCTAGTCTTAAAGAAGGTAGTTCTTATAAGGTCTCCTAGAGTCATCGATCCAAATGAAAATACCTTGTTGTAGCGAATTCTCACAGGACAAAGGTACTTCCAAGTGAATCTAGTATGGGTGTGGGTTTTGTGCCAACCCAACACGCAAAACGTAAGTCAACACGACTATCCATGAGTCTATCACGTGTATATACTCAAGCTTGGTATAGAGCTTCTCTCAAATTATAAAGCCCATCCGACAATGCAATATATAACAAATATACAGCCTGTTAGGCAATAAAGATGCAATAAATGAAACAAATAAATAAAGATAAATTCCCCAACAAACAAAGAGTCAAAATGCAATATCCATCATATTCCATATAACTTGTCAATACTTCTTAACGTAGGTTCAAAGTTTCGATGTTACGCGAGCACAAAGGTATGTAGGGTCTCGGTTTCCCTCAAAAACCCAACATCCTCTCACAGGTGTGTACTATTCTTTAAAGGTAACCCTAAAAAGGTCTATAGAGTCAAGGACCCTTTTGAGATACCACTGCCTAAGACGAATGACTCGTCAAACAATGATGCTCCTAAAAGGATCTACTCGATGTGAGACGTCTTGTGCTGACCCTGATCGAGGACTAACTCCAAGTAGGTCAATCACGACTCTTGCCATAATACTATATTGTGTTTATGCTCAAGCTCGGGTATAAAGCTTTTCTCTCATGTAACATCATCCCAGCCCACAATAGAGAATAAAGCAGATATCCAGAGTATGCAGAATACGAATATTTAAAGAAATAAAGAATGTGATAAATAACATAATAATAAAGAAAGTAAAGCATAAAGGTAAACACTCAAACAAATAAGGAAACAAACAAAACTAGGCTTGACTTGCTTATGGACTCCCCAACTGAGTCACCAACTATCGCGCCACAAAAAATACCTGAGCACATCACGCGCTTGAAAATACAACAGAGTCGCTATAAACTTTATTTATTCCAGAAGGAAAGGGAAAACATCGATAAAACCCAGGGGAAGAGAAAAAGGGTAAGGAAGTCGGTTATGCATGGGGAAGGTATTATCACCCCTCACATTCGTTGTACTCAACGGGAATCATTTTGATTGTTCTTTGCTCGAATGGATGTGATATCTAAAGATTACTTGCAAAAAGGGAATAAGGGGAAAAAGGTTTAATAGTTAGTGTGTTGGACAATGGTTCGAACTCTTGTGCCTACGTATCCTCATTGTGCAATAAGGAAGTCAGAGCTCCATAGTTCGTGAAACTAAGGATGAAAAAGGAAAAAAGAGTTGATTAGGTTTCCAAAAGGCGAAGAAAATTGCTTGAATAAAAAGAGTACGACATTAACCAATAGATGGTAATTGGCCAAATAAGAACAAATGAGTGTGCCATTAACCAATAGGTGATGTTTATCCCAAAAGAGAAAGAGAAAGTGGTATTTGAATCAAATAATATGGTGTTAACCAATAGATGGCATGGCCAATACAAGGATTGCAGGATTTTGCCAGAGTCTATAACTCTACAAGGAAGAATGAAAGAAAAGAGGTTTGCCATAATTTGTAACTCCACGGGGAAATGTATGAAGATTTTCCAGAGTATGTAACTCTACAAGGCAGGATAAAAAGTTACCAGAGTTTGTAACTCTATAAGGTAGTGCATGAAAGTTTGCCAGAGTTTGTAACTCTACAAGGCAAAAAGAGAGGTTATCATAGTTTGTAACTTTACAGGGCAAAAAGAGAGGTTGCCAGAGTTTGGAACTCTACAGGGAAAAAATGCATGAATGTTTTCTAGAGTCTGTAACTCTACATGGCAGACAAAGGAAAAGGGCTTTGCCAGAGTCTATAACTCTATAAGGAAAAAATAAAGGTTGTCATAGTCTGTAACTCTACAGGGAAAAAATGCATGAATGTTTGCTAGAGTTTGTAACTCTACAGGGCAAACAAAGGAAAAGGGATTTGCTAGAGTCTGTAACTCTACAGGGCAAGATGAGAAGTTGTTAGAGTCTGTAACTCGATAAGGCAATTCATGAAGATATTGATTCGTACATGAGTGTTTAACCATGAGGTGATTAACCCAAAGAATGTATGGATATCAAAGAGGATGGTTGTGTTTGATCCAAAGATAAAGTGTATTGTTGATGAAGATTATTTAGGCAGACTTAACAATTGTTTGATTCGATGAACTAAAGTCTATGAACGGAGGCGAATACTCTTAATAACTAGGGCTTACACCTCATACGTAAAGGTACTCTAGGAAAGGATAAGAAAAATTCCCTCTCATCTTTCTCCGTTGCTTAAGGCTCTTGGCACATAACACTCATCATGATTGACAAGTGTTGAATTAGATTCTTTTTATGGATCCTGGTGATGAAATGTTGCTTGTGAAGAAGGAGAATTGACAATTATTTGATTCGAATTGCACTAACTTTTATGAGTACAGGAGAATACTTTGAACAATTGGGTCATTCATCTCGTATCCAAAGATATTCAGAATAAGGATATGAATTATCCCTCTCACCCCTTCTCTACTTCTTAAGGCTCGTGGTGTGTAATACTCCTCATGATCTACAAGCGTTGAAGAAGAACTTTTGTTATGCTTTGAATAGTGCTCCAGTATTAATGTCTAAAGTCTTCAAAGCCTTGAGGGTGAAACTTAACTTGACTTGAATTGATGGATCAAATAAGTGCCAGTATCAGGGTATAGTCCCCTAAAGTGATCAAGAGGCTTATGGTCACTTGATTGGACAAGAGGTAGTCATGTATCAAATGATTACCTAATCAAAGAGTATTTTGATCAGTCCACCAATCAGGGATGTAAATTAAACACATAGATTTTTATGGATTTAAATCAAGAAGAAAATCAAGATGTCATCATGCTTAAAAATTCTAAAATTAAAAATGATCTAGAATTAAAATGAATCATGGCATGTGTTTTCTAAAATGTAAAATGGAATTCGACTTAGAAAAACCAAGAATTATCTATACCTAATATGTGTAGCACCTCAAATTTGCACCCCCCATTCATGCATTCATTTCATTCTTAGGTCATTAACATTACATTAACATTGCATCTTGCATTGCATCATTGCATTCCACATTGGCATCAAGAGAATCATCAGTGCAAAAGGCAAGGTTCTCCTTGAGTTGAAGGCCACATGGGTATTCTAAAGAGCTTATATGAACCAAGGGTTCATTTTGAAGCAACTTGACCAAGTATTAGAGGCCCAAAGTCCACAGTGCATTCTCAAGTCATTTGAGGCCCATGAAAGTCAACTGAAAGTCAACTGAGGGCTAGGAGGTGGAGAAATGGTTTGAGACACTTCATTCATGTCCAAAAGAGGTTTATTCATCATGTCAAACATCTACCTTGAAGATTTTGAAGCCAGATTAAAAGTTTCCCAAAATGGAAAATGACCTGTAATTTCAAGTTTCCAAAAATGGCAAGTTTTTGGACCATTTTCAACTTGACTTTCCAACATCAAAGAAGCTTCAAATGAAAATTTTTTCCACATTAAAGTTGAAGATCTCTCTCTCCCATTTCCAAAAAGTCCAAGATCATGAGCATCTGATGAATGGTTAAGGAGTTATGATCAAATCATTGTCAAGTGTGCATGGAACTTCAAAATGCCATAACTTTTGATTCAAAACTCCAATTTGAGTGCATCTTTTTGCATTATGCTCCTTATGACTCATATTTTCCAAATACATCATTGCATTGCATGAAATTATCTCATATAATCATTTGTTCATGCATGCCCATTTTGGAGGGAAAATCCCAAATTTGAATTTGGTTGATCATATGAGTTTTTTAACCATTCCAACATGTTCATAAGCTCATTTTAAGTGTAATTGGACCATGCATGCTACTGTTCACGTTCATATTTGCCATGCATAGGGTGAATTTTCCAATTTTGCATTACACCTCATTTTGCATTAAAATTTCATTAGCCATTGCAAATCATCATTAGCAAAGTAATTAGGAGATAGTATAAAGCCTTAATCATAACAGAATTTTCATTCTAACAACTTCTAGATCTAGATTTGAGATTTCCCTCCATTTTTTCTCTCATTCCAAATTCAAAAATTCTCCATATTGCATATGATTTTTATTGCATAATTGTGTTCAGCAAGTGTTATTGATGAAGGATCAAGCTCTGAATTGAAGATTTTCATCAAGATTCAAGCACATCAAGCTCAAGAACATGAAGATGGAAGTTGCAATTTGATCAAGATCCAAGCCATTTCAGGCTTCTATTCGTGTTTGAAGCTTCAATATACAACTGATAGAGGAGATTTGGACATTGCTAGGCCTTTGAATCCACTGCTGCCATTGATTGTTTTTCAAGAGGTTGGAAATTCGAACCTCTTAATTCTTCTTTTTCTGTGCATAGACTTGTAAATCTTGGATTGCTGATTACACTGATATAAAATTCATTGAAAACGGACAAGAATTGCATGAGATATGAATGTTTAAAGTTTGATGCATGAAAATGTTCTTGTTCGATTCTCATGATCCATGGAGTTTTAGCCGAAATTAATGGTAGATTTGTGTTCCTGGTTTCAAGACGATTTCAACCATATAATTTTCGCACGTTTATGCAAAAAAATTGTTGAGCATTACTGTACAGCCACCGTCTTCACGAAGAAGACGGTGGAAACCACCGTGCGTGAACAGTGTCGCCGCCGTCTGAAAACCCTAGGACTCGCATGCTGAAACGACGTCGTTTTGTATAGCGCGCCATACCTCCTTCGTTTCCCAGCGAATGCAGAAATATCTTCACATTATTTCCTTTATCCAAAACGCGGTCGTTAAATATCTTCACATTATTTCCTTTATCCAAAACGCGGTCGTTTTGATGCATACGTGGTTCGATTCTTGCCTGTAGCATTCCTCCAACTTCCATTCAATAACATTATTTCCATGCTTCACATTTAATTCCATTTTATTGCATCCAACTTCAAAAAATCATAATAAATTGAAAACAAATCCAAATAATTCCAAATGTTTTCTCACATATTCATTGAGATGTCTATTATTTTATGATGTGATTTTCCTGATTTTATCATTTCTGGATTTTGGATGGTGAATTGTTATTTGAACATGTATGCAAATGTGACATGCTTCATTCATTCTATTGTGAATGCTCATACATTGGCCAATTGATTTGAAATTTGGTATGCTGATTCCCAACATGTTGCATGATTTTTGAGGCTTGGTTTGGTATTTTTAGCATTTGTCATTTCTGTTTTAGACACATGAACGCATGGTGTGACAATGTGTGTCACACAATTTGATGTCATACTTGTTCATTTTCATTTCTAGGTCAATTGAGCTCTGTTGATTCTAATTTTTGGCATGATGATTGTGTTTGACATGTTGTGTGCTCATAAAAATTTTCATGATTATTTGATTCATTTATGTTTTAATATGGAATTTTGATTCTTGATGTCCAATTGTGAGCTTTGTAATTGCCTTTGCCATATCTTGCTCATGAGATGACTTTGCCATTTGATTTAGGCTTGGTCCTTTTTAGGACATGTTCTTGATTGAATAAATATGCTTCATGTTGAATATTGGTTGCTGTTTTGACTTTTTACTTAGCCTTTGACCCTAGCCTTGGTGCTAGTGGTTTGTACTCATCTTTTGAGTTTTGCATTTCAGGTTCAAGCTCCTAGTCCCAATGGTTTATGTTGATCTCATGAATTGAGATGCAAAATTCTTTGTCCACTAACATTTCTTGTGTTGTAGGTTCCTTGGTGATGAACTCATTTGAGTTGTTGACTTGCATTGTGTATATTGGTTGTCTCACTGTTGACTGTCTGTTTGGTTTGTCTGAATGTGAATATTGACTTGTTTGATTTTCTTACAGGTACTTTAGTAGCTTTAACTCATTGCTTGAGTTGCTTTGCTTTGCTTGTGGTTGGCATACCACTTAGGTAATCATCCTCTAACTCCATGTAGTCTGGAAGCCCTGTCGTTTCTGTTTGGCAGGCATTTGGCTGAAGTCCTCCTTAAGAGGCAATGACTGTGTTTGTTTACTTTTGTGCCATGTACTTCAAGTCCTCCTAAGCGAAGAGGCAATTGGCAGATAGAAGGGATTTGCAATCAATCCTCTGCTATTCAGTTGAGTCTTTCATCTTGCTCGCACTACGTGCTGATGCATTTGAATAAACACCCAAGATCCTTGTATATAGAGTCAGTCAAGTGGAGTAGAGTCCCACATTCTGGACTCCCACATTTTCATTGATTCAAGCTCACCCAGGCCCGGGTTAAGAGCTATGAGGGCCAATCCTCATTATCTTTCATTTGCTCACCCTGACGGTCAATGTCAGTGGTTAAGAGCCCTCAGATACCCTACAGCCGGCTTGTTTGTCGAGGTTGATATGACCCCTTGACTAAAGCCTCACCCTTGATGTTTGAGCCCCTTGTTGGTATGTTTACTTCATGCTGTATGCGTTTGTATGGTGTGATTGTATCCCCATAGGATTGCTAGACTTCGCATAGTCTAGTTTGCATGACAATTAAGGTAGCACAGTTCCTTCGTTTAGGACTTCCTTTCTTGCGTGAGCTTTCCTAAAACACAAACAAACTTTATCCCCTCTTAAGGACACGTTGACTCCTTCTACTACAGGTGAGTAAGTCTCCAAAGGTCGAGCATCCGGTAGATTGTGTAGTAACGTCGTTCACCTAAAAAACACAAAACAAATAGAAATAGTTTAGCCGAACTACGACAACTCTGATTCTCGTGTCCAGATGAGATACGTAGGCACGAGATGCGATGTCTTGTCGAGTTTGACTAACCACTAACTTTGATTCTGTTCTCTCGCCCTCGTTGCGATCGAGACCTCCCTTTTCTCTTGCCCTAGTTGTAATCGAGACCCTTCTTCTGTTCGTGCGTTTGTTTGGAGTCTGATGTAAGTCCAGCGATTGAAATTCGGTTTCCTGTTCGTGTTTCTTTGTTTGGAGTCTGATGTAAGTCCAGCGATTGGCATTCGGTTTCCCGTTTGTTTGTTGTTTGTTTGGAGTCTGATGTAAGTCCAGCGATTGGCATTCAGTTTCCAGTTGTGTATTTCGTTTGACGTCTCAGTGTCCTTTCAGCGTCTTGTTTCGGCGTGTGTTAGTCGAGCTACGAGTGCTCTGATTCTTCCTCTGGTTAGGGAAGATATGTATGCATAGGACGCGATGTCCTAGCGAGCACGTTTCCCGTTCCCCCGAACTACGTCGACTCTGATGTTTATGTCTGACAAACTACGTAGGCCCAGGATGCGATATCCTGCCGAGTCCGCTTCTTCCGTCTTTCCCGTGTTTCACTCCAGTTTTGTGCAGTTTTTGAGCAGTTATTTAGCAACCTTTCTTCTATTCTTTTCGAGCGTGGATCCCGTCGAGTACGACGGACGTGAGGGGGTGTTAATACCTTCCCCTTGCGTAACCGACTCCCGATTCTTGCAATCTCTGGTCGTAAGACCATTTCCTTTCGAAGTTTACTTCGAGCGTTTCCTTTCCCTCCTTTGGGATAAATAACGCACGGTGGCGGCTCTGTGTCTTTTTCCCGCCGGTTGTTTTTCGCGTATGCGACAATATGTTAACAAAAGTTTTAAAAAGTATTAGAAAGAAAAAAAACCAAAATGATATATAAAAGACAAATCAAAACTAAAAAAACCAGAGGTCCAGAGTGTAACAAGGGTGTGTGCATTGTATATGAGGCGCATGCCTATCAAGGCTAGAAGGCCCATGGTTTTGTGGTTCTTGTGTTCAAAATGAGGGATTTGTTAGTAAAATGAATGTGCATTCAGCAAAGCCACACAGGCTTGACCCTTAGTGAGGCCTAATGCATGAAAGGGGAAAGCACGGAGAAGCTCAAATCACTCTCATTTCCAATTCACTTCCATCAAAGCTCTTTCCCTCTCTCTTATGACCTAACCTAACCAAAAATCGCTCTGTCGCGCCAGAGGCAGCGGAGCAACCCAAAATCACTCCAAACTAACACCAACATGCCCGTCTCATTCTCCCCTTTCCATTTCTACTATCAATTTCCTTCAAAACCTTATGCAATTATTAAAACCCAAAAATCCACTCAAGAACCCCAAAACTCTAAACATGAATTAAATGGCCATGAAGGGGAATCAGAGCAAGCAAGCATGAGGCTTTGATTCACATCCTATGAAACTACATTGTGGTAACTAGTTTGAGGTAAAAGAAGAAGAAATGGAAGATGTCACCAACCTACAGGGTCGAGGTTCACCCTGGGATTTTGTTGAAGATGAAGATGTTGATGAAGATAGACGACCAGAGGAAGAAGAATCAGGTAAATACTTCTAATTCTTCAACTTTTTGCAATAATCTCTTATGCTTCTTCAATGTTAGTCTGTAGGATATGGATAGTGGTGTTGTTGATGTGAGGAGAATGTAGAAATGCAGAGAAACATTCTGCATAGAGAGATGGGATGAGTGAAAGGCCAAGCTCTGTTGAAGCAAAACTTCAAGGTGAAGTTTTGCTCAACAATGGTAATTGCGAACTCTAAGTAGTTTGTGAGATGAGAGGAAGAGAGTGTTGCAAAGTGTAAGGAAAGTGATTTGAGAGTGATGAATTGATGATTAAGATATTGACCAATGATTTACAATGTCTTATTTAGAGAGATTTTCATAACTATTTTCGTCAGTTGTTAGGGCATGGTAGTTAGAGGTTTTAGGGCAGCTGTAAGATGGATGGAAATTGTTTCTAGAACGAGTAATAGTTAGTTAGTGTTAATTAACACTGTTAAGAATTTGAGATTTAGTTAGTTGTAGGCTTGTTGTGTAACACCCCGATAATAATATGGTAATTATTTGAATTAAGTTAATAATATATTTATTAATTTAATTAGATAATTGGATTATTATTATTATTATTTTGGAATTATTGAATTATTATTATTATTGGAATAATAATTAGTTGAAAATATATATAAGCTGGAATAAGTAAAAAGAGTTCATTTTGGAAAATAAGGTTTTCACGTGAAACTCAGAGAAGCGGCTGAAAGAGGCAGAGCAAGAGGAAGAGCTAGAGAGCAAGGGTTGGAGAACGGAAAAGCTTGAAAGCTCAAAGTTGCCGGATTAACTCAGGTAAGGGGGGTTTATCGTCGTTTAATGGGTATTATGGGTTAGCATGTAATGGGTAGTGATAAACCGTTGAATTGACCCTAATTGGGATTAGGAATGCTGAAAATTGTGATGAATAAGTTGTGTTAAATCTGAAATTTAATCGGAAATCGGATGGGTAGTGATTTCCCGAACGTATAGCTTTTCACGGAATTGGAATCGGAGGTCCGGAAGTCCTCCAACGGCGGAAAATGCGGAAATTCTGCATTCTGCCTTGTGTTAGCGCAGGAACAGCTTTCTGTCTTGCGTTAACCGGTTAACCCAGGGTGTTAACCGGTTAACACTGTTTTGAGTTGTGTAAAATTGCTGTTTTGTCTGCGTTAACCGGTTAACCCAGGGTGTTAACCGGTTAGCACTGTTGTGTTTCTGAGAATCTGCTGTTCTGTTTGCGTTAACCGGTTAACCCAGGGCGTTAACCGGTTAACACTGTTGTGAATTGCCAGGAAGCGTGTTCTGCCTGCGTTAACCGGTTAACCCAAGGCGTTAACCGGTTAACACTGTTGCAAAGTGGAAAAATTGTTATTTAAAATGTTGTGTGCCAAATTGATGGTTGCCTATATTGGTGTACGATGTAATAGGGATTATTTCCCGTTGTCTTGAGCAGTAAGGGTATTAGTAGAGTGTGCTAATACTGTGATTAATTATTTGACATGATATGATGTTTTGATACATGTGTTGATGATGTCTGATGGTATGCATAATGCTGTGAATGTATATATTATGCATGTATTTGTGAATGGACTATTGTATGGCTTAGAGTGTGAGCATATGTCCATTGTGGATTGTCGTTGATGTTGCATTGCTAGATGATTAACGTGCATAGCATAGCCCTTGGGGTTGTAGCTGATTCCCATAGTGAGGAATTAGTGAGTGAATCATTGTGGAGTTGTTGTTGATGTTTGCATGCTAGGTGATTAGTGTGCATAGCATAGCCTTTGGGGCTGTAGCTAATTCCCATAGTGAGGAATTAGTGAGTGAGTCACTAGGTCTCAAATGAGTGGGACTAGTGAGCTTAGTAGCCGTATCTGGATTGATCGGTGAGCTTGAACTATATGTTCAAGAATAGTCGGTACCGCATGTGTGGAGTCTCATTGCATAAATTATGTATGGCGTATAATATGAATGGATGTATTCCAGTATTATACGTGTGTTGTGTGTTTGTGTTGGCATTGAGTATGAGTATGAATTGTGTTGGTATTGAATATGATATTTGAGTTGATGTGCCGTTACTGAATGTGTGATACGATTAGGGTGATTAATGTGTTATTTACTTAACATTACATGAGATTTTATAATGCTTATTATATCGATTGAGGAACTCACCCTTACAACTATTTTTCAGGTAACGAGCAATGAGTTGAGTAGAAGCTAATGCTTGGAGTCTAGGGTAGTCTCCTTAGTGGGTCATGCTCTGATAGATGTAACATCGGGACGGGATGTTTTTAATTGTTTTATTGTTGGTTGTGAACCATTTTACATGTAATGTGTTACATGTTTTGAATGATAGATTTGATCTCTATCCGCTGCGTATTGTGCAATACTTTATGTTTTGAGTTAAATAATGAGCATGACTAAATATTATGATGAATGGTGTGAAATAATTGTGTGACACCCTTGATTGCATATTACTCTGATTGATATGTTGTTATTTTAATTAAATATTTGGGGTATTTTAGAAGGGTGTTACATGTTGCGTTAACTGTAGTGAGAGTGTTAGTCAGTTAGTTTATGGATCAGTTGGAATGATAATTAGATGTTAGTTAGGATAAGTTAGTTGTTATTTATATTTGATGTTATTTTGAACTATTAATTGACTTGTTAACTGTGATAATTAGTAAGCAAGTAGGATTTAGTTATTATTAGTTAATGTTTGATAGTTAGAAATGTGATAGTTATTGATATTAGGCTTATTCTTTTTGAATTGTTAGTGAATGTTTGTATTGTTATGTTAGTAGGAGTTAGCTGCCAGGTTAGTTATTGGCAGTTATAAGTTAATTTGCAACTAACTTGGATGGTAAGTTAGTTAGATTGGGTGTCAACTAAACCGACAGTTAGGGGCTGGTTTAATTGGTTAGGGCAATTGGCTTCGTTTAGCTGCTAACTGATTTGGAATTATTTAATCTATTATGGTAGTGTATTCGAATGGAACTGTTATCCAAGATGAACTAGTTAATAATTAATTGTGAAATAGTTAGTTGAAGTTAGTTTATTGAATGGTTTAGTTGGTTAATTGAATGAAATCTGTCATGCTAATTATTATGTGGTTTGGATTAGTTAGTTCTCAGATGCTTACTAGGATGCTTAACGAGTATTGGATTGTAATTGGTTAATATTTCATTATGCCATGCTTGCTAAATTATGGATGCTCCTAATTAGAACTAAGTTTATGTACCCCTCCATATTGTTTGGTTTAACATGTAATGGTGTTATCAATTCATGTTATGTTAGCATGGCTTGTTAAGTTGTAGTTTGAAACATCATTGAGTTAGTGAATGTTAACTATTGCATGCCATGAGTTGGACAATTGCTTGAACTGTTTTGAAATGGGCTTGATTTGTTAATGGTGGAATATTTATGTCGGGTGGAAGGGCAAGGTTGAGCATGGATTGAAGACTTGGAGCTTTGGCAACAAAATCAAGAGTTATGAAGAACAAGGCCATGCATAACTTGAGAATGAAGAAAGTTATGTAACTAGGATTAGGATTAGTAGAGTTGACTTTGGTCATCTGGTTGACCAAAAAGTCAATAGTTGACCAAAGTCAACTATAGGTCAAAGTTGTGATATTTTTGTGTGTAGGTTTAGATTTGTATAGTGTAATTGGATATGAACCCTTGTATGATTGCAAGTGAAAATGAACTTGTAACTTGATCTTAATGAATTTTCCTCTAATTTGTGACCTTGTGTTGATCCCTTGCCATATGAGCTTGACCCTTGACCTTGAATCATGGCTTTTGAATTTCTTTCATGCATTGCCTTAAAACCAAATCAAGCACTTAAAAGTCTAAAATATGGAAGAAAATCCATCTAGAGGCCAATGAATCCAATGCAAACCTCCATAGTTGACCCTAGTGGGCCTTTGCAAGTCCTAATTAAATCCACACCAAAATGCCACACACATGTCCCATAAATGCTAAAAGACCAAGCAATTAGGGTTTCATGGTCAGTTATAATTAGAAAAACTTTGAATCCATGATTCCTATCCTTGAATATGTAAATGCAAATGGATGATATGCAATGAACCTGGCATGAGTATGAAGATGAAAGTATCTAAATAACTGGTTAATAAGAGCACTGTGTATATAGAGGAAAGCAGCAATAAGCCAAACATAAAAATGAAAAAGTGGGGCAAATTTTGGGGTATGACAGGTACCACATGCATAGGTGTCACGTCATATCGTGAGTCGCATTTCATATATATATATATATATATATATATATATATATATATATATATATATATATATATATATATATATATATATATATATATATATATATATATATATATATATATATATATATATATATATATATATATATATATATATATATATATATATATATATATATATGTGTGTGTGTGTGTGTGTGTACATGTTGTTATGAATCAGTGTGAGACTATGGTGACATTGATTGTGAATTGAGTGTGTGTTATGTTGTATGTTTCTCAACCTTTACATTCTTTACACTATTCGTTTCGAGTGTTATTTCTCACCCCTTTGCTTTATGTTGTCCACCATGAACATCTTGGTGATACTCAGAACTGATAATTATTGTTGTGTGTGGAAGGTGGCTTGTTGGAGCTACTCTTTGTTTTGTTATTTATTGCTTTATCATAAATTAGTGGGGTTTAGTGCTCTGATCATGTAACATTAGGGACGAGAATTGTTATGATTTGAGTTGATATTGGTTTTTTTTTGTTTTGAAGTTTACTACTTTGTTTATGAAGTTGCTATTAAATGTTTTTTCGCTGCATATTTTCAAATGATTTGATGTGTTTCGAAGGGTTGTCCTTGGTGACACCTTAAATTTTCATGTAAACCTTTTTAAAAAAGTTTTTGGGTTTATGGTGTTACATAGTGGTATCAGAGCAGGTCGATTCATCCGGCCAGGTTTTGACATGTTAATTGATCCCTTGTATGCGACGAGTATGTGAACACTGTAGATGCATTGTTTCTTATAATGTTTGTTTATTGGTGTGCATAATGGTTGGAAGAAACGACTGGGCGATTGTTGATGCATTGAAGGTTATGGCTTAAATGCTGTAGGGTCAGCATAATCAAGTCGGTAATGAGTTTCGTGGATTAGGGAAATTTCTAAGAAACAATCCACCGACTTTCAAGGACAGTTATTATCTGGAGGGTGCACAAGCAGGGCTCAAAGAGATTGAGAAGAATTTTTGAGTGATGGCTTGCACTGAAGTTCAGAAGGTGTAGTTAAGTTCTCACATGTTGTCGGAAGAGGCTGAAGACTGGTGGGATAACACACGCCAGAGATTGGAAGTGGTTGGTACTAAGGTTACTTGGTCTATATTCAACACCCATTTTCTTGAGATGTACTTTCCCAGGATGTGTGTAGTAAGAAGGTGATAAAGTTCCTTAAACTAAAGCAGGAAATATGAATTTTGTTGAGTATGTTGTTGTTTACTGGTGTTTTTGGTAAACAATCACGAGTTTGAAAGTCTGTGAGATTAACTTGAAAATTCTCCAAAGCAATTTATACAAATAATTTGTTTGAACACACGTGTGTGTGAATTGAATGCAGTGTAGCAAAAGAATTTAAATGAAGTCAAGTTGTGATAAATAATAAGGTAAAATGAAGTAAATAACATTAAATAAAGCAAAAGAAAAAGTACATGTTCCATTTACGGAGACAAAAAAACTAAGAAAAAAGGGTGGACACAGACGCATACATGTTCTCGCTCAATTATTTCGCTCTTTGACTTGGGTACTCCAGTGGTATGGAGAGTATGTATGAAATTTTGTGACCTCTGATCCCATGTATGAGTTGGCTATCTATTCTATTTAAAAGTATTTGTCGACAATGGTTATGATCACTAGGAGATTTGTTGCATTTATTCCACGTTCAATCTTTCAAGTTCCCACTAGTGTGCTTACATGTCTTCCAAGATGCTCTGCTAGCAACCCATGTTGAGTGGTAAATACTTCCCACCTCTTCAAGAACGTTCAATGATAACTGATCTAACATGTTGTCGAGGATGCTTATCACGAACCCACGACTTATAAAACTACCAAGTTTTTTATACCATGTTGTTTAGTCGACCGGTCCTTTTTGATGGAATGAAGACTTCTGTCGATTGTCCTTCTCGACATTTTAGACATATTTCCCAGTGATTTGGGTCTTATGGGTTTATCCCTAAGTCCTCCAAACCATGTCTCGATGTGTCGACATCTCGGTCGATCCTTCATTATTGGTATGTCGACGACTTACCGTTAATGCTCATTTAAAGACACTTCATTAATGTTTTCTCACAATAAACATCTTTTCATTGACATTCTTTGTTGACTTTATAGTAGCTAAAAATCCAAGTGTAACAGCTACTAAGTTCAAAGAACTGGTGAAGTTTTATCCATGCTACAATGGTGTGGTTGCTGAAGAGTCGAAGTGCATCAAGTCCGAAAGTGGACTGCATCCTGAAATCAAGCAAGGTATTGGTTATCATGAGATTCACCAATTTCTTATGCTAGAAAATAAGTGTAGAATTTATGATGAGGATATCAGGGCTCATTCTGCTCACTATAAGAGTCTTAGTGAGAAGAAAGGGAAGAATCAATATTGTGGAAAACCGTATATTGCTCCAACTGACAAAGGGAAGCAAAAAGCTTCTGATGAGAAAAAGCCAAGTAGAGGAGAGACATTTGCTTCTGTCAAATGTTTCAAGTGTGGTGAGTTAAGTTATTGTGCTAATGAATGCAAAAATAACTTCTTAAGGTGCTTGAAATATGGAAAGATAGGTCACCGCATTGCAGATTGTAAGAGTGTTGGGTCGACTTGTTATAATTGCGTCGAACAGGGTCACATTAGCACTCATTGCCATAAACTAAAGAAGGTTCAATCTGAAGGGGAAGTTTTTGCTTTGACTAGGTCAAAGATTACTATTTCATACATATTGATTAGAGGTACGTGTTTTATTATTGGTATTGATTGCTATTATTGACACAGATGCAACACATTCTTTTGTTTCGCTTGAATGTGTTGAGAAATTGGGTTTAAAATTGTCTTCTATGGTTGGCAGTATGATTGTTGATACCCCAACTCTGGGTCTGGTAACCACTTCGTGGGTTTGTTTGAATTGTCTTCTGACGATCTATGGTAAGAGTTTTGGGATGTACTTAGTTTGATTACCGTTGAATAAACTGGATGTTATCCTTGGAATGAACTTGTTGGAGTTCAACCATGTTAATATCAACTATTTCGATAAGTCAGTATCATTTCAAGAGTTTGATGCAAGTGACGAAGTTGTTTGTGTCACCCAAGCAAGTAGATGAGTTCATGAAGGATGAAGTTAAGGTGTTTATGATATTTGCTTCTATGAAGTATGAAGGTAAAGTTGTGATTGATGAGTTACTACTAGTGTGTGAGTTCATGAAAGTGTTTCCAGACGATATCAGTGATTTACAACTGAAGTGCGAGGTTGAGTTTGTTATAGACTTAGTACCAGGTACTATTCCGATGTAGATGGATCCTTATAGGATATATACTTCAGAGTTGAATGAAGTGAATAAGTAGTTGGAAGAGTTGCTGGAGAAGAAGTTTGTTCGATGATAAGTGGTGTTTGCATCATTATTATAGTCGTTTTCTCTTATCATTTATTGCATTTCGTTCAATTTACTTTCAATTGTCATGTTTTATGTTTTGGTTTATGCTTTCTTGCTAATTTCAGGGTCTAATGAGCATCCAATATAAAGAGGGATCAAAGACAAGCAAAGCGAAAAAAGAGGCATTTTCCCATACAAAGTAGTTGCTCTGCTGACGTGTCATGATTGCATCAGACATAGGCATAGCATGCACATGGCTTAAGGATAATTGTCTGTTGCACGCCTACCCAACATCTCTCTCTTCAACCTTTCCTTCTTGGCCAAACCAATTCAAATTCAAATTTCCCATCAGTCTTTTTTCCCTTTTTCATGTAATTGCGTTCAGGTCACTTTTTAAGACTTGTCACAGTTATGACAGAGCTGGTTAGATCCTCCCTTAATTATTTCTTCTACACTAATCATCTGAAACAAAGAAAATTATTAAACAAAAATTGCATTAAGTTGGGTGCCTCCCTGTAGCGCTATTTTTTAGTCTTATAGCCTGACTTAATCATACAATTAATCATCAAAATTTATGGTAACCCTAGTGTTGTTAGAGGGTTCATCATGGTAAGCCTTGACTCTTTATCCGTTCACTTTAAACTCATTTCCATTTTGTTCATTCAAGAGATCCACAACCCCATAAGGATAGTTTTCAAAAGTTTAAAGGGACCTGACCATCTTGACTTCAATTTTCCTAGAAATAGTTTTAATATGGAATTGAATAAGACTACTTTTTGTACTTCCACTAACTCCCTTTTCTGGCACCTTCTGTCGTGCCATGTTTTGGTTTTCTCCTTGTATAGTTCAGCATTTTCATAGGAAAATAATATGTGTTCTTCTAACTCATTAAGTTGCAACATCCTTGCTTGCCCAACAGATGGCAAGTTGAAATTGAATCTTTTCATAGCCCAAAAAGCCATATGTTCCAATTCAATTGGTAAGTGACAAGCCTTTCCATACACAAGCCTATAGGGAGACATTCCAAATGGTGTTTTAAAAGCAGTTCTATAGGCCCAAAAAGCATCATCAAGATGTCTAGACCAATCTTTTATTGTAACATTCACCATCTTTTCTAAAATTCTTTTGATCTCCCTATTATACAATTCAACTTTCCCACTTGTTTGAAGATGGTAGGTTGTGGCAACCTTGTGTTTCGCCCCATATTTGATCAATAAACCTTCATAACATTTGTTACAAAAATGTGTTCCTTTATCACTAATGATGGCTCTTGGGGTGCCATACCTTGAAAATATATTTTTGACTAAAAACTTGGTCATAACCTTTGCATCATTAGTGGGGGTTGCCACTGCCTCTGTCCATTTGGAAACAAAATCAACAACTACCAAAATATAGATATTTCCAAAGGATTGGGG
Organism: Lathyrus oleraceus; assembly: GCF_024323335.1. NCBI lineage: Eukaryota > Viridiplantae > Streptophyta > Magnoliopsida > Fabales > Fabaceae > Lathyrus > Lathyrus oleraceus. Next base: position 229,441,842 of record NC_066583.1, read on the forward strand.
AAAAGGTCCCATGAAATCTATACCCCATACATATTTTTATTTTTAAAATGTTAGTAAGGTGTATCTCTTGTCTCATAGAAATATTTCTCGTCCTTTGGCATCTATCACAAGCCTTAACTAAATCATTAACATCATTAAATACAAATGGCCAAAAAATAACCTGATTGTAGCACCTTAGTTGCTGTCCTGGTTCCACCAAAGTGACCTCCATAAGGAGCATTGTGGCACGCTGTCAGTAGTCAACACATCTTTTGAGTAATTGATTAACACATTTCTTGTACATGATCGATTCATCCCAATAATAGCTCTTGCATGAATGGAAAAAACTCTTCCTTTGTTGTGAGTTGAACTCATGTGGAACATACCCACTCACAAAATAATTCATTATGTCAGCATATCAGGGTGTCATGACAGATGACATCAGAAATAATTTCTCATCAGCAAATTCCTCCTTTATATCTCTTTCACTAGGGGTCTAGACCTCTTCGGGCAGCCTAGACAAGTGGCCAACGACCAAGTTTTCTACCCCCTTCTTGTCTCTAATCTCTAGGTCAAATTCTTGTAACAAAAGTATTCATTTTATCAATCTTGGTTTTGCGTATTTCTTCTCAATAAGGTACTTGATTGCTGCATGATTTGTGTAAAATATCACCTTGGTGCCCACCAAGTATGATATAAACTTATCAAACGCAAACACCACTGCCAACAGTTCCTTTTCTATGGTTGTATAGTTGACTTGAGCCTCAATGAGTGTCCTACTTGCATAATAAATTGTATGGAAGACTTTGTTGGGCCTTTACCCTATGGAAACTCCAATGGCGAAATCACTATCATCACACATGAGTTCAAAAGGTTTAGACCAATCATAAAGTTTCACCATGGAATTTGAAATCAAAGCTTCCTTCAATAATCTAAACGCTTTGTCACATTCCTTGCTGAAGGCGCATGGCATGCTGCAACAGCTGGCATAATGGCTTAGTAATCCTTGAAAAATCCTTAATGAATCTACAATAAAACCCAACATGGACCATAAAACTTATAACTCCCTTGATGTTGGTAGGAGAAGGTAAACTTTCAATAACCTCAATCTTGGCTTGATCAATCTCTAACCCTTCCTTATAAATTGTGTGCCCCAAGACTACTCCTTCCTTAACCATGAAGTGACACTTCTCCCAATTCAGTACCAAGTTGCTTTCCTTGCACCTTTTCAACATCAATTCCAAGTTTTCTAATCACTTCTTAAATGATTCTCCAAAGACAGAAAAATCATCCATGAAGACTTCCATGGAATTCTCAATTAAATATGAAAGAATAGCCATCATACACCTTTGAAATGTGGTTGGTGTGTTACATAATCCAAATGGCATTCTTGTAAAATAAAAAGTACCAAAGGGACATGCGAAGGTTGCCTTTTCTTGGTCTTTAGGAGCGATGGTAATTTGATTATCGCCTGAGTAGCCATCCAAAAAGAAATAAAACTCCTTATTCGCCAATCTATCTAGCATCTGATTAATGAATGGAATAAGAAAATGATATTTGTGTGTAGCTTTGTTCAGTTCTTCCTTGGACCAGTCCTCTTCAGGTTTCCGTTCAGTAGTTGCCTTTCCATCCTTGTCATTCACAACAGGATGCTCCCATCCTCTAATGACAACTTTCCATGTCTTGTTGTCCATAGATTTTAAGAAAACCACCATCATTTCCTTCTAGTAGTCATAGTTGGATCCATCTAAGATGGGGGATCTGTTGATAAATCCTCTTTCCTTGTCCATGGTGCCAGAAAGTATCTTCCCTGAATCTCACCCAGAGACAGAGCATGATGCCTACTCTGATACCAATTGAAATTCTGGCAAGCAGATCCCTGATGTCGAACATGATGTCACGGCCTCAGGGTATTCACGTTATCACACAACAAATAATAGTAGGGTAAATAAAACAGTAAATAACACAAACAATTATTAACTCAGTTCGGTGCAACATCTCCTACATCTGGGGGCTACCAAGCTAAGAAGGAAATCCATTATCACAGAATTAGTTTGAAGTCCTGAAAACCCTTAGTGTTTACAGACTTCTTTCCTAATCTCTGCTTAAAAGCTTCTTAATTCCCTCAATCACACGATGACACACACCGGAAAAACACAATCCACTCTTGCTTAAAAGCTTCTGAGGGATAGTAAATTACAACTCAATACACCCAGTCCAATTCAAGTATCAATGTAATACTCGAATGGCTCACATAAAACACACATGAAACCCTAATGATAACACAATACTACACTGCTTTGATGCATTCCTAGGTTAAGAACTCCTCTCTATATAGAAGTGATACGCATAGGCCTCAGTCTTTAATATGAAGCATACCCAAGATCTCCTCCCAATCTTCTGAAGATATGACTCTCATTAAATCAAATGTTTCCTAATATGTCCTAACATTGTTCCTTCGTGTATAAGTCAAGATACAATATTCTTCAATCACAGGGGAAAACGTGCAATACAATGAAATAACTAAATCTTAAGAGAATCTATAGGAAACACAATTAAGGAGACTAAATCTCACAACTAACACAAGTTGGATTATGCCGAATGTTGAAGCAACATGTCAGGACATCTTGTTTAACATCTTGCAAATACGTGTTTTTCCAAAAAGCAGCCAATCACCAAAAGACAAACCTAACAAACACCATGACCAACTGATCTAAGTAAGGGTAAAAAATCCTATGCATATACTCCATGAATAATCATGTTGCATTAGACACGCCGAAAGGCATAATTGAATATTCATAATGTCCATAACGGGTTCTAAATGCAGTCTTAGGTATATCCTCCGTCTTCACCTTAATATGATGATAACCTAACCTCAGATCAATCTTACTGAATACACGAGCTTCTACTAACTCATCCATGAGATCACCAATAAGTGGGAGAGGATATCAGTTCTTAATAGTAACCTTATTCAACTGTCGATAATCCACACACAATCTCATGCTTCCATCTTTCTTCTTAACCAATAACATTGGTGCTCTCCAAGGCTATACATTATGTCTAATAAACTTCTTCTCTAACATATCTTCTAGCTTCTTCTTCAACTCGCTCAACTCTAATGCAAACATTCTATACAGTGACATAGATATAGGTCTAGTACCAAGTACTAAATCTAATGCAAACTCGACTTTGCGATCAAGAGGCAAATCACCAATATCATTAGGGAAAACATTTGGTAACTCACAAACAATAGGAAGATTAACAAGGTCAACTTCACTCTCTACTTTTAGGGAAGCAGACATCATGAGCACTTGAGCATCCTGCCTCAAGGACATCTCTGCTTGGTTGGCGGATATAAATCTCAAATCTTTACTCTCCCTTGACTCAGGAAACTACATGGTCTCGTCTCTGCCTATCATTTCTTTCTGCACAACCAACGATAAAAACCAATTGTAACAGTAAATCAAATGGTGATTACGAGGAACAAACAACACTGACAGGGTTAACACCCATATCGTGCGCGAGGGTACTATAAGTTCTTAACACCTAAGGCCGAATAAACCGACCTGTTCTGATACACACTATGTAACACCATAAACCCCAAGTATAATATGAGGATAAAAACAAGGGTGTCACATTGAAAAAAACCTTTCAATTCATATTTTAAATGCGGAATTTAAGTCAAACCATAGCATCATAAAACATAGAAAAGTCCCCAACCTAATATTACAATATCATAGCGACACCAGATACAAAACTAGACGGTCAATAAAAGATCCGGAAAAACACAAGTAAAACAAAACTATGGAAGAGGCCAACTACGACATCTCGGTAACTAAAGTTATCACTCCTCAGTCTCAACTTGGAGATTACCTCTATAAAGTACAAAAGTAGAGAGACAGGAAAGGGTACATTTCATAATTTAAATGGTGCATAAACGAAAAGGATATCACACATCAAACATATCCAGTTAACATAGAAGTACAATATACAAAGTCATTATGCAATGTGTATTTCCACTACTCCCATGCGTATGGTACCATCCTACAATAATGGACCGAAGTCCTACGACACTATATATCAGAATTATTTTACTGAGTGATCTTCAACACTGGACCGAAGTCCTAAGTTAATCTCTAATATACATGATGCATGATCAAACAAATGAAAACGATCTCCATTCGAACCTCCTACCCCAATTATCAAGTACCAATCACAACATTGGAAAAAATTCCTACAACACTGGACTAAAATCCTGGAAATCGGGGTTATTTTACTGAGTGATCCTCAATACTGTCGGTTAAGGCTAACATTGGCCCTTTTAAACCTAAAATATATCAACACCGGTTCTCCTAAACCTAAGCATATCAACATTGATTCTCCCAAACCTAAACATATCAATAATGGTTCTCCCGAACCTAATCATAAAACACATCCACGTCGGACTTGCATCCTAACCTTAACAACTTAACTCATATACATATTATCAAGACATTGGACTAAATTCCTAAACATATCCAAATCATATATCACACAAATATATCATCAAAACAATGGTCCAATGTCCTAAAATATCCTCATCACATTTCTCTTAAACGTATCATCAAACATTGTACTCGTGTTCTAAAACATTAACAACTTAATTCATATAGCATTTTATCAAGACAACCCCAAAATCACGTTTCATACTAGTCATACCAAATATAATTATTTAAAATATCAAATGGAGTCAGAATCAAGTAAATGAATATGTTTCGGAAAGTTTAGGGAGTCTATTTTAAGACTATGATTTTTATTTTAGGATTTAAGATCCCAATCGAAACAGTTTAATCAAACAATATGAATTGGTAGAGGCACTAAGCAGAATGTTTTGTAGAACTTAAAACTAGTATTTATCCTATTGAAATTAGTGGAATGATATGCTTATTAAGTATAATATGTAGCAAATTTTACTTATTTTCTTATGATATAAATTTTACTCTTAAAGTACTTTTGTAGAGTGAGTTGTGTCCAAATTACTAACAACATGTTAAATAGTTATGCTGCAGAGTTTTCAAAACATTAACTAAACTTGCAATTCAGTTTTCTAGTATTTGCCACAACGGAATTGATTCATATCGAAGTCTATTTTGTGCTAAATCTCGTCTAGTTTCTAACTGACTTAGTTTCATTCTTAAAGGATCTAAGTAATTAAAGTTATAGGCAAATGGCTAATAAGGTATACTAATTGCAAGTTGTAGAAACTAATCGACATATGATAACATTATTACTTAAACATCTATTATCACAGCTAATCATCATATACCACTAGTTCGACATCTAATTTCTCAAATTAAGTACACTTATGTTCAATTTCAACACTAAACTTATGCCATGTGCACAATCACTACTTTCCACAATATTATTCATATAAACATCGTAAGAATATACCATACTCACAACATCATTCACACATATAAACGTCATGATGAATTACCATAATCACGACATCGTCTAAACATTTAAACCTCATGAATTCATTACCCTAAGAAAGACCTATATCTTAGCTTTCCAATGTAACTGGCGCATCTCAACGGACTTACAAAAATCAATTTATGCGTGAAATAAGGTGACCAATACTCTCTTGTGTTTTCTGCGATTTACTCAACTTATTTCAACTTATTTCAACTTATTGAGACTTATTATGAAGAAAAAATCTTCTTGACCTTGGTTAAAGTTTTGATGAAGACAAACTTATTAACAAAATAAGACAAAAGTTTTGAAATAAGAAAAAGATTGAAGGCTGGCACAATCAAGCTCAAGTGATTATAAGCTTTAGAAATCAAAGGAAAGAATCAAGACAGTTAAAGTATGAATTACAATTCATATTATTTATCTTAATTGCTCATAAATTATCATGTTATTCATCTCAAACTTTCTTACATCATGTTGCATTAAGCTTTTTGATTCATGCCATGAAAACCAAGTTTTTAGCACTTTCAGCACATGTGTAATCAGTTACACAAAACCTGTAACCGATTTCAGGTTCGAAAATTTTGTTTTATTTTTTGACAGTTGCAGTTGTAATCGGTTAACATGACCTGTTACAGGTACAAAAACTTGTTTTTTCTATAATGTTACAAGGTGTAACCAGTTACAGCATTTTGGTAACCGGTTACCACTGAAGCAAAATGATTTTATCTGAACCAACATGAGTCTAAAAGGTTACAAGCCTTCATGAAATTGTTTTCAAACACATGCATCAATTCATAGAGGTATTTTATGATGTATATAAAAATTCATACATCAGAAATCAAAATTACCTCTTGCATACATCATTTTTACATAAATCAATAAACTCTTTTAAAATGTAGTTTTCAAATCAATTCAAACAAAGTTGTTAAGTGTTCATATATTTTCAAATGAAACTTTGTGCATAAACTTTCACGTCATTTAAACAAGTTTCATTCATATCATTTTTAGCACTTAAGTGTATATGTTTGTATTGTGATCAAAGAGAAAGAGAAGAGGCAAAACTTTCATATGTCTTGTAATGCAAGTAAGTCAAAAGAGATAACAACTCAATAGTGAAATGTGTATTTTTGTGATCATTAAATTGTTGATGATTGTTGTAAAAAGATCATTTAATTTGATTTGATTCAAAGTCCACCATAGTTATTATTGGTGTTGTTGAAAATCAAGAAAGTGGTGTACTTCCTAGTTGTTGTTAGAAGATTGTAAGAGAAGTCTTGGTGTGAGACTTGCACAAAGATCTAACAATAGTGAAAATCTCCCACATTGTGTCAGGGGACTAGATGTACCATTGATTGATAAGGGGGACTAGTATACATCTTTGTGTCACTTACTTTTTCTGCATAACTTTATTCTAATCAAGTTGCAACACTTAACTTATTTTCGGAAAAGTAAAAAGAAAAGAAACTTTCATAAAAACCAGAAAAATCAAACAAGTCTAATTCACCCTTCCCCTAGATTGTGCACTATAACACTTACACTTATTTTGACTTACTTCGACTTATTTCAATTTATTTCTACTTATTCTGACTTAGTCGACTTATTTCGACTTATTTCGTAACGTAACAATTCAGAATCTCAAAAATCCCCACATACGAATTACATAACATTCATCATATACTCATATCGACATCAATAATCAAACTTTAACATGCATTTAACAGAATTTCAAGAGCAACATGATAGAGAGATTTTTCATCAAAATAATTATAAAGGTTTTTCACAAATCGTACGTGATTCAATAACAACAATTCATAAAAGAAAAAGGGATTAAGGGAATCACTATTATCCCTTAAGCTTAACACCATTTTAAAACAACCCCCCTACATGATTAATTGAAACTTTCAAGTTCTTGGTGATGGAAGTTGTTAAGGATTCCTCTCCTAGAATTTCTCCAACTTTCTCCTTGTTTGCTCTAATGACACATTCTAACCTTCCTTCACCCTTTTAGAAATTCGATTTTTATTTTATTTTCTTTATTCACACCAAATCCCTTATTTTACTAATTTTTATTATTTAACCTCTTATTTTTAAATAATTACCACTTTTTGCAATTTCTATTATTCTTCTATTTTATTTTAATAAACTCTATTTTATTTTATTAAACTTTCAATAATAACACAAATTAAAATCACCAGACACACCACAAAAAATTAATTAAAATTATAATAAAATTAATAATTCTAATAATTTTTTTTGGGTGTTGTAGTGACCGCAAGAATCATAGACAGATCAACCTTTGGGATTCCTTATCGTGATCTCGGAATCCTAATTTTAATCGTTATTTTCTTTGTCAAATGTCTGCGTCAATTACGAGTATAAAACAATTTGATGAAGGATAGATGCTAGATGATGTGATATACATAATTTGTCAATCGGTGATACTTAGTGAACGATTGATTCAAATGATGGATTGAAGATTTTACACATAACTATCGAAGTAATCGATATTTTCATAGCCAAATGTCTGCATCAGTTACGAGTATAAAATAAGTCGATGAAGGATATATGCTAGATAATGTGATGTCATGGAATTCTTCAATCGGTGATACCTAGTGAACGATTGATTTAAGGGATGTATTGAAGATTTTAGATATAACTATCGGAGTTATCATATTCGTTTATCCTGTTGCGGTTACAAATTTGATTTTAGATCAAGATGAACCTAAAAAGGAAAACTAGCGGGAATCATATGTCAATTCTCACATACTGCATCATTGTTTCGTTCGGGAAACAAAAATGTATGCAGTTAAAGAATTGATGATCTTGAACATTGACTATGATCTTCTTTATGGTGACACGGGGTGAACATTTATGGTTAACACTTCAATGTTAAAATCAGTTAATGATTCAAGATGAATATAGTGGAAAATAGAGATCATAAATTATACTTTTCTTTTAGTGTGTGAATTAATTTTATACATTGAATAAAATAAAATGAATTTGAAATAGATTGAATCTTAGTCATTTAGACCTTTGACCGATTTAAAAGCGAACTTATATTTCAAATCGCGTTGTCTGTGATTTTATCCCAAATCCCAAATAATTTTTTAAGTAGACTGACTTACAAAATATTTTCGAATATCCTAAACCGATGAGCCTAGTTTGTAAAAGATACACTACAAGAACAATGAGCCTAATTTGTACGGTAAAAGATACACCAGATAAATTTTCAAATAGAAAGGTGAGTCACTAATAAACACACTGAAATACTAAAATTTTCTTTAGCCTAAATTTTTCTAGACATACACATTTACACTACCACACTTCATATTCACAAGAACAGTTTTTTCTGACGTGGAATATCAACATATGCTCTAATAAGAAAGCATACTAATTATTTCCCCATTTTAATACCTTACTAGTTTGCTAAGGAACAACCAATGGCTTTGATGTGTTCCATTAAAGCTATGTGACTTGCTTGTAGCTTCTAAGTGTGAAAACTTTGGGGCATTGAAAAGAATACAATTACATCTTGTCGTCTGCAATGATTTAGTAGCCAATTTTCACAAAGAAGATGAACATAACAATCAAAATCTATAAGATATTTCTAGAGCTAATACACGTTTCCATTAATAAGTAATAGCACCCATATATGAAGCTTTGGTTGCTGTCCTTTATGAGCGAATGTACAATATACGTTCTCCTTTTTAACAGAACAAATTAAATGCAACTTATATTTGTTTTTACCGGAATAAGAATAGGTAAAAAGAATTCTTTAAAAAGATGCATTTTTGGAACAAAATGATTAAATAGAGTAAATGTTGATTTTTTTTTCTTTGAGCAAAAGAAAGTTTGCATATGGTATTTACATGCAGAACTTAAATTGCAAATTGCACAATAACATGGTGACAAAACTAAAAATAGAAGTAGCTTAAAACACAAGGTTAACCTTATTCTCACTCATATATATATATATATATGCTGGATAAGTTACACAATAAAAAAATGGTGTATAATACAACAAATAATGTAACAAAATGCAGCGCCGGATACCAAATCTATTGCAGCTCCATCTTAAGACTATGATGTGATTCAAAATTTACGGCGCATAATTATACAATGTGAATGCCAACAACACGCCCTTTTGATACACCCCTTATGATTGATTCATTTTTAAAAGGTCAACCTATTTTGTTTCAAAAGTGATACAGCCAAATTGACCTTTTAAAAAAATCATCTAATGAAAAAGGGGGTTCAAGATTATGTAAAAATAAAGGTGTTACTAGCAATCATATGATAAATACTCTTTGGTAGTTAGTATCAATCAAACTGACTCATCAGATTCATCAGAGTCACTCCTGTCATTATCCCCGGCGTTTGTATGACTCTCTGGAACATCGTGTTTTGATACAGGTGTAGCTGCAGGTTTTTTGTTAGCACCTCGAGCATTCTCATCCCCTTCCTGCTCAGCTATTTCCACATGTGAATCTCAGTCAAGAAAATGCACAAAGGTTATTCACACTTTAAAACTACAAAGAAAGTAACAAAGTTGCTTTTATCATTGACGCAAATAGCTATTATGGGTTATCCCTTGAACCCCAAGTTAAATAAACAAATTTGTTGTAAGGGCAAAGCAGGTAACTTGGGTAATCAACCAAAAGAATCTCAACAACCATCAATTTCAAAGAAAGTTTTATAAAGTTCACTAAATTAAATAACTGAGATGAAAGGATATCAAGATTATCAGCCGTTCCTCCGGCAATGATTTTGAGAAGATCTTTCTCAACACGAGAGACAAGCTCCGGCTGGAAAATGAAGAATGAAAAAAATATGGTAAGTAAGATAGCACACAAACACACACACATATATATGCTAAGATAATGTTATGCAAATGAATAGCATACATTAAGGTCAGGCTCTCTGCGGAATCTCCGCTTGCGGGCATCTCTCATGGGAGGGGTGAGGCCATGTCTACACTCAATTACATCTGGAGCAGCATCACCGGATTCCCTCACCATAATCATCTGTTAGTTGGATTCATCATGAAGTCAAACAGTTATTTAACAATCCAAATCAAGTAGTAAGATTCTTGATTTATGACCATGGATACCTGACCTGACTAATATCGGCAGTCTTAACCAAAGAGTTATCGTCATAAGTCTTGTATGATTCAACAACAGAAGGAAGGTCCAGTAGATAAGCTGGGAAGTGCTCATCCCCTATAACAAACTCGCCGCTTCTTCCATCTTCGGTAAATTGCAAATCTAGCGACTTGTCTTCGGATGATGAAGAAGGATTGCTTTCGTTAAGAAGACGCTCTATCTGCTCCGCAACATTAGGTGGAACTCTGAGAATGAATTGCTCCTCCATAACTACATCCATTAAGTTGTGATAGGAACAGCATTACAAAATCATAATTGAATACAAGAATCAAAAATTAGTTGAGGCGCGTGGTGGCTGGAGAGCACACAAAAAAGTGGCGGTGTTGACGACGTAACTTACCAGAATCGAAAATTAATCGAGGGCTTTTGAAGAGGAGATGATAAGAAGCACTTTGATCGGTTTAATATTGGAAGATGAGGTCTGTTGCTGCTGGAATCGGAGGGTAAAGGCGGCGATAGGGTTTTCCGATTGAGAGGATCGGAGAGGGTTGAGGGAGAAGAGAGAGAATAAGAAGAAGCAAATGAAGGGGATCAAAAAAATTGCGTAGCCTCTTGGGTTGGGCGGTTGGGTCCGGGTTAGATTCATCGAACGGTTACTATTACTTCCTGCGCTAAGATGTGATCTTAGCCGTTGGATTAAGGGGAATGTGAGGAGGGACCGTATCGCAAAATTAAAAAGTTAAGGGAAATAACTGAAATATATAAGAAGAAAATCGATGAATAAGCTATTAAATGTTTTAATTAAATAGTTAGCCACACAAAACATATGGAATTGAAATTTGAAACAACTATCAAGCCACAATTATTCCCACAAAACTTACACATAACACTACCAAGCCTCATCCAACTCTCGTTTAAATTGGTGAGCAATTTTTTTATTTAAATAAGAAGTTTATTTCAATTAATTACATTAAAAAAAATATTAACTCATACAATTTATTCATGAGGGAAAATGTGGCACTTTTTAAAGACATTATCATATTATGTCCCTAGAAAAATCATGCCCGCATAAATCAAAACCCATGCAATATAAAAATTAATTATTTAAATTTAAAATAAAAATTAACTCTCCTACTTTTATTTTTATTTTTTTTAATATTAATTATTTAAAATTAGCACATCTATTCTTCCTAATATTATATTTATGAGCTTTAGAGACGACCAATGTGGAATTTGAATACCATGAAAAATATGATAGTTAATTTAGAAAGAAAAAAAAACGTGTCCATTTAGAACATATTATTAATTAAATGTAAAAAATTCCTCTAAAGATGCTTTAAGTTATTTTTTTCATAAGATCTTTTCAATTTTTTTAATAATTTAGTTCTTTAATTTATCAAACATACACATATTATCCTTTTTTTTAATATAGTGAATGTGGTAATTGTAGATGCAATTATTTTGAGTTGTATGAAAACGATGAAATGTAACTAGAAATATAATTGTAACATATTTTTAAATATTAAAATATGAGAAAAATTATGTAGAAATCACTTTAAAGAATCAAATTGTTATAAAAAAAATTTAAAGAACCAACATGTAACAAAAAATAACTTAAAAGACATATGATGTAATATTGTCTTGTTTAAAGTTACCAACTTGGAACATATTATTCCTCACAAAGGTCTCAAAATAATTTCTAGTAAAAATGAAGAAAAAGATGATTTTAATTTTTGTTGAGAAAAATAATATGACACATGTTATAGATCGCCCAAAGGTCCAATGAATCAAGATTTTGTCTGTCTCAAGTCCACTATACTCAATCCAACATATAAAATAGTTAATATGCTATGAGAAAGTACACAATTTATGACCTTCAATTTCACTTTACTCAACTTAAATCTTGAAATGACTTGGACGTTAGAGTGTTAACCATGAAAGTCAACCTCGCGCCACCATAAAGGAGATCAAACACACAATCTAAAGTAATAAATGTTTATCTCTTATCATTTATGGTTCCTTCGAGAGCTAGAATCTCCATTCTGGTTCCTGAACAGAACAATGGCGTCATCTGTGCGAATCGACTTCTAATTCCTATGATATCCACGAGAATTATGATCACTTCGAAAACACAGTTGAACAAACGCAAAGGTTTCGGATATGGATTCTAGCAGTTTTAGATCCAGCTTGTGATTCACCAGTTTGTAACCTTCTCGAGTACTGCGAAAAGAAAGCGTTTGGTTTTCAACTCTGATGATCGCCACGAAAAATGTTTGCTTTTTAGTTCCATCGCTCGATACTCCTTCAGATCTCAAAATTAGGGGTGGCAAAAGGGCATGTCCGCCCCGTTTAGGCCCGCCCCGCAAAAGCCCGCAAAAAAACGGGGCGGGGGGGGGGGGCAGTCATAGTTGAGGATGTGGGCCTAAAACTTAGACCCGCCCCGCAAAAAAGTGAGGGCGGGGCGGGGAAAGCCCGCGGGCACTGCACTATTTAAGCCTAAAAATGCAAAAAATTATGTAAACACACGTGCCCGCAAAAGCCCGCGAAAAAAACGGGGCGGGGCGGGGCGGACACATCTGAGGGTGAGGGCCTAAATCCTTGGCCCGCCCTGCACAAAAGTGTGGGCAAAACGGGCATGTCCCGCGGGCCGAGCCCGTTTTGCCACCCCTACTCAAAATAGAGTAGCGTAGGGAGGCGAACACCGAGGTCCATGGAAACGATTTGGTAAACCTTCTACTCGTCAGTGATCTTCGCAATCAAGATCTCCATCTTCCGTGATAAGTCAACAGAAGAGCAGAAAAAAGGATTACAAATACAGATCTAAGGTTGCACCGAGGCCTGAAGGAAATTTTTGTGAAGGCAGACTCATACCTCATAACTCTCTGTCCAACTTGGCTACACACATGTTCTATGTTGCTTCTATCTGAGTCCAACACTAGAATGATATTGCAAGTTCATTGTTAATGGCGCCCAAGTACTACAAGCTCGTAGTTAACATCAGACATCAATCCCACATCGAGGTGCATCGTGGAAGTGCCATAGGATTTCCATAAGATGTACTAGGGTTTCCACCTACCAAAGCACAATGTAGGGGCCCACCATGAGTGCTCTAAGAAAGACACCTCGAATATCAATTACAGATTGGTAACAACTTTTAAATTTTCGCCTTGTGTCTTTGCTCCCAAGGAAATAGTAGTGGATCGGTTAAGAAACACCATCTTTATTAGACCATGATTCTAGACCAGAGTAAAACCGACCAACAGGCCAATGTCACCACAAGAGGATCTTGAACCTAATTGGCATAGGTATCCACTTCTGGGTCGGTTGCTTGAGGAGCATCACTAAATTATTAGGCATAACTAAGTGGTGATCTCAAAATTCAATGGTCGGACTCAACCTACCAGGCATACCTCAATAGACAAGTGCAAAGCAAATCACCTCAATCTACTTGTCCTGAAAAGTTTTCAAGGCCTCTGAATATTATTGGTACTTCCACCAAGCGAGCCTTTTCTTTAACAAATCAAAAGCATCCGTGTATTGCTTCTTCGCATCTCAGAGGGAATCCTTCAGGTCAGTCACACAATCCTCCAAGGTAGAAGGGGAGCCATGTGCTTTCATTGACTCTCGCAAAGAGTTAGTAGTGTAAGCTTCTTCCTGCAACACAAATCTCTCTTCTTGAAGATTAGTGCATTTCAGTTCCAGGGCTTTAGCCTTCTCTTTCCAATCATCCCTCATCTTTAAGGGACTACCTAGGGCCAAGACATCACCCCGTCCATCAGAAACAAGAGAGACGATAGAAATAACTTTGAACATATTGTGAGCAAGCTCTATAGCCATTTCCATTTTATCCCCTCAGGAAGATTCTGGATGAAGGATAAATTTGACGTCGAGACAATAATAGCAGTGTCCTCAAGAGTGCATGAAATCTGAGAAGAAGAAGAAAAAAAATCTAGTATCTGTTTAAAGAAGTCAACTTCCCCAAAACATCGTCATCGACAACACGAGATCATTTTGGAGAACACTCAATATGAGGAGATTGATGTTCCTCCTCTCAGGCCCTCTTCGATAAATCTGAGGATGAGGTTGGTTCCTCCATTGTCAAAACAGTGCAACATCCACAATTTGATCCACCTCGGGCACAAAAATCAAAGCTTCTATAACGGGGGTGGTAGCCTCTAAAGGAGACAGACAGATTTTTAAACACCAGTATTCAGCCAAGCCCGGATACCCTAGGAATCCGCAAGGAAATAGAACATGTTCAATTTTCTTATTTTATCCATGTTGTCTGCGAAACGCAACCATGCGTGTAAGAAAACATGAAGACTCAGTTCTCACCAAAGATTTCTCTTATATCCTTAAAATTAACTACACTCAAGATATCACGAGTATAAATTTGTTTCTTCCTCACTTAGGTAGGGGGTACCTCACTAGGGTTAAACCCTTCCTCATATCCAAACCCTTGAAGCCAAGATTGCATGTCCTCCATCATTGTCAACTCGTCCAAAGAAAGAGAACCCGACTATGTACGAGAAGAGGTGACATCTTGGGAGAAACAGATCTTAAACCAATACTTCAGGTACAAAGAATGACAACAGTAAGGAGAATCAAAAGGGGTATATCATAAAGAAAAATGCACTAGAGAAATGAGAGGGTCGAACCAAGAGATGACTAGTTGAAGGTAGATGAGCCCTTGATTATGAAAGTTGTTTGGAGAAGTATACCTCTCACTAAAAAGATTAAAAATAAGCTAAGAGATGGTTTCCAATATGTGTACTTGACACTCAGTTGGAAGAACCTCATATATGCCCATACCTAGAATGAAGCCAGGAAGGAAAAAAATTCAAATGTTTCAGGATGGCTAGCCCAAATTTAGAAAAAGGAATCTGAAACCCAACTCTCATAAATAAACACCCATACCAAGGGGTCATGCATTCATCGAGAGAGTTGTATATCCTATTTTATTCTGGAACAGATTCATTATCAGAATCTCTTCTGCATATGTTTGCTTCTTCTGACTTCTTTTCCTTATTTGACCAACAATCAGCAGCGAAGTGCCCAAATTTCTTACAACAGTAGCACTGGTCTTTTCTCTTGTCATTCTTCTCCTTCTCCTTCTGAGCACTCTTTTTCCTTCCAGAAGTTGAGGTTTCTGACTTCTGAACATTATCAGATCTCTTCTTGACTTTTGACCAAGACTGCTTCTAATATTTTTTACCAGAAGTTGCTTTCAGAGCCTACTGCTCTACCTCCATTTCATAGTTTTTCTTAGTCAGACGTAACTCTTGTGCCTTTAGACTGCTCTGCATCTCTTTTATTCTCATGGTGCTCAGATCCTTAGAATGTTCAATTGTTACAACGATGTAATCAAACTGAAGAGTAAGAGATATAAGTACCTTCTCAATGATGCTTTCTTCGAGTTTCTTCATATGACTTCATCTCATTTGTGATCAGAATCACTCTGGAGATGTAGTTAAGTGCCTTCTCATTGTTCTTCATGTTGAGATTCTCATACTTCTTACGTAGAGAATGAAGCTTTACCTTCTTCATTGATGCATCATCATACCACCGCACTAGTGTATCCCATGCAGCCTTCGTCGTCATTGAATCAACGATTTTCTCAAACACATTCACATCCACACACTGATGGATGTAGAACAACGCCTTATGATCCTTCTTTCTCAGATCATGCTGAGCATTTCTCTGTGCATCCGTTGCATTTGCCGGAAGTGCAATCGGAATGTAACAATCGTTGACGAGATCAAGAATATCTTAAGCGCCAAACAACACATGCATCTGAATCATCCAACGATTCCAGTTCTTGCCATCGAACACTAAAAGCTTAGTACTCAAATTATCATTTTCGTTCGTCTTCAACCTTGTGCAATACACTCAGATCTCACCAAACACTAGTGTTTCCCAATCCAGCAAAATCAAGAAATGTGAATCTATTACGATTTCAATCAAAATTTCAACATAAACTCAATAAATGAAATCACTCACGCAATGCATCACTCTTCACTCATGTTTCCCTGTGGATCTGAACTGGAGCTCTAGATACCAATTTTTGGTGCACAGTATGAAGAAGATGAAGATGGAAGAAGGGAGAGAATAGAGAATAGAAAAACTTCCACTACTCAGCTAAAATGGTTACATCAATATGGTTGCACATACACTGCACTACACAGACTACAATACTTAATGGATACAACTGTTGACAACTACAGTACTATATATACATAAATAATAATGTCACATAGATGAAATACTAAAATACTGAATTATCCTTCAAAACTAGAATCATAATAGTAGTCATGATAGTAATTGTACAAAGGAGAATTCATGGTAATGAAAGCACCATTTATTATGAATATAGTTTTGGTAGTGCATGAAAGAGAAAGTAATTATACTAAAAATTCCTAACAAATCTAAAACTAACTTTTTTCATTTTCTTTAATTTATAATTATATTAACCAATCACATATTTAATGTTGACATAAATCAATTACTCACTATCTAGATCATTTTAAAGGATAGTGACTCATTACTATTAATCCTAATGCACTTACATAATTTGGACTTGCATCATTACAGTACTTCACAAACTGTTGTAGCAATTCCCAACAATAATCTGAAATGACATCAAGTACATATGAAATGACACCAAGTCTATGAATATGCATTGTTTTGAGAAAGTAATTCCCAACAATAATCTGAAATGTGAAGATTTATGTTTTGTTCTTGTGGGTTGTCTGGAAATGACAGAAATGATGAAATCTCATATATTAATGGAATGAGATTTTCTGATGCAGTGATCATGCATACGAGGGTTAGGTGAGTTTTGGACATTTAAGGTCTTGTTTGCTTCTGCATTTATAAGCATAAAATATGTATAAGCTCAATTTTATAGATTCTCATTTATGACATTAAAAGAGCCTCGTGATTTTATCTTAAGTGGGCAAACGCTGTTCCAAACAGATACTGAGTGTCTGTTTGGTTTGGCGTTTCAACCATCAAACGCACGTCTAGGAGTTCCTCCTGCCGTGATTTAAAAAAACTCCGAAAGATAGTTTCTGGCTTAGACGTGCGTTTATCAGTGTTCCACCGCAGAAACAAACATAACAAAAATTTATAAAGGGTTTAAAAGGAACGGAGTCTTACTCATTTTTTTCTAAGAGGAATTTTAGTCTTGACATTATTGAAATAATCATTCAATTTCAAAAAAAAACAAATGATCAATTCAATGTCGTGTTGCATCTTGATTGAACGTGTAGCTCCACACGAACAAGAAGGTAACTCCCTAAGATTTTCAATATTTTCTCTAAAATCTTGAGATCTTTGTAAAATGTACTTGCATATTTTTTACTTTGACGTATTAAGAGAATTTTTTGCAGAAGATCTTAAATCTGAAAAATAATCACCTTTATAATTGGGAGTTGTGGTTCTTCACATGTCGATTAGTCGCTTTGTTACCCAAATGTAGCACTTGATTAATCTATTCTCCAACAAATCCCTGTCTATGTGGAGTCAACCATGTGTCTTTCACATAATTAATAAATTCACTATAATCAACACTTGTCTGCTCAAGTTGATACAACTGTTGATCATACTCAACTTCATCACTAACCCAAACAACTTCCATCCATAATGTGTCTATCGTCTTTTGCATGTCATTCACCACATATTGCTTGCATTTTGCACCAACATTTTTGTTAATGTGAAATCTACATAACAAATTAATTGACCTAAGAAACACAGTTTCAATTGCTTTCATCAAATGCGACAGCAAAAGTCAACTCGGTTGATGTCATACCAACAATTTCAATCAAAGGTTGTCTATATTTGTTTGTTTTGTAGGTGCTATCCATAACTAACACATTAGAAAAAATATTCAACAACTTAACTAAATTGGGATGGGTCCAAAATATCTCTCACAACTTCTGAGTCATCCATTTTTCTACTCCAATACACATAGTCTGCATCCTCAATAAGTTTAAACAAATATTGTATCTCACTTCTAGGACATCTTATCTATTTTTCTATCATACTCTTATGCTTGTATATTTGCGTAATCTGGGTGACATTCTCTGGATCTCGGTCTTGCAAGGAAAAAAATATGTGTCTAGGTGGTATGTCTCTTTGTCAAATTAGCAACATGCTGCTTCTCATCTGTGGTCAAACTACCAACAAAGGAATGACCTTTTAATCTATAAGGTAAACCATGATTATGGACCCCACATTTTACATCAATCTTTCAACCAGGTCAATCTTTCGCTGGAGTCGATCTGATTTTAAATGGGCATCCATATTTTTTGGATATACTTTGGGTTGCACTTTCAGTATCCTTGTATTTCCGACCTTTATCACAATCAAATATTAATTTGTTACTTCTCTCTCTTGTTGTTTCAGTATCTGAACGGGTGATAATAACGATTACTTTATTATAGATTCCAATATCTTTAATCACCTTATCACCTCTTCTCGTGTACCAAATGTTTGAGTAGTTAAAAAAGTACCAGAAGTACCCACACATATTTGGGGAGAATTTTCATACCTGCATAATAAAAAAAGTCAAAAAAAATGTAAAATGCAAACCGGAAGACTACAAAGAAGAGTTCTGGATCATAGAAATAATACACCGGAAGTCTTTTGGGAAAGACTTCTGGTATATATTACTCTATTAACCGGAACACATATCATAAGTGTTTCAGAACATTCTTTTTTCAAAACGGAACCGGAACTCTTCAAGTAAGTCTTCCGAAACACGTTATGCATTAAACCGGATGTATTCCACAAAGTGTTTCGGTTTGGAAAAAAACATACCGGAAGTCTTTACTAATGTGTTCCGTTACGAGGGTGAATAGTTCAATTTTCGGAAGTCTCAATTGAATGGTTAAAAATGAAATTGTAAATTGGTTAAAAACAAAAAGGGTAAAATTAGTATTTTTAAAAAAATGTATGGGTATTGGAATAATTGTAGGGGTGTGAAGTAAAATTTTCTTATATAAATGCTCGTGCTTGCAAAAGTTCGCGAAGAAAACAGTACGGGACAAAGCAGACACATTAGAGGGTGATGACTAAACCTTTGACTCTCCCCGCACAAAAGTGCGGGCAAAACGGGGTCCAATGGGACAAACCCGTTTTGTCACCCCTTTTAAAAGGAATGGTGTCTTGCTCATTTGTTTTTTAAAAGGAATTTTAGTCTTGACATTGATGAAATGATCATCCAATTTCAAAAAAACAAATGATCA
The DNA here is from genome assembly GCF_024323335.1 of Lathyrus oleraceus. Classification (NCBI taxonomy): domain Eukaryota; kingdom Viridiplantae; phylum Streptophyta; class Magnoliopsida; order Fabales; family Fabaceae; genus Lathyrus; species Lathyrus oleraceus. Next base: position 229,461,625 of record NC_066583.1, read on the forward strand.
ATTTAATGTCGTATTATATCTTGATTGAACGCATAGCTCCACATGAGCAAGAACGTAAGGCTCTAAAATTTTCAATATTTTCTCTAAAATCTTGAGATCTTCTTAAAATGTACTTACATATTTTTCACCTTGACGTATTAAGTGAAGTTACATATTTTTCAGTTTGACGAATTAAGTGAATTTGTTGCAGAAGATCTGAAATGTTTATAATTGGGAGTTGTGGTTCTTCTTGTTTTGATACCATAACATAGTTTGATAAATGGACATGAAATTGAAAGACTTTAATTTCTCCATTTCATTATTGAATAACAAACATTTCAATGATAAAACAACTAAATCAAAAGAACTGAGCATACATAACACCTCCTACCAAACGCATATAGCTAACTTCACTATCTTCACCCAACAGTCTCATTTTTCATCAACTACAAAACCCACCCTTTGAGTTCATTCTTGCGCGAAAGTTGTTGCTGCACAACCAAAACAGATGCCCAACTATTAAGATCGGGTGATGCAAGAAAATCACCAATAGCACCGAGTTCTGGAAATTCACTCCATTCTGATAATCCATCTGTTTGAGGAGACATACTTCCATGTCTTCTCCCAACTATAAAAAAATCATGTTCATTCACTATCTCGCGTAGAAAACCAGCTGTTTGTGATCCATCCTTTGTGAAAACCTCTTGATACTTCACACTTTCAGAATGTTTCAGTTCTTGCAATATTGCATCACCAACTTCCATTAAGTCCTCCAATTCTGCTATGCAATCTTTAGCAACCAGATGGTAAACAACTAGTTTGATCCTTGGACAATTCATCGCTCGTATCGCTAAGCATAAAATTTCCTCATCGTCGTCGGTTCCACCTATATAAATGATGGCTAATCGAGTAATAGAATATTCTGATGTTAATGAGTTTACTGGTGCTGCTTTCTGTATCGAATTAGCGCGAGTCACGAGGATTCCAACAGAACAAGGAGCTATTTCGAGGACTTTTTGATTCAACGCTCTTAGTATTTTCTTGTCGTCGGATTCAACAGTGCCGTCACTGGACCATCTTATATGAAACGGAAGAATTATAATGGATGTAACTTTGTCCAATGCAAGGTTACAAACATCTTCATACATGAGATTTGCTGGAGATATTGCTGTGTAAGTGTTTATTGAAACTGCATTTTCATTTTCGTGCTCGTAGATGTCGAAAGCAAGGATGACATCGTCGGAATATGATTTATGCGAAGCAGACCTTGATGCTTGTCTTTGAAGGCAATGAGGAATGAAAACAGGTAAGGCTCTTCCAACTAGCTCAATTACATGAATTACATCCACATTGATTGGATTCTCAGGTGTTGGACAACATACGTCTAAGAAATCTGTTGCTGCTGAAATATGATTCTGTTTTTGAACTGTTAATAGTATTCTCAGGTCCGAATTTCTTTTTAAGCCCACGATGTTCCGTTTTTGGTATCCAGCATATTTTCTTGATGGATCATATAATAACTTCACTGACCAATGCACAATGCTTCCTATGATCATTACACTTAACATCATAACTCCATATGTTTGCCCATCAATAACCTGCATACATACATACGCACATCGATAACTTAGCAAAACAGTTCTATATTAAAGGGCGAAGAACATATTTAAGCCTAAAAAAGAGTAGATGCAGTACATTATTGTCGAATAAGGTATGGTATGCGCCGATTTCGACTACACCTTTGGTGTTCAAAATGAGAGAAAGACACAAAGCATCGGTGACAGGCATCTTGCAGCAGAGGGCGGTTATAAAGCATGTAACTAATTTAACCACGTGAGTCAAAAGGATCACCATACCAGTAGACGCCATAAGAAACGATGAAAAATTCAATGTAAAATCTGCTTTCAACACAGAAGTAGTCACAAAGATAGGCAAAAGAAACGTCGGTCCAAAAAACTGAAGCTTCTTAACCAATGCAGATCCTAAAGGAGGTCCTTCGGGAACGGAAAGTCCCAAAATGAAAGCTCCTAAGACAAATTCTTGATCTATCTTAACTGATAAAACACCTAAAGCAAAAACCATTGAAATAATAACATAAATGTAACCGTCTTTGACATTTCTTCCTTCTGGTGTATGTTTAATGACCCAAAACATAATTGGTCTGCATATTAATGGAATGAATAGAGCAAGTAAAAAGAGTAAGATCAAGTTTCTCGAAACCACTTTCATACTAGGATTAGTCCTAACAGCAATAATATTGGTTGTAACAATTGTGCTCAATATGTCACTAACCAAAGCCGAGGACAAAGACAATCTGCCAAGCTCGGAGTTTTGGATTTGAAGTTCACTCAAAAGCGAAGCAATTACCGCAAATGAACTTATAGCATGAGATACCAATCCAACATAAATTCCATTTCCGTTTTTCAACTCAATGACTTCAATTTTCTCAGGGTACATTATCAATGGTGTAATACCAACAATTAACGGTATAGCCAAACCAACAATCGAAACTGTCCATGCCTTGTTTCCTGTCCTTGTTATCACGCTGAAATCCATTTGTACACCGTTTATGAAAATGAATAGCACATAACCAATCGATGAAATTGATGAAATTATGTCATGAGTTCCATAAGGAAACACCATTGTCATGTATTTCTCCATTCCCTTTAGCTCAAACAAAATACCTATAATCAGACCAGCCTGCAAATGGAATGAATAGTTTATTTAATTTCACAATCACTCTGGATTTTTGAATCAAAGATCAAACGGTTCATATTTCAAATTCATATTCAAGGCAAAAAAATGTCAAAATCTACATTGAAACTTGGACCGTAAGAAACATTTACAATCACTCTGAAATATTAACAAACACATTGCATGCAATTCTAATCTAAATGATTTGATTATTAATTTTAAAAAAATGTAAATGGAAACCGAATACACTTACAATCATTTGTAAGATAAATGGAGGAAGTCTCAAAGGTTTGAGGACGAAAGTGGTGATTGTCGTGAGCGCGAAAATGATAAGCACTTGTAACTCAAACAAGGGAAGAAAAGATCTCATTGGAGTTCTTCCATTTGTTATTCCACCCCATAAACCATCTGAAACAGTATGAGGTGGAGCATCATAACAAACTAGATAACCTGTTTCATTCAATCTTGTGATTTTGTAGAACAAAGTATCATTTGAATTAATGCTCATTTTTGTGTGTTATTTTTTGTAACTCCCAAGAATTGTTTGATATGAGAACAAAACAATTCAAGGGAGGGAAAATTTTTTTGCTAGAGATAATTGATTTTTTGATTCATGTTATGGTTGAATTTGGGTTTGTTTGAGAATGAATAATCGTTTTTATGGTGATGATTAAGGAGTGCTTAGGTGTACGTGATAAGGTTAATAACTAAGCAACTGAATTTTTAGCTTTTTCGTTTAAGTGATTAAATTGGCAATGTTGATGACTTATTTGAATGTATTAGCTGTTTAATTACAATTATAGAACATATAATGCTATATTTACATGTAAATATTGTTAAGGTCTTTATTTAAAAATATGTTATAATTAGATAATGAGAGAGGGAAAATAGAGATAATTATTAATTCTTATATGACCATTATGACTATGTTAAGTGTCAAGATTAATTTATCAGAAAATTTATGAAAAATAATATATTTTCAAAAATTCCGACCTACCGGATTCGAACCAGTGACCTAAGGATGGCTACCAGATATTCAACCCACTACAGTCCTCCGCTCTACCAACTGAGCTAAGGTCGGTGTTGAAAACTTTTGATCGAAATAATTAATAACGATAATGATAAAAAGAAAAGCAAATATTTTCTGAAGCATTTATTTATTTATGTTGATGTAAGAAACGGTAACTGATGTGGATATTGTAACAAAGCACACTCAATTAAACAAAAGATTATGGAAATAAATATCAATGAAGTTATATATTTTTAATAATCTAACTAATATTGAGAATATAAAACATATTTACGCTAACATTGTATTGTATAACAATTAAATTCTTAAAAAGAAATAGAAAATGCTATAAACTAATGAGTAATATTTTTATATTTTATTCATGTGCACTTTTTTACTCCAAATTACAAGTTAGTGTGTTTTCAATGTTTCTAAATTAAACTTGAAGTAATTCATTATCAATGTTCTTAATCATGATTAATTTTCAAATGTAGGTACTACAAATTTAAAAATCGTAGTATTTCATTTTTGTGTGATATTTATTTTAGAGTTGAGATGGATAATATACTAAAAAGTCTTATATTATTTGAAGCAAATATTTTGAGGATAAAGAGCATACAATAGCATGTCCACATTTACTTTCTTTGATGGTAAAATTCAATCTTAAATCAATGAAGGAGGTGAGCCTCCTCAATTTGTACTGATTGGTTAAAACAATCATGGAATTGGAAAATTGTGGTTTGAACCTGAAACTACTAACTGATCAAAACTATCATAGAATTGGAAGTTTATATATGTCTTTTTTTACAATTAACATGTTGATTTTGATTCTTTAACCTTTTGATAGTTAAGGATCTTACGGCTGTGCTTGATGAGTTCAATCTTCTTTGTAAATCTTTTCGAAAAGTATGTGATATTGTTGAACAATAGAAGCCACATACATTGATCTTAAAATTGTTTAAAAATCATAAATATTCAAAAGGGCACAATATTTCTACTAATAAAGTAGCATGTTTGATAAAAGGTGACTTTGATAAATAAGATATAGAAATTACATCATTGTCCATGTTGTTTTAGAAGGTTTGAGGAAAGTACATGAGACATGTTTTGTTCATGCCCCTACTATATCCACAAATATTTTCATAAAGATTATTTTAATATGGAATGGAAAATTGGTGGTGTGGTGATGAAGATTGACGTGGAATCTCTCTAGTACGATGACGAGAGTCTTTATTAGATAGAAAGGAGAGTGTATTTGCAAAGTTAGCATTACAAAACTCTCATATTAGACGCCATGGTGAAGCTGACAATGAATGTTTCATACTCGACTTTCTATGCTAAATTTGACTTGTGCAGGACCTGCTTTAGAGGTTGGTTTATTTGGATTATTATTGTGTCAAAAAGTAATTTCAAACTTCTTTAACACTGTTATTAAGGCCAAAGCAATTTTCTAATAACATATTTTCGAATCAGTCAGTGTCTTTGATACAAAATATACCAGAATATTGTCTATATTTTTTTGACAAGAAATGTATTTACTTCCTTGGAGGATACAACAATATAGATGAACAATACATATCTTGATAAGGACTTGGACAGGATCAGAGGGATGAAAATGCGGTTTTCAGTAACATGAAGGTTTGCTCAAATTTTGGGGTCCAATCGAATAACATTTTTTTCTAGGTATTTTATAGAACGGAAGCATGTGTTAGGCTAATTTTGAAATGAGTCTTCTAAGAGCAGTGAGTATTCATTCAATTTTATTATCTTTTTTTTGTGTGGTTGAGATCTCCATCTTGATGATTGTGTCATATTTGTCAAGGTTAGCTTCAATGCTTCTTTCTGCCTAATAGAATCCCAAAAAAATTCCATTTTTGACTGTATACATTTCTAAATTCGGTCTAATTTTATATTGTCAGACATGGTTGAACACGCTAGTGAGATGACCTTCGTGTAACTGCTTTTCGCTGAATTTGACGATCATGTTAACCATATATGCCAACAACATCTTATTGATCTCTTATTCAAAGATCTTGTTCATCGTTCTTTGGTATGTCGCACCCACGGTTTTCAGGCTAGAGGACATGATTTTATATTTATAATTGGCAAGCTCTTTCATGAAAGTGTATCGTCCATGTCTCCTTCGTGCATGGGAATCTGATTGTATAATGAAATAAGTGTTCGTGAATGATAGAATCTTCTATTTGATATAATTGTCTACTAACTTATCAATGTTAGGTAATGGGTATGAATCTTTAGTGCATGCCTTGTTGAGACTTGTGTAGTCAACACATAATCTTCATTTACTGATGCTTTCTGGTAGCCATGATGAAGATGAATACATGAGTATTTGAACAATTACATCTAACTTCAATCAAAGAGAATTTAGTCACTCTTCCTCATGGTAGCTTTACAATTATGATCAAGAAGAAATGAATGAAAAAGCATAATCGGGAACTTCTCTGATTTGACGGAACTTTCACCTTTGATCTTCAATTCCTCCCTTGGGATTTATCCCTCTCAATTCTCTATGATATTTTCTTCTATCTGTTTCTATAATTTAGAATAAATGAATTGTGAGTGGTTGTAACCTCTATTTATAAGGGTTTCAGCAAACATTTTTGCCCAACGCGGTTACTAGCTTGCCCAACGAGCATGTTTTTTTCATTAGTAAGTCATGTCCAGATCATCAAGTGGGTTCTGACCGCCTCTTTTTGCCTAGTGACTTCCTTCTTCTTCCCGCAAGTCATCCATTTCTTCACCATGAAGTAACTTAACTTGGAAGTCATCTTGAACCGCATATTCGCCTAACAAACTTGTGTCTTTACTTGGAGAGAATGTCTCATAAAGGATGTTATGGTTATGTCTTATCTTTGTTGGGCGAGCCCCTGCTTCGTCCAGCAAAACCTCAGCTATCCAGCTTCTATGTTTTGTGACTTTCTTAAATATTTTCACATGTACTTATGAATAGCATAGTTAAAATATTTACTCAGATATTTATTTCCTTTTTATGACAAATTTGAGACTTCTTTGTATGATTTCTTGTGATATAAGTTAATAAATTCCGACGTGAAATAAATAATTTTGGCTTTTATCCACAGTTCCTAAATATTAGGTGAGTGTAAATTGTCATAAATTTGAAAACCAACCCATCATTCGTGAACACAAACATATAACGCAACTTAAAGCCTTAAATATTGTCATATAAAAAAAGAATATGTTGTCAACATAAATTTGAAAACCAAACCATCATCCGTCAACAAGAACATACGACGCAATTTAAAGTCTTAAATATTATAAAGAGAAAAAGAATGGTCCATTAAGAATATAAATTATTTTTACAATGTCAACCAATAACCACCACCGTATATTTTTACAATATCAATCAATAACCACCATATATCCCCTTAACTCCGTCCATAAATTTTAAATTACTTATACGATTTGACAATTTAAAATATTTTAATTGAATATGTGTAATACTTTTTTACATCGATAATGTACTATTAAACTCTAGAGAAAATGATTAATTCACTTATAGATAAATTTATTTTACACTGTCAACCAATAACAATTGTGCATCCCAACAAATCATACTGAATTTTTTAAACTACTTATGAAATAGCAAAATAATATATTCTTATTAGATGACAAATATAAAACTTTTTTACATTGTTAGAACATCACCATTAAATCCTAAACTCTTATAAAATAGAGTCTCTTTCAGAGGTTTCATCAATCTTGTCTTTTTTAAGTGGGAAATTAATACAAAAGACCCCCAAGATCACGGTAATTGTAGGCTTACAAATTACAATAAACAAAATTTTGAAAAGAAAAAATTTGAGTATAAAACAATACTAGTTGTTGCTTTTAACCAACATTTACATAGTATAATTTACAAACATAAAATTGAAATGCCGCGTAGAAGGCTAAAACAAAATAAAATAAAATAAAAACCGTTGGGAAAACCGTTACACTGACTGTACACGTAACTTATTGGCAACATGGAGCAAATGACTAATGTTTGTAGAAGGATAACTTTGCAACAATTTGAGATTAGAAGTGAAATCACCCGCCAGGAGCCGCCTCCGAACTAGAATCAGCATTGCACAGCATATCCGGAGAAGTGTCTCCTACACAGTACTGAGAGTTAGTTTCCAGTTTTTCTATTTCCACTAAAAGAATTGCAAGGTAAACAATAAAACACATGATCCCATTCTTTTCTCAACACAATTTGAGATGAAATTAATCTATCAGTAAATGTCACGAAAAGCACATGACATGTAAGTTGTAATATACCCTTGCACAATTAGGTACAGCACAAACTGAAGGAGCATATGACTTTGTTCTATAAATATATAAAACCATCCAACACCATGACTAATCATTTCTCCTTTACAGTAGGATCCTATAACATTCAGTGTATATACTTTTCGAGGATGAAATAGGATAGGCATTATAAAGTATAGTAAGGAGTGAATCACTGTGAATGAACAGATCAACAATTCAATATTTATCCAGCACAAGCAGTATGAAGTAATAAAGTTATCTTCTTTGCTGAAGGGAAAATGGAGTATGGTGTTTTTTTTTTCAAAATCATTCCCTTTTGTTGCGGACATCTTTTGGAGGGGTCCTAGGAAAGTTTTACCGCAGTTGGGGTGGTTCCTTATATGTCTTAGAGTTATCAGTAGCGGCGCTATCCTGGGAGAGCGGTGCGGCACAAAGGCCATCTGCGATCGGAAAAGCCATTGTGGAAAAGTTCAGCATCACGGGCACTATTTACTGTTTTGCGGGAACGGGAGCGGCTTCCCGGCCCGGAGCGGGTTTAGCCCTAATTTGGTTCTGAAGCATCTTCTTCTCTCACGTTGGCTCTTCTTCGCTCTCAGTTCACGCAGCTTTCACACACACAAAAAATCCTTCTCCTTCCTTCTTCAGTGTTACCATGTTCTTCCTCCCTCCCTCTAGGATCGCCGCTCTCCTCTCTTCTTTCCAACCTCCATCGCCGCTGCCTCTCTACCTTCAGATTCCTCTCTTTTCCCCTGTTTTTTTTTTTCTTTTCCTTCTTACTTTTCCCCGTTCTTCTCATCCCATTCCTTCTTTTTTTATCATTTTCTTACCTTCTTTTCTACTCTGTTTTTTCTAACTCTTAATTGGTCTCTTTGTTATTTGTGTTTTTTTGTATTTTTTTATTTATATAATAATTTTCATGAAATATGTATAATACTATTCATATGATCCCGCTATACGCTATCCCACTTTTGGGGTCGGCCGCTCCGCTATCCGGGATTGATTGCTCTGATTTGTCTCATCAAGATCTGTTGCTTCTTGGTTTCTTGTGCAAGGTTCTACTATGTTTTACTTTATGTTCCTTGGTTTTCGTGATTTCTATTGGAGGATACAATGTCCTTTGTGTCATATTTGCTATTGAAAAGCAACGTAACTTCAAATCAAATCTTATAATGTCAACTAACCCTAAGAGCATCTAAGTAACTCAAAAACAATCTAAGATACAATCAAGATATTTTCAAATAACCTATAATCTAACACAATCCAAGATAGAACGGAATAAATTTGTACCTGGAGACCATCAGGATCACTTAAAAGAGTATCCCAAATACGAAGGCTCTCAGAAAAATTGAACTCCTGAGTCAAGAGGAGAGTAATCCACCTAAATGCATAAAATTGGGGGTTGACCTGATATTTAGAAACAGAAATGTGAGATTTTTCTAATCGACTGCACAACAACTAGTAAGCACATTCTTAAATACAGAAAAACAGTAGTAAAACAGACACAAAAAGTGGGAAGGTTATAACATAATTAACTCGCAAAAAAAATTCAAGAATCAGAAAGGACAAGGAGGGAAGAGGAGGCATATTTGAATGGGGTAATAAAAAAGGGATATGAAAAATCATGAGTAAATAGTATCTGGCTTGGTTGGGTGGAGAACAAGGGTCTTCCCCAAAGAGGGAATTTTATAGTCTCTGTTTTTCTTATTTCTATTCTGCAAGGAGATCTGTTCCATTCACTACCATAGTTTTTCCATTAAATTTTCCTTCTACACAGTAACAGAAATTATTTCTCTGATTTAGTTTTACTTCAGTATCAATACTATCCAACTCTGGTGTTTAACATTAGGCAGTATCAAGAAGATATACAATTAGGCATGTAGATGAAGAATGCGGAAAATGGAACATCCCTTGAGGTGTTCAATTGTGTAGAAGGAGAAGAAAAAGAAGAATCTAACAAACTTCCCCTCCCTATTTATTCCCACCCCCTCACACAATTAACTGTCTACTGGACTGTTATTGTTATTAGTAACCATCTGTGATTCTAACATTTGTAACTTCCAATGTCTACTAACAGAAAAACACTTTCTAGTTAATTTAACATTTATTAATATTGGAGATATGAAAATATTTGTTAAATATAAACAAAAATTTAACAAAACCGAGCACAGCTGTACAGGACAATATCCTCATCATTCATGTGCCAACCAAATTGAGTTAATCAAAACTTTCAAAGGATAAATTCTCCCACTAAATGCTGCTCCCATCTCAAATTATTAAAATGGTTTTGTAATATTTAGATAGAACATGTACTTAAAAATGCGCTTACTTTGGTCGTGACCTCAAGATGACGCCATAGTTCTTCATCGTGTTCTTTCAAAAGATGAGACAATCTTGTTATAGTCGAACGAATTCCAACAACACTATTGTCAAGCTGTTGACAAAAATTATCTCGGAATGCACTCATTACTTCAACAAAACAAAAGAATGTGTCGGCTTCAGAAAAGGCCTGCGTATAAATAATTGCCCACAGTTGACAAAATTAAAAGAATGTAACCTGAGTAACCTGAATCTACATTACTCAACCACTGCTATCTGAGAAACCATTTTGGAAAATAAAAAGCCGTCAACATTCCCATGGACATATTAATCATTTCATATCTTTTCATTTATGTAAATGGGAAAGCTGAATTTTATAAATTTGGCAATATTCTAGGTCCTAATCCTCTCGGAAATCAATAATACATTTTCAAACTTAAAGAAAAAGAGAGGTGGGGGAGGGGTGCTTGCAAAGATATGTACTCACTGCATTTTCCTCATCCGGATCATTTCTGAGCACATAGAATAAAGGAGCCAATACTTCATGCATCCCTTGAACATATCTAATACCTGGGTTCAACTTTGCAAAAAGAATTAATATGTTCTTTAAGGCCTCCTGAAAATGCCCCCAGAAAAGAAAATCAATTCAAAAGATTCATGATAAGAAAAAGGTTTCAGTTACTAAGTTTGCATGAGTTTCAAAAGAAACAAAGGAACAACCTGATTAGATTTTGCTAATTGAGAATCACCACAGAAGAAGTGCATATCTGGATGAGTACGCTTCACATCGCGGTCAATCTGCTCTATGATACCGGTATCCTAAATCACACAAACTGTAACATTTACTATCACAGATTCACAATAGCCCTTCACTGCCCAGAGTACAGCACGTTATGAGATACATTCAGATAGTTTGTGACATAAAAAGGAGTATTTACTTTATTAAAAATTAAAGAGTTGAGCTAACAAGTTCCCTGAGGCCACTGCTAAGGTATTCATAAAAATAAATAGTCTTGAAAATACAAGTCAAAACATATGTAGAAGTAATAAATACACAACTTCCTATGCGGAAATTACCACTTTTGATTACTTAAACAATGCACTAAGGGCACTCATTAGCATTTTCCAAAATTAAAATATCAATAACAGCAAGAGTGCAAGACCATCAGCTGTATGTGGCAGCGTGTTTGATAAATATAATTATCTGGAGATCATGTGTTATTCTACAAATAAAATAAGCCGTGACATGAAGAACTCGCATACCATATATTATAACAGTTTAGAAGCTTGCCTCATAACAGAGAATACAGTAATTATGATAAAGACAATGGTACAAAGAAGCATAAACACAGTTCACACAGGGGGGGAAAACGGGTAGCTTTCAAATATAGAAAAAAGTTTGCATAGACTAGTACCTGGAAAAACTTATTCCAAATGCTGGTCTTGCCAAGACTCAAAGGATGTTCCCCGTGAGTGATTTGTGATCTAGAAAGCATGCACCTGGTCTCACATTTGACTTCGTCGGCATCATAATCAGCAGAGTCCCACATCCTCCTCGTGATTTCTGACTAACTAGCCACAAAAATATTCAGACGGGGGCTAAGTAGACAAAGCAAATAGAATATTGACTAGTTAGAATAACCAACAAAATCAACTAACTTACAGGATTGATAAGAATGTCTTGTTTGAAACGTTTGTATTGTGACCTCTTCTTTGCCAATTCAGAGGACCAAAGGGCATGATCAGGTGGTAGATAACCTAGCAGAAGCTGCAAAAAAAAATAATAATAATAAATTGCAACATCTATATACATTGATTTTTGACTTTGGACCTATTTGAATTGACTTATTTGAGTTTATCTATCATCACTGACCTAAATACTTGTGAGGGCTTATACGAACAGTATATAACAAGTTCATAAATTGTTTTCAGCTTATTTCCATAAGCTCTTCAAAAAAAGCTAATGAAAATAGTTTATATTTTATAGGTTATATGAAAACCATTTAACTTTACTTGGTGTTAAGTTATAAAAATAGATTATCCATAAACACGTATATGATAAACAACCATTATGCTATAAACACTTAATTAAATTGTTCATCCATACCAAGGCTTAATTGAAATTTCAAAGAAAAATGAAAAGGAAGTTACCTTCCAGACAGTAGAACGTAAACCAGGAAAATCAGGTATCCCTTGAGAAGCAATTCTCCTCAATTCCCGCATATCAATGACCTTCCTAGATAACTATGAGTAACCAAAGAGTTAGCAATATCATCATAACTTAACAATAACAACTATAAGCTTTTTGATTTCACAGTAAGGATGATGGAGTGAAACGAAAGCTACCTCGGCTAACAATTGAGCCTGGCACTGGGCCCGGCGAGAGATGGACATGTCGTCGGCGGAGGAAGTAGAAGCAGAGGATGAAGAAGAAGAGGGAGATGAAGTGGCAATACCATTGTGATTTGTACGATGTTGAATTAAAGGAGGATCTTCTTCGACGGTGACAGGGGGTGGAGAGGGAGGTTCCGGTGGGTCAAAAGCGGCGGAAAAGCGGTTGTGTTCGGAGGGGGAGGACCAGATAGGACTGTTGAGCCAATCGGGAACGCGTTTCTTCGCCATAGTTCTAGGGTTTGTTTATTTCGATTCGAGGTATGAATAATGAAATAGTGGTAGTTAGTTTAAGAGGAGTAGATTTTAGAAAGAGGACGAAGAACGCAATAGCATGCATTTTACTGTGAAATGAAATGGAGAAGGGTTTGCTTACGGCTGTTGCTGCAAATGGAGTGGGCCACTCTACACATGGGCTGTGCAAATGCCACCGCAACACACACAAATTCTAACCTACTCTTTCCATGATTTAATACTTTAATTATATGATTCATTTTTAATGTTTATAAGTTTTTGCTATGAAACATTATTCAAACTTTACCATGTATAATAACTTTTTTGAAAATTAATATTATTAAAAAATAAATTATAATTACTACTATTATAATTATAATAAAAAAATATAAATTTATTTTCTCTATGCAATTATATCACTAAATAAGAATACTAATATATACGGTGTAGTTTGGAGATTTTTTTTTTTAAAACCATGTTTTTTAAGTTAAATTTTAAAATAATTATTTTTTAAAAAAATATATTAAAATTACCACTTTTCCAAATTGATGTGATAGTTGAATTGGCGCATCCATTTAATTTTCAAAGGAGACGTCATTGGAGTTGGCGCATACTTTCAATGGGCATGCATGTAGGCGCCATACCTCTTTGCGCATGTATGTGAAGCATTGGCGCATACATACACTACTTAGTGTATGCGTCAATGTATCTGGCGCATGCATTTGTAATATTATTTTTTTAATTTTAAATGTTAATTTAATAATTAAATAAAAAAATATTGTAAATAAAAATTATATTTATGTTATAATCAAAATTACATGGAATTGACAAAAAATTCAATAATCGGTCCGATTGAAATGTCTCCCTGTTCCACATCCAGGTGCGTTAGTCTGTCTTCGAGGTCTCCCACGATTTTCCTGAGGTGTTTGGGATCTTTGAGCGCTAATATGATCCAATGGTGGCTGGTGTGAAAGTCTGATGAAAGGTCTAGCGGTATTTGATAGATGTGTCATCATTTGTTTCCAATAGCTGGGAGATTCTCGCCAACGACGCTTCCATAATTGAGTTTGGTGTCCATGTTGTCGTAGTTGGGTCGATGTGGTTGGGTGAATTGTGGACGGTATAGTTGCCCGAATTGGGACATTGAATCGTTTTGGGGACGAAGCAATGGTTTTTGGGGTGTATTATAGTTAAACAATAGTTGGGTGTTGTCCTTGTGAGATGTTTGGGTGGTCATTTGTGGGGGGCTATGATGGCATGAATTGTATGAATCATTTGGGTTATAGACTGTTGTGTTGGCTGCGTATGGTTGTTGGTGGGTAGGGTTTGATTCTTGGTTTTGAGGTTGGGTGTGTGGCATGAATGGGTTGTGAGGTTGAGTGTTTGGTTGTTGGATGTATATGGTAGGTCGATGGTGTGAGGTTGGTCGTTGGGTTTGGGTGGGTTGACATTGTTCTTGGATGAGGACTTGTTGTTAGGCGTATGATGAAGAAGCTAGTTGGCGTGGATCAATCAAATACCTTGGTTCAGACACAAATTATTGTGTTGTAACCGACCTAAATCATGTCATATACTGTTGAGTTGGTCTAGCACCCTGTATGACTGGTTCGTTTAAGATATGTTGTCGTCGATTCCTCTAATGACGACACATCTCTTTTGCGAAGTCTCTCCAATCGGAATAATCCCATTGGGCATCGAGTCTTTTTTTATGTCAATCTCCCAAACACGTCGGAGGTTCTGGAATTTGTTGTTGCATGTCGAACTGCAGTTTTACCCGGTCACTCTAGTGCATCTCCATAGTAGTAAATCGGATAATTGGTGTTTTTGCTATCCAAACTGCAGCATCATCACGGTTAACTTGATGATCAAGACCCAGATATGACATCCAGATAAATTGTACAAGAATACGACATGATTAGATGATAAATAATTTGATAATTATTTTTAAATCAAAATAGAGTTGTGTGAGACTATTACATCGTCTGGTCCAATGTGATCCAATAGATTGCGATAGACTACTATAACGTGTTTCTGACACCTATTATAGTTCATCCCTCTAACTGACCACCTAGATCAAATACAATTGAAAAATATTATTTAAAGTTAATTGTAATATAAAGTCTAATTAATTATATGGTAAAGTTTCAAACTTACTTTGTTGCAAACGGAAATATGAATGGCTTCTCGTTTACTGGGGCGAGTGACGGCATTCTTGACCAACCCCATGCTTGAAACAAATATGCGCATGAATAAAACGTACAAGTATTTTTTTGGCATTTTTACACATCGCACTATATAGATGGACCAAAACAGATGAACCCAACTATACGTGTTTACCTTATTTATATTTCGTAACAACGGTAAATACATAATATTTACCGTATTACCAATACTTTCGGAAAATTAAAAAAAAATACTAAATAAAATCATAATATAACACTGAGTTTTAATTATTTTTTCGTACTTTGTAGATTCTTCAGTTAATGTTATACTCGCATAATATTATTTGAGAATTCTTAAATTAATACCTTTCCCCCGCTTGACCGGATGTCTCTCCCGCAGCTTGGTCGTCACACAAAGGGGCACCCAATAACTCATTGCAAATACAGTTATCCTAGTTAACTCTACCATTCACCGCCTTACCATCAATACGTAGACCCAACAACATGTAGATGTCCTCAAGTATGACGGTACACTCACCGAAAGGAAGGTGAAATGTGTGGGTCTCCATCTCTCCAACAAAGCAAGAATAAATTTATAGTCAACCGAGTACGAGGTTGTGTTGAGGAGATTCCCAAAATCGCATATTCGAATATATGGTTCTATCAAAGGATCGTGGGGTATATATTCATGTACACGGCATCGAAATCGTTTTGGGTCCTAATAAAACACAAGTAAGAAATAAAATAAGAAGAAGTAATATACAATAAAAAAATACAAAATAAATACGAAATAAGTAAGAAGAAGTGATAACATACAAATGTCGAGATATTATCGATTGTTCCTCGATGTTCATCACCCATAGTCAATAGAGACATAATGCTGCAGAGGTTGAGTGTTGCAGAGGTTGAGTGTGGTAATGATGGAGTGTCGCAGAGGTTGATTGTTAGAGTTGTAGATGTTGAATATTGTGAATTGATGCCCTATTTATAGATGAGTAAGTGTTGCAGAGGTTGAATAGGTATGTAGCATGTGAAGTATTGGATAAGGTGCATGCATGTGACATAGGTGTAGGCGCCTAAGGCTAGGGTGAATGCCTTGCTTTATGACATGCATAGTCACATGCGCCAAGGTTAATGACGCATGCATGTCTTTTTAAGCATGCAAGGAATATGCACCTAAGGCTAGGGCGCATGCCTTGCTTTAGGCGCCATTGGAATGGGCGGCTGCCTTGGATTATTATGGCAGAGATTCCTTGTGTGCAGGAGCATGCTTGTAATGTTAGGGCATAGATTCTTTGTGTGTAGAGATTCCTTGCAGGCGCATGCATTGTATTATCTTGTCTCTGCATGGATTATTTGCATTGCATTGTCTTGTCTTTGCAGATGAATTGCGTGATTAGTGCATACGTCGTTTACCCTATTTAATTGCATGCGAATAACAGATCAATGCATTCACCATCAGTACCCATACAGATCAGTAGAAACACTAAAGTTACATTTAAAAAAATGTCTTCCTCACCATATTACATGATCAGTGCCCATACCGAAGGTGAAATATTTGAGCATCAATTATTCGGTTTTTGTTTTTGCAACACAAAAGTAGCCTGATTTACAATAAATCGACGATCAAATTTTTCACATCTAAAACAAAGAATAGAAAAGAAATTGCAGTGTAGTCATGTGGGTCATATCATCTATAAAAATCTGGTGTGGTTTGCAAGCAACCAGATAAAGTTTTATCAGAAGAAGATTCGAGATGATGACGATGTTCATCATATGTTTGTCAGTCACGAACAATCTGGGTACAATGATATAGAGTTGTATATATTACCACAACAACAATAAGTGTCTCATTTCATTGATCAGTCACAAGTATTTTGTGAAACTGATGACGACGAACAAGTTGAGGTCAATGTTATAGATGAGGAAGAAGAAAAAGCTGAGTGATTGGTTGATTCAATGGTGAATGATGAAGAAGAAGAGGAGACATTATGTATATTGTCCACCTCAATACATGACAAGCTTGAATTTGGGTGCCGATGAACCTTCATCGGATATATTTTACAATCCTTATGTGCAAATTCAAGGATCATTAAAGAAAGAGACGCATTTTGCACAAAAGAAGATTATGCAAAAGCTATTAAAAAGTTTCACATGGAACTATCAGCTGATTACAAAGTTGTTAGAACTAATGCAATGAGGTACAAAAAAATTTGTCAAAATGAGCACTGCCTTTTCATGTTGTCAGCTTCGTACCGGAAAAGAAGTGATTCTTGGGAGATTGGATCCTTGGGTCCAGTTCACACATGCATGCTCACGAACCCAATGCAAGACCATCAGAAACTTAGTTCTTAGTTAATATACGATGAAATTTTGTCTGTCATTAGCGACAATCCGTCGTTAAAGGTGAGTACAATAATCTTGCATAGTATAGCACAATACAACTATACTTCATCATACAGAAAGGCTTGGATAGCTAGGACAAAAGCGATTGAAAAAGTGTATGGAAATTGGGAGGAGTCTTACAAACAACTTTCAAAATACTTTGTGGCTATTAAACAGTTTGCTCCAGGGACTATTGTCAAGTTGGAAATGTTGTCGGCATATACCCCAGACGGGACTTGTGCTACTGGAAATGGAATACTCCACCGTCTCTTTTGGGCGTATCAACCATGCATCAAAGGTTTTGCTTTCTATAAACCTATTATACAAATTGATGGTACATGGTTGCACGGGAAATATAGAGGAACGTTACTGATGGCAGTGGCACAAGATGGCAACATCAATATTTTTCCAATCGCGTTTGCCCTAGTTGAAGGGGAGACTGCTGAGGGATGAAGTTTTTTCCTCAGAAATCTCAGATTGTGCATTGCTCTTTAACCTAACTTATGTTTGATCTCTGACCGACACCCTTCAATAGTCAGTGCATACAAAAATATTGATAATGGTTGACAAGATCCTTCGCCGACGCATGTCTTATGCATTAGACATATCGCTCGGAATTTTATGTGGGAGATCAAAGATAAATCGTTACGGAAGAAGGTTCTCAATGCAGGTTACACATTATCAGAATCTTCTTTCAAACACTACCGCGAAGACATCAGATTGTCAAACGCAAATGCAGTACGGTGGATCGACAATATTTCATTGGAGAAGTGGATTAGGACATACGACAACGGTCAACATTGGGGGCACATGCCAACAAATCTTGTGGAGTCAATGAACTCTGTCTTCAAAGGCATCAGAAACCTACCTATAAACCGCTTTAGTGCAAACAACATATTTCAGACTAAGGGCGTTGTTTGAGACCAGATGTTCCAAATGGAGTTCAGTGTTGCAATTTGGGCAGTTGTCCGGTGATGCTTCAATGAAATTCATTAGAAACCTACATATAACTGCTTTAGTGCAGACAACATATTTCAGACTAAGGGCGTTGTTTGAGACTAGACATTCCAAATGGAGTTCAGTGTTGCAATTTGGACAGCTGTCCAATGATGCTTCAATGAAATTCATTAGACACGGAGCTGCCAAAGCAAACACACGTGGTCACGGTGTTTGACCGTACTAAAGGTTGGTATAGTGTTGCTAAGTTCATGGATCACAATGAAGGCATGTCGATGGGACAATACAGAGTGGAACTAGATAGAGGTTGATGTGACTGCAGAAAATTCCAAGCCTTTCCTACGCCCTGCTCCCATGCCATTGCGGCATGTTCAAAGGTTCGAAGGGATCCATCCTACTTACTATCAGACGTTTACAAAGTCATAAGCCTATCCAATGTTTACAAAATTAGTTTTTCAGTTGTTGCAAAAGAGGATTACTGGTCAGAATATCAAAGGGACATTCTCTGGCACAATGAAGTTATGCGAAGAAAGAAAAAGGATCGCCAAAACAGCACCCAAATTCGAACCGAAATGGATACGGCGAACAAAATGGTTCGATTATGTAGTTCATGTCGTCAGTCAGGTCACAATCGTACTAATTTTCCTAGTGTTGGAATGATCACAACAAGATAAATTTACACGTACCTCTTTTGCAATATATAAAAAACAAAATCTATTTCATAGGATAACTTTGTGAGGAAACACCATCACAAACAAATACAACACATTCAACATAAAAGCAACACATAAACAACAACATAAACAACTAAAACAATTAAAATATAATTACTATAAATAAGCGATTACAACCATCAAAATAATTTTGAACATATTATGCATCATCCTGTCAACGTCTCTGTCAGTCTTAATATTCCAATTCACACACTTCTCCATTTTGGTTGAACGTGGACACAAGTCATTGAATCTTTCTAATCATTTCATCATCTGCAATTTCTCCATCTAACCAACGGTTCAACGTCCGATTAAGACGTTCAAACGAATCTATATTCCAAAGTCGAATCTTTATCGGAGGTGCGACGAATGAAAAAATTAAATCGACATTTCTCTTGTGAATGTATTCAGACATGGTTAAAGAATAAAAAATTGAATGGGATTGAAGTAGAATGAAAGAAAATGGGGTAAGGAGTTGTGTGAAAAAATATGGGAGATGCGCAGGGTATTTATAGATGAACCATGAAATGCATGCGCCAAAGTCCTAGGCGCCACACACACATGACATGGATGCTCCAGATGCATGGGCACATGTGCTAAACAACACATGAATGCGCCAACTGTTAGACTATGGCATGGATCTAGAAGGGGGGGGGGGGGTTGAATAGATCCCAATTAAAAACTTCAGTCGACGCTACCAATTAAAATTGGTTTTGAAAAATTGTTTTAAGTGCGGAAGCGACCGAGGAAAATTTTAGTCTAAAACGAACCGTTATTGGAAAACCGGATATGCGTTAAGCTAATGGATTAGAGATAAAGTGAAATACAAATCACTACACTAATTGCACAATCAATGATATGTTTCACTTACTAGGATTCCTAGTTCCAATGATCCAAATACCAAATCAAACTAGATACAAACTTAAGACAATTTTGGTTTAGGCAAATTATCAAACACTTGGTGTGCATAAACACTCCAAGTGATATTTGTGTTGAGTAAGTAATTCAAATTGATCTAGTACAATATACTATTGTACTTTGGATTCAAAAACAAAGGTTTAATCTCTTACTCAATTTATATCAATGTTTGGTAAAATTGCTTAAACTAAAATCACTTAATTTTTAAGCTGAAAAACAATTATGCAGAAAATTAAAGAAGACAGAGATTTGATGAGGCAGTTCCCCCGCCGTCCTCGCTTCGGGGTACGTCTGCCCTCAATTCTAAACTTAGAATTGAGATGATTTAATTAGATATCACCTGTAGAATTTAACCGTTTATACAAGGATTACAAAGCAAGTAAACAACAGAACTCTCAAGGTGTTGAATGCTGCTTCCTCTCCTTGTTCCTTGATTCAAGATGAATCAATACCTTCGATTGTTGTTGATAGACCTCCGATTCCAGCCCCTTTGTTGAAGAACCTTCCGTTCTTCAAACCCTCAGCCCGGCTGATCTCAACCACAACGAATCGAACCCGAATCCTTCCCTTCAATATCACCGAATCCGCTACTAGACTGATGAAGACTTCCTCTTCTCAATCACCTTCGCTCAGCTGAATATTGATGAAGCAATTCGTCCAAAAAAACCCCAAACACAAACCGGTCTTGGAGGACAAAACCCCTAACGGTTTTATTCAAGAAAGAACCTACCACAAGTTTCAACCCGAACCGGATTCTCCAATCTCAGCTTCGAACCTTATCACCTTTAACCGATCACGAAGCACATCAAAAATGGTTGTGTGTAGTTGATGTGTTGTGAAATGTTGAAGATGAAGATGATGAATCTTTGACACCTATTTCACTCTTTCTTGTTTCCTTGAAAACTTGAAATCAATTTGACAAATGTTAGTTGATAAAAGTGATTTGACTTCTATTTATAGTAACTAGCTAACCAACCAAAAATAATAGCTTTTCAAACAGTGGAAAATACTCAGAAAACTGAGTTTACGCACGAGCGGTCGACCATAGGTCGGTGTGCACTGACCCGTGGGAAATGCGCCGACCCCTATGGTCGACTCAAGTGTTCCATGCGCCGACCCGTGGCCAACAGCACTATGCCATGCGCCGACGTGTAGTCGACTCAAGCAAGCATGCGCTGACCAGTAACCAACTGGTCTGAGTTCTGCGCTGACCCGTGGGCTATGCGCCGACCCTTATGGTCGACTCAAGGCCTTCAAATCTGCAAAAGTTCGTATTTTGTGATTTTCATGCATTTCGTCATGATCACACTTTGTCCACATATGTTTTTAAGAATTATAACAGATTTAGATAAGCATAGGAAAGGATATGATAGGCGATGTGTTGCATTTGTTTGTATACGTGGAATCGACAACGCCGATTCGTCCATGGTGGTCATTTGTCATCATCGAAACTTGTGATTGTATGTTGTCTGACAATTTGCCTTTACATACTCCCCCTTTTTGATGATGACAACCTGTGCAAAACCAACGAGACAAACAACATGCAGTATTGACACATTATGCACACTCCCCCTTTCTTTTGTAACCTAAGGCTATCTGCAAAAAGAATGACTGTTAGTTGTGGTGAACATTTTTTGCTGCCTGCTTTTGTACACTTTCTCCCCCTTTGACAACATCAAAAAGAGACAAGGAATGATTAGTCAACGTAAAAAAAGATTCCACAGGAAATAACCCAAACAGATAATAATATCACACCAATATCATTTCTGAGCGATAATCATTAATTAAAGGAAGATACACATTAAAATTAATGTTGCACAAACAAGCAAAACAGAGAGATGAATACATTCAAAACAACAAGCATAATACAAAGTGCATATGAAGGTCTATGTCCTAATGGCGGTGTCCTGTATGGTAACAGATGCCTGGGTTTCTGTAGGGGTCAGCCAGAGTTGATAGGTGTTCAGCAATATCGCTCAGATGCTTGAGACTCACGTCGACCGATCGTTCGTGGCGTTCAAACGCTTCGGTAAATGCAGTATACCGTTCATTCATGCTTGTAGAAAGGTTATCAAGCCTTTCATTTTGCGCTTGAATTTGACTGCTAATATGAGCATAGCGCTCATCCTGAGTTTGCATGAAGGATTGTTGTGCCAGTTGCATATTTCGCATCATATCCAACAGTTCTAAGGAGTTTGTGTGTTGTGGAGGAGACGGAGGAGATTCTTCATCATCCTGGTGATACGACTGGTAGAATTGACGTTGAGTTGACCAGCCCGTATGTTGCCATTCACCCCAGCCACCCCAGATGGGGACATCTTCTTCAGTTGAATGTGAATGCTGAACCCAAGCGGAGTCTGAGTAGTCGTGAGTGTCAACTCGTGGAGGACTATTATCTCCATCATGGTGATCAAAGGCTTGCCCGACTTCCTCTTCCTCTTCTTCATTTTCCTCTTCATCTTCTTCTTCTTCACTTTCATCACTGTCATCATCTGCTGCAACTGAAATTCTGGCGTAGTCAGTATTCAGATGTTCTACTTCAAGTCACGACATCTGATCTAACATTGTACCTATTACAGCAAGATAGTTATTACACTCTGTACTAATGTGCACCTTTTCACAGTGTCACGACCTCTCCTTCTATGTCATCCTAGAAAGGAGGAACCCTTAGTTATGTGCACCATAACCTTCACTTCTGTTGTTTTCCTACACAGATATCAGCACGATGTCTCAATCCTGTTTTGAACATCATCTGTTACATTGTTCCAGTTTGTTGGTCATGTACTTGTATTTCCTAAATTAAAGGTTGTAGCAAGTTAAACTAATCTTCCCTTATTAA
This sequence comes from Lathyrus oleraceus, assembly GCF_024323335.1. NCBI lineage: Eukaryota > Viridiplantae > Streptophyta > Magnoliopsida > Fabales > Fabaceae > Lathyrus > Lathyrus oleraceus. The sequence continues at coordinate 229,484,512 of NC_066583.1, forward strand.
GGAGCTAGCAAATAGATTATTTGCCAGGATCATTAATTGTAGCTTAGTTGTTAGTTTCCTAGATTTTAGATCAGCTGGTGGATTCCTGAAGAATAGCCTGAGAAAAATCCTGAAACAGAAAACTAACCATCCAACTATTTAGCATATGCAGTGAGGAGTGAATGTCACAACATTCCGTTTGACATCCAAGTCCAGAACCATATGCTAAGTCTGTTTGGTTCCTGAAAACAGACTGAGCTAAATTTGTTGTACTGTAAAAGACCAACCAGTCTCTACATCAGTATTAGCTTTCTGGAAGAACTGTCAAGACACCCAGTTTGACAGGTTCACAATGATCTTTTGGCCAGGTCTGTGATGATTTTGAAATCCAGACTTCACTACATACTGAACTGAGATCATCAGCTTATTATACAGTATGTGCTGTTGTTGATGAATGTCAAAACATTCTGCTTGACATTCCAACAGAAGGCTATGTATCAGGTCTACTATTATCTTGCTGAACAGACTGAATTACATGCTCAGTTTGGCAGACATGATTATATCATACAGAAGGAAAACAAACACAGGAAATTGTTAACCCAGTTCAGTCCAACATGACCTACATCTGGGGGCTACCAAGCCAGGAAGAAGATCCACTATTAGTAGTATCAATTCAGAGTTAAACTCCCCCGTTTACAACTCATCACTTAATCCCTACCCAATGCAATCTATACCTAGGAACTCCTAGATAGAAACCTCCAGTTTCCATTCCTATCACTACAAATACAATGTAATGTGCAAACACCTTGAACTTGCTTCACAGCTTCATTCAAGAACATAATCACTCTTGCCTACAGGCTTTGAGTAACAAACACTCTCAGGTTTACCACTGAGAAACACATGGTAACCTTCCCACAGATTGGGAGGTTTACCTTACACACACCCCTAAAAATTCATTCTAAGAGGCTTACAAAGACTAGATTACAATCAGCTATTTATAACCTAATCACCCAACTGGATTTGGGCCTTTAGAAAATTGCAGCAGACTTGTTCTTTGCTGTTGCAACTTCAGCAGAAAAATTCTGCTACAAACAAGGTCTTCATGTTCCTAAACTCTCTCCATATATATCTCCTTATTTAGAGCCTATATATATTCTGATTTAGTCTTCAAGACCTCCACATGGGAGTTAGGATATTCACCAGATATCCTTGCTGATCCCATGGCATATACTGAATTAATTAATTCAGTTTCCTACACATGTGCGATGTCACAGACTTGATGTCGTGACATCGTACATGACATGTTGGTCCAGATGTTGAATTTCTTCAACCCAACATATTAAAACAACAGAGATGATTACATTATTTGTTTTCTAAAATTAATGCCAATCCTGAGGAATCAACAATCTCCCCCTTTGGGAAATTTTATCTAAAACAAATAAACAATACACTGGACAAAACATCCCAATTTGGGAATGCTCTTCATCTCCGTCATTGGCTCCACCACCACAAACACCAAAGTTGGTGTACATGGGGAAGAAGAGGGACAAGACTTAGTTGTACCAGAACCCTTCCCCTCAACCGGAGAGCTTCCTGAAGAATATGTAATGCTGAGTACATAGACAATGTAACTCAGATCACAAGGCACAACTGTCTTCTTAACTCAGATCACAAGACACAAGTGGTAACCCCAGTTGGTGGATTTTGTGCCTGATGCCAACTTCTGTTTGCTGCCACATCCACAGTTGGCTTTCTTCGGGTACATTCTCAACCCTAGGACTATATTTCTCTCCCCCTTTTTAGCTAAACATTTGTAAAGGCACCCTTCACAAAACCAGATCCAGGCGCAGCTTGCCCAAACCTTAACATACCCCATGATTCTGAGAATGGAGTGTTTTTCTTGTGAGAGGAAGAGGGCTATTGCATCCTTTAAATAGTCCAGCTCGTGCCTAGGAATTTCCGGTAGAAATAAATGCTTGGTCAAGATGCATTTATTTTTGCTGAGAAACAGTCAGAGAATCACCAACAAAATCTCAGACTATCTTTGAATACCTTTTATAGCTCTTGACTGTTTCTTTTCCAAAACAGTCGTTCCAGTGTATGGAGACCATTCCATATATGCAGTCAGACACGTTGCACGCGATGTCTTAACATTCCTGCATTCAGCCAGTATTCAACAAGACCTCTGTCATACCTCCAGTGGAGACTTGACACCTAGCACTGCTACAGCCAACTTTTCACACTTCAGTTGATGGTTACTCCCCCTGTACCACACAGCTGTAGCCATCAGGCTTATTCTGGTTTATCAGACTTAGCCACATCACCCTCATAATTCCTACTGACTTTAAAATTCAGGAGGAATTAACAGCAATGTCCAGGGCAATGTCATGACATCCGGTCAGACATTCTTCTGCTCACTCAGCCTTGACATACATCACAGCATCCTGATAACTACCTAGTCATCTGGGAACACATAGACCACAAGCTTGGTGATTGCTTGCAGCACAAAGGCACAACTCCCCCTGTCATGGACAACCTACTCTCTTGGAGGTCACACATATCCAACATGGTTGGACCTTCACCTTCTTCCTGATTCAAAAAGAACTCAACCCACTTGATGAATGGAAAACATAAGACTCATCTTCATGTCTTCAAGAGCGCACCCTCTGTTCAACCCTCTTGGTTGAACACATCCACACTCTGTGTCAATCTCTCTTCTAACCAGAACAGAAAGCCATTTCACAAAATGTTCTAACATTCGTTAGGACATCCTTCACACATAACAGGGAACACCATCTGACAGTCTTCATATATCACTGAGTCACCAGCTTGATCAAGAGGAACCCAGACATACATTGGGACATATACATTTTCATCCCATTACATGAGATAATCTTCCATAGATGGCTCAGAACTCCTACCACAAGCTCCAAGGGATGAATAGAAAACACCTCCTTTTGTCTTCAACTTAATACTTTTCTGCTCAAAAGTAATTTGTCTCAGACTTTCCTCAAGAATAATCAGCTGCCTTATGTTGATTCTCTTGATTCTTCGAACTCACTTCTGAGATAGACCAACTGCCACTGGTTGATTTCCTCCTTCATGAATTCTCATATGAAAAGGTCAAATGCTGCTTTTTGACCTCCCCAAGTTTATCAGACTTCTCCCAAAGATATTCTGACCTTTCAAGTGAGACTAGAACTTCAAGCTTTTTGCAGTATCCAATCTACAACCCTGTAGACCTTTCTATCTCAAGTTGATGTGCCACTTCACCAACAAAGAGTCTGATGTTGAACCAAATGTCACAACATTGTGTTTTGACATCTAGCTGTTGAATTCAGCTCCTTCTTCTGCCACTTGAAAGAACTTCCTTCCTTCACAGAACAAGAGTTCAATGTTCTCATAGACTTGATTGTGGAACCAAGTTTGAGTAAACAACCTCCATCCTGCAGGTTTGCAGTTAAGTCATCCAAGCTCACACCTTGATGAATCCCTGCTTCTTCTCCAAAGACATCAGACACTCTGATGTATGAGTCTTCAGAAGGACCAGTTAGAAACTAACCCTTCAGCTCTACCAAGGATTCCACATCCTAAGGCAAGGCTGTTTCCATGATGTCAAGACTGCTGCCACTTGTTCTTGACTCCACAGTGTGCATAAGCTAATGCACTTCCTTACCTAGATCAGAAATAAACTGATCCAAGTAACCACCATCAAGACTATGATGTCTTCTTCTTCTTGTACATACCAAGGCTGAACATGTTTCTTGCCAGGAAACTTTTTCAGAGATCATATGCTTTTGCTACCACCAAAGAGATAGATCATAAGCCAATGTACTATCCTTCCTGTGATTCTGCACAGGGTCTTGAAGAAGTGATGTTCCAACATCTTTAAGGACATCCGTTATCTTGAGTTCCAAGGATAATCAATTACACACTTGTACTTGACACAAGTAGACATTGATCTTAAATCCTTTCCCAATTTTCCTTTCAGATACTTCCACCATAAGAATACTTTGAAAGTACTCTTCTTGTGTCAACATCTTCTGCTTGCAAGCACCTAGACAATTTTGAAAGTCTTCCCAGATTAAATTCACCCTTAGGAATGAGAGAGATGAATTCTTCCTTGCAAATGTGTCACACAACCACCAGAACCCATGTGACACAGGTCAACAGCCAACCAGACCCTAGGCTGACCAGACTTGAGGAGGTTAACCAAAACTCCCCCTCAAATTAACAATCATGGATACTCCACACCAATATCCATGCATTGTACACATATGTCTCAACATGACATACACTATCCCTACCAGTGGCAACTAACTCCTCCACTCACACCAATCAGACTTCAGCTGACCATAAGTACTAATGAGACAGCCAACACCAGTCAATAGTAGATATGCATTGCCAGAGCATATTACCTCAACCAACCACTGAATCTTCATATTCTCACTCCTAGTAAGAACTGCCACTTCTGAACATGGTGTTTGAATACCAAGATTCATGGTTATAACCCCCTTAAATGATATCACAGTCAGGTTACCCCATTATTGACTGCCAACATCCAGGAGACTTGTCTTCCAACACACCATAGTACTTCAGGGAACAACTATCCAACCCTGATCAAACTGCAGGGAGATGCCTAACAGCAGGAGATTGCACAATGTCACATCTCAACCAGCTCAACTTCAAGGGATGACCTTCTTGAGCACACACCCAGTTGACCCTGCTCTTGTCAACTTAGCACACACAGATGTCTCCTCTTCCAGGTCAGGAGTAGGTTCCAAACAGAATTATCCCATTGTTTGGACCCTAAAAACATCTGCTCTTCAACTAGTAGCTGCATACTTGTTGAACAACATGTTCTAACATCACATAGAACATTGGTTCCACCTCCTTGGAACAACCCTTCCTTGAAGGTCTTCAAGGTCTTCATATACACTACTCAAGAGAGTAAGCGAATCAGTGATTAAGTGACTCTTACCATCCTGAAGTGAGAACGTCATGATGAGTGGACTTGAGGAGACTCAAGTATCTTTGACATCTTCAGTAGGTTATGATGAGATCTTGAACACAGCAGCCTTTCATCAGAGTTTGAGTTTTGCCATGTATTATGCAGCGGGAATCATAATACAACTCAACCTATGAACACACATTTCACCAGATTGGCCTCCAAGACCATACCAGGTTTGAATGTGATTTAGTACTGGTACAGCTGTCCCACACACAGGCCAATTTCCAACCTCCAGAGACAGGTACACACCATTCCTGTCATGAACAGTCCATCCACCTACTTCAAGGGACCATTCAGGGAATTACAGAACCTTACACAGGTTCCAGTATCAGTACTAACATAACTCCTTGCCAGCTACCAGAAAGTATCACCCATGGATCTCATCCAGAGACAGAACAGGATGCCTGCTCTGATACCAATTGAAATTCTGGCGTAGTCAGTATTCAGATGTTTTACTTCAAGTCACGACATCTGATCTAACATTGTACCTATTACAGCAAGATAGTTATTACACTCTGTACTAATGTGCACCTTTTCACAGTGTCACGACCTCTCCTTCTATGTCATCCTAGAAAGGAGGAACCCTTAGTTATGTGCACCATAACCTTCACTTCTGTTGTTTTCCTACACAGATATCAGCACGATGTCTCAATCCTGTTTTGAACATCATCTGTTACATTGTTCCAGTTTGTTGGTCATGTACTTGTATTTCCTAAATTAAAGGTTGTAGCAAGTTAAACTAATATTCCCTTATTAAGGAGCTAGCAAATAGATTATTTGCCAGGATCATTAATTGTAGCTTAGTTGTTAGTTTCCTAGATTTTAGATCAGCTGGTGGATTCCTGAAGAATAGCCTGAGAAAAATCCTGAAACAGAAAACTAACCATCCAACTATTTAGCATATGCAGTGAGGAGTGAATGTCACAACATTCCGTTTGACATCCAAGTCCAGAACCATATGCTAAGTCTGTTTGGTTCCTGAAAACAGACTGAGCTAAATTTGCTGTACTGTAAAAGACCAACCAGTCTCTACATCAGTATTAGCTTTCTGGAAGAACTGTCAAGACACCCAGTTTGACAGGTTCACAATGATCTTTTGGCCATGTCTGTGATGATTTTGAAATCCAGACTTCACTACATACTGAACTGAGATCATCAGCTTATTATACAGTATGTGCTGTTGTTGATGAATGTCAAAACATTCTGCTTGACATTCCAACAGAAGGCTATGTATCAGGTATACTATTATCTTGCTGAACAGACTGAATTACATGCTCAGTTTGGCAGACATGATTATATCATACAGAAGGAAAACAAACACAGAAAATTGTTAACCCAGTTCAGTCCAACATGACCTACATCTGGGGGCTACCAAGCCAGGAAGAAGATCCACTATTAGTAGTATCAATTCAGAGTTAAACTCCCCCGTTTACAACTCATCACTTAATCCCTACCCAATGCAATCTATACCTAGGAACTCCTAGATAGAAACCTCCAGTTTCCATTCCTATCACTACAAATACAATGTAATGTGCAAACACCTTGAACTTGCTTCACAGCTTCATTCAAGAACATAATCACTCTTGCCTACAGGCTTTGAGTAACAAACACTCTCAGGTTTACCACTGAGAAACACATGGTAACCTTCCCACAGATTGGGAGGTTTACCTTACACACACCCCTAAAAATTCATTCTAAGAGGCTTACAAAGACTAGATTACAATCAGCTATTTATAACCTAATCACCCAACTGGATTTGGGCCTTTAGAAAATTGCAGCAGACTTGTTCTTTGCTGTTGCAACTTCAGCAGAAAAATTCTGCTACAAACAAGGTCTTCATGTTCCTAAACTCTCTCCATATATATCTCCTTATTTAGAGCCTATATATATTCTGATTTAGTCTTCAAGACCTCCACATGGGAGTTAGGATATTCACCAGATATCCTTGCTGATCCCATGGCATATACTGAATTAATTAATTCAGTTTCCTACACATGTGCGATGTCACAGACTTGATGTCGTGACATCGTACATGACATGTTGGTCCAGATGTTGAATTTCTTCAACCCAACATATTAAAACAACAGAGATGATTACATTATTTGTTTTCTAAAATTAATGCCAATCCTGAGGAATCAACAGCAACAGGCGCAGGAACATTTCCTCTTCGAACAAACTTGTACATTCTCCGCTCATCACACCAAAAATATCCCATCATAGACAGAGTTTTTGGGCTGAACTCTTTGTCAGTTGAGATGGAAGTGTACGGAAAGGACGAATGATTAATGTCGGCTGCAGTAATGACCTCTTGAATGAAAGATCCGTAGGCAAGCGCCGTTCCGCGTCCGGAATCACGTAGACTGAACATCCTACTGGCAATGTAGTAGGGCCAGTTGATTTTCTGCTTATTCTTCAGAATGTACATGAGATGAACCTCAGCCTGTTCAACTCTGGAGAGACCACCTTTCTTTGGTCGCAGGATGCGTGAAACAATCCACTGAAGAATCCGTTCTCCTGTTTTCAGCTTGCCGGCAGTGACAGTTCGTGGGAACGCGTCACTGTTCACAATATGATCAGGGTATGGTCGTTTCAGCATGTCGTTCAACGCACTCTTAAACTCGTAACCTTCTATTTGGTGAGAGTCAGTTACCTCAGCTAGAGGATTTTCAGCATCATCCAACGACATATCAAAATATTGGTTCCAAACATTTGACTTAAATGATACCTTTGTCGTGCCAATTCTGGAGTAAAACTTGTGCCCGCGAAACTTATCATGGAGGCCGGCGTAGAACACTCGGACTAAGTCTTCGCTGTATTTAGCATTGCATTCCAAGAATTTGACAATGCCTTGATGTTGTAACAGAGCCATGATTTCTACGAGGTGCATGCGTTCGGCGGTAAGTTTGTAGAAAGCATGTTGTCGTACAACTCCTCTTTTGCCGATATCTTTGTTGAAGGATTCGACACGAGCCGGTGGAACAAGCGATACAGCGGAGATGGGTAGAGATGCGGCGGATGATTCTCGGGATCTCTTGTCGGTAGGTCTGCGTGATGTGGAAGCCATTTGAGCAGGTTTGAAACTTAGTGTGTGTGGGTAGAGAGTGAAGGTTTGAGAGGGTTTTTGAGAGTGATTTTGCTAGAGAGAGGTTTTTCCCTATTTGTAGAGGAAGGTTAGGGTTTTGGGAAGATGAAAGATCAAGGTACAATAGACACTAGGTGGATGCAGGTTACAAGGTAGTGGGTAGTTTGAAAGGTAATGGAATGTAAATGCACACTTAATGATGGTTTTTGAATGTAGATGCATGAAACGGTTTAAATTTTTCTGCAGAAAAACAGAATTTTTGAGCGATGCGTCGACCATACCTCTGTATGTGTCGACGCATACTGTTTGATTTTTGAGAAATCACAAAAAAATGTTAAGTGTGCGTCGACCATAGCCCTGTTACGGTCGACTCATACAGACAAAATTTCAGTTTTTCACTATTCTGCACATGCGTTGACCAGTTTGATGCATAATTAAAATGCCATACAGCAATAAACATCCAAAGAGGTACATCATGCATATATATACAATATCATGATGTGGTATAGCTATTTTAACCATGAAACTTTGCAGAGAGAGAGAGAGAGAGAAGAGAACAATATCACCTCGATGCCGGAGTGACTTGGTGAACAATAAACTTGTGCTTGCAACAACATCAACTTGTTAGAAGTACAAGATTATAGTCTTAAATGGAATAAGGTAAAACAGTAGATTATAGTGCCCGTTCTGAAATATCGAGAATACCAAGTTCTCGGCGGATATGAAAGAAAGGTTCAGTGGCTAGCGGCTTTGTGAAGATGTCCGCTAGTTGATTTTCAGTATTAACATGTTCAAATACAATGTCACCTTTCTCTACATGATCCTGAAGAAAGTGGTGTCGAATTTCGATGTGTTTGGTGCGAGAATGCAACACAGGATTCTTGGTCAGGTTAATGGCACTTGTATTGTCACAAAAAATGGGAATACGTTCAAGTTTGAGGTTAAAATCCAATAGTTGTTGCTTAATCCATAGGATTTGGGCACAACAACTACCGACGGCAACGTATTTCGCTTCGGCGGTTGACAAAGCAACTGAAACCTGTTTCTTGCTGTGCCAACTGACCAAAGAGTTTGAAAAAAAATGACAAGTGCCACTGGTGCTTTTCCTATCCGATTTGCAACCGGCAAAATCGGAATCGGAGAAACCTACCAATGAACAATCATTACCTTTGGAATACCATAGTCCATACTTCGGAGTACCGGATAGGTATCGAAGTATTCGTTTGACAGCTTTTAGATGGGATTCCTTGGGACATGATTGATATCTTGCGCACATGCATACGCTAAACATGATATCGGGACGAGAAGCAGTAAGATAAAGGAGTGATCCAATCATACCTCTATACCGTTTTACATCTACTTCCTTACCGTCTTCATCTTTGTTCAAGTTTGTACAAGTAGACATGGGGGTGTCTATGGCCTTAGCTTTTGCCATGTCAAATCTCTTGATAAGGTCCAAACAGTACTTTGTCTGGCTCACGAAAGTTCCTTCTTTGAGCTGTTTAATTTGCAAGCCGAGAAAGTATGTGAGCTCCCCCATCATACTCATCTCGAATTCGCCCTGCATAAGGTCTGAAAATTCTCTCACAAGATTCATGTTAGTAGACCCAAATATGATATCATCTACATAAATTTGCACTAATATCAAGTGCTTTCCTTGACGTTTAATGAAGAGGGTTGTGTCAACCTTTCCTCTTGAGTAACCTTGATCGAGTAAGAATTTGCTTAGTCTCTCATACCAAGCTCTAGGAGCTTGTTTGAGGCCATACAAAGCCATTTTCAGTTTATAAACATGATCAGGATACTCATGGGATTCGAAACCCGGAGGTTGTGCGACGTAAACCTCTTCATTTATGTGACCATTAAGAAACGCACTCTTAACATCCATTTGGAATAGTTTAAAGTCTTTCGCACAAGCGAAGGCAAGGAGAAGGCGTATAGCCTCGAGTCGGGCAACCGGCGCATAAGTTTCCTCATAGTCGATGCCTTCCTCTTGGTTATACCCGTGCGCGACTAAACGCGCCTTATTACGGGTTATTACCCCGTTTTCGTCCAGCTTGTTCCTAAACACCCATCGGGTGCCGATTACTCGATGATCTCGCGGAGGAGGGACAAGGTCCCAAACCTCATTTCTGGTGAACTGATTAAGTTCCTCCTGCATTGACAAAAACCAGTGTTCATCGAGTAGGGCTTCTTTAGGGTTTTTAGGTTCAATTTGCGAAACGAAAGCGAAGTGATAACAAAAATTACTTAGCTTAGATCGAGTTGTAACACCCTTTGAGATATCTCCGAGAATGTTGTCGATTGGATGGTCTTTGTAAGACTTCCAAGCTTGAGGGAGATCATCGTTTGAAGGCAGATGAGCTACCTCAGTTTCCTCATGATGTACATCTTTATCCTTCTCAATTTTGACTATGTCGGGTTAATCAATCCTCGGCTCGCCACCTTTGAGTATGTCTTCGGTAGATGTACCTGCACCATGAAAAACACTACCCTTTCCGACGCTTCTCGGATTGGATTCATCAAAAGTGACATGTACAGACTCTTCTACAGCAAGTAATCGTTTGTTGTATATTCTATATGCTTTGCTAGATTGAGAGTATCCGAGGAAGATACCTTCGTCAGCCTTGGCATCGAATTTTCCCAAGTTTTTCTTTCCATTGTTCAATACGAAACATTTGCAACCAAAAACATGTAGGTGAGAAACATTTGGCTTTCGCCCTTTTAAAAGCTCATACGGTGTTTTATTTAGAATGGGGCGAATGAGCACCCTATTCAGAACATAACAAGCCGTACTTATGGCGTCGGCCCAAAAATATTTCGGTAAGCCACTTTCGTTGATCATTGTTCTTCCCAATTCTTCCAAAATTCGATTTTTACGCTCCACAACCCTATTTTGTTGAGGAGTACGTGGAGCGGAGAAGTTATAATCAATACCATGGTTACCACAATATTCTTCAAATAGGTGATTTTCAAACTCACCCCCATGATCGCTTCTAATTGCAACAATGTTTGTATTTAGTTTATTTTGGGAAAGCTTAGCAAATCTTTCAAAGACGGTGAACGTATCGCTCTTGCTTACTAAAAAGATAGTCCAACAGAATCTAGAAAAGTCGTCCACTATTACGAAACCGTAATAATTTCCTCCTAGACTTTTAATCCTAGATGGCCCAAATAAATCCATATGAAGAAGCTCGAAAGGTCTCGTTGTTGAAACTAAATTTTTGGATTTAAATGAGATCCTCGTTTGCTTCCCTTTTTGACAAGCATCACAAAGGTGATCCTTGGTGAACTTAATTTTGGGGAGACCTAGGACTAGATATTTTGAGACTACTTTGTTTAGTAAGTCAAAGTTAACATGTGTTAAACGCCTATGCCATAACCATGAATCTTCACTCATTGTTACAAGGCATTTGTCACTTGTTAACGATACTTCATTTAAGTCAAGCATATAGACATTGTTCACACGCATGCCATTAAACATACTCTTCTTATCATCATTATGTACAATTTTGCAACAATCTTTTGAAAACGATACATTGTATCCTTTGTCACATAATTGACTGATGCTAAGTAGATTGTGTTTAAGACCTTCGACAAGCAATACATCAGAAATAGTAGTGGAAGAAGGGTTACCTACACTACCTTTACCAAGTATTGCTCCACGGTTGTTGTCACCATAAGTTACATATCCCTTCTTCTTAGCCACGAAGTCAAAGAAGAGTGATATGTCTTCTGACATGTGCCTTGAGCATCCACTGTCGAGAACCCATCTTCTCTCGGTAGTCTCGAGGCATTGTACCTATGGCAATATAATTAACAAGAAAAGGTACCCAATGGCTTATTGGGTCCTGAATGGTGAGGAACGAAATGGTTGCATTTGGGCATCCATTGATAAATGCCTTTAGGAACTAAAAATCTCCTAAACCTACATTTAGCAATGGAGTGACCTTTCTTGCAACAATAAAGACAAGAGAAATTTACATTTTGATTGCTTTTGCTATTCTCATCCTTTATAACATATTTATATTTTTGATATGGATTAACCATACTTTTTCGAAAGTTTGATTTTTCGATAGCAAAGGTAATCTTGGGCTCAAGAGCCTTGTCAAGTTTGGCCTTTAGGTTTCTTACTTCACCTTGCCAAATGTAACAAGTATCACACCCAAAGTTCATCATTCTACTTCTAAGGTCCTCATAACTTGTTTTTAAGCTTTCCACTATAGAAGCTTTAAGTGCCTCAAGTTTCCTTTCAGATTGTTGAATTTTATGTTCCAAATGAGAAAAAAATTTCTTATTTGAGGCAAGCCTTTTAAAGGCCTCTTTCGCTTCACAGTGTAAAGTATCAAAAGCATTTTGCAATTCATGATGAGACATACTAGAGGATTTTTCATATTTAGCATGTCGTACCTGTTTCTTTTTGTTCTTTTGATTAGCAGAGAGACATAGGTTTGCATTTTCATCTTCATCACTAGAACTTTCATCATCTGAGGAGTCGCTATCGTTTTCCCAAGCTATGTATGCTCTCCTTGGCTTTGATGATTTCTTGTGTGATTTGTATGATTCCTTTTCCTTTGTCTTTTTGTTCATTGGACAGTCCAGTTTGTAATGACCCGGCTTTCCACACGTATAGCACGACCCTCTAGTCATTTTACCTTTTGAGTCATCATTTTTAGAGTACCTAGATTGTTTCCGGAAGTTTACCAAGTTCTTCTCGAAGTGTTGGATGCCGTTCTTTCTCACGTAACGATTGTAGCGTTTAACGAACAGCCCCATATCTTCACTCTTGTCCTCTTCTTCTTCGTCGCTCGATGAATAATCACTTTGCTCTTTTGCTTGAGACTTTGAGGAGGAAGTCTTTAGAGCTATTGATTTCTTTTCACTCACCTTTGCTTTGTCCTTCTTTTCTTTCTTTTCGTGTTGTTCTAGGCTCAAGAGTACTTGTTCGTGCTCTTGTAGTTTGCCAAATAATGTTGTCAAGTCTAGTGTGGTAAGATCATTTGCTTCTTTGATGGCGGTCACTTTCGGCTGTCATTCCCTGTTAAGACATCTCAAGATCTTATTAGTAGCAACATCATTGGAAACAGGCCTACCAAGTGAATGTAATCGATTGATGAGATGAGTGAGTCTCTTTTGCATGTCAGCAATGGTTTCCCCTTGCTCCATGAAAAAGAGATCAAACTCTTGTGTTAGTGTGTTGATTCTAGCCAACTTAACATCGTTCGTCCCCTCATGGGCAATTTGTAGTGAATCCCACATGGCCTTAGCAGTAGGACAATGGGATACACGATAGTATTCATCTACACCTAATGAGGAGATTAGGATATTTTTGGCTTTCCAATGATAATTGTATTTCTTTTCATCATCATCGGTCCATTGTGCTTCGGGCTTAGGCACTAATTCATTGTTCTCATTGGTCATGGTTATTTCAATTGGACCATTGAGAATAACGTTCCATATTTTTCTATCTATGGAATTTATGTGCACCAGCATACAGTCTTTCCAATAACTATAATTTTCACCATTGAAAATGGGAGCTCTATTATAAGCCCCTTTAGGTTCGTTAGCCATTTTCTATCAAAGTTATATTTTGAAGCACGGAGTGAACCGTAGCTCCTGATACCACTTGTTAGACTATGGCATGGATCTAGAAGGGGGGTTGAATAGATCCCAATTAAAAACTTGAGTCGGCGCTACCAATTAAAATTGGTTTTGAAAAATTGTTTTAAGTGCGGAAGCGGCCGAGGAAAATTTTAGTCTAAAACGAACCGTTATTGGAAAACCGTGTTGGTGTAAACCCTAGAGGCCAATATTTTTGGTACTTGTATCGAATTATTTATTAATAATAAAAAGGCATTTTCTTTATTATGGTTGATTAATAAAGTCCCTAGAATAGATAGTCCGTTTAATGTATTAAGTGTGACTTAATCATGAGAACACATTAAACATAAGGGCACTGTTCTTAAAGTATCCGTAGTCGAGCTTTAATGTGAAGTGGGATAACATTAAAGCATTAAGACTATTATGTTTGTAGACTGATGATCACATCTCATGGATCATAGATAAAGAGTTATCAAGTCTTAAACATAGGTATGAATATTAGGAGTAATATTTATACCGGATTGACCCGCTATGAGAATACTATATAGAAAGTTATGCAAAGTGTCATAAGTTATTCTCATGGTGATAATAGTGTATACCACTCTTCGACCTGAAACCACTATGGATCCTAGATGTAGAGTCGAGTGCTTTATTGTTGATCCAACGTTGTCCGTAACTGGATAACCATAAAGACAGTTGATGGGTACTCCACGAAGCATGCTGAGGGACATGAGTGTCCTAGATGGAATTTGCCAATCCTGCGTAACAGGATAAATGTCTATGGGCCCAATATTGAACTGGACAAGGGTGACACGGTCTATACCTTGTGTTCAATATAGACATAAGGGCAAAGGGGTAATTATACACATAATTATTATCACAGGAGGTTTTGTCAGATCACATGACATTTTCGTGACTTGGGTAGCAGTGATGTGTTGCTAGATACCGCTCACTGTTTATTATGTTAAATGCGTGATTTAATATAATTGCCAACGCCGCGAAAACCTATAGGGTCACACACAAAGGACGGATTGATGAGAGATAGAATAATTAAGGAACACCGTAAGGTACGGTGTACTTAAGTAGAATACGAAATATGGTAATGTACCAAATACTTAAGTGATTTTGGCATATTATGAGATATGGGCCAAAATGCACTTAAGTGGGCTTTTTGGCTTGAAGCCCACACAAGTGGTTCTATAAATAGAACCCCTTGGGTAGAAGCATTGTTACTCCAGACAACACAACTGAAGAGTTGGAATTTCGTATCTCTCTCTCACTCAAAGCCTTCATTCATAACAGCTAGCACTGCGATTGAAGGAATCCGTTCGTGTGGACTGAGTAGAGACGTTGTCATCGTTCAACATTCGTGATCGCCCTGTGGATCTGTATCAAAGGTTTTGATCATTATCAGAGATCTGCACCAAAGGTTTGAATCGCCACAAGAGGTAACGATTCTATCACTGATCATGCCCATTCGTAAGGATCACTAAATGGAGAAATTTTTAAATTCCGCTGCGCCTTGGATGGCAATTCTCCAACAAACCGGATATGCGTTAAGCTAATGGATTAGAGATAAAGTGAAATACAAATCACTACACTAATTGCACAATCAATGATATGTTTCACTTACTAGGATTCCTAGTTCCAATGATCCAAATACCAAATCAAACTAGATACAAACTTAAGACAACTTTGGTTTAGGCAAATTATCAAACACTTGGTGTGCATAAACACTCCAAGTGATATTTGTGTTGAGTAAGTAATTCAAATTGATCTAGTACAATATACTATTGTACTTTGGATTCAAAAACAAAGTTTTAATCTCTTACTCAATTTATATCAATGTTTGGTAAAATTGCTTAAACTAAAATCACTTAATTTTTAAGCTGAAAAACAATTATGCAGAAAATTAAAGAAGACAGAGATTTGATGAGGCAGTTCCCCCGCCGTCCTCGCTTCGGGGTACGTCTGCCCTCAATTCTAAACTTAGAATTGAGATGATTTAATTAGATATCACCTGTAGAATTTAACCGTTTATACAAGGATTGCAAAGCAAGTAAACAACAGAACTCTCAAGGTGTTGAATGCTGCTTCCTTTCCTTGTTCCTTGATTCAAGATGAATCAAGACCTTCGATTGTTGTTGATAGACCTCCGATTCCAGCCCCTTTGTTGAAGAACCTTCCGTTCTTCAAACCCTCGTCCCGACTGATCTCAACCACAACGAGTCGAACCCGAATCCTTCCCTTCAATATCACCGAATCCGCTACTAGACTGATGAAGACTTCCTCTTCTCAATCACCTTCGCTCAGCTGAATATTGATGAAGCAATTCGTCCAAAAAAACCCCAAACACAAACCGGTCTTGGAGGACAAAACCCCTAACGGTTTTATTCAAGAAAGAACCTGCCACAAGCTTCAACCCGAACCGGATTCTCCAATCTCAGCTTCGAACCTTATCACCTTTAACCGATCACGAAGCACATCAAAAATGGTTGTGTGTAGTTGATGTGTTGTAAAATGTTGAAGATGAAGATGATGAATCTTGGACACCTATTTCACTCTTTCTTGTTTCCTTGAACACTTGAAATCAATTTGACAAATGTTAGTTGATAAAAGTGATTTGACTTCTATTTATAGTAACTAGCTAACCAACCAAAAATAACAGCTTTTCAAACAGTGGAAAATACTCAGAAAACTGAGTTTACGCACGAGCGGTCGACCATAGGTCGGCGTGCGCTGACCTGTGGGAAATGCGCCGACCCCTATGGTCGACTCAAGTGTTCCATGCGCCGACCCGTGGCCAACAGCACTATGTCATGCGCCGACTTGTGGTCGACTCAAGCAAGCATGCGCTGACCAGTAACCAACTGGTCTGAGTTCTGCGCTGATCCGTGGGCTATGCGCCGACCCTTATGGTCGACTCAAGGCCTTCAAATCTGCAAAAGTTCGTATTTTGTGATTTTCATGCATTTCGTCATGATCACACTTTGTCCACATATGTTTTTAAGAATTATAACAGATTTAGATAAGCATAGGAAATGATATGATAGGTGATGTGTTGCATTTGCTTGTAGACGTGGAATCGACAACGCCGATTTGTCCATGGTGGTCATTTGTCATCATCGAAACTTGTGATTGTATGTTGTCTGACAATTTGCCTTTGCACCAGCTACCATGGGACCTCCATGCAATGCCATTGGAAGCATGCGCTAAACAACACATGAATGCGCCAGCTAGCATGGGACCTCCATGCAATGCCATTGGAAGCATGCGCCATTGAAATTGAAGTCTCCTTTGAATGTTAATTGGATGCGCCAGTTAAAGGTGATTATTTCAGTATTGTTTTTGAAAAAAATGATTATTTTGGGATTAAATTTGAAAAGCATTGTTATTTTTAAAAAAAAAAAATCTAGTTTGGAAGTATTATATTTATGGCTTGATTTGGTTGGAGTTATTTACAAGAGAGCCCTCTATTTAACATTGTTCCCTGTATTTTCAACTCAATCTCATCTTATTTAAATTTTTAGTTTATATTAAAAATAAATATGTCGGCAAAACTTAATTTTAGACCTCAGAAATGGAAATTATTTGGATGAAAGCTCTTTTTTGAAAAAGAAAGAAAAAGAAAAGTTTTTTGATGGGTCATTAGCTGTCATATCAATCTTCACTAAATAAGGCCTAACTAAAAACAGCAGCCAATATAACCTGCCCAAAATGACCACTTTTTTAACCTATCAAGCAAGCATAATAACTTCCAAACTCCAGCAAGAGAAAAGACTTAATTTATGATCATAAGGCAAAACATAAAAGCAATGATACAGAAAATAGCTCTATCTTTCATTTGACAGCATGAAGTGATATTTACAGTATAGACAACAAAGTGATGGATGATACAGTTTATAGTCAGCTCAATAGTAATAACCTTATGCAGGAATCTACATCTTCAAAACTATTCTAATAGACAATCATAATCTAATCACACTCTAGAAAGCAGCTATTTTACATCTAGTAAAAAAAAGTAAAACAATCCGCTGAAAACATGTAACCTCTTCTTTGATAACTACTTACAAATTTCTCATCTTTTTCATGTGACCATCATAAAGACAGTCCTTAATTAAGAAGTTCTTCCTTATCAGCCTTGCACTGCTAGTATCTGCAATTGATCTAGAAATACTTGCAAGCTCAAGTCATCGGTAAAGATGATATCCGAACCATCCGTGTATGTTGAATTTTGAGTAACAGATGGATTCAACTTGGCGAGAAGAAACCTAGCCTGACTACTATGCTGGTCACATCTTATCATCTTTGGCACTGGAACCCGTTCAGTCACCAATTGCTCTGCATCCAGTTCTGGGGCTTCCAACAGCTTTCTAAAGTTCTCATGATCCTGGTCCTTATCATAACCAAGCTTCTTCCACTGAGCAATCTTGGACCCATAATGAATCACCACAAGGAAAAAAGAATCAAAGAGCAAGATAGAATCAGGGCAAATAGAACGAATATCTAGAAGTACTGGAACAGGTGGCCCATCAAATGAATATTGGAAAAGTGTAGGTTGAATCATTATAAGGGAGCCGACTACTCCCTCACGGTTCAGCATAAGCCGGAAATATGCAGTCTCATCAGGAGTAGTGTTAGAGACATCAATAAACTGGGATCTCCTTAAGTGGAACATAAACTGAGGATAAAGGGAAAAGTTGGAAGATAAGCGGAAGGTAGAAGGATCTTCTGGCACGTAGTCCCCAAACTTAGAGGTAAAACGAATAAGTGTGTCATCAAGCCATCTAATGACATCGCGAGCATGGCATGTCTCTGCTCGGAGAATGGCAAGTCGTGCCATAACCGAAGCTGCTGCTTCTTGATCAAACCCGGCAGCTATATCTGTGGAATGATTCGCAACCCATCTTCTAGCAGCAGTGGTGACTCTTTTTCGGTGTCCCATGTTCCCCTGCCTGTACCGTGTTATAAACTGAATTAAAAATGCAGAGCTGGGCTGCATTTTCTGATCATCACTCACTTGGAAGAAAAAAGCAATGCAAGTTCGGTCAGTGAGTGTGTTTAACTTCCACATGTAGGTACCACCTTGTCCAATCTCGGTCTCACTCACTGATGCATTCTTTTTCTTAAGAGACACGCAAGGTCCAAGAGCTCCAGAGATTTTGACATCTTTAGTGGTCACTATTTCAATGGTTGCATCAAAATTCATCTTCAAAAAGCCCTCGTCATCATGTTTAAACAAGTGTCTTAGACATTTCCTGAATTGATCAGATTCAAAGGATTCGGCAAGAATCATAAATCCACCCGAGCGCTCAATGGGTTCTCGAAGCTCTGCAGCCCCAACTTGGTCAAGGGAGCAAGCAAACAGATCAAGAACAACCGACGCATCAGACAGCCTCTTGGCAATCTGTCTGTAGAAACTGCAAGATTTAAAATGATGCCTCACCTGACCATTGAAAATATCACTGTGGGTTCTCATAGTTTGTCTGAAATCAGAGTCTACAACTAGACCAGGTCCAAGAGTAGCAGGTCCAGAAGTGAAGACCATGATTCTGGAGCCGGTAGTTACAGAACAACATTCTAAAAGTCCAAGGGCGGCTGAAATTGCAGCTCCAGTGGACCTCGGGGGTCGGCTACCGGACCTGAATTTGTAGGTAGAATGAATATCTTCAATCGCAGCAGTGATGCTGAACTCATATTCTGAAATTGGAACCAGAAACCCCTGCTTTGGCACAGGCTGTGTTTGCCCAATATGCGGCTGGTGGGAACGACTAATGTTGAGGAACTGCCTTATCTGAGAGAAAAAACAAATAATTAGCAAAAAGCAGTGCAGTGCACTCAAATATAGGCCCTATTTGAATAAACAGTTTAATTAAGCACTTACGGGCAACAACATAAACTCTTATCATAAAAGTGCTTATATATATAAGACGTTTCTATAATAAAAAATGAAATGAAATCAAATTATTTTCATATAAACTGTTTTCATGGGCTAGAATGGAGAGCTTCTGGAAATAAGCTAAACTTTGTTTAAGCACTTGTCATAAGTTGTTTCCATAAGATATCCCAACCAGTTGTAAAAATGCTTAGCCAATCCAAACATGTCTCTAAATTAAACCTAGCAATATCTTGCATTAATAAGCAATTGCTTCACAAAGTAACAAAACTACTGTTCACTCAACTGTAATGTAAACCTAGCAAATACCCTGCATTAATCTAGTGAGTGGGAACCTAACCTAAGCAATGATGAATATTACTGAATTAGAAAGGCATGAAAAAACACAATACTAATAATCATATAGAAATGTAATTAATCGGTGGTACCTGATCAGAAGAAAATTGACTCTCACCGTGTAAGAGAACGAGCCTTGAACAATGAGAAAATCGAAGATCGTGAAGATAAACCATAGAATCGAAAGTGATCAAAGCAACAAGAGCACTATCAGGCAAATGGTGAAGAAGAAGCAAGAGCTCATTCTTAAGCGAACGAAGATCATCTTCAGAAGAAGAAACATCGATTAGAAACACAAAAGCGGGAGGGTGAAAAGGCGAAGTAGAAGAGTACTCAACGGTAGTGTAAGTCGGAAAAAGTTCGGCGGGGAGATTAGCGTCGGCGATGGAACGAGGGAAAGGGTTTCTCTGAGAACAAAAGGGACAGTGCCAGATACGTGATTGGTAATCGAGACGAGCGTAAGGGTTTAAAACGGCGCCGCATCGGGTACAGAGGAGAGGATCGTAAGGGAGGAGAGGTAGGTCGGTGCCTTGTTGGGATAATGGAGTGCACATGATTGTTAGAGGGATTATGAGTTCCGATTTGGATGTTGGCCAGGAATTCCATGACCAACGGAGACCTTCTACGGCCTCCAATTCGACGAAATCCATTGATGATGATGATTGATCCACTGAGTCACTCAGTGAGTTAGGGTTTTAGTTTTGAAGGAAAGTTACCGTGAGTTTTGTAGCACTGCAAGTAAAGCTGCGGCATATTCTTTCCCTGACCAGTGAGCCACTACAGTACATCGCATCCGGGGAAACCCTCGACTCAACTGGCTTCTTTTACATCTCTCCTTCTTCTTTTCTTTTCTTTTTTTAGGCAAAACTTCATCACAAGTTCACAACTAATTTAATTTGATTTGAAGTTTTAGATAGATGTTTATTTTTGTTTAAAAAAGAATTTAAAATAGATTTAAAGAGTAAATAATTTTTATGTATGACAAACCCTACAAATCAATGATAAATGGAACAACAAGTTTGAATGAAATTTCAAGTACAATAACAATATATAACTTAAATCCTCAAGGATAAATATGAAACTTTCTTTTATTTGATATAAAAATTATGTGATAGAAAAGTTTCCTTAAAAATTTTGAACACTTGTAAAATATGTATGAAAGAGGTTATTTTAGAATTTGAATATGATGTTATTTACAATTATCATGCACCTCATAGTTTTTCAAAAACAATTGTTGAAGAAAAACTTATGAGCAATTGTCATGGTTAAGAAAGGGTTTTCAAATGAAAAGAGGTGACAAAAAAATGCAATGTTTCAGTAAAAATTCAAAAACAAACAAAGGTTAATCGATTACCATTAAGGGGTTAATCGATTACACTTAGTTTTACATTAAAAATGTGAAAAAAATGGAAAGGATAATCGATTATCATGATCCCCTTTCCAATAGGTTAATCGATTATCTTGTTTAGAAAAGAGTAATGGTTAATCGATCACCTTGGCTTTCTTCCCAAAAGGTTAATTGATTATCTTGTTTGGATAAGAGGAATGACTAATCAATTATCTTAGCTTTCTTTTTAATAGGTTAATCGATTAACATTGTAAAAACACTAATTTATTTTTACAGGAGAATGGTTAATCGATTATCTTAGGCCTTTCTTGCCATGGGTTAATCAATTAACCCTATAATGGACTTAGAGAATTTTCACAAATAAAAATGTCCCTTTTTGCTATTTTTGAAAAATGATAAAATAGTGCATAAAATGATTTTTGAGTATTTTTCTTTGAGCATCTAAGATTTATATCATCATAATATATTATACCTTAGCTATGATTAAATTCCAAATGTTATAGCTTGATTAAATCTTAAATCATCTTTGCTAAGATACTTGAAAATTGTTTTGAAACTTTTTATGCATTGTTGAATCTTTTCCTTCTTATGTATATTTCTCTTCGTCAAAATATCTTCATGTGAGACTTGTCTTCACACTCCCTTTATCTTCAGCCTTCCCATTTTCTCTATCAAAATCCCTAAAAACTCTATAACCAAAAACCTTAAAGCTTTGACCTATAACCCCTAATTCCCACCAAAACACAAACTCCAATCACAAAACAGTCATCAAATTCAACCCTAAACAACACACCTTAACCCAAAAACAATCCACACTCTCAAGTTTCTTCAACATCAACAATGGCATCCAGCAAATCTGACAAAGCAAAGCAACCAGAGGTGGCAAGAGTAAAGAGAATAAGAGGAAGTTCTTCCAATGAGAATCCTCATTACTTCATTTTCACGAATGAGAAGCACACAAAAAGGTATGAAACTATTTCTCGAAGGCGTATCATCCCTACCCGGTACGCCGATGATGACACTCTTGAAACTCTATATCTTAAGTCATAGGTAGATAAATTGCTTAATAATTTAGGATTGTATTATCTTGTGCATTGTGATTTTCCTATTTATTCCCGCATAACTCTAGAGTTCTTGTGTACTCTGGAGATTAATTTGTTTAAGGTACCGGACGAATCTTCGCTCAGAGGGCTTCAATTAAAAACAACATGCACCTTGAGTTTTAGGATGCTAACCCTGACTACCAACTTCCGCTATAGTCCATATGGGATATTCTGTACCTGCCTACTGATGGGTCGGGCGATGTCCCCAAAACTTTTAGCCCGAACGAATTATGGGCTCAAATTGCTGGGAAGGCCCCTTATATTGAGAAGAGTGTCAATGCCTCTCACATTCAGAACCTCGTTTTTAGGTACATACATAAAGTACTGGCACACAATATGTTTCCTAAAGGTGATAGCACAGGGTATGCTACCCTTAAAGAGTTGTATATCCCCCCACGCCATGGTAAACGACTACTATGTGAATAATGTTATCATTCTTGTTAAGCAGTTAAGTCTCAATGCTAATTCTCCCATAGGGGATAAGTGATCGGGGGATTGATTACCCCAATTGCTGAGCACGTTGGTTTCCCTTTTAATGAAGACATTGAGCTCCCTCACGTAGGTAGATCACGTTGTGATATGGAATCCCTCATCATGAGGATGATTTATCGCGGCGGGGGATCTTATGGCTTGATAGTGCATGAGAAGCGTATGTTTTACCTACCAAGCAAAAATAAAAGCAAAGTAGACATGGAAAGAAACTAGATATATAATTTTAACTAGGATGCCCCCCATCGAATGAGGAAGGTTTCTCGGACCATGAGACTAATTTTGCAGGTGCAACCACATATGAAAACACTAATGCACAACCCCCGCCTACCTATAATGAAACTGGTGCCTCGAGTCAGTATCAGGACTAGTGAGGTTGGATGTCTTTAGAGATTGAATATTTGAAAAACGGAGCAACAAATACAAGGGACTGAACAAACCGAAATAGGGAGGTATTTCCCTTTTCTATTTTTATTTTCATATTTTAAATTTCTGCTTATGTGTTGTTTATGATAGTTTGAATATATGTTGCATGTTTCATATATGATTCTATAAGTGGAGCACCTCATTTTATTTAAAATATTTATTTAATTAATTTTGTGATTTATTCAGTTATTTAAATGAATTTTATATGCAATTGGTTATTTGGTATATTTTTTTGGTAGTTGGGAGTTAGGAGAAATAAAGTTAATTATTTAGTTAATGAAGTAGATAATTAAAATAATGAAGATTATTATAAAATTAAGACTTAAGTAGGCCCCCCCTACTTTGATGTGTTTTAATTTTTAATCTCTCCATTTTAAAAACCAATTTTTTGGTCTCTGAACTTTATATCACTTGAAATTTGGTTGGTCCCCCTCCAATTTACATTGCGATAAAAAAATTAATTTTAATGACTAAGTTTATTTATAATTATTATTTTAATGACTTGGTAATTGACTAAGATAATTTGTTATTGAATAATTTTTTACTTAGTAAATTAAAAAATTTAATTAAATTATTTTAAATGTTTATTTAGAAATTGTTTAATGTCAAGTTTAAAATAAATTTGTTTAGGTTGAAGGCCCGTACAACTGAATCATTTCTCCAACCCATAATTTGATATCAAATGAAGTTAGTTTATGATATACAAACTTTAAAACAAAATTCAAACCAAACAATGTGGGACTTTGACCATACATAATATGGTTGTAGGTTCTTGATTTAGGCATGGACATTGCTTTTTCTTCTTCTGAGTCGTAATTTCTAGGCATGAACATTGTCACATCCATTCCTCTACACAACGTGCAAAGTGGTCAACAACCTGGTATAGGAACATATATATCACGTAGCAGTAACTTGTTGTTATTTGAAGCCTGTAGCAGAGAGGTTGTCTGTGGCAGCTATCGTGCCTGCTTTAGTTGTCAAAATTATAGTTGGTAGTGCTTGCTAAATGCTTCCGAAATTTATATTACAATAATGATAGCATGTTTTACGTATTTCCTTCTTATACAGGGGAATGCATGTTGATTTGATTTCTAGTTACTTTACGCCTTTAGATTCTTAAAACTTGTTTGTTTTTGGATTTTAAAAGGGTATTTACTTATTATTTTTTGATATTTTGAGTATTTGCTTATATGTTTTGTTTAAGTAGCTTCATATTGTTTAGTTAATATGTATATAATAGATTCCAAATGGACCACACCTTAGTTTTTGGTGTTGGCTGTTACACATCTAAGTTAATATGCTACATATTACTCAATACAATACTAACATGCATGTTCAATCAAATACTATAAAATTTGATTATATCTTTTTCATGTTTGTTATTTATCAATGAATTGCATTAATATTGTGTTTCCTCTATTTTCTACAGTGTCTGTTTTCCCTTAGAATGATGTTTCCTTCAGGAAAAGAGAATTTCATATCTTGAATCATCAAAAGAGAAGATGTCATGTGAAGGATATCGGAATTAGGATCAATGATTTTCCTGGAGGCTCAGTGCACCGAATCATATAAAGATGATAAGAACAATTTAATCTTTACAAGATTTTTGTTACAATATCTAAAAACAGTTACTCAAACCAGAAACACCGATTACAGAAACATCAATGAGTATGCTGCTCTTACAAAAATAACGACTTATGGAGTCATTTGATAGAACTTTAAACATTACAATAGGGAGGATGCAACTACAAATGAGAAGAGAACATGGTAGATGTGGAGTTGGAGAAAAGATGAGTTGCAGAGTTGAGAGAAAGACAAGTTTTGTTGATGTTGGAATGTGATTATTTGAGAATGTTTTTAAACAAGTCCCATGTTGTATTTTGATATAATTGTTACCATATTTGCACCGTTGACTTCCGATACAATTATGTCTGTCCCTTTCTCAAACCAAAGGCTCGTGATACCATTTGTTGGGGGAGTTTTTCACTATGGAGCATTGAACATTATGAGACTTCTTCTTTTAGAGCAACAACTTTGTGAGAGACATACCACATATTCATCCAAAACCTTAAGATGATAGGTGAATGAATTCTCTCACTTATAAATACTCAATTCTCCATATTTCCAACCAATGTGAGACTATTATCCATACTACTCACACTTGATACATTCTCAACAATAATGTGAAAAGTCTTTATATAGCTATTTTGTACCTAACTCATTGCAATAATGGGTGCTTGAGCCATGTTAAGGTTTAATGGGCTATGGGTTCAGAAAAATATTTTAAAGAATTTTAATTCATTAATTCTAAAAAACTTAATAATTTACTCAGTAAAAAAATTTATAAAATAATAATTAATAAATAAGCTTAGTCATCAATGTTATGTCTTTAAAATTAATTTTTTATCCTAATAATCAATGCCATGTAAACCAACCAAATCCCAAATGATATAAAGTTTAAGGACCAAAAAGCTGATTTTTAAAATGGAGGGACTAAAAATTAAAAAACATCAAAGTAGGGGGACCAAAAGTGCATTTAAGTCTAAAATTAAATATGAAATAGAGAAAATAGTAAAAATTTGGGTGAAAATTAAAAGTAATAGAAATAAAGGACTGAGGAGAAAATAAATGAAAGGAGTTGGGCCAAGGTAGAATTAACAAAAGATTAAATTAGATTTTTAGTATAAGAATGGATTAAGGAGCATAATATTTGTCTGTACGTAGAAAATAGAAAGTTGAGAGACAATCAGGATCGGGCCTTTGGGTGTGCGAGGTGTGCCACCGCACAGGGTCTCAAAAATTAGGGGGCCTCAAATATTAAAAATATATTAAATATTTATTATATACATAGTTTATTAATTACACATTTGAAGTTAATGTAGGGGGCCTCAAAAAAGAAATACAATTTTTCTAAAGATGTATTATTGTTGAATTTTATTTTTATAATTATTTTTTATTATATTTTTTAATATTATTTACATTTTAAATAAAAATTTATTTATTTATTCAATATTTTTTTATTAGAGTTCAACATGAAAGATTAGATCAGGGCCTCAAAATGTTTTGGGTCGGCCCTGGAGAAAATGCAAAGGTTTTTGGAAGAAGAAGCTAGAGTTTGAAGAAACCATTGTTGTTGCTGAAAATCTAAGGTAAGAGTGGAAATTACTCTAAATATGGTGATGGTTGGGTAGGGGGAAGTCCTTAATCCTCATTAGGTTTTTCTCTCTTTTTCTTCATTGTTGGATATTTGATGAGATGCATAAAATTGGTATGATGATATGATGTAATTGATGTAAATGCTATGATTTCCGTGCACTGATTTTAACATGAATTTCGCGTGCTTATGTCTGTGAATATCGATTGAGTACGTGTTCATATGCGTGATATGATTTTGATGAAAATACATGATTTTGTTGATGTAAATCAATTATATATTGTCAATTTGTTGTTTTAATTATTGGATAATTGTTGTGTGTTGAATTATGAGATCAGAGCTTTTTACGGAAATGAAATCGGAGGTCCGAAAGGCCCTTAATGGTGAAAATAGGTTACTAGGTTGTTTTTTGTGCCTGTAATCGGTTACGCACTGTTTGGGGTGAAAATTTTCAGAATTGAAATGACATATATGGAGTTTCGCAACTCAGTTTGACGTGCGATTTAAAGCGTTGGAAAGCTAACGTATAATGATATCTCGTGGTGATGTCTTAAGAGGCTGAATATACACTTAAGGATGTGAAATATATTGTTTTACTTAAGATGCAATATTAGTTGTTGCATTTCTAGATGATTGTCGCATCCTGCGAAAAATCAACCGGCGAGACTCGAAAATAAAAACACACAGAGCCGCCACTGCGCGTTATTTATCCCAAGATAGGGAAAGGAAACGCTCAGAGAAACCTGGAAAAGACATGGTCTCGCGACCAAGAGAACGGGTTCGGGAGTCGGTTACGCAAGGGGAAGGTATTAGCACCCCTCACGTCCTAGGTACTCCTAGGGATCCACGTTCTAGAAAGATAAGGTTGCTATAAACATACATCACACACACACACACAGGGAACGCAGGTGGGGTTAAGAAGAAAGGGCTCGATAAGGTATCGCACCTTATGCCTACATATCTTGTCTGGAACAAGAATCAGAGCCACTGTAGTTCGGCTGACGCACGCCAAACAACACAAAACAATCAAACAGATGGCAAACATGGAGCCCGACAACCACTTGATGGAATTACGTCAGCATCCGAACCAAAACACACTCAAAACGGCAAACGTGGAGCCCGACAGCCAATCACTGGGCTTACGTCGGCATCCGAACCAAAACACACTCAAAAAACATACAACAAGCAAACAAACAAACAATAACTGGCTAAGGAGTCAGGGACTCGAGCCTAGCATTTGTCAAACAACACACGCAAAAAAGAAAAAGGTTGCCCGGAGAGGTCTCGCACGACCACCTGCCTACATACCTCGTCTGGAACGAGGATCAGGGCGATGTAGTTCCCCTGAAAGGGACTAAATTGCTAACCAGAAACCGGGGAAAGATACACAACTAGGGAGCTGAGACTCGAGCCTAATGTTGTCATGCATCGTTAACCCTAAGTTCGATTTTCTATCCTACTTGCATAAGCAAACTAACCTAACCAGGAAAGAAGCTAGCACACAAGCATACAATCATATATCATCAAATGAGAACAGGTATCTCAAACAAGCATGTCAATCAGATATCCACATAACACGCACTATAGCCAAACAAGGGGCTCAATCAATCAGGTTTGACTGCCTAAGCAATCGTCTGTACAGGCTGTGTTTGCTCTTAACCTTGCCATTACGAGGCTAAGGTGAAGCAGATGATGGGATGAAGTGAGGATCAGACCTCACAGCTCTTATCCCTAACCAGGGAGAGCTGACAAATGAGCATGGGTCCAGAATAGGGGAACCCTTCTATACTCGATGACTCTGACACAATGTGCACTGCACAGGATCTTGGGCTTTTGATCTCAATGCTACAACCATGTAATGGGAGCAAGGAGAAGACTCAACTGAATAGTGGGGGGTAGGCTGCATACCCCTACCTTCCACCAATTGCCTTATTTAAAGGACTTTCACCTGCTTGGGCTTGAAAATAAACAACCACAATCATTGCCTCTTAAGGAGGACTTCAGACATTTATTTGCCCGGCCCGGTAACAGCCGGGTCTCCAGACTACATGAAGTTAGGAAGTTATACCTCTATGCAAGTTGCTTAAGCAAAGCAAAGCAAAAGTTCACAATGAACTGAGCAACTAAAGTACCTGGAAACAATCAAACACAGTTAGTACTCAGACAGACAAAACCAAACAGCAAGTTCAATCAGACAAACTATACAAGCTATGCACAAACAAAGCAAGCCAAGGCTCAAGCCTATGCTTCACAACCTGCAAAACACAATTATGTTAGTGTACAAACATCAACAACATCAATTAAAGTTAATTTGAATCATTCTCCATGTGCCTTATGCCTTTGATCCTGAAAAATCAAGCAAACATTAGCAACTAGACCACTAGGCCAAGCCTAGGGTCCAAAGCAAGAAAAAATCCCTAAACAGCAAGGTATCTTCAAACCAAATTCAAATTAACATCAAACAAGAGCAAACATCATTGGTCTCATGTTTATATCATTCATTATGCTCATGTTATGCACAAAAGAAGGCACATTGGTTCATATGAAGCACCAAACATACAAACAGAACTATTGCATTCAAATCCACATCAAAATAAATCCAAAAATTCTCAAATTAATTACACCTAAACAGGGGGTATTCAAGGTCTACCATGTCAAATTTGAGCTCATTTGGGCAAATGGAACCATGTCAATGAAAATCAACAAAAACAGTCACAATTATAGGCTCCAAATCACAACATCAATACATGCTTCCACTTCAAAAATTCATATCTCAATGAAAACAATAAAGAAATGGATGAGACCAAAACAGGGAGGTCCTATCATGTGTCTATTACAAGCATGTCAAATTTCATGATTATCCAGTACCACATGAGCATTTACCATTCAATCTACCAACCTATGTCACATGAGCTTGCAATTTCAATCACCAGAAATGAAAAATCATGATCAAATTGAAAATACAGTGAAAAATTCTACAAAAATTCATCAAGCATCCTAACATGTCAACAAGTCATCATGCAAAATTTCAGCCAATTCCAACATGCATAGGTCATCCAATTAAATTCAACAAGTTGACATCAAGAGGTGTGACACAAACTGTCACACCTAAGTTCCAGAATTTGCTGCTCTCTAACCAGGTATCAAAAATTCATGAAATTTACATATAAATAATCCTCAATGAGTCAAGAACCACCACAAAAATTTTCAGCCATTTATCTTATGATATGAGTATTTCATGATCAAATTGCCAAAATGTATCAAAATGTGACATACATTAGAAAACCCTAGGTCAAATAAAATATTTGCCAAGCACAACTTTGACCAATAGGTCAAAAAAATCCTACACAAGTCAACAAAGTCATAGAAAAAATCTCCATATTTTTAGGAATTTTTTACTATTTTTATGAATTTTTTAAAGTGTTAAACATTTTTTAATAATTAATTTGAATTAATAAAAAATGAAATTTCAGTGGCATTTCTGTAATTAGTTGGCGGGAGCGGGAAACCTCCAATTTGAAATTTCAAACAGAAAAAATGGATCAAACGTGTTTTCTCATCGTCTCCTTCACACAAATTTTCCAGAAAACGAAAAAAATCGAAGAACACTCAATGTTAACGAAAATGGACATGGCCATATCCGTTGGACTCGTCTCTTCAAGAGGAACACGAATATCATACTATTTTTCACTAACAGTTCCTAAATCGAGCGAATCGATGAGCTTAGGGTTTGTGTTCATACTTTCGAATCCAGATTTCTCCCTAATCAATCCACTATTCTCAAAACCAAGCACATATCCATGACCTACGTGACTAGCACTTTCAAACGCATATGAACAATCAAAGAAACATGAGATTCGAAAAACCTCTAACCTGGAAATGCAGCAGTGGTTCGTGATGTTTCCAAGCTTATGAACTCAAAACAGCAACGCAGCAAGCTTCAGGAAGATGAATGCTATGCTCCGTTTCAATTACTTCCACTCCTAGTGTCCACAATCCGGATTTGCCATTGATGAGGTGATGTTGAACAGTCACGATTCCACCTTCCTCTCCTCCCAAACTATCAAAACAGATGCTGAGAATGATGAATGGAATTCAGATCAAAAAGAATCGTGAAGATTGGTTGAGGAATGATGAAGAAATTTGGATTTGAAGGTTTTTGTGTTCTTGAGGGTTTGAGAGAATTTGATGAGTTCTTGATCCAACTTTGGAGAATGTGTTTTTCTGTTATGATTAGGAAGGGATTATGAATATATATGAATGCTTAATTATCCCTTAATCCACTTAATTAGCCAAATGCATAGTTAGTGTAAATGGTTATTTTCAAAGTGGGGGCAAAATTGTAATTTCACCATGACAGCTAGTGCCACCTGTTTTGACAGCACATACACCTTCTAAATATCATATGTGAACTGTAGAAACTTGTTTCATGCTCATTGGTTGCTCCATTCTCAAATTCACCATGTGTATGCATTTGGTCCATTTTTGTCATTTCCATTTTTCAAGACAAAATCCAAATTAAAAGCC
Source organism: Lathyrus oleraceus (assembly GCF_024323335.1). Lineage (NCBI taxonomy): Eukaryota > Viridiplantae > Streptophyta > Magnoliopsida > Fabales > Fabaceae > Lathyrus > Lathyrus oleraceus. The sequence continues at coordinate 229,515,464 of NC_066583.1, forward strand.
TTATGCATGAAATGAAAATTCAAACACATTCTAAATGCCATTCCTGAGGTGTTGGAAAAAGTCCCATTCAAAAATTCCAATTATTTTGAGATTTGGACGATTTTGCCCCTGGTCCAATTCAGCTGTCCAGTTGAAAAGTGACTTTTTGCCTTGGCCATTTTTGGGAAAATCCAATGATGCACCCTCAAAGTACATGTCAAATGGAGTTTGTGCATATAAAGAACTTGCAATTTGGACAAAGTATGTGGTAGTTATGGCCTCCTGATTACGGTCTTTTCTGAAATTCAATGAGCCATATTTTGCAAACCGTACATTGGATTTTCAAGTTCTTGGACTTTTTGGAAAGGTGAGAACAAGATCTACATCTGTCATGTTGAACAATGTTTCATTTGAAGCTCCCTTGGACATCTGTTTTTGAGGTCAAAAACTTTCCATTTTTGGAAACTTCAGTTACAAGTCACTTTCTATTTTTGGCAGTTTTTGTCCTGACTTGATTTTCTTCATTCTTAAGCTTTGAGATGTCATATAACACTTGTTCCAACATGAATGAAGTGTGTCTAACTCATTTCCACCTCCAAATCCACCAGATCATGTACAGTTGACCACAGTTGACTTTTCATCTGATAGATGAATCTGGCAATGCATAGATCAAACTGAGCTCCAACCTCCAACTGAAATAGCTCAAGGGTGACACCCTAGCCTCAATTAACACAATATAATCACAAAATGAACCCCACAACCATCAGAAACCTCATCTCCTGATCCAGCCCTGACTGGCCCAATGCAACTGATTAGGGTTGACCAGTGGTCAAAACCCTAATCTCAAGGAATCTTCTTCAATCTTCTGATGACATCCAACCATGATGATGATGATGTATCAATTCAAACAAGATGAAGACCAATATCCTTGGAAATCATGAAACCCTAATTCACAGTCCAATCCTCAGATGGCCCATGATCAGTCATTAAACCCTAGCTTGCACCTTTGAACTTCCTCATCTCCTGATTAAGACTTGGGAAGATGGCTTGCACTATGTAACCACATGATATGCAATATGAAATGCCTAATGACCTGAGATGATATGCAAATATGTTAATGCTAGTCCCAAGAGAGGAGGGCAAATTTTGAGGTGTTACAGCTGCCCCTATTCAATCCACTGTGAACCTGTCGATACGAAATAGCCTCGGATTTCGGATGATCAGGATGAAGAGTGATTGAATACCAAGAACAGACGAACAATTTGCACTCTGATGGGATGAATAATTAACAACGCCTGTCAGCATCGGCGAAGAAACAATCTCGAACAAAACGTCGACCTGGATGCCAAAATAAATGGTAACGCAGGGATAACCATGGTCTGAACACCGCACATCCCCTCGGGATTATTATTCTCCTTTCTTCTATGCTTTTCTTGAACCCCGAATTTTTCTTCTCTTTTCATTTTCTTGAACCCCGAAATTTTCTCTGCGCAAACGACCCTCGGATCTCTGCATTTGAACCCCAGAAAATGCCTCAGCACTCCTTTTTGCCAACATAATGAACCCCGATCTCCAGTTTGAACCCCAGTCGCCTGACGATAACTCTCGATCGCCAGAATGAACCCCGTTCTCCAGAAAATGTCGCAACATCTCCCTTTCTCCGTTTGAACCCCGTCTCCAGAAAATGTATCCACATTTCCTTTTCTCCATTTGAACCCCAGAAAATGCCTCAGCACCTCCTTTTCTCCAATCTCACGTGATAATTCCGCTGGCAACGTCGGAAATAACACCAAACCACTCTGAGGGCGACATGTCAGAGGGTACACCTTCATAAAGAAGGTAACATGTGTAACTCTTCCTCAGAAGACACCCGTAACGACCTCCACTGGCATCCGCCAAAGTCTAAGGTGACACATGAACAGAAGATAATCCCAAGGACCTCATCCTGGATATAATCTTCAACTCCATCTTCATTTGAACCCCGCTCTCCAGAAAATGTATCCACATTTCCTTTTCTCCACTTGAACCCCTAAATCGCGCTGATCGCGTAACGTCCTTTGATTTTATTTCCATCTCCGTCCGACGGAAACATTTCCTCCAATATCGTACTACTGGGGAACATTGCTGCTCTGACGTTCTAATGCTAAACTCCTCAGAGTAGCATCTCCCACCGGCACTGACTGATGACCGGGAGAAAACTCGACGTTTACCGAACATCGACACAATGATGTTGACAGACACCAAAGAAAACTCGACCAGACACTTACTGATGACTGGGAGAAAACTCGACGTTGACTGAACATCGAATCAATGATGTTGGCTGACACCAAACAATGATGTGGACAAACATCAAACAACGATGTTGACAGGACATCAGACAATGACGTGGACAGACATCAAATAATGATGTGGACAGGACATCGAATAATGATGTGGACAGACATCAAATAATGATGTTGACAGGACATCAAACAAGGATGTGGTCAGACATCAAACAACGATGTTGACAGGACATCGGACAATGACGCGGACAGACATCAAACAATGATGCAGACAGACATCAAACAATGATGCGGACAGACATCAAACAATGATCGACCAGACATTAAACAATGACTGGGAAATAACTCGACGTTTACTGAACATCGAATCAATGATGTTTACTGACACCAAAGAAAACTCGACCAGACACTTACTGATGACTGGGAAATACTGCGGCTCCAAAATCCCGATGCTGAACTCCTCGGAGTATCGTCTTCACTATCCGGCAAAACCAAATCTCAAGCGGTAACCACGGCTTGAATCGCGCTGATCGCGTAACCTTTCCATCTCTGCCCGACGGAAAAACTCCCTCCAGTATCGCACTACTGGGGTACATCTCTGATCCAATCATGAGGCTAAACTCTTCGGAGTAACATCTTCACCTCTGGGCGAAACCACCTCTCAAACGGTAACCACGGCTTGAGACTAGCTCTATGCTTGCAACAATGATGCATGATCTTTTTCTGCGTAATGCTCCATAATTATGGAAATGCTACGCGATTTATTATTTTTCTATGCAATATGCTATGCTTACTCTACATGATGAATGCATAAAAAATATCCCCCTCAAGGGACTCTTCTGGGGAATACGAGACACTCCGCTGAGGAACTCGTCACCGCTCCAATTCCACCCTGCTGGGGAATAAAACTGCTGCTGGGAAAAGGCAACCCTTGCTGGGGAAGAACCTCCTTTGCACCCAATCCGCTCGAGAAACTGCTGGGGATAAGCACCACCAACACTCTGTGGGGATACAACAATCTTGACTTGCTGGGGATATCAATCCTGATTCCGCTTCGGGAAAACCTTCACAGATACCTGCTGACTCCGCTGGGGAAACACTCACAGAGACTCTGCTAGGGGAATAGCAACCTCCAGGCTCAACTGGGGGAACATCAATACATCACCTGCTGGGGAAGAACCTCCTTGACCCTGCTAGAGAACCGCATACTACTCCGCTGGGGACAACCCACGCAATCCATAGTTAGAGTTAACTCAGCTGGGGATGCAAAAATCCGTCCGCTACGGGAACTTGTCCGATCCACAGGTAGGATGAACACTGCTGGAGATATATTTCATTGAAACCCGCTCCACTCGGGGAATAGCAACCTTCTGGCCTGGCTGCTGAGGAAACACCATTGCAAACCTACCGGGGATAACCATCCTGACTCGGCTGGAGAGGTCACAGACCTTGGATTTGCTGGGGAGCTAGCTCCCTAAACTCTGCTTGGGGACTGAGCTGGGACATGAGAAAAGTAGGTACAGAACACCCGCCGACTCATCGAACCATGGTATCTACCTTCCAGTCTCGTATCAGCTTTCCTCTTTTGAGAATTCCCAGACTCGTCTGGACCTTTTCTGCTCCATCATCTTATATTCCAAGTCGCTCCGCGCTCGACGAGAGATGTACTCCTGGAATTAATACAGAAATTCGATTTTCCGACTTTGAAGAGTCTTCTTGGTTAATTTCAAGGGTCGTCGGACGTCTCTCGTCGTCCTCTACCGTTCTCTAACTTGCTTTGCCCCTGATCGGGCTCTGCGGGGAATTACATACTTTCCAATCTTTTCGACTTTGAAGAGTCTTCTTGATTACCATCAAGGATCGTCGTACGCCGCAACGTCTTCGTCATTCTTTCATTCATTAGTTCCTGAGCGAACTATCTGGGGATCTGTTTTCAAAAGCTTCCACACCACAACCTGCAAGTGAGTGAAGAATATCTAACAGTACCTGCAAAACAGACCGTCAGATAAAACCGTGCCCCAGGCGTGTCAAGATTTCAACACTTGGGTCATTCAACCTTCCGAATAAGATTTCAAGCTTTCAATCTTATAAACATGCATTGGAAGGGAACCTGTATGTTTTAAAATGCAAAGTTCTTTATCAAAATAATCGGATGTTCTTGCAATCAAAGCGGTAATGAAAAACAAAAAAACAAAATTATTTGACTGAATGTGCATTTTATTGATCGAAAAAGTGTGGCTCAAATGAGCAATACAAAAGGAAGCAATTCCTGAAAAGAGGTAACTGCGCACAAAAGGAAAAAATCTATCCTAATGGCAATGTGAAACTCGTGATCTCATCGAGTTCCAACTCGGTTACACCCCCTATGTCCTCAGACTCTCCACGCTTTCTGCCTTCTGAACAAGACGTTTCTGACTGATCCCTACCGGGTATTATCCATGATGCTTCAACCAAAGCGCAAACGATCATGCTAGACGCAATTATTCGTTTCAATCCCTCTTTTGCCTGGACCGCCCTTTCGGGTTTTCAGTCCACCGGGATACCCTTTCTTGCCCAAGTCGCCTTTCCAGGTTTTCGACTTGCCGGGTGTACATTTTTCTTTTTATCCCTAATTTTTGCCCGAACCTTTCTTTCTGTTTTTTGGTTCGCCGGGATGCCCATTTTTGCCTGGACTATTTTATTCTTTTCGTCCAGCGGGTCAATTTATACGAAGTATTTTTTAACTGCGTCCGCATTCACAGGGGATGGAAAATCCTCGCCATCCATGGTCGTCAACAACAAGGCTCCACCAGAGAAAACCTTCTTAACCACGAACGGACCTTCATAATTCGGTGTCCATTTGCCCCTTCGATCGTTTTGAGGAGGAAGGATCCTTTTCAGCACCATATCACCCACGTGATATACCCGAGGTCGTACTTTCTTGTCAAAAGCACGCTTCATCCTTTGCTGGTACAATTGCCCATGACAGATGGCTGCTAGCCTCTTTTCCTCTATCAGGCTCAACTCTTCGTACCGGGTCCTTACCCATTCAGACTCTTGCAACTTCATGTCCATCAGGACTCTCAAAGAGGGAATCTGAACCTCAACAGGTAATACCGCCTCCATTCCATATACCAATGAGAAAGGAGTTGCCCCAGTAGACGCACTCCTCGAGGTTCAGTACCTGGGCTACAAGCTTCGTACTCCGCCACCACTGTGGGTACACTCAAACGTTAGCCGGGCAATAGAAGCTTATTCACCTTAACCTCCCCATCAGACATCAGAATTCGTTCGGATTCGGGGTCAGGCCCCTCCTCCGGGATCGGTTACTCTCAATCTTTCGATTTGAGTACCTCGAGATGTCCTCATCAGGGAACTCAAACTTCATCGGTTGATAATCTTCAATGGGTTGTTGAGAGATGTAATCAGACAATACACCCCTTGATTGCTTTCTGAGAGTGTCACAAATCAGTCAACATTCTTTTGCTCTTCTCACAACCCGTCCGGTCAATGCTGGATTCTCAAACCCATACTCGATCGGATCCATCTCGGAAATCCACAAAGTGGTATGAACCAGCATATACTGTCTCAGTCGGCGAGCAGCCTATGCCAAAGTACAGCAAGTTTTCTCGAACAGTGAATGTATTGTTTCACAGTCGGTAAACTTTTTGCTAAGGTAAATTGCATGCTCTTTTCGACAAGACTTGTCATGCTGACCCAATACACCTTGTGGATCCCTCGAAGGCCGTCAAGTACAGAACTGACAATTGCCCCTCCCACAGGAGATATCAGACTCAGAGGTTCCTGCAACTTATTCCTTTATTTCTTTCAATGCCCCTTGGCAATCATTATTTCACCTGACCGTTTGATCTCCTTTTTTTTTTCAACATCCTGAATATAGGTTCGCACGTGGTTGTTAGATGAGATGTGAACCATGACAGGTAGTTCAATCTTTCTAAGAAACCACGAACCTCTTTTTCTGTTTTTCCTCGGTTCAGGCGTTCCCTTTTTTTTTTTTTTGCAGGATGAACCTCGATTCCTCCCTTACAATGAACCCCCAACATCTTACCGGACTGCACTCTGATAGTGCACTTATCTGAATTCAACCTCAGTTTGAATTGTCTTAACTGGTTAACCGACTTGGCCAGATCTACCAGATGCCCCTCTTTTGGTTTGGGACTTTGCTATCATGTCATAGCATTTGATTTCATGACGAATCATATCATGAAACAAAGTCACCGTGGCTCTCTGATACAGGCACTGGCGTTCTGCTTCTCTGGAGGACAGTCTCCTTTCTATGGTAGCTTGTGCACAACGACACCGGTACTTGCCCCGGTATATCCTGACATGACCAGGTGAAGGCATCCACATGCTCTTTCAACAAGGCTACCATTCTGCTCTCGGCTTGCCTCTGAAGCGGCCTTATTTTCCTATTTCTTTCCTGACCTCGGCGGTGCTTGGAATAACAACCTCAATCCGCTCCGCATGCGGCTGAATCACCTTCTCCTTTTGTTTTGACAACCTGGCTAATTCCAGCAGATCACAATCTTCTTCGCCTTCTTCTTCAGCATGATTGCTCGGTTTGTCGAAGTCATATGAGGGGTAACCAAATTGTTATCAACGAGATCCGGAGAATATTTTTCGACTTTGGAACGAGACAAATCAAAAAAGAAAAATGAAAACAAACATTGCCATTTTTATTTGTTTTTTAAAACTGCAAAAATAAATGAAAAACAGGGAACACCGCTTTTTTGACTGAAAAACATCCTTTTATTAATGATGCAGAAAATGCAAATTTATGAACATGAGGTGGCCCTTACAATGGACCATTACGTGTCGGGCAACACGTATGGCTTTCATGCAGATAACAACTGAAAACAGGAAATCATTACTCTTCGGGATGAGTGTCAATGATGATCTTGTTTAGGCCTTCCAACTTCCTGGTACGCACGATTTTATCCATTGATCAATCTCCCAGTCACCGTCAGTTTCTTTACCCACTGTATAGGCGTGATCTGAATCTAGCATTCCGGCACTGACAAAGGTGAACGACGGACGACGTCCTCTGTTCTGCTCAGACGAGTCTTGACCTGGATGATAACCAATCCCAAACATATCCGCCTTTACCACAATGCCTATGATTTTTCCCCAGCCTGGGATCCCTCCATTTCTCAACATTTCCAGTGCCTGTTTGTAAGAAGACACAGACGGTTTTTTCTCTTTCCCCACACCATTGTCATTTTCCACCTTGACGGTTTCAATCAGACTGGGTGTTTCAAATTCTCCACCGTCTATTTCCTTCACCTTCTGGATCATATCCCCCATCGGTACACCACCCTCTGTGGCGACGGCCATACAACAAGTATCAACACTAGGGAAAGTTCCCTCTTTCCTCAGAGGTTTTGGGACCACAGGCCTCGGCATTTTTAACCGATCCCCATTCACCAACCCAATCGTCTTCCTATCCTCAGAAATTGCATTCATCTCCACCTCACCCGGCGCGGGCATATGATTAGCATTAACATTGGGAAATTGTGCAAAATTAATGGCCTTGGAATCCACCAGGTCTTGGACAGCATGCTTGAAAGCTCTACAACCCTCAATGTTATGCCCAGACGCCCCCGAATGGAATTCGCACTTAGCATTCTCATCGTATTTGGTTGGCCTCTGATCAGGTTCTAATGGAGCTAATGTCCTCAATTGTACCATTCCGAGATCTTTCAACTTCCTCAACAGAAGAGCATACGGTATGGGTGGCCTATCAAATTGACGATCAACCTCCTTTCCTCTTACCTGGTTCCCAGCTCTCTGTGCTCCCGGGCGAGGTGACGGATGTCTCGGTGGTACAGCTGAGCCACCAACAGGAATGGTCGCAGTGGCAGCATAAGGGTGATAACGATCCTTACCGCATTCTCTTTTAGTCTGCGCACCACCTGATTCAACCTTCTTCTTGGGCTGACCACTGTCAAGGGATTTCTTCGCCACAGAGCCAGAGGGATTTGTTACTTCAGATGACGGAGCCTTTCCCTGAACTTTCTCTTTGATCATCCAGCCCTCAATCCTTTCTAATCTCTCGGCCATGGCTTTCTGCCCCAAGGCAAGCCCTTGCACAACCCTGAACAAATCCCTCACCATCTCTTTCAACTCAAGGATGTCGGCGTTGGGAAGATCCATCAGTCTCGGATTTGTGCCTGGTGAAGTATCTGTGAGGGTGTGCTGAGTGCAAAGGTACGACTCGGCGAGCACGAGCAATGATTCCTGCAAAACAGCAAACAGGTTAATATGCATGAATGCGACGTCTACCCATATGAGGAAAATTCGGTCCTTCGATTCTGGTTTCATCGAGACAGATAACATTTTGACATCCATATTCTGAAATTCAAGATGTCTCTCAACCAGATTCTCAATCAATAATACTCCCCATATGGCTAGACGTAGGTTTGATGCAGATGAATGCAAAATGAGAATGATGGAGATGAATGCAATGTGCCATCCTCCAAGTCATCTGATCATCTGTTGCTCTGAATCACAGCCCTGATTTCTGAACCGATCACAACCATCTGAGGAATGTGTAACCATCAATCTGACCTACGGGTTCCGAAATAAACGGAAGACAGATACATCATCATCATCACCACTGGTCTCGGAGCAGACACACCATCACCATCTGAATCGGCCCAGGGAATCCGAAATAAACGGATCCCCACTGATAAATATCTCGGCCCGGGGAATCCTGAAATAAACGGATCCCCACTGATAAATCACGGACAGCACTCCGGCGTCACGGCAACAAATAACCATAAATCCGACTCATAAATATGTCTCTGAATCACAGCTCAAAAAGTCACCATCTGATTATGCATCTGAACAAATCAACCTCCCCTCACAGGTTAATTCTAAACAGGTCATCCTAAGGCGGATAATAGTCTCGACAATCGGGCGGAGATACTCAATGGGTTTGCCCTTGCGGGTGTGCCATTTTAGCTCCCTTAAGATCGTCTAAACCAAAGATCCGGGAAATGATCGGTCATCAGAGTCAACAGCCCAAAAGAGATAACCCAACCAAAGTGGAGAACCCCACTGGAAGAGCACTTCTCAGATGAACCTCGTCCGACTTGTGGTATGTCACGTCGCAACAATATGCCCAATCGACACATGAGCGACACGAGACCACGCTAATCCTAGGTGTATACTCGGGCCTGGGTTTTAGCCCCACTCAGAACACCCACCCCAGAGTAACAGAACCACCTGCAGAGGAAGATGGCAACATGACAGTAATGATGCATGCAGACATTAATGCAAATATATACACACTGGTTAGAATAATAAATGCAATAAATCAACAATACAAGCAACCAAAACCAATCCTAGAACGCTAGGAAGGACTCGCTTAGGGACGATGGACCAGCATAGGTCTACATCCAGATGTCCCCAGCAGAGTCGCCAGCTGTCGCATCCTGTGAAAAATCAACCGGCGAGACTCGAAAATAAAAACACACAGAGCCGCCACTGCGCGTTATTTATCCCAAGATAGGGAAAGGAAACGCTCAGAGAAACCTGGAAAAGACATGGTCTCGCGACCAAGAGAACGGGTTCGGGAGTCGGTTACGCAAGGGGAAGGTATTAGCACCCCTCACGTCCTAGGTACTCCTAGGGATCCACGTTCTAGAAAGATAAGGTTGCTATAAACATACATCACACACACACACAGGGAACGCAGGTGGGGTTAAGAAGAAAGGGCTCGATAAGGTATCGCACCTTATGCCTACATATCTTGTCTGGAACAAGAATCAGAGCCACTGTAGTTCGGCTGACGCACGCCAAACAACACAAAACAATCAAACAGATGGCAAACATGGAGCCCGACAACCACTTGATGGAATTACGTCAGCATCCGAACCAAAACACACTCAAAACGGCAAACGTGGAGCCCGACAGCCAATCACTGGGCTTACGTCGGCATCCGAACCAAAACACACTCAAAAAACATACAACAAGCAAACAAACAAACAATAACTGGCTAAGGAGTCAGGGACTCGAGCCTAGCATTTGTCAAACAACACACGCAAAAAAGAAAAAGGTTGCCCGGAGAGGTCTCGCACGACCACCTGCCTACATACCTCGTCTGGAACGAGGATCAGGGCGATGTAGTTCCCCTGAAAGGGACTAAATTGCTAACCAGAAACCGGGGAAAGATACACAACTAGGGAGCTGAGACTCGAGCCTAATGTTGTCATGCATCGTTAACCCTAAGTTCGGTTTTCTATCCTACTTGCATAAGCAAACTAACCTAACCAGGAAAGAAGCTAGCACACAAGCATACAATCATATATCATCAAATGAGAACAGGTATCTCAAACAAGCATGTCAATCAGATATCCACATAACACGCACTATAGCCAAACAAGGGGCTCAATCAATCAGGTTTGACTGCCTAAGCAATCGTCTGTACAGGCTGTGTTTGCTCTTAACCTTGCCATTACGAGGCTAAGGTGAAGCAGATGATGGGATGAAGTGAGGATCAGACCTCACAGCTCTTATCCCTAACCAGGGAGAGCTGACAAATGAGCATGGGTCCAAAATAGGGGAACCCTTCTATACTCGATGACTCTGACACAATGTGCACTGCACAGGATCTTGGGCTTTTGATCTCAATGCTACAACCATGTAATGGGAGCAAGGAGAAGACTCAACTGAATAGTGGGGGGTAGGCTGCATACCCCTACCTTCCACCAATTGCCTTATTTAAAGGACTTTCACCTGCTTGGGCTTGAAAATAAACAACCACAATCATTGCCTCTTAAGGAGGACTTCAGACATTTATTTGCCCGGCCCGGTAACAGCCGGGTCTCCAGACTACATGAAGTTAGGAAGTTATACCTCTATGCAAGTTGCTTAAGCAAAGCAAAGCAAAAGTTCACAAGGAACTGAGCAACTAAAGTACCTGGAAACAATCAAACACAGTTAGTACTCAGACAGACAAAACCAAACAGCAAGTTCAATCAGACAAACTATACAAGCTATGCACAAACAAAGCAAGCCAAGGCTCAAGCCTATGCTTCACAACCTGCAAAACACAATTATGTTAGTGTACAAACATCAACAACATCAATTAAAGTTAATTTGAATCATTCTCCATGTGCCTTATGCCTTTGATCCTGAAAAATCAAGCAAACATTAGCAACTAGACCACTAGGCCAAGCCTAGGGTCCAAAGCAAGAAAAAATCCCTAAACAGCAAGGTATCTTCAAACCAAATTCAAATTAACATCAAACAAGAGCAAACATCATTGGTCTCATGTTTATATCATTCATTATGCTCATGTTATGCACAAAAGAAGGCACATTGGTTCATATGAAGCACCAAACATACAAACAGAACTATTGCATTCAAATCCACATCAAAATAAATCCAAAAATTCTCAAATTAATTACACCTAAACAGGGGGTATTCAAGGTCTACCATGTCAAATTTGAGCTCATTTGGGCAAATGGAACCATGTCAATGAAAATCAACAAAAACAGTCACAATTATAGGCTCCAAATCACAACATCAATACATGCTTCCACTTCAAAAATTCATATCTCAATGAAAACAATAAAGAAATGGATGAGACCAAAACAGGGAGGTCCTATCATGTGTCTATTACAAGCATGTCAAATTTCATGATTATCCAGTACCACATGAGCATTTACCATTCAATCTACCAACCTATGTCACATGAGCTTGCAATTTCAATCACCAGAAATGAAAAATCATGATCAAATTGAAAATACAGTGAAAAATTCTACAAAAATTCATCAAGCATCCTAACATGTCAACAAGTCATCATGCAAAATTTCAGCCAATTCCAACATGCATAGGTCATCCAATTAAATTCAACAAGTTGACATCAAGAGGTGTGACACAAACTGTCACACCTAAGTTCCAGAATTTGCTGCTCTCTAACCAGGTATCAAAAATTCATGAAATTTACATATAAATAATCCTCAATGAGTCAAGAACCACCACAAAAATTTTCAGCCATTTATCTTATGATATGAGTATTTCATGATCAAATTGCCAAAATGTATCAAAATGTGACATACATTAGAAAACCCTAGGTCAAATAAAATATTTGCCAAGCACAACTTTGACCAATAGGTCAAAAAAATCCTACACAAGTCAACAAAGTCATAGAAAAAATCTCCATATTTTTAAGAATTTTTTACTATTTTTTATGAATTTTTTAAAGTGTTAAACATTTTTTAATAATTAATTTGAATTAATAAAAAATGAAATTTCAGTGGCATTTCTGTAATTAGTTGGCGGGAGCGGGAAACCTCCAATTTGAAATTTCAAACAGAAAAAATGGATCAAACGTGTTTTCTCATCGTCTCCTTCACACAAATTTTCCAGAAAACGAAAAAAATCGAAGAACACTCAATGTTAACGAAAATGGACATGGCCATATCCGTTGGACTCGTCTCTTCAAGAGGAACACGAATATCATACTATTTTTCACTAACAGTTCCTAAATCGAGCGAATCGATGAGCTTAGGGTTTGTGTTCATACTTTCGAATCCAGATTTCTCCCTAATCAATCCACTATTCTCAAAACCAAGCACATATCCATGACCTACGTGACTAGCACTTTCAAACGCATATGAACAATCAAAGAAACATGAGATTCGAAAAACCTCTAACCTGGAAATGCAGCAGTGGTTCGTGATGTTTCCAAGCTTATGAACTCAAAACAGCAACGCAGCAAGCTTCAGGAAGATGAATGCTATGCTCCGTTTCAATTACTTCCACTCCTAGTGTCCACAATCCGGATTTGCCATTGATGAGGTGATGTTGAACAGTCACGATTCCACCTTCCTCTCCTCCCAAACTATCAAAACAGATGCTGAGAATGATGAATGGAATTCAGATCAAAAAGAATCGTGAAGATTGGTTGAGGAATGATGAAGAAATTTGGATTTGAAGGTTTTTGTGTTCTTGAGGGTTTGAGAGAATTTGATGAGTTCTTGATCCAACTTTGGAGAATGTGTTTTTCTGTTATGATTAGGAAGGGATTATGAATATATATGAATGCTTAATTATCCCTTAATCCACTTAATTAGCCAAATGCATAGTTAGTGTAAATGGTTATTTTCAAAGTGGGGGCAAAATTGTAATTTCACCATGACAGCTAGTGCCACCTGTTTTGACAGCACATACACCTTCTAAATATCATATGTGAACTGTAGAAACTTGTTTCATGCTCATTGGTTGCTCCATTCTCAAATTCACCATGTGTATGCATTTGGTCCATTTTTGTCATTTCCATTTTTCAAGACAAAATCCAAATTAAAAGCCTTATGCATGAAATGAAAATTCAAACACATTCTAAATGCCATTCCTGAGGTGTTGGAAAAAGTCCCATTCAAAAATTCCAATTATTTTGAGATTTGGACGATTTTGCCCCTGGTCCAATTCAGCTGTCCAGTTGAAAAGTGACTTTTTGCCTTGGCCATTTTTGGGAAAATCCAATGATGCACCCTCAAAGTACATGTCAAATGGAGTTTGTGCATATAAAGAACTTGCAATTTGGACAAAGTATGTGGTAGTTATGGCCTCCTGATTACGGTCTTTTCTGAAATTCAATGAGCCATATTTTGCAAACCGTACATTGGATTTTCAAGTTCTTGGACTTTTTGGAAAGGTGAGAACAAGATCTACATCTGTCATGTTGAACAATTTTTCATTTGAAGCTCCCTTGGACATCTGTTTTTGAGGTCAAAAACTTTCCATTTTTGGAAACTTCAGTTACAAGTCACTTTCTATTTTTGGCAGTTTTTGTCCTGACTTGATTTTCTTCATTCTTAAGCTTTGAGATGTCATATAACACTTGTTCCAACATGAATGAAGTGTGTCTAACTCATTTCCACCTCCAAATCCACCAGATCATGTACAGTTGACCACAGTTGACTTTTCATCTGATAGATGAATCTGGTAATGCATAGATCAAACTGAGCTCCAACCTCCAACTGAAATAGCTCAAGGGTGACACCCTAGCCTCAATTAACACAATATAATCACAAAATGAACCCCACAACCATCAGAAACCTCATCTCCTGATCCAGCCCTGACTGGCCCAATGCAACTGATTAGGGTTGACCAGTGGTCAAAACCCTAATCTCAAGGAATCTTCTTCAATCTTCTGATGACATCCAACCATGATGATGATGATGTATCAATTCAAACAAGATGAAGACCAATATCCTTGGAAATCATGAAACCCTAATTCACAGTCCAATCCTCAGATGGCCCATGATCAGTCATTAAACCCTAGCTTGCACCTTTGAACTTCCTCATCTCCTGATTAAGACTTGGGAAGATGGCTTGCACTATGTAACCACATGATATGCAATATGAAATGCCTAATGACCTGAGATGATATGCAAATATGTTAATGCTAGTCCCAAGAGAGGAGGGCAAATTTTGAGGTGTTACAATGATGAGTTAAGTTTTCTGTGTTGTTTTGTGGTGTGGTTCATGTTAAATGTTGTTTGGCATATTTTGGTGACTTTGATTAATGAAATGAGTGATAAAATTATGTTGTTGAGTGTTAATAATTGATTTAAAAATTAGTCAGTTGTTATGATTAAATCGATTATGCTATTTGGTGCTATTATGTGATTAATGAAAGAATATGTTTTGTATGCATAATTATGGTTGTTATGTTATGTTGGATTATTATCAACGTTGGATAATAATTGAATTATTTATTGTTGTTGTTGTGATTGTTGGATAATAGTTCAAATGAGGGGACTATTATTGTGTTGTCAACGCATGATTGTTTACGTTCAGAAGGGGGGCCTTAAACATTGTTGTTGTCGTTGCATTGAGTTGTATGACGTGCATAATTATGTTGTTGTTATTGAAAGAGACAAGTTGCAAGTCTAGAAGCAGAGACGAAGCTACTTGGAAGAAATGGTGGGCGCCCCACTTTAATTATACCTATTTTTTTTTTAAT
The DNA here is from genome assembly GCF_024323335.1 of Lathyrus oleraceus. Taxonomy (NCBI): domain Eukaryota; kingdom Viridiplantae; phylum Streptophyta; class Magnoliopsida; order Fabales; family Fabaceae; genus Lathyrus; species Lathyrus oleraceus. The sequence goes on from NC_066583.1 coordinate 229,530,704, forward strand.
ATTATCAACAATTTATTTGTATATCAAATATACTAAAAATTAGGAACTATATTAAATAAAATAAATATTTTTAATAAAATAATAAATCCTTCTCTAATTGTGAATTGTCTCTTTGTTACTAGCTTTTTATTTATTGGTGATCATTTAAAAGTTAATTTTTAAACTAAATCTTTATAAATTTTATTATTTATTTTATCATTGTAAAAAAAGTCAAAATATAGTGTTACCTTATTGAGCTTGAAATTATGTTAATGTAAAAATTGTATTGTTAGAGTTTTGTAGTGCTTGTTTGAAATTGTTATGTTTCTATCAATTTTATGGTATTAGTATGAAACGTCTATAAATGTGATTTTAATTGTGTATTTAAATATATATATATATATATATATATATATATATATATATATATATATATATATATATATATATATATATATATATATATATATATATATATATGTTTAGTAATAAGCAATAGAAAAAATTATTAAAAAAACAGCATCACAATCGACTCCTAATCTCCACATGAATGTGAAAACATTAAATTGGAGGCAATATATAATTTTTGCTTTTTAGAGTTTGAATTGAAAAAACTTTCTAATGACCCAATTATTCAAAATTTATGGCTCCGTCCCTGTCTAGAATGGTGGACTGACGACTTGCCCTGAACCTAGAAGAGTGGATTCAGGGTCTAGAAGGGTAGACCCAATTCGTATGAAGAACCTTCGTTGATTGGTATCACATGCATTGAGTTGAGTCGTTTCCTGCATTTGCATTTATATTAAGGTGTTTGTGAATGAGTTGTTGAATTTTTGTAATTAATGTCAATAAATTATGTTGAAATGGTGCGAAAGAGATATGTGGATGTTGATGTTGTTTTAGGCTACCCTAGCATACTTTTGCATCATTATACATTTTGAGCGTATTCTCACCTATTTGTTGTTTGTGGGGTTATGTGCAAATAAGCAGATAAATGAGTAGATGCTTAGAAGCTGAAGGATGTCGTTGAAGTTATTCTTCTTTTCCTGTTTTATGCGATATTTTAGATCTCGTTGCTATAATCTATAACACTGGACGAGCGAACGTTATGTTTATTATTTATTACTACCTCAATTCCTTTATATAAGAGACAAATCACTTTTTAGGCTCATTGATTAATCAATGTATATAGTCTATAAACCGGTCAAATACATTGTTATTCAACGAACCTAAAAAATTAGTTGTCTCTTATATAAAGGAACAAAGATAATATTATTTTTTATGTGGTTGTTGCGAGAGTTAGATATTATAATTCGTTATGTTATGCGTTATTTGATGTTGAAACCATTTTGCCATATCCAAGTTTTATGTTTAAAAAGAGGAATTATTATGAGACTTAATTAATTGTTGAGTTGTTTACATGATTAATTATGCTGCGATGAGCCTATGTAAAAGCGAGCATGTGATGATAGGTGTTTATGTTATTATTTGTTATATTTAACCAATGTTTATGGAGCAGGTTTATGTTGTGTTTGCATGACACCATGTATGTATAGTTGTATAAATTTGTATTATTACGCGTTGGAGTTTTAAAGTGTTACAATAGCAGTAGCTTCGCGTATAGCGGTTGCCGATCAATTAACTTTAGATCTAACCATCCCTTGAAGTCTTATAAGATATATAGAGATTCAAGGAGTTAGAATTAAGGTGATGCTTGATTGAATCGAAGTTTCATGGATCTTAGAGTTCAATTCATAATGTTATTGATTCAATGACCTGAGGTGGTTGCAAGCTGATGAATTGGAGAGCGAGCGTGAAATTGTGGAAATCGTAAGAATCAGAAGTAGATTCCCACAGACGACGTCATTGTTCCATTCTGGAACCATGAATGAGTTGAGAAGCGGTTCAAAGCTTTCAATGCGGTGGAATGAGGGGATCTACAAGATTAACACGACAATGCTTAAGTCATTATGTGAAGAAGAAACCAGAAATTAAATTGAATTTGAAACTTATCATCTCAATTTAATACTTTCTCTCTATATAGATGAAACTAACAAACTAAATATTTATTAAGAGAGAATTGCAGATATCTATTGAATACACTTGTAATTGAGATCCTTTATACTAATCACACTGATAATTTTCATGTACATATAGATTCTAAAAAGCATATAATCCCTTCCTAATGGTCAGATACGATTGATATGACCGACCGACCCATAACACTTTTACTATATTCTAAAGCAATTTTAAAATATTACATTATGAAGATTTAATAAATTTTAATTTTTTATTTTGTATTTTTAATTTAATATAATTTATTTTTTAAATATTTTTTTTATCAAATTCATGCAAAATTGGAAATTTAAATAAAGTTAATATCAATTTTTGTCAAATAATTTCACTTGTCCATAGAATTGGTTCCTGTATCTTAAAATCATTCAATTTTGATTCATCCATAATATTTTTTTGTTTAAAAATTATGACGTGTCATGTTTTAAATGTTGTAGTATAAGAAATTTAAAGGTTTTTTTTATATCATATTATATTCCATACAATTTTAAACATGTCATATCAATAATTTTAGTTAGTAAAAAATACTATACAAGAAAAAGAGCTAAAACAGAATGACTTTTAAATAGAGAGCCGAAAGAAAAAAGAAACTAGCTGACTTTTGTTGAAGACTATTATGATTTCTTTTTAAGATCACGATATTCATGATTAATAAAAAAATCATTTGACATTTTTAAAATTAGTAAAATAAATTTGAAAGAAACGTGTAAGCATGTTAGCTAAACTTGGGCGTAAAGAGTTGAAAACGTTGACGGTGGTTACACGTCAGCACTAATTTTCCAGATTTGTTTGAGTTTCGTTTTCGTCTCCTGTGAGACTAAAAAAGTTCTTTCTTTACAATTTAGTTTCCTCATATTAATTAATTAATTCTTTGACCCTTCACGTGTTTTCTTCTTATGCTTATATACATTTAAATACACATCAATGCTTAGCTTAGCTTAGCTTACTCTTCATTATCAAAATGGGTTCAGTTTCTATGATTCCTCCTCTTATTGTTACGTTGTTTCTGTTATTGCTGTTATCAATAGCCATTGTTGACGGTGGAGTTCGTATTCCAACCACTCTGGATGGACCTTTCAAGCCGGTGACGGTTCCTCTCGACAAGAGCTTCCGTGGAAACGCGGTGGACTTGCCGGACACAGATCCTCTTGTTCAGAGAAATGTGGAAGGTTTTCAACCGGAACAAATCTCGCTCTCGCTCTCTGTATCTCATAGCTCTGTTTGGGTTTCTTGGATCACAGGTACACCATACTTTTCTTTCTCGTTACTATTTGTTCCTCAAATTCAAATAAGAGGCCACGGATCACTGAGCCTATCTTTTCTCTTTTCTTTTTGGGATTCCCACCCAAGTTGTAAATTGTATTATCTCTTCTACAATGAGTTGAGTAAGTCACGCAAAATAAAATGTAGAATTAAAATTTTAATTGCTTTTGAAATAATTAAATGAATAAAAATCAAGAAAATATATCTTAACAACGTGTCTAATTCTAATAAAAATCAATATATGATAAATAGATATTTATTTTGAGACAAAAATAAAAGGATACATTCATTTATCTATCTAGTCCAATTAACAAATAGTATTGGTTAAACTTTACATATTAAAAATGTAAAATCATTTTTTTTATTTCATTTGATAGAATCATTTTTATTTATTTGTAATAGCTCATTTAAAATCCTTGCAGTCTATTGTCATGATAAAAAATTAGAAAAATGTTAATATTTGTGATAAAAAATTATGTATAAAATACTAAAAATAATACTTTTATTTTAAAATTAGAATAATGTTATTATTTATTATAAAAAAATTATGTATAAGTATTAAAAACTATTTTAAAGCTTATTAGAAAAAAATTATTTTATAAATTCATTGAATTGATTAATCAATATATGTTAAAATACATTGATTATTTAATAAATTTAAAGAACATTTTTTTTATATAATAAAGATTAGATAAAGCATGAATTTATGAATTTTAATAGTGTTTGTTTTCAATTTTTTCTCTTTAGTTAAGATTAATTAAAAAATATACTTATCACGTTTCAAATTAATTGACCGTTTTATAAAAGAAATTCTTTTAAAATAAAATTTAAATTCATACATATTTGAAATGAAAAGAATGAAGTTTTATTTAGAGTTTAAATTGATAAACTAAAAAGCCTAATGAAACACGGTAGAGTTGAGAGGAATTTAGTGGAATTAAATAAATATTTTATTTTATTATTTCATTATTTATGTTTTTCTTTTTAATTTGACGAAGCAGAACAAACTAATCTATTCTATTATATATTTTAAATTATTAAAATCAATTTTATACTTTTAGAATGAGTTTTTCCTCTTTTAAATGAGGATCCAATATACTTAGTTTCATATTATTTTATGAACATGGGATAATTTAATATCAATTTAAGTGACTTTTTTTTACACTTATCTAATTTATCTAATTTTCTCCGTATACCTGTTTTGTCTTATAAGAATCGACACCGACACATGTTGGACATCACGACACGTTTATTCTTAGAGATGTCCGTATTTCATAGGCTGTATATGAGATTCAAAGGTTTTCAGATGCCAAGACATGTCTATGGTAAAAAATGTTTGTGATTCAAAGATATCACCGGTTTAGTTAACAAATTTGACTTAAAAAATGGAATTTTTTCCTTTTGTCTGACACTTGTCGTACGAGTATCTTATGTGTATTGCACACTAGGATACTTGTAATGTGTATGTGTTTTATAGATAAGTAGTGTCTGTTTATTTAACATATTTGGCATAAAACAGATGTGCTTTTGTTGGGTTATATTTGCAGGAGAGTTTCAAATTGGGGAAAACATAGAACCGTTAGATCCTACAACAGTTGGTAGCATAGTTCAATATGGAAGATTTGGAAAGCCATTGACTCGCCAAGCTGCTGGTTATTCCCTTGTGTACAGTCAGCTATATCCTTTTGAAGGACTTCAGAATTACACTTCTGGAATCATACATCATGTTCGTATCACAGGTATATAACACTCTGCCTTTAACTACAAGCAACCCTTTCCCTTTCTCTCGCATGCACCAACCCTTCTTGAATTGTATTCTCTACTCCGCAGGACTGAAACCCGACACTCTATATCAATACAAATGTGGAGATCCGTCTTTGTCTGCAATGAGCGATGTTCATTATTTCAGGACAATGCCAGTTTCAGGCCCAAAGAGTTACCCTAGCAGAATAGCAGTGGTTGGAGACTTAGGCCTTACGTACAATACCACATCGACTGTCGATCATATGACGAGCAATCATCCTGAGCTTATTCTATTGGTTGGTGATGCTAGTTATGCTAACTTGTATCTTACTAATGGCTCTAGTTCAGATTGCTACTCTTGCTCTTTTTCTGATACTCCCATCCACGAAACGTATCAACCGCGTTGGGATTATTGGGGAAGGTACATGCAACCTCTGATTTCTAGTGTTCCAGTAATGGTAGTAGAAGGGAATCATGAGATAGAGCAACAAGCCGAAAACAAAACATTCGTTGCTTACAGTTCCCGGTTTGCATTTCCGTCAGAAGAGAGTGGATCGTCGTCCACTTTCTATTATTCTTTCAATGCTGGAGGAATACATTTTATAATGCTAGGCTCGTACATATCGTACAACAAGTCAGGTTAACTCTACGTTCGTCATTTTCTTCTCGTTTGTTCTATACTTATCGCTAGCCCTGTATGACATGGCTAAAGTATTGCAGGGGACCAGTACAAATGGTTGGAGAAGGATCTGGCTTCTGTTGACAGGGGAGTAACTCCATGGTTGGTAGCTACATGGCATGCACCTTGGTACAGCACCTACAAAGCACATTATAGAGAAGCAGAATGTATGAGAGTCGAAATGGAAGACTTATTATATAAACACGGTGTCGACATCGTCTTCAACGGACATGTAAGCATATCGTTTTTTCATTACTAATAATTGTTATGCGAAATGCTAATGAGAACATTGATCAGGTTCATGCATATGAGAGATCAAACCGAGTATATAACTACACATTGGATCCCTGCGGTCCTGTTCATATCACGGTTGGTGATGGCGGTAACCGGGAAAAGATGGCAATTACTCACGCCGACGAACCAGGAAACTGTCCAGAACCATCAACTACACCAGATGAGTACATGGGCGGCTTCTGCGCATTTAATTTTACGTCCGGTCCAGCAGCAGGTAAATTCTGTTGGGACCAACAGCCTGATTATAGCGCTTTTCGCGAAAGCAGCTTCGGTCATGGGATTCTAGAGGTAATCTTTCCTTCTGTAGTGTCTCTACACATTTGTCTAATAGGTCCTCAAAATCTGTGGTAGAATAGTAATATATATTATGGTGTAATGCAGATGAAGAATGAAACTCATGCATTATGGATTTGGCACAGAAATAGAGATTTTTATGGCAGCGCCGGTGATGAGATTTACATTGTTAGGCAGCCTGATAAGTGTTCACCAGTCAAGCCAGAGGAGACACATAAAACATGAATAAGACAATATAGATTCAACACTTTAACATTTTCTTTTACATTTTTTGAAATTGATCTAGCATTCTCATAAATTTTAAAAATAATAAAACATTGTTTTTCTTGTTTCTTAAAATGAAGTCTTTTTAGTTTCCTTCCATCTTCTCTTCTATTAGTCTATCACAATTGTTGCCTATAAGAATTTTAATGTCCTTTTTACTAGTGCGTACTTAAATATATGTCATTCTCGAGGAAATCACGAGAATGAAAAAGTTGTTCATGATATTAAATTAGCATTGATATATTTATAAAAGGCATGGGCAACAAGAGGACCAACTTGTACTTTTTTTAACAAGAGCTTTAATTAAGGTGGAACAGTTGCTACTTTTTAGAATCCCTTGAATTCAGGTCCATAGGTCTTTATGTATATCTCAACTATAGGGTTGAGGAGGACAATACAATATTCACCGAAAATATCCCAATAATAGTAACAAAGTTTCTCACCTTTGTGAGCTTACTTTAAGCACACAATAAACACCTTCAAAACAGGACTCCTCACCCTCGTGAGTCCGTCCTAACACCCATAAACACTAAAACATATGACAACCCCTTCTAGTGTAGGGTTGTTATGCATTTGTGTTTTTTTTAGGAAGTATAGTGACGCCCCGATAAAATTGACATGTGTCACACCTTCCATTGTTACCACTACCTTGACAATCATCAAAGTCATCCTTCCTAGTCTTAACCTTCCTCAATCATTGTTGTTAGGAGGACACAATCTCCTACACTGGAGCATACTGGAGGTAGCAGCGAATCCAACACTATGTAGGAGATGTGCACCTCCATGGACGAGCTACGTCGTCAAACCAAATTCTAGAGGACAACGTTCTTAACATGCATAAAGGGAAGCACCTGTTCCCAAAGGTTTCAAGCCCCCTTATTGTCGAACTTCGATGGACGTAGCGATCCTTACGAGCATGTAACCTCCATCAACACGCATATGGCCATTATCGGAACACATGACTCTCTTAAATGCACGTTTTTATCTTGTACTTCAAGGGATGTAGCTTTACAATGGTACATGGGCATACCCCAAGCTTTCATCTCCAAGTTCAAATATTTGGTGAAGAAACTCATGCACCAATTCGCAACAAATTGACATAGAAATATGTCCATCACCAGCCTTTTTAATATTCGACAATGTCTCTTAGAATCATTGAAGGAACACCTCACCTATTTCAACGATGCCACCATAAAAGTTGTCCATCGAACCAATAAATATTTGTAGGAGTGTTTCAGAATGGTATCAAAATAGGACACTCCAACGAGTACCTCGCCCAAACGCCAACGTATTCGTTAATAGAGGTGGTTACAAGAGTGTAATGTTATATAAAGTGTGAGGATAGTAACGCCGAGAAGAAGGCCAATGACTTTAAAGAGTGTGTTCCTAATGCCAAAGGCTCGAAGCATCCACAGAAGAACAACTACACCTCGTTTGTCAAGGATAAGGCCACCTTAAAGCGAGGTGGAAAAACCGTGGATAGCTTCACATACATAAACACTCGTCGGGAGAAGATATTGTGGAGGTTTTCATCTTGCGAGACATCCCCACTCCTCCAGCTCCAAAAAAAAAACATCATTGGATCTGAGCTTGTAAGGTGGTGTAAGTTCCACAAGGTCAAGGGACACCACATAGAAGATTTCTACTATCTTAAAAAGGAGATAGAGTGTCTGATCCAAGAAGACCATATCAAGAAATATGTAAAAAATGACTCCTCCCAAAGGTCGGATAATGCCAACTCTCGTGGGCGTGAGGATGCTGAAAGCCCCTGGCCCAGAAAGGGAAATGAGTTGTGCAACGAATATGGTAAAAAATCTGTGCGCCACACTCTGCATACTATTGTATGAGGATTTGTTAGGGGTAGAGACACCAATTCCACAGAGCGAAGAAATGCTCGCCAAATATTAACTATAGAGGACTTGCCTACATATTTGGAGATAGTTGAGACCAAAGCACCAGAGGTCGAGATCACTTTTTCGAAAAAAGATGCAACATAGATTAATCCCCATAAGGATGACCCTATGGTCTTCACCGTATGGTACGATGAATAGGAAATTAAAAAAGTATTGAATGATCAAGGAAACTTTGCAAATATCCTCTACTAAGATGCATTTGAGAGGCTTCGCTTTGACCCAAATGATCTAAAAACTTTTAAAGGATCACTCGTTGGGTTCTCTTATGAGAGAGTACAAATAAAAAGTTACATAATTCTGAAGACCACCTTCAGAGTGGGGGAACAAGCCAAGCAGATCAAGGCCAGATATCTAGTTATATATGCCCCATCTTCCTATAATATGATCACAGGGTGATTAGCTTTCAACATATTAGGCGCTAACCATGTCTACCCTGTATATGTGTATGAAATACCCGCTCTCTAATGGCAGGTTGGAGTTATCCAAGAAGACTAAGAAGTCTCCAGGAAATGCTATGTGGAAAGTCTAAAGCTGAAAAGAGTCGAAACTCTAGGTGTGAACACCCAAAACGTACGCCAGAAAATAAAGCCACCAAAAATGGATCCAAAAGATGGACAGGCTCTTCCTCATAAAGGCAATAAGACACGAGAATGAAGCCTCAACAGAAATCTCCCGAAGTAATCTATTTTATTGTTTGTTTGGTTTACTATTATTTTAGTTTTAAGCGAGTATTATACCTTTGCCATTTGTAAGGACAAGTTATCTTTATGGGGGGAAATTATTTTCCCTTTCCCCTCATTTGGGGGAAAGGGTTTTTAATGAGGCCTTTTACTTTATTATTTTGAATTGTTTGCATTGTGGTCTTTCCTTTTTTGTGGGGAACTAGAGGAATAAAATTTATATGAAGCCGCCCCTAAGGACGACTAAAATATGTTAGATCCTCATGGAGAAATCCTTTCCGCCCTTAGAGGTGATAAAATGTTGGATTCTTATGGAGGAATTCTTGTCGTCTTTTGAGGAGATCACACATGTTAAATCCTCATGGAGGAATCTTTACCGCCCCTTGAGGCGATAAAACACTAGATCCTCATGGATGAATACTTTCCTCCATTGGAGGAAATAAAACCCTGGATCCTCGTGGAGGAATCCTTGTCTCCATAGGAGGCAATAAAACATTGAATCCTCGTAGAGAAACCTTGTCACCCCTTGAGGCGATAAAACACTGGACCCCCATGGAGGAGACCTTGTCGCCCCTTGGGGAAATAATTTTTTTTATCCTCATAGAGGAATCCTTTTCGCTCTTAGAGGCGATAAAATGTTGGATCCTCATGGAGGAATCCTTACTGTCCTTTTAGGCGATAAGAAGGGTTGGATCCTTATTGACGTTGCGCAGAAAATACACGAGCAAACGAATGCTCAAAATCAACAAGAGCCGCCCGAAGTTATATTTTAAAAGGTAAACATCGATAAAACTCTTAAAAAACAAAAACATGGTCCTCACAACCAAATTCAGGTTCAGGATTCGATTATGCGCGAGGAAGATATTAGCACCTTACACATCTGTTGTATTCAACGAGAACCGTTTAGTTAATTTTGCGAATAAGAGTGTCAGCTTACGTTATTTAATTTATTCTAATTGTTGTGATGTATTTACAAAAAGAAATAAAGGGGAAATTTTAGTATTTTATTAAGGTGCTTGATGAGACAAGTATTTTATCCAAGTATTTTATCCAAGTAATCAGATAAAAAGGAGCATACGCCCAATTAATCCTTTTTCATCCGATTAGAACAAGTTAGATTCGATTGCGTTATTAGGTTTTGAGAGGAAGACAAGTATTTGCAAGGCAAGCTATACGGCCAGTATCCAAATACTCGGGAAAAAGAGAGATATACATCGAACTAGTCATTTTTCATCTGATTTTATTGCAAATATATTTTGAGAGGATGATAAGTATTTTAAAGGCAAGTCATATGACTAGTATCCAAATACTCGAGGGGAAAGGGACATACACCCAGTTAATCTTTTTCATTCGATTTTATAGTGAAAAATGTTTTTAGTTTTAATTGTGAGAAACAATTGAATTTTTTGTGTGAAAATAATGTGGAGTTTATTGTAAATATAATTTGATGGAAACTATCGATAATTTTATTTTTTTTATTTATGGTAATAAAAGATATAATTAAACCAATAATCAACGAATTAATTAAATCATTAATAAAAAACTAAAAATAAACACGGGTAAGAACTTAGTAAAAATAGAGAGGACCTTTTTGTGAGTCCAAAAATTCTAAGCTCGACAAGCCAAAAAAAGAAGAAAAAAAAAGGACAAACAAGAAATTTGGGTTTCTAACTATCTGATGGAGATCAGACAGTCTTGATCAAATCTCGCGATTAAGGCTTTCTGGGCCTCATGACCAGAATCAGATGGTAATCATGGGCGCACCCGCAATGGTCACAATGAAGGATCATGTACAAGATCCCTTCAAACTTTAAACCCAACCCCAGTAATACCAAGATACATATCATTCTTTACTTAAACTAAAATAAATAAATAAACAAATATATTAAAACATAAAATGAAAAATAGAAAATCATATTTGCAAATCCTTTTTCTCTTTCTCGTTCATCTCGTTCTTTCTCTTTCTCTCAAACAACAAAAGTTCATCTTCTTCTACCTCGCCTCACTTCAAAATTTCTCTTCCCTCCCTCAAGCTCTCACATATTCATAAACAAACCAAACCAAACACAATTCAACATGAATCAAATCTATAAAGAAAAAGGAAAGGAGATCTACCACTTGGATTAGTGATGGATATATAGTATGAACTTCTCAGCGGAGGTGGAGGAGCATCTCGCACGTGCTGAAGGTCATCGGCGTTGAGCTTGGCAAAGGCGGTGATACGTGATCGGAGAGGGCAGAAAGGTAGTTTGCATGCAGTGGTCGCATATGAGGTTGTGTCGTGATTGGAACATGGACGCAGCAATGTATTCGCGATCGAATATCGTCAGAGAAAGTGATGCTGAAATTTTCAATTCTCTCTTCTCTATCATTTTGTTTTATTTTTTGTTTTTGAGTTATTGATTTTGTTTATGAATTATGGTTATTGTGGTATGGTGGTGGTGTTGCGATGTGAAGTTTATGTGAAGTTTTAAGGGAGGTTGATGGAGGAAGGTTTATGTGGTGATGAAGATGAGAAGGAATGCCTTTTGTGTGAATTTTTGTGGCTTTTTTAACTGATTTTTTTATGTCCTCTCATTGTGTCTTTCATTTCTATTTATAATCAACTTTTAGGGTTAATTTTAGAGATAAAATAATTATAATGATCAATGCAATTAAAGATTGAATCAAAATATTATTTATTTTGTTATTTAATTTTAATCTAATTTAATCTAATGGGCTTGTGGCCATATTAAAAAAATCACACAAATAACTTCCATAAATATTTTTCTAGCTTATTAATATAACAAAAAAATAAAAACAAAACGAAATAAATTTAAAACATTTTTTTTGTATTTATAAAAAAATGCAAAAAAGAAAATGAGATAAAAAATTTAAAATAAAAATAACATGATGTTCACATATATTTTTATTTTTATTTTTTAATGATTTGAAAATAAAAAACAATAATAAAGTTAAAATAGACTTATAACATTTTATATATATATTTTTTATATTCAAGAAATAAAATAAAATAAATTCAAAAAATAAAAATAAAAACAACCACTTTTTTTAACTTTCTTTTTTTCTTTTTAATAAAAATGCAATAAAACATCATAATAATAATAATTAAAAAAAATCTATAAGCTCAGACAATATTGGAGTACGACAACTGCCCCTACTTAATTATCTTTAACTTAGAGATTATAAATGACCAAAGTATTCCTAAAATCTTTGTGAAAGGTAATTAAGTAAGAAGGACCTAAATGTTTTCCAACGAGGTACTGAAAGAGAACAAAAACAAGGAGAAATCAGGAAAAAAACATATAAATTAGGATAGGAAGATAAATCTTTGTTAACTTGAGAGTTGATGCGTAGATCATGGTAAGGATATTGTCTTCAACTCGAGAGTTGATGCGTAGATCAAGGTAAGGAGATTATCGTCAACTCGAGAGTTGATGCGTAGATCAAGGTAAGAGATTATCGCCAACTCGAGAGTTGATGCATAGATCAAGGTAATAAGATCGTCTTAAACTCGGGAATTGATATGTAGATCAAGGTATGAAGATCATCATCAACTCGAGATTTAATGTGTTGATCAAGGTAAAGAGATCGTTGTCAACTCGAGAGTTGATAGATAGATCAAGGTAATGAGATCGTCGTCAACTCAATAGTTAATGCATAAATTGTAACACCCCAAATTCAATTATTTTATTTAATTAAACTTTTTGTTGCTTTTATTTAATTGTTTAAGTGGTTTATAATGCTTTTAATTATTTATATTTGCGATAACATGTGTTGTATGATTATTTGGCATTTGTTGTGGTTTATTGGTATTTAGTAGATTTTTATTTCATTTAAATAATAGGATAATAATTAAATAATAATAAAATAAGAGAAATAGTAAGATTGGGGTAGAATTAGAATTTTGGTAAAGTTTAAGTAGTAAGGAGATAATGCATAATCATTGAGGGGTGAAAGTGTGATAATTAACTTAAATATAATTTTAGGTTAAAATAAATAGTAGAGTGAATGGAAAAAAACTAGTCAATACATAAAAATTCTGAAAAATGGAAAAGAGGCAAACCTAAGAAACTCTTAAAGGGGAATAACACCATAGCTAAAGTTTGAGGAGCTGTTGAAAATTCAGATATGGGGACCATTTGAGTATAGGTGTATTACATGAAGGATAAAGAGGGATCATCACCCTTCTCTAGGTTTTCTTCACCATTGTTGTGTTTTATGAGTTCTTATGATGGTTGTGTAAAATTCATGCTAATTTCCACGTTTAATGTATAATTTCATGTTATGTATATTGCTAGAATTTATGCATGATTGATGGATATGGACATGATTCTTATGAATGTCTTTGTTACATATTTGGTGTTATGAACATAACCTTGAATTTGTGATTAATTGATGAAATTGAATGATAATTTATGTGTATGTTATATTTTAATTATGGTATAATATGTATTTGTTGTTTTCTGGTTGATTTGAGTGGTTGGGGTTTAAATCAGAGCTTTGATGGGACTTCAATGATGTAATTCGCATTTATGGTTTTTGGTGTTTTGGACATCTGCGATTAGCCCGAAAAATCCGCGCTTTGCCCCAAAAATATGCGCTCAACGAGTCTGCGCTTAGCCTAAAGAAGTTGTTCTTAGCGAGCATGACAATGCAAAGTTGTTGTTTTCGACTTGAATCATCGGTTGTCTCTAGTTCCAGTGACTGTTTGTTGTTGTTTTGTCGTGGTTTGTGAGGTGGTGAATAAAATTAATATTCCTTAAGTATTATATGAATATTATATTCGATGTACGAGTATATGTTGTTGAAATATGTGTATAATTATATAATGACTTATAATTATATGTTCTTTTCGCGTGCAACTGATGTTTAGTTGTTGTTTGATGTGTTTTATTAAGATTGGTTGTGGAATGAATTATTATCATAAATTGATTTATATTTGAGTTAATTGCATAATTATAAGTGGTATATGATGTGATGTTGCGAATATAATTATATGTTATGATATGAATTATAATTGGTTGTGTTAAGGTGAGTAGTTCAGAAGTGGGGACTATTGTAAATATTGTATTGCATGTTGTTTATGGTTAGAAATGTAATCATAAGTGTTGTTGTTGTTGTTGTATTACTTATATGTCATGCATCATTTTATGCCAGTGTGTTGGAAGAGGTAAGTCACGGATTTAAAAGTGGGGACCGGTGATTGTCTGGGATTCAGAAGTGGGGACCCGAGGTTCAGAAGTAGGGATCCAGTTCGAATGAGGAACCATTGTTGAATGGACGAGATCAATAATAAACCTCTGATGTCCAAATTGGTACCACGTGTATAGAGTCGAGTTGTGAGTCACATTTCATACATAAAGGTTAAGTGAGTTGATTGTTGTGTTATTGTGTAAATCGAACACATGTTGTTGATTGTGTGTTTTTAAGCTACCCTTGCATTCTTTTACACCGCTAATATAGTTGAGTGTATTTTCACCCATTTCTTATTTGTTTTGTGTTGCTCTATATATTGTTGTACAAATACTCATGATGAGTAAATGTTATTGTAAGTTGGAAGATGGCTTTGGAACTTTTCTTTATTTTATTTTATCTTTTACCACTATTTAATTGGTTTAATGTTATGATCTTTAACACTAGAAAACATAGGCGCTTATTTCCTTTGAGTTAATTATTGGATTAATTTTATTAAGTATTTTAGTTTGATGAGATAGTTGAAGTTTATGCTAATTATATTCCATTTTGCTGCGAGTTTTGAAGTTAATTGAATAGTATGCATGTTATGATTGAGTAGCATCCTAAAATGATGAATTTGTTCTTTAAATTAAGAGTCGGGGTTTTACGGTGTTACATAGTGGTATCAGAGTAGGTTGGTCCATTCATCCATGTTGTGTAGTTTTGTATGTTCCCTGATATGTGACATGTTTGTGAAATATTGTCAGTGCTTTTTTGTTTTTCTAACTACTTTCCACCACGAGTGGAATTGAAATAAGTGGCTGATAAGCTTTTGTTTCTCCGAGATGTTTCAGGTGTGGAGGGTTGGTTCAGTGTGTCGCTGATTGCAAGAGTACAGATTTTTGGATAAGGTTGTTTTGTTTCCCGAACCCGAAGAAAGTATGGATTTGAGACTCATGTCTGTCGGTCAAGAGGAGATGTCTTTGAGGGAGGATGATCAGGTGGTCGTGATGTTCGATGCCTTGAGAGTATAAAGATGTTATGGATAGTGATATGCATGTGGTGCGTGAGTTTCCTGATGTATTTCCTGAGGACATTTGTGACTTGCTGCCGGAGTGAGAAGTTGAGCTCGCTATAGATTTAGTGCATGGTACTAGACCTGTATCGATGGCTCCATATAGAATGTTTGCATCAGATTTGGACGAGTTGAAGAAATAGTTAGAGGATTTGCTCAAGAAGAAGTTTGTTCTACCTAGTGTTTTATCGTGGGGAGCACCAATGTTGTTGGTTAAGAAGAAAATGGTAGCATGGGGTTGTGTGTTGATTATCAACAACTGAATAAGGTTACTATAAAAAATAAGTATCATCTTCCAAATTTGATGATCTGATGGATCAATTATTTGGTGCTTTCATGTTCAGTAAGATTGATTTGCAATTGGGTTATCATTAGATTCGTGTGAAGCCAAAAGATATTCCAAAGACTGCATTTAGAACTCCACATGGTCACTGCGAGTATTCAGTGATGTTGTTCGGTGTGTCTAATGCATCAGGTGTATTCATGGAGTATATGAATAGGATTATCCATCCTTAATTCGATCAATTTTTGGTTGTTTTCATCGATAATATTTTGGTGTACTTCAAGTCAGATGAAGATCATGCAGAACATTTGAGAGTTGTGCTACAAACTTTGCAAGATAAGAAGTTATATGCGAATTTTTCCAAGTGTGAGTTCTGGTTGCGTGAAGTGAGTTTCCTTAGTCATGTGATTTCTAGTGGTGGTATTGCGGTTGATCCATCGAAGGTTGACATCATGTTGTAGTGGGAGACTCCGAAATCTGTTACAGAGATCAAACATTTTATGGGCTTGGTTGGTTCCTATAGAATGTTTATAGAAGGAATTTCGAAGTTAGCTTTTTTACTCAGTTGACTCAGAAAGGTCAGGCTTACATGTGGGATGTGCAGTGTGAAGATAGTTTTCAAGAGCTCAAGAAGAAATTGAAACCAACGCCGATTTTGATTTTGCCAAGTCCAAGTGAATCTTTTGTTGTGTATTGTGATGCTTTGAAGATGGGTGAGTTTGGGTGGTGTACTTGTGCAGAAAGGTCAAGTTGTGGCATATGCTTCAATACAGATGAAGTTTTATGAGACGAATTATCCTACCCATGATTTAGAGTTGGAAACTATAGTGGTTATGCTTAAAGTTTGGGACATTATATGTATGGCTCTATCGTGGTGCAAAAAATACCATGGGCATTCGCGCCCCTAAAATGATAACAGAGTCGCCACCGAAGTTTATTTATTCAAAAAGAAAAGGGAAAATATCTATAAAATCCATAAAGAAAAAAATAAAATGGTACTCGCAACCAAATTTGAGTCGTAAGTCGGTTATGAGAGGGGAAGGTATTAACACCCCTAACATCCGTTGTAGTCAACGGGAACCATATTGTTAGATTTACGAATATAATGCTAACTTTATTTTTTTTCTTCTAATTATTTAAATTTTTAAAGGAAAAGACTAAAAATAAGTTTTTTATTAGGGTGTCTCACGAGACGTTGAATCTCGCTTCTACGTATCCCTATATGCGATGGGGAACTCAAGATACTTAGTCACATTCGAGCAGAAAACATTTGCTTGCAACCCAAAACATGGAGAAGTGAACATTGACATTGCATCAAAATGGACAATATAATTTGGATTCTCACTGAGTTATGTTCTTATTGTATTAGAGCAAAAATAGTTCTTACTTCTTGAACATGGTAGGAATAAAGCTTTTGTTTGCATCGTCTCAGAATGGACTTGTCATACCCCAAAATTCATCCTATCATATACAACTTTCATCTGACCCATGATCATACTACACATACATGCATTCATTCTTTTATCATCATAATTGCATTAACATTCATAACCAAAGGCATATTACATGGACTTAAGGCATGGTGTTCACACCTGAGAAAAAATTGGGTTTTTTCGGATAAAACTTCAAAGGAAAATGTGTATCAAAGCAAAAAAATCATTTTTGGTCTGTGTAACCAGTTACTCAATTCCATGTAACCGGTTACCCCCTGATCAGTAACCATTTATAGTAATTTTCATTACTTATCTGACGCAAAACAGAGACATTTGACAGACTATGCACGCATTTAAGGTACAATTCGAGTAGTTTTACTTCAGTTATGTCATTTACGCATTTTTAATCTTTATTATGTTTTATTTTGTTTATCTTGATTTTATGCGTGGGATAGCTGTGTTTTTGTCAGACAGATCCAGGTAGAAGAACCGGCGGACTCAAAACACGACAGTGCGAGAGTCCGGTACGAAAAAGAGCAGAAAATCCCAGTACAGGAGGCCTGACACGGCCACCCGTGTCACCTGACACGGGCCGTGTCAGGGAAAGGGAAATAGAAGAAGAAAACAGTAGCCTGACACGGCCACCCGTGTCAGTTGACACGGGCCGTGTCAGTTGACACGGGCCGTGTCAGGCAGAACTTCACCCCGTGTTGGGCATGCCATGGGCGTGTCAGGAGAGCCAGTAGGCTGACACTGTAACACCCTTCTAAAATACCCCAAATATTTAATTAAAATAGCAATATATCAATCAGAGTAATTATGCAATTAAGGGTGTCACACAATCATTTCACACCATTCACCATAATAACTGTCATGCTCTTTTATTAATTCAAAACATAAAGCATTTGCACAATACGCAGCGGATAGAAATCAAATCAATCATGCAAAACATGTAACACATTACATGTAAAATTATTTAACAAGGTAAAACATCCCGTCCCGATGTTACATCTATCAGAGCATGACCCACTAAGGAGACTACACTAGACTCCAAGCACTAGCTTCTACTCAATCACTGCTCGTTACCTGAAAAATAGTTGTAAGGGTGAGTTCCTCAATCGATATAATAAGCATTATAAAATATCATGTAATGCTAAGTAAATAACACATTAATCACCCTAATCATATCACACATTCGGTAACGGCAACCTCCACTCAAACATCATAATCATGCTCAACATAAACATCAAAACACACGTATAATATTGGAACACATCCATTCATATTATACACAATACATACATTATGCAATGAGACTCCATGCATGCGGTACCGACTATTCGTGAACATATAGTTCACCTCACCGATCAAATCCAGATACGGCTACCAAGCCCACTAGTCCCACTCATTTGAGACCTAGTGACTCACTCACTAACTCCTCACCATGGGAATTAGCTACCACCCCAAGGGCTATGCTATGCACGCTAATCACCTAGCATGCAAACATCAACAATAATCTACAATGATTTACTCACTAATTCCTCACCATGGGAATTAGCTACCACCATAAAGGCCACAATATGCATGCTAATTCACCTAGCAATGCAACATCATCAACAACAATCCACAATGGACATATGCTCACACTCTAAGCCATAAAACAGTTCATTCACCAACACATGCATAATATATACATTCACAACATTATGCATATTTTCACACATCATCAGCATATTTATCACATAATCATATCATGTCATGCCAATTAATCAATCACAGTATTAGCACACTCTACTAATACCTATACTACTCAAAACAACGGGAAATGATCCCTACTATATCACATACCGATATAGGCCAACCATCAAATATGTACACAACATTTAAATACCAATTTTCCCATTTTTCAACAGTGTTAACCGGTTAACGCCTTGGGTTAACCGGTTAACGCAACACAGAACACGCTTTCTGGCAAAACCCAACAGTGTTAACCGGTTAACGCCTGGGTTAACCGGTTAACACAGACAGAACAGCAATTTCTCAGAAATCACAACAGTGTTAACCGGTTAACGCCCTGGGTTAACCGGTTAACGCAAGCAAAACAGCAATACCTCACAATTCCTAACAGTGTTAACCGGTTAACACCCTGGGTTAACCGGTTAACGCAAGACAGAAAGTTGTTCCTGCGCTAACACGAAGCCGAATGCAGAATTCTCCGCATTTTCCGCCGTTGGAGGACTTCCGGACCTCCGATTCCGATTCCGTAAAAAGCTATACGTTCGGGAAATCACAACTCACACAAATACAGATTCAATTACAGCTTTAACACAACTTATCCAACACAATTTTTCAGCATTCAACATCCAAATTAGGGTCAATTCAACGGTTTATCACTACCCATTACATGTTAACCCATAATACCCATTAAACGACGATAAACCCCCCTTACCTGAGTTAATCCGGCGAATCTTTAAGCTTCAAGCTCTTCTCTTCTCCAACCTTCTTCCTCTTGCTCTGCCTCTTTGCCCTTTTCCTCTTTTTGAGCCGCTTCTCTGTTTTCACGTGAAAACCCTCTTTACCAAAATGAAACTCTTTTCTTATTTCCAACTTATATATTTTCCAATAATTATTATTCTAATAATAATAATAATAATAATAATCCAATACTTCCAATTATTTAATTAAATTAATAAATATAATATTAACTTAAATTAAATAATTATCTTATTTTTATCGGGGTGTTACAACTCTCCCCCACTAAAAGAGTTTTCGTCCTCGAAAACATACCTCAAGCGAATAACTCCGGATAAGACTCCTTCATCTGACTCTCAAGTTCCCAAGTCACATTGCCACCTGCTGGTCCTCCCCACGCTACCTTTACCAAAGCAATCTTTTTACCCCGCAGCTGCTTCAACTCTCGATCCTCGATCCTCATAGGTGATGTTTCAACAGTCAGGTTATCTCTCACCTGTACATCATCTATTTGGACTACATGCGACGGATCATGAATGTACCTCCTCAACTGAGACACATGAAAAACCTCATGCAAATTCGCAAGCGACGGCGGTAAAGCGATACGATAGGCTACCTCCCCTATCCTCTCCAAAATCTGATAAGGACCAATAAATCGAGGTGTCAACTTCTTCGACTTCAAAGCTCGACCAACACCAGTTATCGGAGTAACACGGAGTAACACATGATCTCCCTCTTGAAACTCAAGTGACTTCCTCCTCTTGTCGTGATAACTCTTCTGACGACTCTGAGCAATTCTCATCTTCTCCTGAATCATCTTAATCTTTTCCGTAGTCTGTTGAACAATCTCCGGTCCAACCACAACACTCTCACCGGACTCATACCAACATAAAGGCGTCCGACATCTCCTACCATACAAAGCTTCAAACGGTGCCATACCAATGCTCGAATGAAAACTATTGTTGTAGGTAAACTCAATCAAAGGTAAATAACAATCCCAAGCACCTCCCTTTTCCAAAACGCACGCCCTCAAAAGATCCTCTAGTGACTGAATCGTCCTCTCAGTCTGGCCATCAGTCTGCGGATGATATGCAGAACTCAATCTCAGCTTAGTTCCCAAAGCCTTCTGCAAACCTTCCCAAAACTTCGATGTAAATCTAGGATCTCTGTCCGAAACAATACTCGACGGAATACCATGCAAACTTACGATCTTCTCAATATACAACTCGGCTAATCTCTCTAACGGATAATCCATTCTGATCGGAATGAAATGAGCCGATTTTGTCAATCTGTCGACAATCACCCAAATAGCTTCAAAATTCTTAATTGTCCTCGGTAAACCAGAAACAAAATCCATACTGATACTATCCCACTTCCACTCTGGAATAGCCAACGGTTGCATTAGCCCAGACGGCTTCTGATGCTCAATCTTTGACTTCTGACAAGTCAAACAAGAATAAACAAAACTCGCAATTTCTCTTTTCATTCCCGGCCACCAAAATAACTTTTTCAAATCATGATACATCTTCGTAGCCCCAGGATGAATACTCAGGCCACTACGATGTCCTTCCTCAAGAATACTCTTCTTAAGCTCGGTAACATCCGGAATACACACCCGATTACCAAATTTCAAAACACCATTCTCATCAACTCTGAATTCACCACCTTGACCTTGATTCACTAGAGTCAACTTATCTACCAAAAGCACATCGGATTTCTGACTCTCTCTAATCTCATCCAGAATACCACTTGTTAACTTCAACATTCCCAGTTTAACACTATTGTGAGTACTCTCACACACCAAACTCAAGTCTCTAAACTGCTCAATTAAATCCAATTCCTTAACCATTAACATAGACATATGCAATGATTTCCGACTCAATGCATCAGCCACTACGTTTGCTCTACCCGGATGGTAATTCAAACCAAAGTCATAATCCTTCAGAAACTCTAACCATCTCCTCTGTCTCATATTCAGCTCTTTCTGATCAAACAAATACTTTAAACTTTTATGGTCACTGAAAACCTCAAATCTTGACCCGTACAAGTAATGTCTCCATAACTTCAGAACAAATACCACGGCTGCCAACTCTAAATCGTGTGTCGGATAGTTCCTCTCATGAATCCTCAGTTGTCTCGAAGCATAAGCTATAACCTGCTTATTCTGCATCAACACACCACCCAAACCCAACAATGAAGCATCACAGTAAACCTCAAATGATTCCGACGAACTCGGCAATATCAGAATAGGAGCAGTAGTCAACCTCCTCTTTAACTCTTGGAAACCTTCTTCACATTTTGAGTCCCAAACAAACGCTTGCCCCTTTCTAGTCAACATCGTCAACGGTAACGCCAACTTAGAAAATCCCTCGATGAACTTCCTATAATAACCAGCCAAACCAAGAAAACTCCTTATCTCAGAAACTGACTTCGGAGCTTCCCACTTAGATACCGCTTCTATCTTAGAAGGATCAACAGCAACACCATCTCTTGAAATCACATGACCAAGAAAACTAACCTCTTCTAACCAAAATTCACACTTTGACAGTTTAGCAAATAACTTCTTTTCTCGTAGAACTCCTAAAACCAATCTCAAATGCTCAGTATGCTCTTCTTCAGATTTCGAATACACCAAAATATCGTCAATAAACACCACAACAAACTGATCTAGGTACGGATGGAAAATCCTATTCATATACTCCATAAATACTCCAGGCGCATTAGTCACACCAAAAGGCATTACAGAATACTCATAATGTCCATACCTTGTTCTGAAAGCAGTCTTCTAAATATCCTCAGTTTTCACACGTATCTGATGATATCCCGACCTCAAATCTATTTTGCTGAACACACTCGCACCAACCAACTGATCCATCAAATCATCAATCCTCGGCAAAGGATACCGATTCTTGATCGTCATTTTATTCAGTTGCCTGTAGTCCACACACAACCTCATAGTGCGTTCTTTCTTCTTAACCAATAACACTGGTGCACCCCACGGTGACACACTCGGACGAATAAATTTCTTATCCAACAGATCTTCCAACTGACTCTTCAATTCAGTTAACTCAACAGCAGACATACGGTACGGAGCCATCGACACCGGCCTAGTACCAGGTACTAAATCAATCGAGAACTCAACTTCACGCTCTGGCGGTAATTCATTCACTTCTCCCGGAAACACATCAGGAAAATCACACACCACAGCTAGATCGCAAATCACCAGTTTATCTTTAGCCTCCAAAGTCGCTAACAGCATAAACAACTCTGCCCCATCTGCTACTGCCTCATTCACCTGCCTCGCTGATAGAAACAAATCCTTTCCTTCCTCAATCTCAGGAAAAATCACAGTCTTATCAAAACAATTGATATAGACTCGGTTAAACACCAACCAGTTCATACCCAGAATAACATCAATCTGCACAAGTGGAAGACACACTAGGTCCATCCCAAAGTCTCTACCAAAAATACTCAAAGGACAATTTAAACAAACTGAAGTAGTAGTCACTGAACCCTTCGCAGGAGTATCAATCACCATACTTCCATGCATCTCAGATATCTCTAACTTAAGTTTCACAGCACAATCCAAAGATATAAAGGAATGAGTCGCACCTGTGTCAATAATAGCTACAAGAGGAAAGCCATTAATATAACACGTACCTCGGATCAAACGATCATCTGCAGAAGTCTCAGAACCCGATAAAGCAAAGACCTTGCCTCCCGACTGGTTCTCTTTCTTCGGCTTAGGACACTGTGGACTGATATGACCCACTTCTCCACAGTTGAAACAAGTCACAGTCTTCGACCGGCACTCTGCAGCCAAATGACCACCTTTGCCACACTTAAAACACTTCTTCTCATTACTGGTACACTCATGGATACGATGTCCAGCCTGACCACATCTGAAACACTTAGCAGGGGCACTGGAGTCTCCCCCACTAGGCCTCTTCATCCCACTCTGTCTCTGGAAACCTTTGCCAGCTGCATACGGTTTCCCACGATCATTCTGATTCTTGCCTTTCCTATCAACCCTCTGCTGATAGCTTTCCGCTCTGGCTTTGGTATCCTGTTCAAAAATCCTGCAACAGTCAACCAAGTCCGAAAACACTCTAATCCGCTGATATCCAATAGCCTGCTTGATCTCGGGACGTAACCCGTTCTCAAACTTCACACATTTCGAAAATTCCCCAGTGGCCTCATCATATGGAGTGTAATACTTCGACAGCTCTGTGAACTTAGCAGCATACTCAGTAACAGACCGGTTGCCCTGCTTCAATTCTAAGAACTCTATCTCTTTCTTTCGTCTAACATCCTCTGGAAAATACTTCCTCAGGAATCTCTCTCTGAACACAGCCCAAGTGATCTCAGCATTCCCAGCAGATTCCAACTCAGTGCGGGTAGCCACCCACCAATCATCTGCTTCCTCTGACAGCATATGCGTACCGAACCTGACCTTCTGGTTCTCGGCACACTCAGTCACTCAGAAGATCCTCTCAATCTCCTTTAACCACTTCTGAGCACCATCTGGATCGTATGCTCCCTTGAACATTGGAGGATTGTTCTTCTGGAACTCACTCAGTTGACGAGCAGCTCCCATTCCCACAACATTCGGATTTCCCCCAAGTACTCCAGCTAGCATACCCAGAGCCTCAGCAATCGCAGCATCGTCTCTTCCTCTTCCCGCCATCTCTATTCTGAAAACCCAACAAGCTAAAACAATAAGTACTGATAGGGTTACACAACACCTATCACGTACAGGGAAACAGAATAATTACGACTCGACTCGACCGACTATGCTCTGATACCACTAATGTAACACCCTTCTAAAATACCCCAAATATTTAATTAAAATAGCAATATATCAATCAGAGTAATTATGCAATTAAGGGTGTCACACAATCATTTCACACCATTCACCATAATAACTGTCATGCTCTTTTATTAATTCAAAACATAAAGCATTTGCACAATACGCAGCGGATAGAAATCAAATCAATCATGCAAAACATGTAACACATTACATGTAAAATTATTTAACAAGGTAAAACATCCCGTCCCGATGTTACATCTATCAGAGCATGACCCACTAAGGAGACTACACTAGACTCCAAGCACTAGCTTCTACTCAATCACTGCTCGTTACCTGAAAAATAGTTGTAAGGGTGAGTTCCTCAATCGATATAATAAGCATTATAAAATATCATGTAATGCTAAGTAAATAACACATTAATCACCCTAATCATATCACACATTCGGTAACGGCAACCTCCACTCAAACATCATAATCATGCTCAACATAAACATCAAAACACACGTATAATATTGGAACACATCCATTCATATTATACACAATACATACATTATGCAATGAGACTCCATGCATGCGGTACCGACTATTCGTGAACATATAGTTCACCTCACCGATCAAATCCAGATACGGCTACCAAGCCCACTAGTCCCACTCATTTGAGACCTAGTGACTCACTCACTAACTCCTCACCATGGGAATTAGCTACCACCCCAAGGGCTATGCTATGCACGCTAATCACCTAGCATGCAAACATCAACAATAATCTACAATGATTTACTCACTAATTCCTCACCATGGGAATTAGCTACCACCATAAAGGCCACAATATGCATGCTAATTCACCTAGCAATGCAACATCATCAACAACAATCCACAATGGACATATGCTCACACTCTAAGCCATAAAACAGTTCATTCACCAACACATGCATAATATATACATTCACAACATTATGCATATTTTCACACATCATCAGCATATTTATCACATAATCATATCATGTCATGCCAATTAATCAATCACAGTATTAGCACACTCTACTAATACCTATACTACTCAAAACAACGGGAAATGATCCCTACTATATCACATACCGATATAGGCCAACCATCAAATATGTACACAACATTTAAATACCAATTTTCCCACTTTTCAACAGTGTTAACCGGTTAACGCCTTGGGTTAACCGGTTAACGCAACACAGAACACGCTTTCTGGCAAAACCCAACAGTGTTAACTGGTTAACGCCCTGGGTTAACCGGTTAACACAGACAGAACAACAATTTCTCAGAAATCACAACAGTGTTAACCGGTTAACGCCCTGGGTTAACCGGTTAACGCAAGCAAAACAGCAATACCTCACAATTCCTAACAGTGTTAACCGGTTAACACCCTGGGTTAACCGGTTAACGCAAGACAGAAAGTTGTTCCTGCGCTAACACGAAGCCGAATGCAGAATTCTCCGCATTTTCCGCCGTTGGAGGACTTCCGGACCTCCGATTCCGATTCCGTAAAAAGCTATACGTTCGGGAAATCACAACTCACACAAATACAGATTCAATTACAGCTTTAACACAACTTATCCAACACAATTTTTCAGCATTCAACATCCAAATTAGGGTCAATTCAACGGTTTATCACTACCCATTACATGTTAACCCATAATACCCATTAAACGACGATAAACCCCCCTTACCTGAGTTAATCCGGCGAATCTTTAAGCTTCAAGCTCTTCTCTTCTCCAACCTTCTTCCTCTTGCTCTGCCTCTTTGCCCTTTTCCTCTTTTTGAGCCGCTTCTCTGTTTTCACGTGAAAATCCTCTTTACCAAAATGAAACTCTTTTCTTATTTCCAACTTATATATTTTCCAATAATTATTATTCTAATAATAATAATAATAATAATAATAATCCAATACTTCCAATTATTTAATTAAATTAATAAATATAATATTAACTTAAATTAAATAATTATCTTATTTTTATCGGGGTGTTACAGACACGGCCACCCGTGTCAGCCCAAGCCCAATATTTCCAATTTTTCCGGGCTTTTCATTCTTCGGGCTTTATGGAGACATCTTTGGACATGTCCAACTGCTGCTGAGAACTTTCAATATAAAAAAAGGTCTTCTGCCAAAGGAAAAATAATCTTGGAATACAGCAAACAACAGTATTGTGAAGCAATCAAGTATTACAGAGATCAAGGCATTTGGAGAGCTGAAGAGATTCATGAGCGGGAGAGATTGAAGATCAAAGTCATCCAATTACTTGTAATGTGTAATTTTTACCGTGAATTGGTTTTAAACAATATGAGTAGCTAAACCCCCCAATGCTAGGGGGGTGTACCTGATTTAGAATTGTAATGAATTTAAGTTTACATTTGCATTTATAATATTTTATTTACGGTAACCTTTTGATGTGTTTATTGCTTTCTCTTTCGGATCAATCGAGATTGATCCATGGTTATCACTTAGGCTGGACCGCCACTGATAAGGTTTTCATCAGGTTACTCTGTAGTAGATATCACCTAGGACTAGGGATACCCTGTATGAACCAGAGCATTCTTGATATTATACAGCTTAACTTCACCCTCATTGGCTATGGACATAGGAATGAGGGTAGATTGATTAAAGGTTTTCTCACCAAGGACTTGGAAGAAAATACCCTTGAGAACTGGTAGTAATTCATATTTGTTGATGCAATAATAACTCATAGTTATTACAGGGATAAATCATACACCTTCCCTGGCATTGTTCCTTTTTCTCTATAAACCCTTATTTTCATATTTCTTTATTATTTTCTTTTTACCCTGAAAAACCAAATTAATACTTTTTGTTTAATTGAATGATACTTTAAACTCAATACTAACGTGCAGTCCTTGAGATCGACATTCGGGGATTTTCCCCATTATTACTATAAAAGGCAAAATAGTACACTTGCTATTTTTCCGATCACCCCCTTTTAAAATAGGTGTCTATGGCCATTTTTGGTATGTGAAACCCAATCCTAGTAACAGGTTACACATGCGTAACACAGGCTCCATAGGCCATTTTTCCTGATAACCGGTTACACCTGCATAACACAGGCTCCATAGACCAATTTCGGTATGTGTAACTGGTTACAGAAATCCTGGTAACCGGTTACACCTGTGCAGACAACAACAATAACTTTTTTTCCACTCAAAATGACTCATTTTTTACTCACTTATCCACTTGTTTTCCCTATAAATAAAAAATTATTCCCCTCTTATTTTGACAAGCTAGCAGCCCCCAAAATTATGTCAAAACACCATTCGAACCCTCTCCTTAAACCTAAACCCAAACAAATCCTTCCCTCTCAAATCACCACCCACCAACTTTTTCTTCATTTTATTTTTTCCTCAAAAACCTTTTATTCTCTAACATTCACAACCCAACCCATCCATTAAGTTTCAACCATAAAAACATTTACTCTAAACCTCTTGCTTCATATTCAAGCTCAACACTATAACAACTTAATTTTTTCACATTTTGGTAATGATTATAGCTCAAACTCTTTAGCACTTTGGTTATGTTTTTGTGTTGGAAATGGTTGGGTGTTCTTGAGTTATTTTTGAGAGAGTTTTGAATCAAGTTTGAGACAAATGATTAAGTTTAGTTTACACTTTTTTTGGGGGGAATTTTTGCTCTTACTACTTTTTATTCACCATTTTCAATTAAACTATGTTATTGTTATCATTTCCTACTTATTGTTTATCCATTGTTATATTTATATTGGTTGATGAAATCTATTAAGTCATGAATGTGGCTACTTATGGTTGATAAAACCCTCAATATTCCAAACGTATTAATGAATGATCAATGGATCATTCATGATACTTTGAGGCATTGATATGTTGTCTCTATTTCAACCATACTTGAGTCATTTGATGCATATATGAAATCATGTTTGTGTATACTAACTTGCTAATCCATTTGCTTGTTTTGATTCCATTAAATACTAACTTCTAACATTTATATTATTGCACTTTATTTCTTTGCTATTTAAATTCTCACAATTTATTTTCCGCAATTTATTTTATTATTCATTTTATTTCAGGCACTTTATGTTTACGTTCATTGACACTCATTAATATATCATTTACATTATGCCAATTTATTTATTTTCTTACCACTATGTATAATCAAAAAGTATAAAAGACTTATAATCATTTGAGTGATATAATCTTCTATTTGTCAAACTATTGATAGAAAGACTTAGGGTTGTATAACTTTCATTGTTACAAATCTATTGTTAGATGATTATTAATTATCTTCAATATTTTGCATCAATGATAAAATATCCCTTGATGCGCCATATTTTAAATCTTTTGATCTATGGATAGATAATCCTTAAATATTTATTTTGCACATATTACTAACCACTAACTATATTTCATTAACTTTGTTTACTATTAATCTTTATTATTGTGATTTTGTTGATATTGACTTGTAGTCTATTTTATGTCATTCATACTCACTAACCATTGTTATTGTGATATTATTATTATTATCTTGTGATTTACTTTTATTTTTTTACCTTGTAATCTACATTCAAGTACTCATTATCATCATCATCATCATTGTATATACTCATCGTGCATATTTATTAATGTTATTTACTTTATCATCATCATATAATTAAAAACAACAAAAATATGATAAAATGATAAGACCAAAAAATACATTTGACTTGTAATCAACAATTGGACTTAGAGGATTTCACTTAGGACCTTTGTTTGGAGGACTTTGCCTTTATCTTTTGACACTTTATTTTAACTTTGGATTTCATGTGACTTACATACAGGTTGTAAGAATTGCATCATGGCACCACCTTATGGGGACATGTTTGTAAGATGATTATCCTTTGTTTAGCTTAGGTCACTTTTGCACACGCAAGGCTTCCTCTTGGGATACTTTACAGTGAGACCCTTTATTTTCTTGTTGGTTACTTTGTATATTCATTACATTACCCAATTTCATAATCAAATAAATAAACCACTGATTCAACGTCAAGTGGCATTTTCATAATCAAATTCAAAACACTTAAAATTACGATTAGTATTGTGCACCACGAGCCTTAAGTGGTGGAGAATGAGTAAGAATGGAGTATGCATACCCTTACTCTGATTATTTTGGACGCAAGACGCTTGACTTGTTGTCTAGAATTTTCACCTCCGTCCATAGACTTTAGTGTAATCTAATCACAAACATTCTTTTCATAAGTACTTATTCAAGGTAAAAACAATACGACCAATCAAACCTTATTCTTTGCGCCTTAGGGTATCACTCTGAAAACCCTTTTCTCAAAGGTAAAACCAACAAATCCATAAATATTTTCTACTATGAACTACAAACCTCTGATTCCTCATCACTCGATGAGTGATACATAGGCATAAGAGTCACAATCCTTGGCGAGCACAATAATAAAAAACCCAAAAACAAATCCTTTTACTCTCTTTAGAAAATAAACATAAATAAACAATATAAATATCCACATATGCAGACAACCCAAATGGTACCCATGAAGTACCATGGACGTGAGGGATGCTAATACCTTTCCCTTACGTAACCGACTTCCGAATCCAAGTCTCGGTTGAGAGACTGATTCCTTATTCTTACACTTCCTGTGTGCACCTTTTCTCTTTGAGGGTTTTGTCGACTATTCCCCCTCTCCTCTTCCATAAAGTAAATACAAATAAAATTCGGTGGCGACTTTGTGTCATTTTTCTTTTTGACATTTGTCGATCGAATCTCTCCATTTTTCCGGTAGCGACAGCTGGCGACTCTGTTGGGGACAATTTAAGAAAGTCTAGCCTAGTTTGGGTTGTCTTTCTTCTTGCATATTTGGGGATTTATACATTTTTGTGTGTGTATATATTTGATTTTTGTTACTAACCTATGTATATATTTCTTTGTTGGTCAGAAACTTTGACTCTGTGACGAAGAAAAAAAAAGAGTTACAATAATGATTGCAAATGAAAACCATGTGTGAAAGACTCTACACCTGAGTCTGAGAGCTTACTTGAGATAAGAGAGGTTGAGTAGTACGGGTCCTCGGGGAGCTTTCCTCGTGTAGGGTCATACGAGAACCTCACTTAGTGGTATACTCTCTTAGAGGTATTGATGACCGTCGAGGTTTCCGCATAAGCATCCTTATCTTCATTAGAATATGTGACCCTAAGACCCCCTTTAGAACATTTAACCTTGGCCGAGCTAGACCGATGTTCACGTAATATAGGTCCCCAGGGAGCTTTCCTCGCGAGGGTCGATACAAATATCTCACTTAGAGTAGATTTCCTTGATGGAGTTGTCGTCTGGCAAGTAAATTGACATAAGCGGCAAACAGTCAAGGGAGTCCTTGACTATAAGGACAGTGTCTTACACCCAATTTCTCAAAAGTCCTAGATCATGCAAAGTGAGAATCATGGTTTGAAAAGCAGTCATTATTAAACCTCACTTCATCACGATGATCCCAAATTTTGAACCACTTGCCTAAAAGTTCCATGGAAAAACTAATAAAAACCGTTCATCCATACATTCGTTCATACATCATTAGTTAATATGCAAATCTCTTAAGCATTTCGTTTGTTTAAACGCAGAATTACAAGACTTTTTTACCAACACAATCATGGACCCCTCAGCAAGGAAATCACTTTCATATTCAGATACAAGAGTCCAAATCTTGGCATTGAAGGTCATTTGCTTTAGAGTAACATCCCTCAAGGACAACAAATTTAGAGCTACCTTCGACAACATCATAGACCTCTTGACAGAAAAGGTTGACTATGGTGCAATCACTACATTGGTTCGATATTATGACGTCCCTCTAAGATGCTTCACTTTCCCTGAATTCCAAATTTCTCCAACTCTATAAGACATTGAAAGACTTCTTAACCGACCGTTGAAGGAATATAACCCCTTCCCCAAGTTGGAAGAAGGATTTTGTTTGTCTAAGCTTCGAAAGAGTGAGGGTGGGCCGCTCCATGATAATGTTGCATTGTGATGTGTTGTCCACAACAAGATATTTGACATTGGTTATCTTCGTGTTCTCGTTTAGACCGAACATGATCTTGAGATTTACGTGGCCCTTTACATGTAGATGCTCGCAAAAAAGCCCGACTAGGGAGCCTTGAAACATTCAGATGTCATCTGAATCAAGTTGGAGTCTCGCAAATGCGTCATAAAACTGTACTTTTGTTGAGCTTCTGAGTTTAATTAGTACTCTCTTTTCGTCTCAATCATCATACTACACAGTGATGACCATAAGGTCATTGTTATGAAGAAGAATGTTAGTAACACTTTATTGGAAAAGATGATTTTGGGCTTTGCCTCCCTTTCCAAGTTTGCTTTAGGGATGACGGGTAAGGCGTTCGCTGTCAAAACCTATCAACATACTTTTGGCGGAAAGAGCTAGATTCTCCATCTCCAACAAACTCTATCACTATGGTGTTAACAAACACATATGCGTTGGTAGGTGTTGTGGCACATTGTTTCCCTACCATGTTGAAGAATGTGAGTGAGGTAGTTGATAAATGAAAAAGGGTGTGGTCCAGGTTTGTTTTACTAGACCTTACGGTGGACACCAACTGTACTTGCAGAAAAAGTACAATGAGAGAAAACCCTTTGATGTGTAGGATCCTACGGGTTTTTTAGAGTTTTTAAGTGTGGTGAGAGCTCGCTCATGAATGGTTGTGGAAAGCTCGTTATTTGTATTTCTAAGGGAATTTCGTGATCGGAGATCCCCTCTTCAATCCTAAGACTGATGTATTTATAAAGACTCGTTGGCCAGGAAATGTGACAAATAGGAGATTCTCCTACTTGAACCATACGGGGAAGACGTTTTTTTTCTTCTATTGACTGAGCTCTTCAATCAACTACTGTAGGGGACATGTCAACTACTATAAGGGACATGTCACCACTCACGTTTTATTAAGAGGATAGACGATAAAGCTGGTTGGGTGGCCCAAGTCCAATCTGAACGAGCTATGGCGTATCCAAGACGGCATGCAGAGCAAATTGTATCCTCGCCCAATGTCAGAATGTTTGACTTGTCCTGTTTCCAAAACAAATAAAAATAATTGAAGAAATAAAGGTATAAATTTATTATCCTCTTTTGTATTTCATACAAACTAATAAATATATTAATATTGAATGAAAAATTTATTACTTTAAAAAAATACATTTTACTAATAATATATAAATTAAAATTAAAATAATTAAAAATGACTAAAATAACAAAAAAAAAATAGGAGATGCATTACCGTTATTTAGTGACCGACATGCATCCCGTTAAATTATATTGATATTTTAAAATGACTTTGATGATTTTGCAAATGAATGGTTTATTATCACACTATCGTCTGAAATTTCTTTACACTGACGGTACGTGTCTATTAAATTCAAATAATAAATAGTGAAAGATATATATATATATATATATATATATATATATATATATATATATATATATATATATATATATATATATATATATATATTAATAATGAATAATATTAACTTAATAAAGAACATATATAATGAACTATATCAACTTAACAATATAAATAAATATAAATATTCAAAAGTAGGAGAGCAATACAACTCATGAAAAACAATGGTGCAAACGTTGTTTATGTAGGAGGAAATGGACACAAACATTGATCACAACGCATGTTACAAATCTTTAGACATTCATCCTTGTATGCAACCGGTCCACAACGCTTTTCACACGCATCTGCACAATCTGAATTAAACCAAATATCAAAAAAACTATACTAGTATACTTTTATGAAAATTATATTAGCCTGATAGAGCCATTACCTCGGGGAATTAACGATATTTCTACACTGACCTGTCAAATTTTAATTTAAAGGGAAAAATAGAGAGTTTTTTTTTTTAATATTCAGGTTTTTAAAAAAAAATTCAAAAATAAACATTTTTTCAAAAAATTTATAAAATTGGGCAATTTTTGCCCTAATTTTGTACATAGGCGCCACCCTAGTTGGCGCCTACCCTTAAAGGGTAGGGCAAGTCGCCACTAGGAGTGGCGCCTACACTCTATTTTTTTTTTTTTTTGTTAATATTTTTTTTTTAAATTTTTTTTTTAATTTATGAATTTAGATTTATTATAAATTATATAAATTTATATTAATACATATATATAAATAAAATTATTTACAAGATTAATATATATATATATATATATATATATATATATATATATATATATATATATATATATATTAATTTATATATATATTAATTAAATTTATAAGTAATTAATATTATTTATAAATTTTTGGGAAAATTAGGGTTAATCATATTAAGGTTAATTTATCAAGTGCGACACTAATTAGGGTTAAGTAGATTGGTGTACAACCCAGATCTTTTCCTATAAATAAAGTGTTATTTTCTTGCATTTTCTTCACCACTGTTTCCTATCACTTTCTCTATCAAGTTGAGTTCATGGCATCCCCAAGACCGTCTTCATGGCAGCGAACATCATCAAGGCGCCCGGATCCTGAACAAGTAATCTTAAAAAGGGATGGGCATGTTATTTTCTCGCCTTTGAAACCCCCAATGGAGATGAAATTTTGGAACATCCGTTCGTTGGACCAACTAAAAAGGTCCTTGATGTCTTTGTTAGAGGGAGATTACCAACCTGGTGAAGTCATCAGAAGGATTCAGAGGCTTAGAACAAGGTTCTCATTTGAAACTGGAGAAACGATACGTTAGTGGGTTGAAGTTGAAAGCGACATTGATTGCATCCAAATGATGCATGGATCAGACGACATAGTGTTAACTGTTGTAATTTCTTAGATTTTAATGGTTGTTTGTCATGTTGTTGTTGTATTTGTTATTGTTCTAGTACTTGTTCTTGTTTTAGTACTTGTTTTTGTTCCAGTATTTGTTTTTGTTTTAGTAATTGGTGTTGTAATGTTAGATGTTTGTGTTTGTTGTTCAAGTGTCATCTTCTATTTGGAATAAAAAGTAAACTTTAATGATAAATAGCATTGGTACACAGATTTATGAATATGAAAACTAAGTTGTGGAACTAGATCCACGATATGGACATTTGTTCTTATTATGCCCTAGTTGTCTACATATGCTACACTTCCTCTGCATTTTCTCTGCGACGTCCATTTCAGTTCTAATGCGCCTGCTATTTGGGCGACCACTTTTATTCCGCCGCATTGATTCGTTGTGCCAAACAATTTCCCCGTCATACTCTGGCCAATACGCCTCCAATGCTACCACCGGAAAGGGATTGTCGTATACATTGAGCAATGTTGCGACTTTGTAGATGGGAGACACTACGATAATGCATCGAAGTGGCTGTGTGAACACGCTGCAATGACATGGGAACAAGGCATACGATAGGCCTGAAATTGACCACAGTCGCACCAACGGTCTGGTATTAGGACCCTATACTCTTGTCTGGGCAGCCCTTGGTTGTGGTCAATTGTTTCCTTGACACTAAAAGTGTGGCCATGGCGGTCGAATTCCGTAACCCGATGGCTGCTGGCTTTGGCAGATTCCTGCCTCATAAACTTCATGCAGGCATCACTATATACCTGACTCGTTTGCAACACTTCATGCCAGCGCCTGCCTCTTGTTACGAACAACGTTGCCATCCGAAAATAGGTCGCACTCACCAATGCGGTTACCGGGAGGTTACGTATGCCCTTAAAGACGCCATTCATTGATTCCACAAGATTTGTTGTCATGTGGCCCCACCTCACCCCATCGTCGTATGATCTAGTCCACTTCGCTCTGTCGATATTATCGATCCACCTCCCTGCATCAGAATTTGCCAACACTATTTCCCGGCGGTAGTATTGGAATCCAGGTTGGTTTAATGCATACCCCGCGTTTATTAAATGTTGCTTCAAGAAGTTATCCTTGAACTCCCGCATAAAATTTTGAGCAATATGCCTGATGCAGTAGACATGGGTAGACGGGGGGTCATGCTAACCATTTGCTGGATTATTGTATGCACTGTCTATAGAAGCGTGCCTATCAGAAATCACACAGATGCCAGCTTGTGGAGTCACGTGCGTTCGGAGATTCTTAAGGAAGAAACTCCAAGCAGCAGCCGTTTCTCCTTCTACCAATGCAAAGGCTATTGGGAAAATATTAGAATTTCCATCTTGTGCGACCGCCATCAGTAACGATCCTTTGTATTTCCCATACAGCCAAGTGCCATCGACTTGAACAAGTGGTTTGCAGAATGTAAAACCGATGATGCAGGGACGGAATGCCCAGAAAAGTCTATGGAATATTCCATTACCTTCTAGACGAGTTCCGTTAGGGGATTGTGCCGGCAAGGTCTCCATTATAGAAACCGTCCCAGGTGAATACAATCGTAGTGCAGCCAGGTAGCGTGGTAGTTGTTTGTATGACTCCTCCCAGTTACCGTATACCAGTTCAATTGTCTTGGTTTTCGCTAACCAAGCCTTTCTGTATGACGGTGTATATTTGAAAACAGCCACGCAATGGGAGATAATTGTTTTGACCTTCAGTGACGGGTCAGCCTCAACTATAGGTAATATGGAATGGCAGATCATATCATGGCTAAGTTTGCGATGATCCTGTGCCATGTTGGTGTTGACGCAAATGTGAGCTTGAGAAATGGACCCTATCACCCACGCATTATGTTTCTTCTTATACGATGCCATCAACCTATACCCACACTCCGGATTTTTGCATACAATAACGTATCTTTCCGGATTTGATTTGATAACATCGTAGTCAACACAGTTTTTCAAGTGCCAGTTCTTTATTGCTAACAGACACTCTTCCTTGGTCCGAAATTGGTCACCCTTCTTTAAGTCCTCATCATACCTCATATATGGGTTGTAGAACATATCTGATGAGGGCTCATCCTCGCCCAAGTTAAGTGTTGTGAAGTGCGCAGGCGGTGAGTAGCGTTGCGCTATAGGTATTTGAACTTGGTCTTCGTCTTCAGAATCACGGTTCACCAAGTCATCAACCACGTCTTCAGCATCATCAACCACATCGTCTTCAACGTGGTGCTCAACATCTTGTTCGTCATCAATCACAGGATCAATAACCTGTAACTGAATATTCTGAGTTGGTTGAAATTGTTCCAACACAATGTACAACACTATGTATTCGTAACCAGAATACTCATGGTTACGAAACATGTATTTTGTCTCCATGTCATTTTGAATCAATGACTTATAAAACTTGACAGAGTTGTTTTCTGAAAAAAAAGGTTGTTGATAAAAAATTTGGGACACGGGTTGTCTTAGTTTGGACTCAATCTTTTTCTTCAGATAAGAGAAGTCAACTCCTCTATTTAGACAAAAACGAGTGCATTCGGTGTTTCTAAATAGGAAGCCAGACATATCACATTCATAAGTCTCACCATTGACGTGAGCTTTGATTTTGTATTGTGATGAAGATGCCATGTTTTGTGAAGGTTTTGTGAAGATATTGTGAAG
Organism: Lathyrus oleraceus; assembly: GCF_024323335.1. Classification (NCBI taxonomy): domain Eukaryota; kingdom Viridiplantae; phylum Streptophyta; class Magnoliopsida; order Fabales; family Fabaceae; genus Lathyrus; species Lathyrus oleraceus. Next base: position 229,567,623 of record NC_066583.1, read on the forward strand.
GTTTTGTGAAGGTTTTGTGATGATATTGTGAAGGTTTTATGAAGATTGATGTGAAGATATTGTGAATACCTTTGTGAAAATGTGTGTGAATATTTATACTGCAAGATTCCGACACATCTTTGCATGCATGTCTTCAACCAAGTCTTCCCCAAGAGCAACGCATGCAAAACTTGGACACGTGTAAAGCATGCAAGAACTTGCAGGCAACGTGGAGCTGCATGCATGTAATAATTTTGCCACGTCTACTGCCTATCCATCAAATGTATTCTCCACATAGTCTGAACTTAGTCTCAGCTTTAGCTTTGCTTCCACCAAAAACTTAAACTTCTTGAACTTCCAATACTGAATATCACACTTCCAATACTAAACTACCTCTTTTTTCCATTATGTGTTTAAACAACCTGATTAATTATTTTAAATAATATTCCCACGCATGCCTGATTATTTTAAACAACCTCTTTTATTCAATTTTATTTAAGCTTACTTATTTATTTTAAACAATCTGATTATTTATTTTAAATAATATTCTCACGCATGCCTTCCACGTGTCACACCTTTGCATCATCAGATTCCACCAAGTCTTCCCCAAGACAAGACAACTCCCACCTAGTCTGCACCAATGCATGCCAACACTACCACCTAGCCTGCACCTATTCTGCAAGATTCCCACGCATGTCTTCCACGTGTCACACCTTTGCATCATCAGATTCCACCAAGTCTTCCCCAAGACAAGACAACTCCCACCTAGTCTGCACCAATGCATGCCAACACTACCACCTAGCCTGCACCTATTCTGCAAGATTCCCACGCATGCCTTCCACTTGTCACATTTTTGCATCATCAGATTCCACCAAGTCTTCCCCAAGACAAGACAACTCCCACCTAGTCTGCACCAATGCATGCCAACACTACCACCTAGCCTGCACCTATTCTGCAAGATTCCCACGCATGCCTTCCACGTGTCACACCTTTGCATCATCAGATTCCACCAAGTCTTCCCCAAGACAAGACAACTCCCACCTAGTCTGCACCAATGCATGCCAACACTACCACCTAGCCTGCACCTATTCTGCAAGATTCCCACGCATGTCTTCCACTTGTCACATTTTTGCATCATCAGATTCCACCAAGTCTTCCCCAAGACAAGACAACTCCCACCTAGTCTGCACCAATGCATGCCAACACTACCACCTAGCCTGCACCTATTCTGCAAGATTCCCACGCATGCCTTCCACTTGTCACACCTTTGCATATTCAGTCTACTTGAAAACGAGTATAAATAGAGGGTCATTCTTGCAAGTTTTCATCAACCACTAACACTTTTATTCAGAGAACTCCGGCGAAACTTCTCATCCACCAAGCTTCGTTCTACATTGCAGTCATGTCTCTTCTTACCATGGGCCAAGAACACAGAGGCACTAGGGCAAACATTGCCTCATTCGTAAGTTTTTCTTGAACATTGCCTCTTTCGTATGTTTGTAATTTGTTTTTTAAAAGTCCAATCTAATGATTGTTTATATTGTTTGTTTTTAAAGGATCCCAAGAAATTTCGTCAACGTTCACACCCTATGCCTTATCCAGACCCATGGTGCGTACCTTACATAGAGCGTGCGGGTTTCGGTCATGTTATGCATGTCGTAAATGCCACAATTGATGTCAAATTCATTTTGGCTCTGTGTGAACGTTGGAGACCTGAGACACACACTTTTCACCTACCAACTGGTGAATGTACCGTCACATTAGAGGACGTGTACATGCTTTTGGGTCTTAGAATAGATGGTAAGCCTGTGGCCGGAAATGTTCAACAGCCTAACCAAATATGTGTTCAAATGTTGGGGGTAGATCTGGTCGAGGGTGAGGGGTCTGCCAAAGCAAGGGGTCAGGGTATTAAATTATCTAGCCTACAATTGTACCACGACTCCATAACTTTGACTGAGGAATCCTCCGAACAAGAAAAAGTCATAAAAACCCGGGTTTACATTATGCTATTGTTTGGGAACTTGCTATTTTCCGAAGGGACGGGAAATAGCATAAACTTTATGTACTTGAGTTTGCTCGGGGACATTGATAGAATAAGCACATATAGTTGGGGTTCTGCAGTATTAACATTCCTATATAGCTCTTTGTGTAAAAATGCACAAAATGAGCACTGTACATTTTCTGGATGTGCTTTTTTGCTCCAAACATGGGGGTGGTGGAGATTGTCGAGGCTAGCCCCAGAAAATCCTAATGTCTACTTCTTCCCCTACGCAACTAGGTAAATTTATGATGTTATTTCATTTTGTATATTTATTCTATAAATATTTGTAAATAATATTATTTATCTTTTTTTGTTTAGGTTCATTACAACCGGACTGGATTACAGTCTTACCCCCAAAAATAAAATTATATTTTATCGTCAACTCTTGGATCGTCTCCGAGCACAAGATGTATTACCACTAAATCACTCAGCTTCTAACTGATTTATTAATATCATGCATTCTCGATAAATAACATATTTGCTTTTTTCTTTGCAGTTTATTTGGAGGCCATATTTGGGATTGGAACATCAACCCAACCCCGAAGATGCAGCTGTTTGGACGGCAAAAACGGCCATAATGCGGTTCACCACTGTGGAGATGCACCAAAGTGACCGTGTCAAGCTGCAATTCGGAATGCATCAAGAAATCCCAGGCCCCCCAATGTCTATGGAACCTTGGCATCTAAAAAAAGTCAGCCACCAGTGGTATGCCCAAATTGGAAGGAATTTGCTAAGGAGTTTCGTAAAATGTGGAAAGACCGTGCCCACTATGTTCTACAATTTCCGGTGGCGCCCAACGAAA